>NC_134950.1:38254387-38937958 GCF_965638725.1 Aptenodytes patagonicus
TCATTTCTTATGATTCATGAAGAAGCTCGTACTTTTGTCTAAGAGACTTAAGGCAAGGGAGAATGTTGTGCCAAATGCAGCACCTCAACAGCATTGCAGGTTTCCCCCCCAATATAAACCAGATTTAATTTGCCTTGTAACAGAGCAGATTTTTATCTCTAACTATAGTCACTCCCATTTGGCATTCTTATTTAAGATCCTCCTCTGACACTGTGTTAAACAGAAACAGAATAGGGGAGTTCAAAGGGAAGAACTATTACTGTGCAGAGTAAGAGCCTAGTGACAGAGAAAACCAGCTACACAGGACATTTAATACTAGCTTGAACTAAATGCCAGTTACTAGCAAAGGAATAAGGCTATACTGACAGAGAAAGAGGGAATCAGAAGCTGCTAGTATTGTCCTCCTATTATTACATTCTAGAATTTGGGTCCTGATTTTCTCATATATTTGAGTGGTACAATGGGAAGGAGCTAAATTGGAGCTAAATGTAGTCCGATGACAAATATCTCAGCATGGGGAAAACAGTTGGTTCAGTCCATTCTGCTCACAAGTCACTGTACTCCCATGTTTAGCCCATTTGTAGGAAGCTATAGAAGCCACAGAAGAGATAAGACATATTGCTGCACTGTGCCCTACTGCAGGTGTTCTCAGTGGGCATACAAAATTAAACCAGCACTCCTCTCAGGCTAAAGTAACGTACACATAGCCATAGACCTGTTCTCTCTAATTCTCAAATAATGAGGAAGCTCTAATGATCTAGGGCAAGAAAATGTAATCCTAGTAACAGGAGGGTCTAAAACTTACACACGATTTTAATGAAGTAGGGTGGAACTTCGATAAAACTATTTGTCCTTTCCAAGTGAGACCCAAAAAATTAAGCCAAATTAAGTTAAAGCTAGTGCTGAGGAAATCCTTCAATTGTTTAAATAAATCCCTCTCAGAAGAGCCCCAACATGTCCAAGGAAGTGAGGAACCTTCTGGAGGAGGTATCACAGAAGGTAAATCAGAGCAGAGCATTTTTAAAAAAAAATACAGCAAGGTGAAAGATCTAGATTATGCAAATGCAAGAGTAAAATTAAACTTTTTGTCTGAGCCAAGAAGCACGTTTCCTAACATTTGGAACTCCGCCAATCAAATTTCAAGTAAAAAGTCATATTCCTCCTGCACACAGCCAAAATATCTTCAGCAAACCTGATTTGGTAATCTGATTTGACAAGCCCTGTTATCTACAGAACACCCACTGCCATTAATAGCTCCATTCATTTCAAATCACTTTATACAACCAAAAAATGGGTAAAATTAAGAGGAAACACACCTGTTTAATTGTAACCAAAAGTATGCATAAGAACAGCTTATACTGACTTCTTTTTCAATTGTATTCAAATGTGCCTACAATCAAATCCCATAGTATTTATATATAAACTGTACAGCACACAAGACTACTTAGAGAAGAGAATATGAAAAAATAAAAATATAATTTCTAAAACAAATAAATATACTAATAGGTCCTGTATTATAACCTTACAATAAATACTAGGCTTTGTCATAACAACAGAGATAAATGCCAACACTGAGAAACTTCCGTAGGGATGACCCAAATACTCAGGCTGTGATTTTACAGCACAGTATTTTCAATGGCTATATCACTGAGTAACAGAAAATTGAGTTGCTCTTGGAACCAAACCGGGGGGGGGGGGGGGGGGGGGGAATCTATCTTCATGTCCTTAAAGCCACTTGCTTCATGTAGCTCTCTCTCCCCACTACTTCAGCTGCTACAAGAAGGCACTGGACAAATCCACTGTGGAGGTATCGAAAGAGAGAGCTAACTGCACTAATAACTCTGTCTTGAGGTAAGAGAGGAAAGGTGTCCTCAGACTCAGTAAGAAGGAAGGAACACTCCAAAAGAACAGATAGACTTCATCATCTTGAAGAATAAATGCTAGTTTCCCCACTACTGAATACCACAGTAATACCCACTTCTCTCTTTTTACTTCCCTTGCTACTGATGAGATGGTTTATTTTTTTAATTCCTCCAAAGTTTAAAGAAACTGCTAAACTGCAACAAGAGTGAAAAGAACCACAGCCAAGTAGGTATCATCCAGTTCCTCACCAACTTCATTAAACAGGGTAGGGAATGAAATGAAGGTGTACAGGCAAAATAAAGCACTGCTTTGCATTCTCTGATAAGTGAAGTGACAAAAAGGGATTTTATGAGATCTTTCTCTCACAACTCATATTTTAGACTGCAGAGTCATATAGTACAGCCAGTTAAAGGACAACAGCAATAGCCAAGGTTGCTAGGTTTGGCTCAAGATCTGAGCCGTTTGTTCCCTGGTGTGCAGGACTGAGAGAATATATAGTATCTTGGCACCTGCTGTTAGCAGCTACTTTAGGGAATTTAAAATTTAATTAACCTTCATAGTAATCCATACAAGATTTTATGTAAGTTCGAAAAGACCATGTAGAAAATTCAACATTTCTATTTTTGTTACCTTTCTACTTGTTAATCCATGGACAACCGATGCCAGTTGAAAAAAGGTGCCACACTTTCATGTAGCTAGTTGTTTGGAAACACTTTAAAACATAAGCAATTTGTATCTAGTGAATTGGGAAGAATCCCATGACTAGCATGTTTGCTCTTTTCTTAAAGCGTAAAGGCCACACTGCTGACAGCAAAACTCTCTAGAATTACAAGACCATCCAGTCACTGCTGCTCTGACAGTACCGTGAGCTGAAGTTCCCCGAGGCTCCACAACCCTGTTAAAGAGATACTATTGCATGGGTTATTCAGTACGCCTGTAGTTATGCTCCCAGAGCATCAGAAAATGTTTTGAAGCCCCTCTTCCTACATAAGTGCCTTTTAAAAGTAGTAATTTACAAGCAAAATGGGAAAAAAGTAGAAACGTAGGGTGGCATATGGCCAAACTTTTGACTTAATTTCACCACAGGTTGCTTTTTATTTACAAGCGGCTAATCCCCTCTCAAGCTACACAATAGAGCAGCCATTGGCAAAGGCAAGCAGATAAAATTGGCATGCCTCTGTATTGTTCTTGCTAATCTGAACCATTAACAGAAGGGTGAGAAGGCTAGTTTTGTCATTTAAACAGGCTTAAATCCTTTCTCCAAATGAGCTTTTGTCTACGTAGAAGAATGCATCTAGGAAATTTAAGGGGTTTCTGTTAGTGTTGCGTTCTCAAGTTGACTTGGCTACAGGAATACCAACTTGTTTATTTGGCCCTCATACTGTAAATGCAAGAATTATTTCCAGCTGTCAAAACCAAAAGGGGTTCAACCTGCTTAAATTATTTCTCAGAGGTGAAACAGGATGAGATTATAAAGTGCTAAGAAGCAACTATTTGAAATCCTGAACTGCACCTGTGCAACTAAATCTCCATTTATACAGGTGCTTTTCAAATTGGATTTGAACCTTTAAATTCCCTGATTCATCCCCTGAAAAACCACAGAAGCTCAAATAACTAATGAAATTCAGAGACAGAAAGGCTTAAAATAGTTTCAAGCTGTGAAGTAAGGCCTAAGACTAACTACGTTCTTTGATTCATTGTTGATGCGACATATCAAGCATAAACATAAGTTGCACAACGCAAATGCCAGAGGTCATAGGGTAGCCAGTAGCTAAGTAATTATTTTTTCTTTAGCACAGGAGAGGTCATCACCTGGCCCATAAACACAATGCATAGCTGAAAACCCGGGGAAAAGAATGTATTGGTTAGCATGATCTGGTTTTGTTTTGCTTTTTACCTGGCACATCTTGCGCAGATATTCAATGTGACCTTTGCTTGAGGCTCAGCCGTATGAGCACTTCGAGTTTGATTGAATTTGCTCCCAGAAGACATCACACTTGTTACTCCTTCCATTCTTAGATCATCAAGATCCTCTGCAACAGGACAGAATGACTGGATGAACACACGATTAAATTTTGTAGCAATAAAGGTACTTCACCTGTAGAATCACTAAAGAATGGAACAACTCAAAAATCAGGAAGAAAACACACACAGTTACTTGTACAATAATATGAAAAGACATTTGAGAGGATTTTTATTTATATATATTATCACCCTGTTACAAGGGGTTCCTTGAAAAATATTCAGTATCATTTCCACTTCAAACAGTGCTGCATATTTTTTCAATCTTTATTTCTCTGATTCATTTATAAAAAACTTGTCATCAAGAGATGCTGTCCAATAGCTCCATTTGACATAGGGCATGTCGAAGAGAAAATTCATTTTTTTTGAGTGTATGCTCCTTCTCTGATTTTTTTCATCGTCTATTCACTTAGCAATGAAAAAATATTGCTAAACTAAAAGTGCTCTGCTAAACCCAGAAAATGTGAAATGGATACATATATCACATTGAAAGAGACCATAATGTGCATACTTATACCCACTACATTGCTGTAATATTTGAGCAACTCATAATAACAACTGAATTTTCTACTACTGTAAAATCATTCCCATTTTGCAGGAAGACAGCTGAGGCTCTCAGAGAATTTTTTGCCCGGGATCACTGGAATAGTGTAGCTCAGTTAGACTGTAAATGAATTCTTTTGGTTTACAGTGAGGACATTCTTTAGGGATAATCTGTATATTTTTTGCTAACATAAAATAGGCAAGTTCTGTATATCTAATGTATCCATAAAGCCCAATTTTCAGTTGTTTATAGTTTTGTTAGGTTCTAGCTGAAAGGTAAACAAGCAAAACATTGACCAGCTGCTATTAAATGAGCACCAACGATTCTATGTAGTGACTGATGCATGGGGCTTATGGTATACAGTATGTGATCATCTAATTAAAATATCTTTCAGATAATGTATACACATGTATTTTCATATATTTATGTTTACAAAAGAAACCTGATGTTAAAGGATCTGAGTGGAGCAGAAAGTGCAGAAAGGCAGACTTTAAATCCCGACATCAGAAGGGGTAAAGTCACAGAGAACTTTAAAATCAGAAGAGGCAATGTTCAATTAGAATTTAAAATACAGAAGTAGTAATTATAGATACACAGTGGAGTACCAGGCTCCTCTTCATACACAAAAGAGCGAGATACAACCTCCCGAATCATTACCTGAAATATTTCTGGTTGTCCTCTATAGTTCACAGACACTACTGCTTCAAACTCCGGGCAGCATGGTCAGACTGTCAGGATTATGCCATGTTAACAACACTCTTTGTGGGAGACACCCATTTTAATAAGCAACATCCAAGAACAGCAAGGCTAAACCTAAATGAAATTTTTGTGACTAAAGTCCTTGAACTAGAACTTCTTATCTGTAATGTTTTATTTTACTGCTTAACAAGACTTTCCTCCCTCCCAAAATTCATTGGCTTGGTGGTATAAATTGACAGTTCCACTGAAGTTTCTAGCATTGATTTACACCGTTTCTACACCTTTTTCTTTAAATTTCATCTACGGTTAATATACAAACTAATTCAAAGTACTTGGAAGGCTACACGATAAAGAATTATGAAATCAATCATCTATGAGTCATTTCAGAAAAGGTATCACATATTCAGAACACATTATGTATTAAAATAAATACAGTATAATTGTGTTTTAAAGAGGTGTGAAAAGTTCCATATTTTTTAACAGATGTAAACCACTGGATGGATTATAGTTTAAATGAAATTGAAGCATATGCCTCAGGTTTTTTTTCCCCTAAAGAGATGTGATTTCTTTAAATGAGGTTTTCAACTGTTCTCTGCTTGATTAACTTTTGGCTCTCTGACGACTAAGACTGTTTCAATAGAGCGATGACATAGGCTGCCCTCTATCATACCTTTTCTATTTTAATCTGTGTATCAAAAACATGCCTTTTTTCATTTTTAGTCAACTACCAACATTTTTCTCTCAAGAGAAAATTAAGTGAAACTTTGTGCAAGAAACATGGATTACAGAGGTACCTATAGTTGTAGCTAACAGACAAGTAGGCAGAATATTATACAGTATTGGTTTATTGTCACATGCTGTTAGACCAATAGCAGTAATGTGCATGCTCAAATGCAGATTTTAAGAAAAAAAAAACTACATCATATACAATTGTTAATTTTTCTCAAGGAATTTTCATTGATCTAATTCAGCATTGGATGGAATTTGTCCATGGCAAGCTACAAAAAGCTGTTAATATTCCAACTAGACAGAGAAGTATAACCCCATCTACCAAATCCAAAGAATAACTGCAGTGTTTGATTTAACTTTGATTACTGCACTTCTGCCTCAGTATTGAATGATTTCAGTTTCTTCTGGATGCCTCAAATTTACAGTGCAGATACTGCACTTTCTTCTCACTAAAGCAATTGGGCTTTGAGAAGCTCCCTGGTTCCCAATATCCGTAACTTGGATGGGAATTTTTCAGTAGTGAGCAAGTTTACGTGCCATCTGGCAATCTTCCTGATTGTCCACATTCATTATTGAGGGCTCTTAATTAAAAAACCCAACAATAAATCATACAGTAATTTCAGTACTAAACTCTGTGTGTGTATATATTGTTCAATAATTGATGCATGTTTTGCAGGAGTATTTGTTCATAAATAAGGATGTTATTAAAATAAATACAAACAATGAGTGCCATAATGCATTTTAAGGATAAAAAAAGGTTTTCAAAGGTTCAGATGTTTCTATGTAACATCAGAAAGAATCAGTCTTAGCAAAAAAAGGGTTTCATTGAGAAGTCAATTCAGTTACAGGGTCTGGAACACTGCATCTTTTCTCTTTCTTTGTATTCTTTGCTAGACCAACTAGTGATGATACAGCTGAGCAGTTCAGTGATTTTATTGAGCAGCAATGAGGTAATTCACTGAGAAAAAGAGAGAAAGAAAAGCCAAGTTGATGACTGCTTATGTGATGGAAGACAAGAATACTGTGAAACTTCTCAAATCTTCTTAGATTTACACTGTACACCTATCTTTGTGCAGTGATAGCCTGGAAGTTCACGTAAATGAAACAATCTCACTTGTGCTAATAGAATTTTATTATTTTAATGCATGACTGTGCACTGTATTTCTTTGATTTAATGTTAATTCTCTGCTATTCTCTACATGAATAGGGTATGTGAAGACCCTACCTTGGCCATATAGCAATTTTCATTAAGTATGTCTTGTGTAGTAAAAAAAACCTACCTACAAAACAAACAAAAAACCCTTACATTTTTCTCAAATCAGCAATTCACCGAAATAAATTCACACAGCTGCAATCTTCATGCATTGCTATAACAATACACGAAAATACTTAAAAGTGAGATAAAGCTCACAAGTGTAGTATAGCATAGCACAGAACAGATGTTTTCCATATTAATAATGCTGCACTAAGCTAAATTCTTTGTGGGGTTTTTTATAGACAAGTTTCATCAAAAAGGGAAGGGGAAAAAGGGTATCTATTTCAGCTAAACAAGAACATAGCGCGGTAACAAGGTAATGTTTTTAAATAGGACGTTGTTTGTAACTATTTACTTCCTTTCTTTTTGGGGAGGAAGGGTTGGGGAGAGGGAAAGGGGCACTAATGCCAAGTATTCCAGAAACTGTGCAAGATTGCTTAATGTCTTAGGATGAGAGGGTGTGGAATCATCTTACAAACATCTCCTACAAGACTCACACACCATTCACTTTAAGGACAGAGCTCTTCTTTTGCAAAACTCCTATTAAATGCAGTGAAAGTTCAGATGCACAGAAGGCTCATGTAATCAGGTTATGTGCTACATTGTTTGATATGATCCAGTCACTTTTGCCTCCTTCCTCCATTATAAAACACGTAGTAATTTCCCAGGAGTAATTCAAGAAGTATAAGGTGCAAAGCCGGAAAAACTCCTGGTTCATCTTTAGAGAGGTTATGACAGCTCAGAATTTGTCTGTTCAGTCTAATGCTAAGAAAAGCACTGAATGTTTTCACGTGAGAGTAAAAAATTCAGATATTGAATTCTGATTTATGTTCTTGCAGGCCACCAGTCAATTCTGATGTACCAGTAAAATAATGCCTCTTTCTTTGAAGCAATGAATTTCTCAAGGCAGTGTTCTTACATCATGATAGACATTGATGTATTCCATGTACATAGCATTGATTTGTCAAGGATTGTTGACTGAAGCACAGACTTTTAATATGTTCTACTACTCTCATTAAAAAAACAAAACAAAACAACCAAACAAATCCCAAACAAACAAAAAAATCAACCCCAAAAAACAAACCAACAAAACCCTACTGCCGATAGCAGTTCTGCTTGCATTCCAGGAATTTATGTCCATTAAATTCCATTGAATTTATGGCTTTATATGTCATACTTATATGTTTCTTATTATGTTAACCAATCCTCTCTGTCTAAGATACATTTTCTTACCAATATCAAGAGAGCCCAATAAAAATCCCACCTTAATTCCAAAAGACTTGTTGGGACAAGCAGGAATTAAGCTTCCAGACAAAGAAGAACCATTAATCTAGAACACCTGATGCTCCACTCCTGAAAATGATGTTTAATTATTTACTTCAGCAGAAGCAAAACTGGAGTTATCTTCTGCAATACATTAGCTACAGGACATCTCACTTTGTTTCTTCCAATTCATCTGTGACTTTGATGTCATGGAGTAGACAATGCTGTTAGTCTGGTACATATGTTCTAATACGTCTTCCTATTAACATCTTCAAATATCAGAATTTGGCCCAGTTCAGACCCATGCCATAGACTGTTGATGCAAATATACTAAGTAAATCCACCAAGAGACTTTCACTCCTTCGAGCCATTTTAGATTCCTGAACCCAATGTTCTGAAGACATCTTACTTTATAAGCATCTCAACTTGACAATAAATTCCCTAAATGTTTGTGCTTCCACTGATGGATGCACGCAAAACCAATTGAAACATGATGCTGCTATGTCCTTGAGTTTGCATGTCCACCTCTACCTGTATCATTTGTCAGAGCCAATCTAGCAGAATCCCACCCCACAGTCAAAACCACAAAACCAACATGGGACTACAGAAAGCAGCATTGTTTGCAGGTACTAAGACATACAATGAATCATTGACTAGAGTTCTCACTTTTAATCAGCAAGAGCGAGAGGAACCTGTCTTCAGTTTCTCCATCTTCCTATTTTAAGCTGGGACTGGAATTAACATAGGAGCTGATGATGACGTTCTAGTTTCTTTAGAGCACACTTCAGTATCTTAGACAACTACATTAAGCACTGGCCCACAGGGCTCCTGCTTATTCTCCCTTTTTCCACTAGTTGGCATATTTGTTTACTACAGAAAACAAATTACTTGCAGGCAAGACTGATGGAGCACTGACTTGGGGGATGAGAATGTCTCTAAGATGCAGTGTCTGGGCTTCAGACCCTTGCTCCAAATCAGGTAGATGAAGTTTATAAAACAAGTCTTGGATAACCCAGCTGCCCAAACCACTGACTGAATGGAACGTTATAGTCTCATTTTATTTAAATGAGAAAGCCCATAACCACAGTTGAAAAGAACTGGCATCGTGCCCTCTTATCATTCCCGACTGGTAGTCCTAGGACAAATGATTTAATATCACCAAATAACCACTGCTCACCCACTAGTTCAGCAACAATAACTGACTATATAACCACCGTTGCTCCACACCAATAGTGATTTCAAACACATTGGTCTAAACGATCAACTAGGTAGTTTCATTCAGTGCTAAAAAATTATTTCAAACACTTTATTTTTACAATAACAGGAATCTACTATTGATTGGAGCACATTAATAACTTCTACATTTCCATAAAATAAAATTTAGAATATTTCACTTGTTACATCACATTCTACAATGCATTACTGCAACTGCCATAGCTGTACAAAAGTACTTGCACTATAATAATAATATAGAACTGCAAAAAGGTCATAATGAGAAAATCCACAAAACAACCAGAAATTCTGGACTTCGGAATGCATCTAAAGGAATGCCTTTTAATGTTTTTCCTTGGCAAACTTTTTCTTTTTTGCACTTTAGCGTTAAGTAAAACAACTTTTAAAATTAAAATAAAATTTTGATCAATATTTCTAGTCAGCTCCAATTCTGATGTCATTTATTTACGCAACGACTATATTTATTTGAATATGAAATTCAGACCTGAGTCCAACTCTGCATTCTTGAAGAAAACCACCAAAAAAAGCTTTGTCATAATAATAGAATAAGCCATGTTTAAATCAGTAAGCTTTTTTCCAATCATATCAAAAATATCAAAGCATTAGAAAGGAATGTACATGTAAAAGGTTTCATTTTGGTTTTAATTTCAATTTGGTTTTTTTATTTTCTAACAAAAAGGAGCCAGCCATAATATTTTTCAAGTGTATTTGGTTAACATAGTACAGATGTTCCTTACAATATATGTCCAAAATATTGAATTTCGCATTACATTGTTGCTTACGTTTTTCTTTATTAAATCTATCTATCAAACTGATAATTTGCATGCTGTTTATATGAAGTTTTACAAAAATGAGCTAAGATGAATAATAATTCATTAATTCAGTAGTAAACCTCACTAAACATAAAGCAACTACAGTGAATTTTCAGCCAGTCAGAGAAGATATTAAACTGTTTAGCTTTGTGTGAATCAATTTTTGCACTGAGGGCCATATTCATATTTCTTTGCATCCACCTAATTTACTCTACCAAGCCCTTAGCAAGACTAAGCTTAGCTGGCTTGTCAGGAGGCCAGTGGAAATTCATACACCTTTTATTGAAATGAAAGTTGAGGCAAAGCATAAAAATTACAAATAATCTTATGCCAAACACTTCCAGTAACACTGAACCTTCCAACAGCTTTCTTTTGAAAAATTATTAATACAAGCATTTCTGGAGTGCCAGTTACTAGAGCATCTGCATGCTCTCTTCCATAAACCTATCTAGATCGAGGATTCCTACAGTGGAAACATCTCGCTTTCCCCAACTTCTTTTTTCTTCTTTTTTTGATTAAAATGATCAAATTCCAAATGTAATCAAACACCTTACTTGTCCTTCAGAAAATCTTCATGAAGATAGAAATGCAAGATGCTCGTACAGCTTAAATTTTCTACTAAGAAACTAATGCATCTCCCATTTCAAAAACAGTGCTTTTCAGTCAAGCACTATACCCAAATGCACCTGGCTGCAGACCAAGCTGTTGTGTTAGCAAAGTTCCAGTTAATTTAGGGACTCTTATATGAGTGATCTCAGACTGGACAGTTTGGGCAGGCAGAGAGAAAGCAAAGAAATCTCTAAACTCTCTGTGTGCACAGGCACATTTAGCAAAGGATACTTAGTATGTCGTATGTGAAAGTTCATAGTAAGCTCTAGGTGCACTAAAGTCCTGACTGAGACAGTAACATATCAGTAATTCTATGATAATCACCAAAACTCTTAGATAATAAGCTAGAAGAAACAAACTGTGGATCTTTGCTATTGCTCTTCAAACTTCTGCCTAGCTGCAAAGGGACAACTGCCCTCCTTGTTACCTCTGCTAACTGTGAATCAAAGATAAGATGGCATCCAATAACTGAAGCCCTGCCGTTTCTTCCAGTTCCATCCCTCTATCAGCTTACATCAACTCTGCTTTGTCCTGAGACAAGACCATCTGTTTTGTATCACTATCCCTATTTTGGCCAGACACTGGGACATCTGGAAGACTGCACTGTCTACACTCAGAGAAGCAGACTCTGAGCTGGATACCATCAGCATACCAATAGCATCACAGCTGACAGTACATGCTCTTCCTCAGTCATTGATTAAATTCATACCACTGACATCTTTTGAGAGAGGGTAGAACAAGATTCTTAAATGTAATTTTATCTCTCCAGCTGGGTCAAGCAGATAAACTAGCAGGTATGTCAAAACCATCCCACACATCCAATAGATTAGCCAGGTAATAAAGTTCCAAATAAACCACACAGTTTTCCAATATTTTTTTTACTGAAAAGAAGTAAATGCTTTTTAAAGAAACTTTTGGTTACTGAAAAGCCTGTGTGGTTGGGGGTGTTGTATAGGTGCCGCTTATTCTGTTAGATTTTTTTGTGTAACCTACCAGTTCAGTGCACTATTGGGTTATGTTTGCTCATGCTTTTGGTTTGGGTAAGAGAAAATTAGAAGGCTTTTGGTTTTGCCACAATGCTTGCGCAAGCATACTGCAATTCAAGACAGAGTGCTGGCTGAAATGGAAAATAATCTAGTGGTACACATAATACATGTGGTTGCTACACTTTCACTGAATATTGCAGGACAAGATTATTGCCTAAATAATAAATCAGGCAGTGCAGCATGTTAGTTCATGTAATGTTAGCGCATGCCTACTATCTTATACATCACAGAGATACATTTGCTTTTACTCAGCACTACTTTATCTTCTGGATATGAACTAGAACCACACATTTCTCCAGAAGATCTCATTTCAGAACTATAAAACCATCTTGTAAACAAATCAGAGAATGTTACCTGACAATTCTGCTTCTCAAGACATACTAAGGTTAATCATGACTCCATTGAACTCAAGTGCAATTTGCCATTGACTCCACAGACTGAAAATTTATCTAAAATCTTGCAAGTTTCTCTCTTTTTGGGTTTTAGCTCCTTAATATGAGAGCTGTGAAACTCCCGTGGATCTTGAGACGTGTTTAACTTTGGGGTCCACAGCAGTAGAACAGAATGTGAACCACACCCCTTGGTGCCCACTGTATGCCAACCTCTGCGGAGTATAAAAACTGCAGGCTAACCATTCCAAGCAATTCTATCAATTGAGAGGAAAGCAGAGATCCTAGAATGGAAAGCCAATTCAACATCAGACAGCAAACGTTCCTCGAAGAGTTGTAAAAAAACCAAGGGTGAAGGAAACACAAAACCTTAGGAAGCACAATCGTCATATGCTGGAAGGAGGCAGCAGAAAAGAGTACATCATATCACAGAGGATAAATGACTAGTTCTGTATATTTTCCTTCTCAAAAAGAACCATCTGTACTAAATTCCCAGAGTGCAGGCAGTTTGACTGATAGATAACCTAAAAATGAAATGAGGTCAAACGCGCAGTACAAACCATATCAACAGGAGGAACAGAAGAAATTAAAAAAATTAAGTCTAAACTGAAAGCATCTTCAACAATATACAGCAAAGGAGATCGATTTCAAGCAAAAAGAAAACAGGTAGCATTGCACTAAGAGGAAAGTTAGGTCAACACAAAAAGGCCAAGCGATTCACGGTTTTCAGTCTTCAGGCGCACTAGCAAAGCTCACTGGCCCTGAAACACTATTAGCTCAGGTGGTGGCTGAGTGAGGTCAAACTCCAAGGTGCTAACCAGCAGTCACTAAGGGTGCAGTTCTGTAATCCAGTAGCTTGTTCCCAGTGATAGAGAAAGTCCCTCTTATTTCTGTGCTCTTTCCCCTGTCCACTGTTCCCAGTGATATTGGTGCTTGATTCATCTCTGACCCTGGTGTGAGCTCATTCAGGGGAAAAATATTATGTTACTGTTGAAATCTTTTGCATCTGGCTTAGTGAGCTGCATTGGCACACTAAGGGGTCATACAAGCATTAAAATCAGTTTAAAGGAAACAGGAGCATACAACCCTGCATGGAGGAACAGAGGAGGAAGTAGGACAGCCTTCTTTAATGAAAGAAATCTATCATATTCAGTTAGGCTCAGCCCATCTCCCAGAATCATACCCCAAGGGGTAAAAGCATTAGGTATTTAAGCAACACTAATATATCCAGAATATGAACATGTTGCTACAGGACTAAAGCACCAGAAGAAAAAAAAAAATAGATGTTTATCAAAGTATCAGAAATAAAAGTAAGCAAGACATCATTTTTACATTTATGGAAAGATACCCCATCTGCAGCTCACCACTGCTGCTTTTAAGGACCTTAAAACTTGGTATAATTTTGCTTCCCTCAAGACACAAGAATCAAAGTTTTCCAAAACTGGTATTATATCAGAATATTCAAGTATATATTCAGAAAAGCATTCCTAATATATTATCAAAATATGATTCTTAACAGTATGTATTACCACATTAAAGATGTGCTTTTGGCTTTTTTTTTTTTTTTTAAATATATTACATTTGCCAAGTAATCGCTGCCTTTCTGGTTTTTTTCTTATTTAACTGAGTAATGCCAAGCTGACATAATCTAATATGACTGAACTTGTAAATAAGCTTGAACATGAGAAGCAGGTTAAGATCTCTTGCTATCAACACAGTGTCTTACCTTCTCATCACCTTTTCTTCATCTGTTTTAGAGTTCCTGAAATATGGTAATGTACATGAATTGAATGAATTCTGATATTATGATATGACTGTACAAAGATTTTTTTTTAAGTGAATGCAGATTTACTGGATGAGTCTTGCTCTACCAATAGTTGAAAGAAAAACTGAAGTTGCAGCTACTTTGAAAGTTATCACAGAGAGGTCATCGATGTGCTCAAAGAAATTTTCAAAACTTAGTAATTTATCAGTTTCATTATCATGGATACACATATTATTCCGAAACTAATGTACAGATGCATTTGCTCATCCATAAAATGATGTCATATCAATTCAACTGCAGTCCTCCAAATGCAGGACTCCTTCAGTTTCCCAAAATACAAGAAACAGTTTGTAACACCTGATAATACTTCAGCAGATCCACAGAAATACTTTTTTCAGCTCCCAAATGACATTTTCAATTCTCTGTGTACACTCGTTCCCTTTCAGATGAGTACCCCAAAACAGTCCTGAGCAAGAAGCTCTCCCAGCTGTCAAAAATTCTTACTATTCCCTATCACCTGAGCAGCCTAGTTTGTAGACCTTCTCATAACCCTTTCAATAAGCACCCTGAGTAACTATCCATAGAAGCTAACATAACTTCCCATCACACCAGTGAAAGTCTCCCATCTGTTTAATGTTCCGTTCAGGTATCACCTACTTATAAAACCTTTATCTATGTGAAGATTCAATATAACGCAAAATATTGCCAAATTATTGCTCGTTTACAAGTTAGAAATTATGTACAATATAAACAAACCAAACCAATATAATCCAAACAAATTCTGAAGAACAGGTTATCAGAAACAGAATTCCCAAGGCACTGGTGGTATAATTACAATGTTTATAGAATTTGGAAGTTTTCACAGAAGAGTTTTGATTCCTTAAGCAAATACATTATTCAAGCCTTTTCACCAATGCTTTTGAAGACATCAATAGACAATCAATACTCAAAGATGAAAAAATAACTACTGCTCAGCAACTAGACCTTAACAATATTTTGTCTCTGGTAACTAGACATACATTTAGAACAAATTTCACAAAACAAGTATTACGTTTTTTACCAGATCATTATGTGAGTATTCATAAAAAAACAAAATGATAAATTCAGCCGAATTATTTGTGAATGACATAACCCAGTTGCTATCCATTTCCTGAAAAACGTCAGGAAAATGAGTTCCTCTCAGAAATACTCAAATATGTCAAAAGATTTTTCTCTCCCTCTAAGGGCATCCAAGTAAGCATGAAAAACATTTGATAAAATCCACTGCAAAGATACATTTCCTCATACAGCCAAATGGAGAAATAGGTCTGCAAACTATTGTCAGACACCTTGCCAAGTCTCCTCTATCCCAAATGTTACTTAGAGTACCTCTGCGGTTCGGTGATAGCGATTGAATAATTAAATCTGTGATATTCTGAGGAATTGTCTCTCCACAGTCATTAACTCATTTGCCTAGGGTCATATATACACTAACTAACTAACTGAGAGTCAGAAATAGAAATGAAATTATACATAAAGTTCCTTTGTATATGTAAAAATGACAACCATTCAGTCAGCTTCTGAGTATCCTAAATGAAATATAGAGTAATCCATGTATCAAGAAAAAGCATTTGACTCTGATGTGCTCGAGTAATCTTTTAGAGATGTGGCAGGTGAGCACGAGGAAACAATTCCACAAGTAAGCATTAATTAGGAATGACTGTATTCTCTATGTGTAGGAGAGAAATGAGGACTCTGGTCCACAGTTCAATGTTTGAAGAAGGAAATGTATCTTCAGTTACAGTTACTTTTTTATACTGTAACAGGGAACTACCCCAGTGAATGGTAACTTCTCTGTAAGGCATATGCAGGACACGCACCCATCTCTATAGCGTTTTGCGGATGAAACCAGCTGATTTGCCTCCAGGTGCTCAGTAATCTACAAGCAATGAGAAGAATGTTTCTACATAAAAACTGTAAAACATGCACATGGCAAGTATGGCTTATCTTCTCAATCTCAAAGCTTTATGTTTTCAGCTGAGTTTAGTTAGGCAAAAGATTACGTATGAGAACAAAATTAGTTATCCTTCATTTGCATTTCACATAAACCATAAATAATGGTTTATAATAATGATTTATGAACAATAACAATAAATGCAAACTTCATGTAATACAAATGTTACTGGACAATAATTCTCTGAACAATCTTGAAGCTGAAATTTCACATTAGAGGAGACTTGAAGGAAGACTAAGAAAGGATTATACACAACATTACTTTGGTACTTCAATGTCAGCATTTATAGTTTCAAAAATAGGAAAATTTAAAAGTCAATAACATTTAAAAATTCTGCAATAATGTAGGAATGTTTTGGAGAAAAAAGAAAGTATGTTCTTTACCTTTGTTGGAAAGGACAAATATGTGACTACTGCTTTTTTATTATGAACTATGCCTTTAAGAACAATTTTGTATTCTTATTGTTTCATTTACAACATCTTTTCAAGTTTTTATTCTCATCATATTGAAAAGAAAACAATCTCTTTATAACTTCTGGGTTTGATAAAAAAAGAGGAGAAACCTTTTTGAAGCCACAATTGGATTTGTCTCTTTGCATCTGGTTAAAAATAAAAACTGAAAAATCCTATTCTTTGCATATTTATTTATATTTAATTATTCCAAAGACTGTAAACTTTCTCTGTAGAGAATTAAAAACAATGGAATGACTATAATTCTTTTCACTTCGATTTTATTCCCTCATTATTGGATACTTCAAAGATACACCATTTCTTTACAGAGAAGAAACCTGGGCTACACCAATGTTACCCAGAAAACGGTAAGCCAATAAATGTAACCTTTTTGCGTTCAAAACTCCTCCTTCTGTCAGAAACGTGCATTGTAACCTCAACTGCTCAGTCCAGGAATGTATAAACTTTATGCATTTAACATCACATACATACATATCCTATTAAATTTTCATTTCTTTTTCAGCTGCTCAATATCTCAATATCTTGCTAACCATTTCCATCCTCATTTTTATATATTATTCCAAAGGTGACTCACCATCTCTCTTATCATGATCATACCCCCTCCCAGCAAAACCTTGGCTTTATATGCATCAGTGGCCAAACTCATATTTCACTGCAGCGATGCCAGGATTTAACTCTTTTAAGTGTGCTTCCTGTGCAGCTTATTGTTCCAAGATAGTGATGATTTAAGGTGCAGTTTCACAATCAGGTTAAGCTAAACTAAGGCTGCGCTGCCACCGAAAGAGTCAGACCTGCCTGTCTCCCACTTCAGCTGACTAACATTTCCCATCCTTACGCTAGCAGTAGTGCTTGTGTGGCCCACAATGAGCTGGGCCAGGGAGCTCATCCGTCTGAAGGTTCTCTCTTTTTTACTGGGTTGATCTTCAGCCCAGCTCAGACTCGCTCTTCAATATCTTCTTTCAGGTTTCTTGCTCAGACATGTGCTTTTTAAACAGGCAATCAGAAGAGCTGATTTTAAAATACAGCTTAATATTTTTTTCAATTCAGTGTCTGGTGATATAAAACCAGATGAATTAAACCAGGTTCATGGCTGGTTATCGAAGTTAAAATAGAGGATACCACCAGGAAGGATCTTCATCAAAAATAACAATATATCTCTGTCACCCTGAAATATCACTTTTCTTTTCCTTAGAATGTCAAGCTGAAATCCCGTAGGCTGCAATTTGAGAATATATTCAGTAGATATTAGAAATTAGTTTTAGAAGTTATTTTAACACCTCTTGTTTTGGATCTAGTTTATGCAAGAAATATTGTATGCATTGTCTTGAGATCCTTGCAGTAGTAGGTAAGTACAGAGACAACATACAGAAATTGCCAAAAACTTTCATAGCTACAAATCAAATGGTTAGAAGATAAATTTGCTCCAGAAATAGATATTAAGCTTAAACCAACACTCCTTCTGACTACACCAAAGAAAACAGTAAGTGTAATAAGGACTCAGAATACAGAATTACATACAACAGCTTCCAATGTCAACTCATACTTACTGTAACTCCATAGACTTCAAATGATTTAATATCAAAGATAATTCAGATCCTTATATTTAAATCTAGCATATTTCCTCTTTCTTGCCTCATCTTTGTCCATGGGCACACTTTTTTTTTTTTATTTGGTATTTGGATGTATTCTTACTGTACTTGCCTCTCCCTCACCCTCCCAGTCCTCAGTAATTATGCAAAGGATCCAGGAGCTATTTATGACGACAGACATCCTTCAGCTGAAATGCTCCTTTAGGTTCTTTTTTATTTATTTTCCAGCATTCTTATTATGTGATGTTATAAACTGATGATTACCCCTGATTCCTCTTCTTATTAATTCTTCTGGTTTTGAATTTCTCATATCCGGAATTCTTTTCAGTCCCCATAGAGTCCCACTCCACTACTTCTCCTGCAGTATAGCCTTTGCTACATTTTGCCTCTTTCTCATCTTTGCTACGTTACTAGTCAAAATGTCCTACATATAATACTACTTCCTGGCAGTATATTCACATACAAAGAACTATGTCTCCATGAATGCCGGGTCATTAAAGAAAATGCAAGAAGAGAAGCTGGTAGCACTACTTTTGATGTCAGCAGGTGCACTGCAGTTACTACAGCGATGTGTCTAAGATAGCGCTGAACTTGCAAACTCAAGGTATTGTGTGCCACAGTAACCCTGTGAATCACAGCAACGGCTAATGAGCTTCTTGGTCTGCTCAAAATTGCTACACACATTACAAAAGATGGCATTGCTAGCGGTATCTGACTTGGACTGCTTGAAGCTACCCTTTGTTTGCAGGGCAGTCACAGCATTTACTGCAGTATTTGTAATTTTACCTGATGAAAGTTCTGTCATGTAATTTGTTAAGACAGTAATCAAAGTAGACAAATGGGATACTCGAAATTGTAGGTGGGTTGAACAGCTGTTTAGAGGTGCTTTTATTTATTTTTTGTTTTCAATCTCTCTCTCCTCACATTTTTATCAAGGCTTTCCAAATCTAATTTTGAGTACTGCAAGTATCCAAAGTTACCTTTCTGAAAAAGCATTTGTTCCCTTTCTGCTTTGCTATAAAGGATCTTTTACTTCACTCTATTCTTTCTTCTGCATGTTTATTCTTCCTCCAACCTCTTTTTTTTGCTTTCAGCAATTACAACCATTAGAAAAAATTTATTCCACTTCAATTTAGTTTTACAAAACAGAACACTCTCAGAATCTCTTCACATGCAAAACACTATTAGAAAGAATGGCTGGCCAAGCAACAGCCTTTTAATATATGTTAAATCAACTGTATTCAAGTAAGAACAGGTAACAAAGTTTGGATTTTGTCATGTTATTTACTGTTTGTTGTATTATTTACTGATTGCAGCATTTAAAATTACACAAATGATTTTTAAATTCAGTGTTTCCCTTGATACCATGTTCAGCTGTAAGAGCACACACCTTGCAACAAACAATAAAATTAGAATTCTGCCTAGTCAGTGAAAGAAACACAAACAAAAAAAGTAGAGGTAGTTATTCTGTAAGCAGCAAACCTAATGAATCTTGAATTCTTACGGATTTGTGTTACATCCCAGTAATTCCTTCATGTTAATTTCAGCTGTTTCCCTCCATATTTCTTATAGTATCCTTGCCCTAGTAATTCTGCCCATCTTCCTTCTTTTCCTCTCCTTCATTAACTCAAACAGCTTGTCCCAAATTGCTTGAGCAAGTCAGCAGATGCTTTATTTGATTCAGAGCCATAATACTGATCAATCTGCAACAGTACCTCTTTAGTTTGTACCGAAGCTTCAGGGTGGTACTAATGAGATTGTCTTCTATCCAGATACCAATTTTCAGGAAATTGGAAGAAACTTCATATATTAGAGACCTGTCAAATTCTGTTGAAGTTTGTCAGTAGATTTAAAAGTTACTAGGACTAGAACTCAAAGACAGATGGGCAGATCTGACAAAAATCTTATACGTGCATAGAAAACCAGCCTCACCGGAAACCAGAGGCTGAAAACTTACAGGGAGAAAAATGGTATACAAAGGATATCACTACTGGTTTACATCGCACTAAGCTCACGGCTTTGCAGCTGTGTGACTGTGAACATTTCCACCACTTAAATACACACTGGATAAAACAAGCATTTCCCTTTTTATCAGATTTCAGCAGTCGCAGTTTTATAAGCTTTTGTCCTTGAAATATCGAACGTATGAGGTCTCTGGCAGACTCGCCCTGCCCGATGTTGCTACCAGCCGAAACCATCTTCCCCTCCTGACAGACATTGCTGCTCTCCTAGGCAGAAACAGGCTTCCTTAATGCACTGGGCTGAAAACAACGGTCATTCACAAGCTGATTTACAAGCAGATCAGATGTCTCTGCCCTGGGGGCTTCCATATCTATTAAAGGTGCAGGGCAAGGCAGATGGCTGAGGGTGGCAATAACTTCAGCCAACAATCTCCTGCTGCAAGTCTGTCAGAGGCCGAACAAGAACCAGTTTATACTCACTAATGATTTTGCGTGCCCTTTTTCGTACCTTCTCTAAACCGGTATGTGTAAAACCCTTCAACTTCTGTCTGTCTCCAGTCATTTCCCTCTCACATTTTCCAACCTCCTTCCCTTCTGCTGTATCCACTCTGAGATGAGGGTGACTAGAATGGAAAGCCTTTACACCAAACCGGGATAGCTCACTGGATACACACAGGGACAACTGAAAGAGACTTGAAAGAAGTCAAACAGGATACGCAGTGCAGGCAATGTTACATTTTGACCTAATAGAAGGGTCAAAGGTACCTGGCTCCTTTTATGTCCACAGCTGTTACGGGCCTGCGAACACCTCATCACAACCGTTCATGTTAATTTAGTAGTCTGAAAATTGTAGCAGTAGTTCAAATCATTCTTTCTCATATGTTCCCAGACATTTCTCAACCACAAAATTCATCTACTGTCCTGTTGTTAATTTATAGAAAATTCTTCACTTGTTTTTGGTCTTGACCAACTTGGATATTTTTGTGTAATGTTGTAAATATCATTTCACTTATCACCTACCTCCCAGTAGAGACTAATAATATATTAAAATATAACAGTCTAATAGTGGTACTCCACTGCTACTGGATTGCTAAAATAATAAATATGAAAAAGCATCATGTATTTTTTCACTACTATTATTTTGCCACATGGGCAGCTCCTAACCCATGCCAGAACTTTATTTCTCACCTTGTGACTACTTTATTTCCTTAGTATCCTTTTGTGAGAGCCTTCAACAAAGGTTTTTTATGAAAGCCCAAGTAAGTCATACCTACCGGCACTCCTTAGCCAATATTTTGCCAACACCTTCATAGAATCATAATTACGTACACAAAAAAGGAAAAGAGCTCCATTCAAGCCTAGTGACTAGAACAGTCCCCTTTTTATAGCTTTCTAGGGAGAAAAAATACACTTGACATCACTAAAAATTTTAACCCTAAAAAGGGGTAAAAATCCCCCCTGCTAAAATGGTTGGGTTACTAAATATTGAGACAAAAGAGAAAGCGATGATTATTTAGTGTTTGAGCCCAATATTAACCTCAGAAGCAATGTTATAGCTCACACCCTAACCACCCATTTCTTATCAGAAGCTGTGAAATATTTATACAGAAACCCCTCTGATATCTTCTTTCTCAAAACTGGGCCTAATAACTAGCTAACTAAAAATTAATCAAGCTGCATAGGTAAACTCATAGAAAAAATTAAATACCGATCTTCTAAGTGAATCATACCACTTCAAACAAATTTTCTAATCAATTCAAATTTTTTTAGTTTTAATTTAAAATAACCATTTACTTTAAAAAAGGGTATTTTCTATTTTTATTACACAAGATGTTGGTTAATAATTAAGTGCTGGGCTCTGTAATATTTCAAGTAAAGATATTTGTAGAAAGATATTCAGTGGGAGTTAATGACACTGGGACATTACATACCAGCTGACAAACAAACCTGTAATTTTCCATGTCACAAAACTGATGCTAGTAACATACAAGAAAATACTTATATATTTATAATTCTTGACAATTCTTGGAATGGCAGGGTACAATAGAAGTGTTCTGATGTATGCTGATAAAATGTGTGGGTCAGGGGATGTTAACAAGCAAAAAACCAGAACTTAATGGACTATTTATTCCCAATGAGACACTGAACATGCTTATAAGCTCCTGAATACTGCTTTATCACAGTCATAACTAATCTTCAGTTGACTTGAAATACTGCATAAATGTGATGTTACACCACTAAGAGTCAAAGTCTAACTTACAGTTACAAACTTTCTGAAATTTCATTCTGTGGCAAAGACACAAGTAAAGAAATGTGGTTTCGCCTTGCATTCACAATTCTGTCAGCAGAACCCTTCCTTGTATTAAATGGTTTTGTAAATCCTGGCAGCTTCCCCTTTGATGCAGCCTGATTACGCCAAGAAAACATTATCTATTTCACAGCCAAGATTCATTTATTTTGTATTGGGCAGACTGCCTTTAAGGAACAATGCAATGCCTAGGTGGTACGTGCACTATTTATTCTCTATCTAAATTTCAGCTCATTTTGTTAACTGAACATGCAAAGGGACAATAGCTGAGAGCCCATCCTGTTAAAAAATGTAAAACCACAGACAGAAGTATTTGCTATACTGTTAGTTAAGGAATGCCTCTCTAGAGGTGAAAAGAGCACAAGCTTTTCAGAATTGAGCAACTGTTCTGGACCACTGAAAACAGAAATGCAGTTTGATGATCACCAACAATATTACAGATTCTCATCCCTTCTTTTAGGAAAAGCAATTCCGAGCTGATAATGAAAAGATAACTTTGGTGTTACCTGTTCTGTATTTCACACGTTTCATGCTAGTATCTTTTCTAGTTGAATGTCACCAAAAGTATTTCAGTGATAAATGTCTTCACACTAACAGTGGATGACTGATGTTCAGATGTCCACGTTAATCCTTTCAGCTATATTCAAGAGTACTGTATCATTAAGCTTAAACATCTTTCATTCCAAAAATATCAGGTTTCCTGTACTTCTACCCAATCCAGAACGGATTTACTCCAGGTTTCCTACCCAGCAGCAATCATTTTGGCAGGTCTGTCTCAGGAGACAGTGATGCTGGAACCTGCTTTTTGCTATCACGCAAGCCTGAGAAAGCCTACCTGGCACCAGTCAGCATCTGCCTCTCAGAGCACAGGGCCTTGGAGTTTCCAAGGAGCTGGAAACCTGCAGTTTAAAGAAGCTCTAGCTCTAACCAAAGATGAGGTTTACATGCTGCACACTTAAGTCAAAATGCCCTTATAACCCTGTCTCCTCACTGCAGAATCTGGACACGCACCATGCTTGTCAGTTCTGAGATAGGTGGCCCAGGTCTGTAATAGCACAATCCACACAGGGGTTGCCCCCAAGCCGCGGATCTTGCCAGTCCCACCGGCTCCTCCATCAAATCGACATTCTTGTCAATTTCACAGCTACTATTAGCAGGGAAACTGACAAGAGCGTCAATTTCACCAGCCTGCAGCAGGGGATTCTCAGACAAAGAGCAAATTCAAAAATTCCTGACTCAATCTTATTTGGAACAAAACATTTAAAGAAAATAACAAAAGTGTCTGCTATTCAGTCCACTTTAATATTCACACTTTTTCTTTGAGGCATGTCCAAATAGCCATGTGAATTATAAATGTTACCATTTCAAAACTAAATTGCATTGAAAAAATAATCTGCCACTTTCAGTGATCACCAGGGTACCGGGAAACACAGAAGAGAAATGTCACTATTTGTCACAGGAAACGGCCTATCCTTTTATTAACAATAAACTACGAGAATGCTACAACATTCATTCTTAAACTGTAATTCCTGACTTCAATTTTATAATCTTACAGGAATCCTCCCCTTCACGACAATGTCTCAGGAATAATACCCTATCATCAGTAATAAAGAACAGCAAAATCCTGTAGTCGCAGAAAAGATGATATATGCATATATATAATATATATTACATATATACATACATATATATGTGTGCATTACAGACTATTCTTCTGGAGAGTACTTGAGCTCATTCGTATAAATATACCGAACTTCAGGTGGAAAAAGTGACATGTATTTTCTTGACAACAGAGACCATGATTCTGCAGATTACTTAATCTGATTCTACAGATTCTGCAGATTTATTTCAGTCATCTCCCTGAAAAAGTTAAGATAGAGACATTTGTGACAAGTACAGCTTCAACTGTTGAACAATTTCCATAGTATGACTATATTTCAGTTTCTTATAATATTAATATTTGTAATTTCAGCTTATTTTTCCTTACTTCTTGTACCTCTCAAAAGGATTTTTTTTTTTTTTTAATTTGTTGAGTTAAATTGTTTCATCCATTTTTCTAAGGGTTAGGAACATAAAAGTATGTTTGCCCATGTTACGAAAATTAAGTATCTATTTCACTAAGGAGTTCTTCGACTTAGACGCTGAAGGAGGAATCCAAAATTTTGTGGCAAGTCATGAGAACGCCGTTGCTGTCAGACATCTTATTGACACTTCTATGGAAAACCCAGCCAATGTGGCCTCCTTATAAGTGTCTCAAAACTTCAGATTCATCCACAGTTAGTACAAGCTCTTCAGGTTAGCAGCTTATTCTGTCTACAATATGGGAATATGGACAGGTGTACCCTATCTGGTGAATATTCCATCTCTACATAATACATTCTTCTCAAAGGCTCCAGTATTGGACGATTAACCATTTTTTTTTCTGCTGGATGCTTGCCAGCATTGTTCTACCAAGCACCAGAACTGAGACCATGCCTGCCAGTCAGCACAGAAAAAAGAAAAGATGGAATGCAACGTAAATGGAGAGAAAGGTGAAGGATGGGCTTGCCTGGAAACAGGCACAGAGAACGAGAAAAAATGTAATCATGTATCAAAAAATTATGTTGTAACACATATGCACAAGAAGTTCAAATGACATATGCAAGAAAACCCTAGGTCTAGTGTTTCTGAATTTCTGATTAAATGTCCTGCCATTTTACGTATGTACATACATTTTAAAAAATTTTTGGTTATATGTTTGATAACCCACTTTCTAGTGGTAAAGCTCACAAAGTTACTGCTCCTTGAAGAACTCCTGCAGGAGTAGTTTTGTCACAAATGAAATTCCCTACAAATGCACTTTACTCTTTGCCTGTTAAGCTATAATTACACCTTTCTTTTTGCTTGCATTCTTTTCTTGCTCATTCCAACTCACTTCGGTTAATGTATGGCATGTGCTGACAGAGTAATTCACACAATTCTCCATTTTGCACTCTTCTCTCTGAGGAATTACAGTTGAATTGCATCATAGATTCAGGTAAATACTTTATTCTCTATAGCAAAGTTTAAGTCGAGCTACTGATGGTTTTCAGTAGCAATTTCTATGCAAGCTTGCACCTGTTTATAATGATCACCTTATCTTATTACATATGATCTCACTGAAGGGAAGATGGGCAATGTCTGTGCTCTAGAAACAGATATTACTTAAAAGCATCTTTTGAATAGTATTAACTTGTTCTTTCCTCTAATCTATGAGGAAGTGATCACACACACACACACACACACACACACACAAAACCCAACAAAAAACTATCAGCAGTGGCTTTTACATTACAGACTGCTGAGCCTTTCATATTCATAGGTCAAAAGCTTCTACTAATATTTTGTAGAAAGATCCCCTTAAAAAACAGATGATTATATCTCAATGCTACATTTCCTTTTACAAAATAATTTGCAAAACAAACTATTTTTTCCCTTATAAGATAAAGGGAAGCATTAGATTTTTTTTTTTTCCATTTAAACCACGAGTTCTCTGAACACCACCTTCTTTCAACAGACTTAACTAACTCAGCCAATTATTTGAGATAGGCTTTTGTATAGACAAATCAAACAACAAAAAAATCTAGAAGCTAAAATAGTCACACCTTAAACAACTCGCCAGAAAAATAGTGGCAAGATTAGAACCATTTAAAATTCAATTTTTCCACATGATTCTAACAAAGGACCAGGTGCGCTACAAACTAAAAGTATGAAGTACAGTCTGAAAAGAGGAAGCAATACATACACAATGAAAAATTTGCTTTGCTGAAGAGAAGGAAGCCCTTTAAACTCATTCGACCTACAACATCTTAGAAGAAAACAAATTACATAATCAGCTTAGTAGGAGAGGTTTGTTAGCAGCTGTATCACTAACTTCTTAGTTTTTACAGTGATCAACATACACTTCATAAGTTAATCGCAAAAATTGCATGTACGTCACTACTTTTAATCAAAATTTTAAAAAAAATAATTAAAAATCTATCTGCGCCATTACTCCAATGCAGTATGTCTTTTTAACACACCAACTGAGCAGAAATTCTGTTACCAACAAAAAACATTTTCTTTTCATGAGAGAGTATCAGATTGGTTAAAATTCTAAACAGCTGAAGTTGGAGATACTGAACCAATTTTTAAATTTCTATACATTTACATTTTCTTTCAAAGAGTTTATTTTTCTGGTCTCTACATAGAAACTATTTTTAAACCTTATTCTGTGATAAACATGTTATAGAAATAATATCAATTTCATACCCAGGAAAAGGATACCATAATCACTGTAGTTAAACAGGGATGAATTCAATACATTTTGTGGTAGAAGGATGAATCAAAGATGACCATTTTGATTACTACTTTGTGTTTCATATCTCCTTTGTCCCACCCAAATTAGTTCATTTATTCTGATACAATTAACTGTAGTTTTGTACTACATATTAATATATGTTCGATTAAGCACGTTACATCATATACTATGTCAGGATTTTGGTCTGTAAATCATTTTCCAGCACTATCTAGATGTCACAATTGGTTAGTCTATCATTAACTACATGTTAGGTTAATTACAAATGCTATAAAATTAAGTTCAAATGCATCGCAACAACAACAAAGTTCATTCTTGCAAAAATTTAAACTCATCATCTGTAGCTGACTATCAGTACTTCTTCTGTTCCCTGTGTATTTATTCCCTTCTCTATGCTTAAACAACTGCTTTGCCAGCAGGTTTACAAAATTTGGGATAAATTACAAATATAAGCGGGCAGCAGCAGTGTTTATGAGCAACAATTGTTGATATGATTCTGCCACATTTTGACAAGCATTGCTCTGTGTGTTCACTTGCTTCAACATTAATCAAGATGACATAAGCCAGATATTCACAATTAGTACGATTAGATGAGTCATGCGACAGGCTTACAGGATCACTGACCTAGACTTGGAAAATCTGGCAAAAAGAAACACATTTTGTTAAAATGGACAAATCTGGGCAGTTTCAAAGATAGCCACTAAAATACAGGCTATAATGGAGGTTTGTAAAAACTAATTTTTTGCTGCACATTACAGCATTTCTTGATTATACAGAAGAATAAGAAGTTTGCTTCCTCATATGAAAATGTTACATTTTAATTCAAAGAGAAAAAAATAAATCCGTTTCTCATTTTTTCTGCATGATTCTTTTAAATGATGTACATGTATCTACAATCACAGGTTCAAAATTCATGTTCATTGCAAAAGTAACAAAAAAGATTTTGTCAGAGCTTACAACAGTGAGCTACAGAACATTAGTTAAAAATTGCTTATCAGTTCTTGCAGTCACATGCAGTCTTCAGTGTGAATTTGCATACATCTCTTACTGGAATAAAGCACCTATTTTATTTTCATAACCTTTGAAAAGAAAAATACCACAGGTTTACAATATACCAATTTTTCCCGTTGTCTTGTACACATGGTATTTTTTTCCTGCAACGTTAAGCACTTTGTTCGCCTTTTAAATAGATTAAATCTAATCTACATTTAGATTAATCAACCTATAAAGAAAAACGCCAGCACCCCCTGGTGGGCACAGCTTCCTTTTGACAACACAGGCTTCACTATTCGGAGACTATTTCGTAGAAGCCGTAATCATTAATCGCCGTATTTAATTCCTTTCCTAGACATTCGTATTTTCTAGTCATCCAATAGCCGGTGGAATTAGATCTGTAAACTGGAGAAGCATTTTCTTCTTTATCCCAAACATTCACATTTGTGTCCGTTTTTACTATAAAATACATGAGACAGGTTTATGAAAAATAATCTGTAAATAATTCAGCTCTTTCTTTTAGCTGCCTATTTAAGTCAATCTTTTGGTAAATTAATTAGAACTAGCAATTCACATTTATTATGTTGGCTGGTTATTCTAAAATAAGCTGAAAACCGTTGCAAACTCAGAACGAAACAGAGAACGCAAGAATGACAGGCTGAACCTGTAGGGTCCAATCCTATTGCAAATGGACATAATAGTCCATACAATGTATAGGAGCATTAATGCACTAAGAAACAGTCTCTTTGTTTTAGTGAGGCTGTTTGCAGGGTCAAAGCCTAAGTTTGTTCACAGCGCTATTCACAGTAAATAGTTTTGCATGGCTTTTAACAATGCATTCATATAAAATCAGACAGAGGTCTCACCTGAACATAATTCCTGCTGATATCATTGGAATTTCAGGGTAAACAGCCATCACAGTATCCCAATTATAATGTCTTCAGAGTATGAAATATTTGGTGCAGGATAAAGATATCATTGCAGCACCAATGAGAAACAGAATGAGTTGCAAGTGTACAGTAGCACCTGGAACCAGTATGCCAAAAGCAGCTACCCCTAACTCAGGAACCTATCAGTCCACTCTGGAATTATGTTCATCTCTGTGCACAGAAAGTATCTGAGGTCACATCTCAGGGCTCTCAGTGATGCATAAGCCAAGTCATTCTTCCTATTATTACAGTGTATTACAGGAAACTCTCTTTGGAACTGGAAATAAACCACTCAAGGGTGTCACAGGCAGCAATGGCATTAGCCTGAGACAGTACTGAAGAGTACTGCAGAAGATTAAGCCTATACCAATCATTTTGAGAGAAAACCATGACTTTTTGAGCAATGAATTTTGTGTATGTCCAAATACTTGTGCTAAGGTGATACTCAAGTTATGAGATAACTTTGCATCCAAAGACAAACCTTCAAACAAGCTCCCACTGAATTCACTGTACTGTATAAAATTAATGGGAACCTGTTTTTGTAAGAGATCAGTACAAAACAAGCAAAAATCTTTAGGTTTGATCAATACAGAAATAGAAGATTTCATTATTGTCCCCTGTTCAGGTAGCTTGTTCATCATTGATTTAAAGGAAAATATTACTTATCCATCAGAAGTTTCTTTTGCCTTTGGATTATTTCTTTTCTTAAACAATATTAATCTCATCAAATTTGAACAAAAATGTACATGTTTGCAAAACCCTGATCCAAACATGCTGCTTCCATTTCTTTTTAATCAAAATAAATAATTATAAGTCCCAGCAATATTACAACAACGTTAATGAATTTTGAAGAATATGAAACAGAAAATTTAAACTGAGGTAGAGGCTCCAAAGTATCCTGACTAGGCTGTGCAGCAGTCGAAAGGGACAAGGTGTTTCTGGCTCTCAGGCTCCCACACGCCTTTCCTAGCACTAGTCTTTTCTAGTTCTGTATCTTCCTCTCCTCACTTCCCGAGATGTCAATGCTGTACTTACTCTGCAGACTGCAGCAGTGAGCAGTATGACTGTGCATCTGTCTGTAAGACATCTGCCTGTAAGATACTACTGTAAGACATCCTCTCTCACTTGTTCAATAACCAGGACTGCTTTGTATGGGTCACAACAACATCTCTTTTTAAAAATTATTATATTCACTGCATTTTAAATAACATTGCCTTGTCGCCTGTATCATGGTTAAGTGGACTATCCACAGTCTACTTCAAGGATTTTGAGACATGAGGATGTTGCTGATTGTCTGTAGAGATTCCATCTCCCTGCACATGTAATTTTGTGATGCTTCTTTGCACTGAATACACCCATATTTTATCACCTCATATTCTGCCAGACAGTTTCCAGTTGTGCCTAAATAAGTCCATATGCTCTCTAATTGCCTATTCACTGATTTTTTTGAATTCTCCATTAGGATTGTTCTATCTAGATCCCAGGTGTTAATACTACACTTTCACCTAACCTGTAAGAAGTGTTTGCTTCTTCTAGCCAAATATGTTTCTATCACAGAGTCTGGGATGCCTTCAACTTTGTGCTCAGAGGACTGACTTTTCCATCTATCTTGTCATTCTCCTATTCCTCCCCAAAACTGTCAGTTAGATGTGTTTTCAGAGCTAAATGCGTCAAACTTATTAGTTCTACTAACTTTTACTCACAGCATTTCACCTCCTCATTTTAACTTCCTGTTATTGCCCTCACAGCTACTAAACTACTTATTAACCTTTAAAACCTGCTACCATTTTTTTTTGAAGTTATTTGTTCTGAAGCGAAAGGAAAAATTGGAAGCCATTCACTACCACTTATTTAGATAATTTCACCATTTCAGTCCACATTTAAGGGCTCAGAAGAGGGCAACAACTGTAATGGGCCATAATTACTTGTCTAGGTAGTTTTATATTAACTTTCTATTGGTACAGTTTTAATATTAATTACTTCAGCATATCAACTTCTAAAATGTGGCATAAAAATATATTTTCTTCTGAGCGTTCATGAGGTTTCACATTTCTGTTCGTGAGGTTTTGCCGTGGTTTGTTGTGGGTTTTGGTTTTTGCTTGTTTGGTTGGTTGGTTTTTTACAGCCTAGAGGAAAAAGCAAGGTAAGGCTCTGTTTTTCTGTTCATTCTCCTAACTATACTATCACTTCTTCTCTAAATCATGGATACTTCCTCTAATTTCATTATTTTAGCCTCAGGCAATATTATGCTTACATGAGATATCAAAAGTTTTAAGTACTAGTTCATTGTAGTTTCTACTGGGAATACTAGTTATTCTGAAATATCCACGCTTCTGCAGAAGAATGTGTTACTGAAGCTCTAATATTACTCCCTTGTGCTGTTACAGTACTTGTCAACTCCAATTTCATTGTGCTAGGACTCATGCTAAAAAATGGCAGAGTTTTACAGTCTGAGCAAAGGCCTTATGATCCAGTTACTTCCTCTCAATAAAATTATCCACATAATTCTCAGTCTCTTCTCATACTTACAAATCCACATTGCAAATCTCTGAATCTAAACCCAAATAATTAATTACATATTAACAACTAAGTGATCAGTCTTCTGGAGTTAATAACATTGGTAGTGTCCACTGTGACATACAGATGTCAACCTGATTTCCAAAGTAATGAACTGACATTCAGCATTCTCTACTCATCTTCTGCCTTTCAGAAACTTGTCAGAGAATCTATATGTTTTGAATGTTCCCTCTATTAGTTCTGTGTCAATAAACTGTAGTGACAATTGTGAATTAAATCATACCAATTGCTAAACTGGATAGCAAGTCTTAGCACATGCTAATCTTACAAGCCAAAATTAAGAGTTGGCTTTTAGTAACTGGTTGTATAGATACGGGTTTAGGTTTGGTTTTTTCCCCCTGGCAATCCACTAATATATATTGTGCACTGATTTTGGTACTGGTTTTGATAGTAGTTATATTACCAAGTCATATGATTTGCTGCCTATAAATCTTGGAAAATATAACATCAGGTGCTGTGTTATCATGCCACATGACAAACAACTACTCTGCAAACAGAGGCCAAGTTAATTTGAATGACACAAAGCATTGCCTTTTAACAATGGAAAAACCCACCAAAAGGATAATGGAGTAGTATCCACACAACTTTTAGATCACCTTACCTTTAACTAAAAGAAGGTGGGGTAGATGAGGTGGGAAATCCTGGAATCAAAATGTACAGACTGCTGGAATGAGCAAGAAGCAATCCCTTTCCTGCCCAGAGAAAAGCCAAAAATATTCGGTCCATTTTCTTAGGGAAGAGAGACAGGGAATCAGCCCTCAGGGAATAAATTTTAATTTAACTCTGTGTCATTTTCCCATCCGATTGGCAGAGCAGGAATAATTAACGTGAGAATGAACTCGTGAGTGATTTAGGGGTAAAGAGATACCTTAAGAGTATAACCGAAACAGTAAATATAGAAAAGGCATTACCTAACTTCAAACAGTAAGAGAAATACTTATCATTTGAAGGCACACTACATGTGACTACTCCATACGAAGTCCCCCAAATTGTACCTAGTACTTAGTGATCAAATGCTATGTTCCACATCAAAAGACAGTTGGTTGTGTGAAGGAGAGTGAGAGGACAGCAATGTATTAGATACCTGGTTTCTCATGACTGTGATGGCATGCATAAAATCCTAGCCCACGGCCCCATTCTAGCACTATCAGACTTGGGATCAACTCCATTAAATACCCCACCTGAAATAGAAACAAATTTAACTGATCTACTGAGACACAGAGAGAGAGAAAGATGCAGAAAACAGTTAAAGCAAAGTATGAAAAAGTGACTATTTCTGCTGCCACTGAGTCTTCTGACCTGCTTGTGCCTTACACTATTTTGAGTACAGTTATGTATTTCAACCACACACATTTAGTTTTCACAAGACTTTTTAAGTAAGAGATTCAAGCAGATTGAGCCTTTTCATGGTTCATGGCCTAAAAGCTGACTCTGTCTTTGAGACTAGGACACAGTTCTGTGATTCTCAAGTTCTGTGACAACTTCAGGATATGATTTCTCAAAATACTCTTTGTTCCCTTCCAGAAGCTATTCACATGTGGTAACTTAAGTGAAGTTCTCATATAAGTGATATTTATCTACATTAACATATAACATTAGTATACCTTCTCCTCCCTATTTTACTTTAATGGCAGAGGAAGGAGTAGCTTCAGCACTCAGTCTAATACTGAAGAGTTATTAGTTTCTCCCAAAACCCTGCTGAAAGAGCCATAGTGCTCCACATGAGAAGGAAATAAGCTCCTGTCTTGACAAGTGCCAATACAATTTCACTAAGTCATGTAAAATTAAGTTTATAAGATTATGAATGTAACAAAAATAATATATTTTGATTATGAATGCATTCTGATGATCATTTTACATGGCATACATCATCAGTCTTGGGGAGGGGACAGGCTAAATAGAAGTTTCACGTCTAACTCTTAATAAAGGCACTAATATCACTTAACATCAAAAAAAGCAGTAATTAAAACTCACTTTAATATATTAGTTAGGAATAAAACACAAATAACCTATGTCTCAAATGCATTTATAGTGCCAAACTCAATTATCAAAACCAAATAAAACAGAAAAATGAAGCAAATACCATAAGAAGGTAAGATGTTCAAAATATTCTATCTTTACAACGCTACTGCCTTAGTTATGGGTGCATCAAATTCAACAAATATTTTACTTTAGAAATTTCATACCCTTTCCACTAACTGTACCAGAACCTAAAACATCTATATGCATTATGAAATGTAAATAAAAACCTATTTTCTGTAAGTAGCATTCAATTACAGTTTCAGCAATTGGAAAGGCTTCACCAAGTAATGAATGTATCAGAAAAACATAATATGAATTTTTGGAAAAGGTGCTCTGGTGTTGTGCAGCGCATGACAATAGAACCAGTTTTTCTACAGGGATTTCCAACACCTTCATCTCAACAAGAAATTCCAGTTTAGAAAGACAGACAGAAAACCACATTTTGAAGCATTTCATTCATAGTTTTGTCTTGGTTCATTTTGCTTCAATTCTTACTTTGTGTTGTATATACATCATATTCTGTCAGATATTATAAACAGCACCACGAGTTGGGGTGTAATACCTAGGAATTTCTCTTGCAATAAATATATTTTATTTATTATATTTTAATTTATAGTTATTATTTTATTTATAATATTTATACTAATTATATTATTTATTTAAATATATAAATAAATCTCTACTGCCACCCACCAAAACCCTGCTAAATTTATACTTCCCTGAGTGCCCTTACTGGCAGTAATTATCTTCTTGTGAGCAACTTATCTGTACATAAAATAAAGGACAATTTATTCAAAGGAAAGGATGCTCTAGCAATTCAGAAAAACATGACACTAATCAGCCACATATTAACATGAAAAATAACTTTAAGATCTGCTATGTTCAGATATAATTTTTTGCCTTCACATCCTCGCCTCCCAATATGAATTAAATTCACAAATGTCTCTTTGAATAAGCCCTCTCCCTATCTACTACTCTGATGAACGATCTCTCTCCTCAGTAGCTGAAAAAAGCCCCAAAGCTGAGGAATTCACTGAAGCAGGTCAAACACTAGCAGTAAGGGTTTATGATCCCTGAAATCAGGTAATCATACTACCTCTCGATCTGCTGCCACCTCCCTAAATTGTCCTGATAACTCTGCATCAATCCTATTCTCCCACCACAAAGACAGTGATTTCAGACTTGTGTACAACTGAGTAGCAAGGAAGCCTCACCAGAGCTCACGCAGTTCCACTGCTGCCTTCTGAATCTCCAAGTGAAGAAATCCTGTCATTTCTTACCAAAGTACGAGCTTGACAGTTGTAACTGTCTCTTTCTTTCATGCTTCCTTTCCCTGCACGCTCCAAAAAGAGAATGAGATTGCTCAGGAACTGGCAGCAGTTTAGCACACAGACTAGTCAATCAAGTGGGCCAAATCTCCCCAGCCAGCTTCTGAACTCCGACATTCATATTTTGAGCTTCAGTGTAAACTAAAGAATAAGTATATGCAGAGGTTACTGCAGATTACTAATACTGGAGAGTCAGTGGCATCACTAAAAACAGGTCTAGGCATGAAAGAAATTATATCCATTGCTGGATTTCTTTATATATTGCCACTGAAGGATTTCCCAGTAGTATGTCTAAACTAACCTAAGTGTCCTTAAAAAGTACGAAGCAGCTTGGACATCCATTTATCCAGCATCCTAGGGATATCCCATTCCTAGGGATGAGTAAAAGAACAGGGCAAGTACGTAACGATACTTTACTAGCATAATCCCTCAGCCCCAGCTGATTCACAGCCAGGGACTTTCTGAAGCAGAGGTATTTTCTATATCTTGCAGCCCTTGATGTATTTTTCTTCCATTAACCTGTCCAGCTCATTTTCAGCATGTGTAAATTTCTGGCATCCACAACACTATTAGCAAATAAGTCCACAGATTAACTGTGCAGTACATGAAAATGTATGTCCTTTTATTTGTTTTGAACTTGTCTAGACAGTTTGAACTGAAGCCCCATGATTCTTATAAAGGAAAAATCAGTAATCAGTTGTACCTTGTTCACCCTAGCTCTAGTAACCTATTGTTCTAACTCCAGTAACCTACTATAGCAATGCTTGTTCATTTAGGCCCTGATTCAACACAGTAAAGCAAATGTTTACCTTCTACATATAAGGAACATGTGAGCTTTCTACCTACTACCAAACATTTTGTCTGACTGAGGTAGTTCACTAGTACAGATCTCATCTGATATTTTCCCAATAAAATACGCTTTTATTTGGAAAAAATAACAGAATACGCTATGGAATGTCTGGTCTTATTCAAAGAGCCACAAAGCATACAGCAAAGCAGGATATGTGATGCTAAAGACAATTGCTAGGAATGTAGAAGATGAGGGATGTTGAAGTCCTTACCTTGCCCTTCTCACATATGCAAATAAACACCTATTAGACCTATCATTTTTCCTATCCCAGCTCTTCTATTCTGTAAAAATAATGAATATTTATTGAAAAACCTTGGCCATTTTCAGCCACTAAAATTTCAAGAAAGGATCAGAATTATACAGCATACAGTCCTCAAATATACAGGTTCAGATTGTACCACTTCAAATGATGGGAGACACCAAGGTACATGAAGTATTGGTGTTGGATCAGACCTGAGGAGCAGCTAGCATAGTGTCCTGACTCAAAATAGCCAGCAGCATATAGACAGTAAGTAAAGATCCTCTCAGTCACCTGCAATTTCCAAATTTGGGACTGTGACAGAGAATGTACCAGTACCAACATATTTAGTAGAGTGGTGGTATTGATCTATCTTCTGTGAATTTATCTAGTTTTGTGTATTTACACTTGTAGCCTCCACAATTTTCTGTGGCAATGCATTCCACAAAACAACTATGCTGAACTCAAGAAAAGATACTTCCTTAAACTCCATAGCTTAAAATGTTATCTAAAATATGCCACCTGACTCAACCACAGCTCTTCACTATTTGCCCGACATCTGATGTGCTTGGCACATCCGGAGGTGGGCAGAGAAATAAGATCGGGGAACAGAGTTGGCTGTGACAATCGCTTTCTTGTCTTGCTTATAAATGGTGTTGGCGTGGGAGGAAGCTTCTTCCTATAGCTTCTCTAAGGGGACCTCTGTGTCTCCACAGCCATTAGACATCAAAACTGCAAGAATTTACAAGTGTAGAAGAGTACCAGTCTGATCCCATGATATTGGGATCAATATCACATGGTAACGAGTGATATATACCATGGTGCTGTGTCACCTTGCCTTCCTTTAGAAGAAATCCCAGGCATACAGGCCATAAAAAGGCTATGTTAGTACAGACATTTAGGTCTCTGATCTGGACAGTCAGGCGACTAGGATTACACGGTGTCCCGGCTCTGCTCTTTAGGTATCGGCTTAAAATAAGCTTTGGTTCCTTGAGTGATCTGTAACTAAATGACATTTTAGGCTCCTGCACATCATGATATTCAGTACACATCTATTTCTTGAAAATGAATCATTCTTTTGAAGCTTTTTATTAGCTCATGTAACTCATTTCAACTCAAGAGAATCTAGTATCTCTAACTATAATTGATTTTCTCTCTCCATTTTCCCTTTAGCAACATGAAGCACAATCAACTTCAGTTTCAACCCATTTTATGCTTATCAAACCAGAAATAACTACACAAGTATTGCAGTGACTAAATCAATTCATAATTCTAACCTTACAAACACCCTCTTAACCAAACTATAGAACTTACTAAGCTTACTGGAAGTTATTGTCAGTCTAAAAATTCTATGTAAACATCAAACACCTGTAGTAAAATTCAAGAGCAGGATTCCATTATTTTAAGACTTTAAACACAAAATCCCTGTTCTTTGAATAACCATTTAGAGCTTTGCTTAAACTCAGATCAACTAAAAGATTCTCACTGATGTTGTTGTCTTTTAGCATATGACCGCAAGATGAACTGAAATCAATGAACTCCATGAATGACATAAAACAGACCTGCGCATCTCTCTTGCTTCAGTGACTTTATATATCGGCAGAAAGAAAAAAATGCGGAATATGGTATTTGTTAAACTTTTACATAGGTGTTCAGTGACAAGTATAATGCACGAAAACGTTGCTTCAAAATTAGTAGTAGATTTCAAGTTTATGGCTTCTCTCTAGACAATAGCCCTGCAGATCAAGGAATCTGGTAAAAAAATACTGTCGACAGTATCTGCAATAACATTGTAGTTAAAATTTCAGTGAAATGCCATAAAAAAAATAAAAAAACACTTCGAGGTTATTCCTCACCTTAACTGTTTTGTAAAAATAATTACTCCAACTGATTTACCAATCCTGTCATTATTTGTGTATTACATTTGCATAAAAATGATCTGCATTTACTTTATTAATTGTTTGAGGCACAGCATGACAATTCATACATTGTATGAATATATGAAAAAAAAAGCTCAAGCAAAAAAGGTAAAGATTTAATGAGACTTACTAGAGTTAGAGCAAGGTAATCACTGTAGCCTGAAGATAAAAATACAAGTTACCCATAATTGCCCATTTTTAAAAGAGAAACTCCTTTTCACAACCTTGGTGGTTTCTTTGTTGATCTTTTTCCCCTATGCTTTCCATTAGGCTTCAATATTTATTACACATTCTTAAGATCAGATCCTGCACATGGATCTCTCCATGTAAACTCCACAGAACCAACTACAGTAAAGAAATAACAGAATATATGTGTTAAAAGGGAAGAGTGAGAGAAAAGAGAAGTTACTGCAAATACAACCTCTGGAAGGAAAGAATGTTTCTTTATGTAAGTCGATAGAAGTCCAACAGTTGTCTGAACAGTAACCATAATGCTCACTATTGAGCTCTACAGGTTTTACAGTCTTTACCACTTACGGTACACTTATGCAGTAGCATAAGAATCCCAGTCAGATACCATCACTTACAAACTGTACCATCTGTGACAACTATGGTCACTTCTCAGTGCTATGTTAAGGCCTTTCTGCACAACAAAGACTAATTAAGAAGCAAAGAACACAAGAGACACAGGGCAAATGTGAAAGACATTCTAGAGTCCACAATTATGGTCTAAAACACCCATGGGGAGAACATAATCAGCTGTAAGTGAAAGGCTATATAAAATTGGGGAACAGCTGCAAGAGATCTAACTGTACACCGATCAACCTGTCTTAGGAGGAGAGATAAAGGAGCCTTTATCTAAAAGAAATGAAAACTATGTCTCTGGAGATGCCAGAGAGAGTAGAGGAAACCTTCCATCATGTCAATACAACTTCTCAGTCTTCAAAAAGACAGTACTGACTTGGAAAAAAATATCTTTAAGGGATGTCCTGGGTCTGGCTGGGATGGAGTTAATTTTCTTCATAGCAGCCCACATGCTGCTGTGTTTTAGATTTGTGACTAAAACAGTGTTGATAACACACCGATCTTTTAGCTATTGCTGAATGGCGCTTGCACAGAGTCAAGGCTTTCTCTGTTTCTCACTCTGCCCCACAGTGGGTGGGCAAGAGGCTGGGAGGGGAGACAGCTGGGACAGCTGACCTGAATTGACCAAAGGGATATTCCAGGCCATGTAATGTCATCAGCAGCAGCAAAAACTGGGGTGTGTTTTTTTCCAAAGTAGCTCTTGCTTGGGGACTGGCTAGGCATTGGTCTGCTTGTGGGAGGTGATAAATGATTGCTTTGGCATCACTTGTTCTAGGTTTTGGGGGTTTCTTTCGTTCTTTTTTTTCCTTTCTTTCTTCTTCCTCTTCCTTTCAGTTATTAAACTATCTTTATCTCAACCCATGAGTTTTCTTGCTTTTGCTCTTCCTATTCTCTCCTGCCCACCACTGTGGGGCAGTGAATGAGTGAGGGGCTCCGTGGTACCTAGCTGCTTGCTGGGGTCAACCCAAAGAGGGAAAAAACATCTTTTGGAACTTTCGCCTTCAACTGTTCATTGTGTATCCAAATTCTAAATCTTTCAGGAGTTTCAAAGTACCTGGTAATCAAGATTATCAGAAATTGTATACCATACAGATAGAAGAAGATTGAAGATAAATGGAAGATAAGTGGAAGACTGAATATCAGACCTTTTAGAAATTGTGATAACAGTAAATTGCATTTATTGGTATTTTTCCTATAATCATATAGGTCTATTCAAATTGGGATGAACTATATCTTCCACATCAGACTAAAGAAAAAGCCACTGAATGTCAAATACCTATCACTTAGAAAGTCAATTACATCTCACAAAAGTAAAGCTTAAGATATTTCATTCATACTAGCCATATCATTCACAGAACAGTAACATGATGACCGTTTATATGCTTGTCCTGGTTTCGGCAGGGATAGAGTTAATTTCCTTCCTAGTAGCTGGTACAGTGCTGTGTTTTGGATTTAGGGTGAGAACAATGTTGATAACACACCGATGTTTTAGTTGTTGCTAGGTAGTGCTTACACTAGTCAAGGACTTTTCAGCTTCCCATGCTCTACTGACTGAGAAGGCTGGAGGTGCACAAGAAGCTGGGAGGGGGCACAGCCAGGACAGCTGACCCAAACTGGCCAAAGGGATATTCCATACCATGTGACGTCATGCTCAGTATATAAAGCTGGGGGAAGAAGGAGGAAGGGGGGGACGTTTGGAGTGATGGCGTTTGTCTTCCCAAGTAACCGTTACGCGTGATGGAGCCCTGCTTTCCTGGAGATGGCTGAACACCTGCCTGCCGATGGGAAGTAGTGAATGAATTCCTTGTTTTGCTTTGCTTGCGTGTGTGGCTTTTGCTTTACCTATTAAACTGCCTTTATCTCAACCCATGAGTTTTCTCACTTTTACCCTTCCGATTCTCTCCCCCATCCCACTGTGGGGGGAGTGAGCGAGCGGCTGCGTGGTGCTTAGTTGCCGGCTGAGGTTAAACCACGACAGTCCTTTTTGGCGCCCAACGTGGGGCTCGAAGGGTTCGAGATAACAACAGGTTTAATTGGAATGTGCTAGATTGAATTTATACTTGTTATAGCTATTTAGCTATTAAGTGGCAGGCTCCTGTGCTTGCCATGGGGCTTGCTTGCCTTACAGTATATTAGAGTCTAATGCTCGTTAGTGGCTGCTTTTTGCTTTCACTGCTTGCTGTACTGCTGTACTGCTTATCATCATATTCTACTGTGCCTGGGAACATTTTGATAACAGCAATGGCGATGTGCCTGGGCTGGCAGATGGCCAGGGCATCGCTGCTGTTTCTGTGCTGCTGTACTGGACAGGCTGGAACTCCAGTGTGAACTCGAGTCGAAGGGACTGTGACCTGTGGATGAGTCCATGCGGGAGCAGGACACCCCAAAGCGTCTGTGGCCGTGGATAAGCCTATGCCAGAGCAGGTACATCTCGAAGTGTCTGTGGCCACAGTTATGTTTGTGCTACAGCAGGTTTACTTCTGAAGGGACTGTGGCTGCGAGTAAGGCCATGCTGGAGCAGGTATATCTCTGAAGACATTGTGGCCCATGGAGAAGGCCGTGCTGGAACAGGTGCATCTCAAAATGACTGTGGATAAGTCTATGCCGCAGCAGGTGTACCCCTGGAGAGACTGTGGCTCATAGATAAGGCTCCACTTGGAGCAGGTACTACCCTAAGGGACTGCAGTCTGTGGATAAGTCCAAGCCAGAGCAGGGGCAAGGGGAGGAGTTCATTGCAATGTTAAACCCTATGGTTTGATCCGAAGGGACCAGGGGTGGAGATTGTAATGGAAACACCTTTAAATTGTTGTAACCCATGATTTGAGTTGCATGTTATAGGAATTACTATAGCAGAAACCCCTTGTTGCTAGCCAGGCTAGGAGCAAGGGGAGGAGTTCATTGCAATGTTAAACCCTATAACCTGGCCCAAAGGGACCAGGGGTGGAGATTGTAATGGAAATACCTTTAAATTGTTGTAACCCATGATTTGAGTTGCATGTTATAGAAATTACTATAACAGGAACCACCCAAACCAGTGGAGGAGAAGCCTTACAAGAAGCAGTGCAAGTGCAGCAGTGACCTGACCTGAGCTGGCTTTGGTACCCAGTACCTCCATGCAACACACCACCTCTCCTGGCCTGAGTGACCACCATCACAGATGGAGCCCAAAGTCACGGACTAAATGAACTCAATGGATATTTCATGGACATTTCTGGACATTTTACAGACATTCCACAAGGGTGGTCCATAGACTAAGGGAATGATATCTGTGTGTTATATCAAAGGATGGAAAGCGGGGTGGGTGGTTAATGAGGTTGCACTGGAAAATATGGGACTTGAGCATGACGTAGATGGTATAGAATAAGGGGTGGATACTGTCCTGGTTTCGGCAGGGATAGAGTTAATTTCCTTCCTAGTAGCTGGTACAGTGCTGTGTTTTGGATTTAGGGTGAGAACAATGTTGATAACACACCGATGTTTTAGTTGTTGCTAGGTAGTGCTTACACTAGTCAAGGACTTTTCAGCTTCCCATGCTCTACTGACTGAGAAGGCTGGAGGTGCACAAGAAGCTGGGAGGGGGCACAGCCAGGACAGCTGACCCAAACTGGCCAAAGGGATATTCCATACCATGTGACGTCATGCTCAGTATATAAAGCTGGGGGAAGAAGGAGGAAGGGGGGGACGTTTGGAGTGATGGCGTTTGTCTTCCCAAGTAACCGTTACGCGTGATGGAGCCCTGCTTTCCTGGAGATGGCTGAACACCTGCCTGCCGATGGGAAGTAGTGAATGAATTCCTTGTTTTGCTTTGCTTGCGTGTGTGGCTTTTGCTTTACCTATTAAACTGCCTTTATCTCAACCCATGAGTTTTCTCACTTTTACCCTTCCGATTCTCTCCCCCATCCCACTGTGGGGGGAGTGAGCGAGCGGCTGCGTGGTGCTTAGTTGCCGGCTGAGGTTAAACCACGACAATGCTAAGCCTGGTCTATATAATACAATCCTTCTTTTGTTCCAGTAATAACCATCGAGGAGCACAAAAGTATGTAAATGCTTTACACACTTTGGGAGGTAATGGAAGTAAAAAAAGCAATAAACCAGTGCTTTTTTTTCTTTCTCTTTTAGATACAGAGCATGCCTCCTCTTTCCAGCTGTTGAAATTTGAAGGAAACAGAAAACTTCATACGAATAGCTTCATAAAAGCTATGACCACCACTCTGTACGACATTAGAAATGGAAGCATGTAGATCTATGGCAATTTCCAAAAAAGCTGCAGCTAAGTATTTATCTACACTGTAACTTCTTTCAGAAATTTCACTAGGAGGGCAGTAGTGATGCAGATAGTCGTCATGCATACAAAGACATTTCACTTGACTTTTGAAGACATACTATAAGATGAACAACTTTTTTTTTTTTTAAGAGAAAAATAATGCTGGATCATACCTTGCTAAATATTTTCTTGGAATCTGAGAACATCAATGTTTATTATTGCATTGAGTGTAAAGAATCAGCATTCAGTGATAAGAACATGAGACAAATAACACTGCCATTATCACTTTCCCGTGACTTGGGCTAAAGCAATGATCGCTATCTCTGACTAGAAAGAAAACTTATCTTCTTCCAGTGGCATGAAAATACTGTGCTACACTGACTTTCCTGCTTGCTGGTGATTCAAACCTGAGGACCACCGTACAATGAGGAGTTCGTGATCCACGCAACAATTGACCTGAGCCGGCACAGGTCTGTGCTGTGCTATGCTGTGCTGCACAAATCACTTGGCCGCAGGATAAAGTTAGCCTGCTAATCATAAGGGAGAAGACTTTAGGCAGCTCCCACTTGGCATTTGGCAATTACACCACCTGCATGGTCTTATCTTAAAAGTGAACCACCATGTTGTCATGTGAACATCTTTTTGCTTGACAGTAGAAATGCTGAATGAAATTCTTTACTTACAAGAAAAACTAAACTAAATTATTTACTTCTAAGAGCTTGAAGGACTGTAATGCTGGTGAACCTTAGCACGGCAGGATCTGTGCAGCGTACCGTGCCATGACTAGAGGTCTGTCCAATGTTGCGCAAGTTAGGGTTCCCAGCATCTGAAGGTATGTAAGATTATCTATGCTATCCCCTTTTTCCACCTCAAAAAGGTATTTAAATCCACACCTTATGGAGTCTGAGTGCCCTTCTAATGGAGATCTGTAACACACACTTGCACCAGTGCATTACATCTGCCACTGAAAATTTTGCAATGTATAGTACAGCCAGTCTCTGCATGCAGAAGAGGCCTACTGTCTCCCAGCGGTGTCAGCTTCTGTGCATGCACTACACGGCAGATGCTCACTGGTAATGTTGCCGATTTCCCAATAGCTTCCAAAAAAGAAGAGTCAGCAAAAGGGGACATGATGAGCAATTCACACAGCTTTCTCCCACACAATCATTCTACTTAAACCCCAACAAAACAGGCTGCAGGCCAGAAAACTGTTCTGAAGATGTAGTACAACTCACATACCATCTTTCCCAGGGCCTTGTGGCCTCTCTTCTGGGAAATGATGTATTCTAGTCGCATAATGGAGGAGAAGTTTTTGTCCAGCTGGGAGATACAACAAAAAAGAACAGCCTGCTGCTAATATTAGAATAATTTATCAGGTCTAGAGTCTGTTTCCTGCATGTTGCCAAAGACCTCTAGGAAACAGGGAAATCAGGAATGTTTGTTGAACCAGAGGAAATGCACTGAAAGCACTGCAGATTGGACACCCTTTCATTAAAGCACTCAGAGACTTATCAGAAGAGCAGTATAGACTATATAAGGGGTAGACTACCAGACATCGAGTTATTGTCTCATCCTACAGGCAAAGGCAATCTCCACTAAATTCTGTTTATTTCCTCTTGTTATAAAATGTAAATATATCACCATCCAATCTTTCAGGGGTGTTACAATGATTAAGTAATTAACATTTGGAAAGCTCTTGAGGAAAAAAGAAATTCTAGAGGTTAGAAGAAAAGTTATTAAAGTAAACAGAAATCAGGTATTTCCTGATAGCAATAGTTAAAAAATATATTACTACTTAAAGAGCATTTCTATCTTTAAAGATTCTGGTTTGTTACTGCATAGCAAGAATTACACGTAATAAACATGAGGCAGACAATCACTGAACTTTCACTTAAGATTTCTACACTGAGCAAAAAAACCACTATCACTGTGAAGCCAGCTCTGAAGAAAAGAAGAGATGGTTTTACAAGTCCTGATGCTGCAAACACTTAAGTTTAGCTCAGATATATGATTATTTGCATTGAAATCATGGAGGCTTTTCAGAATCATACAGACTGGCATATGCGTCAATATACCTGCAGGAAATGGACTTCAGTTATCACCACTTTTCACTTCAGCCACACCTGTGTGAGCTTCCTGGGTACACTCATCTTTGGAGTGGTGCTTCATAGTTAACTATTGTGTAGCATGTATTAACATATGGTAACATTTTTAATATTGTGAGCATGCATAAAGATTGGACGACAACAAGAAGAGGTGATTGAGCATTATGACTACTTATCAATATTGTGTAAAACAATACAGAATTTCTTTTTCATCTTCCTTATAAAAAGCTCAAGAATGTATATTTAAGTTCAAGTGTGCTACAAAAAAACTTATGCTTTTACCATGTGTATGTTTATGCATAGCAATACGTTTAAACAATTATATTCTTACACTTAATCAAAAAATTGATTTTTTTAAAACCAAATGAGTCATTCTTTAGTGACTGTTCAATCAATATTCCCGTCAATTTCAGGGAAAATACAGTTCAGTCCTCTCCAATGGACATCAGTGAGATACTGAAGGAATAACATGATTTTTAAAGTCTCAGTGGACTTCAGCCAAATGCGAAAGACAGCTTAAGCCCAAATGTCATGGAATTCCAAAAGGACTGCAGAGTTTCACAAAAAACTACTTCAGCACCCGATTAGATTTACAAAACACAATGCTTGACATTACGACGTATGCAAAACGAGCTGCTTGATATCATTTTCAGTCACAGACCTCAATTGCATTACCCTTTTACGTTTACAAATACATGTGATTTTACAGTTACAGTTCTCAGCTTTTAAAAGTCAGGAAGATCCTTTCCACTGTGATGTTATCTGCCAGTAATCCATTTCAGCCACCTGCGTAACTGAACACACTTAGAAAGCTACCAGTGTGTTAACAGCCCTCCTATGCATCTTATGTTATACATAAAGAGTGATAAGTGAAATCAGAATGTAGCCCCATAATATTCTTTTTTATCTTTGCACATATATTTCTTTTGAAATGGATTCTTCAGAAGTATAACAGCTTAATTGTTTCTTCTATTTGGAATGTTTCATTCTAGCTAAACCTTCATTGACAATTCTGATGTGAGTACTAGGAGGGTTTTTTTTAAAAGAAAATATACCAACAGTCAGTTTCATGCTTTTAATACCTAAATAAATCAATCAAACTCTGAAAAAGATTCTCTTGAACACACATAAAGATGGAAGTTTGTGTTCTGCAAGAACCTGCATTATAAGTAGGGTAACGCAGTAAAATCTTCTGCTATGAATAGTAGAATTTGTTTTCCCAGAATCCAGACTTAGGAGCGTGAGGTTTTGTAATTTTTTTAAGAAAGGGCTGAAGAAGCAACAAATACTGAACTCTAAAGGGAACAAGTCAAGTAGCTATATGCAACAATGCCCTGCAATTCAGTGATGGCAGAAAGCCATGATTTGAAATTAGTTATACTGCATATAAGCAGTGTAAAAAGCATCAAAGCAGTTAATGGATTAATGCAGTACATAATAAAAAAAAAAAAAATCAATCCCAGTATCATACAGTTACTGATCTGGAAAATACAGCAATGAAAAATACCTATGTTTGCCAATAGAAACTTAAGTTCTTTACGTTACCTTCAAAAAAAACCAAAACACCCTTCCTATGTAACACTTCCTCATATCCTCAAGTTTTGAGCAGTTCTGCAGAATGTAACCTAACCACTATATCAGATATAAACCACATACTGTCAGCAAATTGCAAAATGAGAATTAAAATAAAAGCCAGTCTTTCAGAAGCACAGCACTTTCAACACGAAGATGTGCATACTGAACTTTCTATCAGGGGTAGTAACTGTAACATGGCTATATTATAATCACTATAACCATGGCTATTCATCAAATATGCCATGATTTTGCTTCAGAATCTCAGAATCGCTTATATAATGCTCTACCCGAACCAGAGGTCCTGTTTGTGACCTTTCCTAGTTTTAAGTTGATTCTGCATAAACTTTGCCAGTTTTGATGAAATGCATGATAGAAAAATGTTCCAGGTTTTGCACAGCACAAAACTAGAATGGATTCTTACAATCGAGTCCTTATTAAAAAAAACAAAACATTTGTTTGTACACAGATAATATTCTGCCCAAACATCAAGACACTAGAAAATAAAATTTCCTTTATACTGTCTTTCTGGTTCTGGATACCTTGAGGGATTCAAATGTCTAGAAGGAAAGACCTACACACCTATTGGATATCTTTTCCTCACTATCTCCACAGAAGTTAACAAAAGATTCTATTCTGTATGTGATACATAATGAGGCCAATAAAATCACACACGCACTCTCACACACACACACTTACCTACTGTACCTTCCAGATGCCACAGAATACTACCTTAGGAGTCCTGTGGTTTATGCCAGTACAAGACACCCATTCAGCTTGTTTTTTATGTCACACTGATAAAGTTGGAAAGATCTGTAAATTGCAGGAGGAAATAAGGAGATAACGCAGCTACAGACTAATTATGGCCTTCACTGGAATCCATGGATTAGTTCTGGAAATACCAACTGATTCCATGAAGACTGCAAGCCCACAGTCACAAACAGTGTGACTTCCTTCAAACACAAAGAACTAATTGACCCACTGTGACACCTGAGTGACCCAGGTGTCATTATCCCTTCTTTTCCGTAAAAACAAATGCATGCATCAAACTTAAAACTACTGTAAGAAAGAAAGTATGTATTAATTCAGAATTATTTAAGCATAACAAAAAACCATTTTTTACCATGAGCATGGTCAAGCACTGGAACAGGTTGCCCAGAGACGTCGTAGAGCCTCCATCTTTGGAGAAAGTTAAAACCCAACTGAACAATGTTCAGAGCAACCTGCTCTAGCTGATTGTTTTGAGCAAGGGGTTGGACTAGATATCTCCAGCAGTCCCCTCCAACCCCAACTATTCTGTGATTCTATGAAGACTGTAGTAAGGAAGCAACAGAAATATAACAGAAACAGAGAGCGCACCATGTGTTTTTCTGACTTTTAGATTAAGGTCCAACTTGAAACAAATAATTTGTGATAGAATTCATAAATGTAAGAATGCTGAGCTATCCTGAGATTGTGTATTTCCTGTGCTTTGATCCCACATAAGATTCTATACAGCAAAAACTGGGGAAAAAAAATATTGAAATCCATGACTACCTTTTAAGCATCTTATATTGAAGCTTTTAAAAACGGCAGAAAAGAGATTGTCAATTAACTTTCTTCAACAATTTCCCTCCTTTCACAACTAGTAATTCTAGGAAAGGGAGAAAGCAGTGAGCATAGAGCCTTCTAGAGTGCAATTTAACAATACAGTCTACTGGAAAATTACAATCAAATCCTCTGGAGAGGTTACAAATTCACATTGCGTAAGCTATTTGTAGCTAGTAGGTTTCAAATAAAACCCACTGAAGTTAGAACTGTGATACAGATAAGAAAAAGAAGAACCAGATGAAAGCCAGTGAAGCTGATTCTGCTCCTTGTACATAAATACATTCTCCAAGTAGAACCTGCAAGTGATTTATGTAGGAAATCAAATTAATTACTTTAAGCACCTGAAGCGTTTGATATTTCATGGGATTTTGATGCAGCTAGCAGTTTATTCACATACATATACAGTCCTCATTACATTCACTCCTGAAAGTTGCAAGTTAAACCCTATGAACCTTCACACAGCTGCTGGATACTTTAGCTTCAAACATAGGGAACAGATTCAAACTAATCTATGTTTGGTTGGGTATTACACTTTTTAGATTAATCTATAAAAAAAGTATCAGCAAATACACATAATTTTTTGAAGTTACCCAGCAGTTCCATTGCATCATCTTCATTGTCAATATCTTCTTCAGTTACAGATGGAGCTGTGCTTTGAGCAGAATCAAAGGAGTCCTGAGAAAGCATGGCAGCCAGCAGTTTCTTATGTTGCTGCTGTTGTTGTTTTAGTCCTTTGGTCTTTGGCTCCATTTTTAAGCTGAGAGAGAGGAAAGCACAACTTTCTCTTACTGATGCTCTCTACAAAATACATCACACATTTGTCAAATTACTGTAGCCCATGATGTCCTCCAGATCTGAAGATTAATGCCATCAGATCACACATAAACCGGCTGGGTTATCACTCATTCCCTGATCATTGGATGTTATAAGTCAGTTTGTGTTTTCAGTTCCTATCGAGTTTTGATTGAATGATGATGGGAAATTTCCCATTGCCTTTACGGGCATTGATCAAGTCTAAATAAGTCACATATACAGAACAACAGGATGTCAATTACTAATCATTATTGCTAAGGCATTGATCTCACAGCAGCAAAGCTGAGAACAAAGAACTGTTCCCTTGAGTGGTTATGTTATCACGACCCCACAGGATTAAGGACTACATAGTTATAACAATTCTCATGGTTTGTTGATTCGTGTCCCTAACCTAAGTAACAGACAACTGGAACTGCACAGAAGTTAGCAGAAGGGTCTAAGGCAGGACTTGCTACAGTTAGCAATTTCTGATTCCTTACAGTATCAAGACAAAGACAACGGGACAGAAGTTTGGTGCCCCACATGAGGGTATCAGCAACACCTCAGACTGTCTTACAGCCTGTTGCAGGAAGGCAGATCTGTTGCAAACGTATGAAATTTAGTATAATCAATGATAGTTCATTTCCCACTGCAAAGATGAACACTACTAAGACAAAGTGGACCTTGGAGATGAAGAACGGGCTTTGAGTTTAGGACATCAGGTTATGGAAGGGGCCTCTGTAACCTCTAGTTCATTTCGGGCTCTAAGAAACAAGAGCATCATATTAAAAATCACCCAGATTCCCCACTGTGTACATATATTATCCCTTGAGGAAGTTTCCCAAGAGCCTTGCTTCTTCTCAAAATTTCTCCAGGAAATTTTTCATGTAGAAAAGTACTAACAATGACTTGGAAATGAGTTTAATCCTATTTTCACGGTGTTCAAATTTCTGAAAGATTAGCTCAGTACCAGCAGGATTGCCATCAGCACTTTTATATGGTCCCTTATCACATATTAATACCTTACCTCGCTCTCTTACAGCAGCAACAGATAGCAGTACAAAACCAGTGACAAATACAATCTTTCCTCTGTAGCAATCCAGAACATGAATGGCAAGAAGGTGACCCTTCATCAGTTTGACAAGACATCACTAATACAGCTACCTCAGACTGGCTACACTATCTTTCCCAGTCAAAATAGTACTGAAACCTGTCCTTTCAGTTGCTCAAAATTAATTCCCCCTCTTTTTTTAAGTAACTGGGCCCAGCTTTCAGATATACAACATGTGTGCTTCCGTTGCTCATCATCACAGGAATGTATGTTCTTAAGGAGGAAATAGTGATTCTTTCCCACTGTCCACTGCTGAATGCAGCAAAAAGTGAGGTTCGTGGTTGCAAAGACAGAAAAAGCAGACAACTCACAGATTCCCAAATACCATGTACTATGATCTGTTTTATGCTGAAAAGACCAATATTGAAAATGGGCATGTTATCAACAGACCAGTGGTCCGTAGGAATATGCTGTTCTCTGCAGCCTATTCAGTCCTCTATAGGATGCTATGAATGTGTAAGGACCCAGGGCTTCCCCTTCCACCGAACAGGAAAAAAAACTTGTATGCTAAGGTCTGTGAAAACAACACAGAGGGAGTCAAATGATACTGATGGCAATTACTCTACCAGTGATCTGTCAATGACTAATCCTCTGGATATTTATACAGTATTTCATTTATGTAGCATTTCCTTATGTTTAGTGATAGGTAAAAGAAAACATATTACCTGGAAATAATGGGACAATTACAGTTTTCACTTTCCTGTTCTTATGCTGTAACTGAAGATTAGGATTAGTTTTGAGAGTTTGCTGGCTTATCACATAAATCCTGATAATTAGTGATCAATAAACTATCACTTTTTAATAAAAGTGTTGCTAAATCAAATTTGACAAGCTATAACTGAAAACATTTAATATGAATTTCAAATTGCTCCCTCTTTCAGTTGCCAGGTAGAAATGCAACTGAATTATTTTAGGCTACATTAACTATGAAGTAGATGAATGAAATACAGATGAGGTAGCCAAAAATTCTTTACAACTGATAAAAAATTCATTCTTTTAAGAGTTTCATTTAATCTCATAAAACCCATACTATTCCCACTACTTTTGGATGTACTAGGTATACGCTACATTAAAACTAAATTAGTATTACCTATTACTTGTCTCATGCACTTGGTGTATAGCCAATTCCAAATTCTTCTAACAGTACTTTAATTCCCAGTGACACTGAATCAGACCTTGAAGAAACCACCTGTTATTAGTGAACTTTTATTAAACATTCAGATTAACCTTGATCAATACAGATCTTTTAAACTTCCATATATAGGTGGCATCAATTTTAGTATCACCCCTATCTTGAAGTTCTGCAATTTATGATTATTTTGCAAGACTGCAAACAGGCTTTTTATAAATGCCTTACAAAAGCTGATGAAATGCTAATGAAGCAAAGAATTATCCCAGACATAAAATCAGTCATCCAAATGTAAACCCATATGCTGCATGTAATTTAGTAGTTATTCACTTCCACTGAAAATCTGTATTCCCACTTAACGATACATATTTTTCAACAGGTCTTCAGCACTTACTGCACCTAAAAACCAGAGATATCAGTGTCCCATGAGTCTTTCCTGGCATCAAGTACCCCATATTCTCCTTATTTCATTCGCCAGGCAACGTGAATTCGTCATGATACTCAACAAGACTTCGCAAATACTATTCTCAAAGCCATTAATCACATTTTTTAATTATAGCATTAGCTGTGAGGTTTCTCACAGCTTGTACCACCCTCTACAAAGAGAAAAATACGCTGCTTTGAATCATCTTTGTTACTCAGAACTAAACCTCTTTGCTCCCGTCTAGAGATCAGGGATGCTTATTTCTGCTCCTTCCTATTGAGAGAAGGGATACAATATCCTCAATTTGCTCTGCAACATGGAACGGATCTTTATTCAGTGTCTTTATTGGACTGCTGAATAAGGAAAAAGAAACCCAGGCCCTCACAATCAATCTGCAGTGGCAGTTGCTGACTCCATTACTTTCCCAGGAACTGCACTGGAGAGACCCAGTGTCTGAGTTCTGTTGGTTCCAGTCCAACGTCTGGCTGAGGGATCATTACTACATGCTGCTACTTCTTTGAAATAGTAGTACTTGCAGCTTCCCCCACAATAAGCTAATTAAAAGAAGAAAGAAGTGCTCATGGATAACAAACATTCCCAACATGTGAGGAAAGTTAATGAATACAGCCTGTAAGAGTACAGCAAGTGACAGACTGGTTTCCCTGGGACAGGGAGGTGAATTCCGATGTAGAAGGCACATGGAGGACATAGTGAAGGAATATTCACAATTCAAACTGGGAGATGAGAGGCTGGAGAGCAGTCCCGCAGAAAGAGATCTGGGGGTTTGGGTTAATGGCAAGTTGAATATGAGTTAACAGAGTGCCGTGGCAGCCAAAAGGGCCAGCCATGTCCTGGGGTGCACCAAGCACAGCATAGCCAGCCAGTCGAGGGAGGTGATTGTCTCACTCTACACTGCAGTGGTGCAACCCCACCTCAAGTATTGCATGCAGTTTTAGGTCCCTCAATATAAGGACATCCAACTATTAGAGTATGTCCAGAGGAGGGCAACCAAGATGGTGAAAGGTCTTGAGGGCAAGACTTATGAGGAGTGGCTGAGGTCACTTGGCTTGTTCAGCTTGGAGAATAGAAGGCTGAGGAGTGACCTTATCACAGTCTACAATTTCCTCAAGTGGGGCAGCCGAGGAGGAGGTGCTGATCTCCTCTCTTGGAAATGGAATGAAGCTGCGTCAGGGGAAGTTCAGATTGGACATTAGGAAAATTCTTCACTGAGAGGGTGGTCGGTCACTGGAACAGGCTCCCCAGGGAAGTGGTCATGGCACCAAGCCTGTCAGAGTTTAAGGAGCGTCTGGATGATGCTCTTAGGCATATGGTTTAGTTTTAGGTAGTCCTGCAAGGAGCAGGGAGTTGAACTCGATGATCCTTATGGGTCCCTTCCAACTTGAGTTACTCTATGATTCTGTGACAATACCTTAAACCTTTTCAAAGGGAAAGCAAAGAGTTTCTGCCTTCTTAAAAGAGGAAGAAAAAGGTGTTTGCTTCAGTCAGAGTACTAGTTATAACCAAGGAGAAAGGCTACAGGGCTGAGGGAGAACTGTAGATGTTTAAGGCAATTAACAGAGGCAGTGCACAAGCTTTACACTTTAAAAAAAAAGCATGATTCCCTTTTAAAGAAAGTCTGTAAATACTTCACTTTCTGTGATAAACAGGTATCTTTAAATCACAGAAAATGGACTCCGTGGAAAAATGATAATCTCTTCCATGTAGCTGAAGCACATTAACAAACATATTCCTCCACCCTCACTCAAGGGCAATAAATCATCAGAAGTTATTTACTGCAGAGAATACAATTTTCTCTTTGAGAAAGAATTGTTATTAACACCAAGATGCTAAGTATAAGAACTGAAGATGAATTTAGAAAGTCCTGTTAAAAATAACATAGATACTGTTTCCCTTGTCTATCTTTCCTTTAAATGAGAAAATCAGATTTATCACTAAAGTGTCAAGAAGATTAACAAACAGCTACTACCAAATGCTGAAAGACAGAAGGGTTTGAAGTATCTGAATGAAGCTATACATCACAAAATTATTACACAATGGGCCCCAATCTTGTCAACATACATTTAGCTTTATACATGGGAATAAAACCATGGGATTGCAAATGAGTATAAAGTTAATCATATATAAAAGCATGAGAAGAAACCAGTCACATATTAATAGCTTCCATTTATTCTGCACGCTGCCACACTATGGCATGGGAATTTAAATGCCCTGCACTCTGCTCTCAGAAATGGGGCGTTACAAAGACAGATCCACTTCACAAATTATAAAATTTCTAGGCAGAACCAAAATCCCACCTTCCTCCAGGACTGCTGCTATCCTCGCTGTCCCACTGCTCATTTTTATTTCTTGGTATTGGTGGCTGCAGCATCTCAGCAGCCAGGGGGTCAGCATCATTCTCTTCACGACCAATCCATTCTCCAATCACACGAGGTCTGAGAAGCGGGGTGTTAAAACCTGTTGTGTCCTGAAGAGAAATAAAAAAACCCAGAAACACTGCACTGCTTGTTCTCAACCACACGTGTAAATAGGAAAGGAAAAGAAGAAATAGGAAATAACACTATTCATTAAAAAAGTACAAAAACAATACAGTACATTATCATTTCAGAGAGCTACAAAATACCCAGAAACAATCATGGACTAATGAAAAGATTCCCATTAACAAAATTCTAAGAGAGATTTGCCCACCCTGATGCCTCAAATCTCTCCTTTTTCTTACTTTTCAATAGCAACTGTAGAAATCTGGAGTATCGTCTTGAAAAATTATAATTTTTTTTAATAAACGCACAACTCAAAACCAGCACTGTGTCAGTTCTGCTAAGCAACAGATGAGGTCACTTGTATAATGAACACCCCAACCAAAAGACTGTTGTAGATTAATAGCATCACTCTTATTTGCATTATGAATTAATGCAAAACTAATAAATACATCTGCATTTGGCATTTTAAAAATAACCCTGCTGGAATTTACATAATGTATCTTTCAATTCTGAAAATGGTATTAACATTTTAATAAAACACATTTCTGAAACTAGTACTCATATTTTTAACCACCTACTGGAAGAAGATAGCTGGAGAGGATTACAAGAAGCAAGCAAAATCCAACTGGAACATTCAAAACAATAGCGATGATTTGCATCATTATATTAGGAATTTAGATTAAGGAAACAAATTGTCCTTAAAAATTGTATGAAAAAGCTGTTCTGAAGTGGTATCTCTGTTCTCAATGTTACTAGAACAGTTGTAGATAAAGGGTCATGTACGACAGTATAATCAAACTAAAAAACAAGCATGTATGCAAAAAAACAGACATCAAATGATGGGATAGGAATATTTATTTTGCTTTAATTTAACTCTCTTCTAGGCTAGCAAAGACATTTCAAATACAATGTTCCTAATTAGGAGACATATATTCTATTCCTACCCTTTAACAAGAGAAAATTTTAGGAAAACAAATCCTTGGCTGTTACCTAGCTCAGTGTCTCAATAAATATTCCTGCCATAAAACAATGCTTTCCAAACAAAGAGCATCTGGAAAAAGTACTGCACAGTCATTACTTAGCCTAGCAACCATATTTTCTCATCTTCCTAAATACAAACCATTTTTAAAGTCTCTTCCTAATTGACACAGATATGGTAAAAGCACAGTTTGAAGTAGAGGCCTCTGCTGAAATGAAACAAACAAACAAAAAAAGTCTGCAAACTGCTTTCATATGAATATATTTACCCTGCTCCGGCTAGACGCTGTAATTTTGCTCAGCAGAACCCCAAGAGCTTCCATTTTGACAGAGCCAAATATGACCCAGGCCCTGGATTAGACTCATTCCCCCTTGTTCTTTTGTTCTGCTTTCTGCAATGTGCCTGTGAGTGCATTACCGCACTCCACCCTCCATACATCTGTCCAGAGTTCTCCATCACTTGACTAATTCACTTTTTACACAATGTCTGTTTTCTGTAAGGTTGACATGACACAGTAGGACCACTGAAAATGGAATGCAGCCAATACAGAAGAGAGAAATCTGAGGAAAACACCACAGCTTCAGAGGTTTTAGAATACCTAACCACTGGTGTCTTTCTTCTAAGTACTTACAAATACACATTTTGTGCATCTGTCTGGTGCTGTGTTATAGTCAGGTAATGCAAACTAGATGGCAGTGGCCTCTGGTCACTTGACAGGCGTAACCTGTCACAGGTGTGACTACCATCATATGCCTATGAGCTAGGAAAAAAGATTACTCCACTGCCCACAATGCCTTCATTACACAAGGTGCCTACAGTAGTTTAAGTAAGAACCATTTGGTCCCTTCTGAGGTTTATTCCTGCTACTCTAGCCATTTTCTCCCTTCCCTTTCTCCCTAGGATAATTTCTAATACTTAAAAAAGGGTAGTGGAGGTAGTTAAATTTGCAACAACTTGCAGTGTCAATCTTGCTAAAAGCTTTCAGTCCCTTAAGCGAAAATGAAAAGCACCTAAAAATTTGCCCTTTTTTCAGTACAAGTTTTTCCTGACACTGTCCACTGCACCATCAGCATATGAATAAGTAGACCATGAATGCCGTGTCTATCCTTGTTATGCTGATTTCTTTTCTAGACATTCTAGGGATTAAAGTACCACTTTCATACTCTACTTAATAGAAATGTAATTTACATTACATAGTCATGCTTTGCCTCACTTTATCACCTTGCTTTCCTTTTTGAATCTTGTTAGATTAGTACACCACAGTTTCGGTGACCTAATTTATTTTTCTCCTTTCAACTATATAAGCAGCCACAGTGAAAACAGTAAATGGAGAATCAGAGACGGCTCTATTGAGAACACCAGTACGTTTATTTGGCACCTTACTTCAAAAGCTTCAATAAATTCAGAAGAAGTATTCTGTTCTTAAACAAGTTTTTATAGGGCTTTTTTTAATATATAAACCTTAGAATCGTAACTGATTTCCAATTTATATTCCCTCATAAATAACAGAAGAGATTGACAGTGACATTAGTGTACACAGAAGTATTTTCAGGACAGGTAGGTATTTAAATCCACACTAAATGAACCTAGAGGATTATTTTAGGGTATAGTCCAGGTGTTATCCACTTTTTATACACATCACTGGCTACCAACTTGACACACTTGAGCTTCCTTTATGTGGAGACCAGGAGAAGAAGGGAAAGACTGGAGGACAGCTGAATCTCATCTTCACGTTGGGCTGAGATGTGGTTGCAGTATGCAACTCCTACCAGGGAGCACAACAACATTTGTGTATCTATTTATTTAAGCATAGTTTAAAAAGCTCATTATTTCTAATTTCTGATATGGATTTTGAGGGAACCTCCACAGTGAGAAATACTTTTGGGTGAGCAGAAATGTTTTTATTTTTATGACTTATAGTAGTTGTTTCCTCTATTTTATTAATTATAACCTGTGTTCATTATAGTAATACTACATGTAAGAAGAAAGTATATCCTAGACACAGCATAGAAAAAAATGTTTTAATATTAACCTTGAGGGTCAAAATCTGTTATGAATTATTAGATCGTCTTTACTCAAGTCTGATTCTGGATCTCTAACACTTAGCTGTCTCCCATTATTAATGTTTAAAGTGACTGAAAGATATTATTGAGAATTCCGGACAAATTTCACAATGTTATGACAGGTCTCATACTACCTGTGAGAGCTCCACTACAGGAAGCTTACGTAAAGCACCAATCCATGGAATGTTGGGATTATGTGAGCATCTCATCTATTTAAAAAGAAAATACTTCTAGTCTTAGTATTTGCAGTTTAAAAAAAAAAAAAAAAAAAAGCCTGGAAAACATTCACTAAGTGTTCTTTAGAGAATCAAAAGCCAGAAGATGAACAAACCTTGCCCTGCCTCCTTTCAAAGTGCTTTAGAATGAGATTATTTTAGTCAGTCTTCAACTGTGGCAAGAGGTAAAGGGTGTGACTCCTTATTTTGCATGGCCTGGTTCAGAAATATTGCTGAAAGGGATACAATCACATAAACCCATTTTAAACCTATTTCTGCATTGTAGCATCCTGGCTCCATTCCGCCTCAATGTATCTTACAATGCAGATGTGCTACAGCACAACATATATTACAGTTTATTTTGTGACATAAACAGAAGTAGGGTCTTCCAGCAGCAGCAAATTATAGACGAGGCATATCATCAGAAGCCCCATGGTCAGAGCACTCACACAGGACACCAGAGCTTCAGTAGTATGACTAGTCTATACTTCTGTGTGAATTTGAACTTCTACTTCCCAGGGAAGTGTCCTAACAGTCTTAGGAAAAACCCTGAAACTCGCAGTGAATTCAGTGGGTTTTCCTCCATAATTTTTTAAACAAACTAGAATTCTGTGAATTTCACTGAAAGACTAACATCCTAGCTCAACTTCTTTGTCTGCGTACATAAAATTCTTCACATTATTGAGAAGCTTTAGAAACCGCACACTTTCATGCATAGTTTCTGTGCAGTGGTAAGGAGGGTCAGTTCAGAAATTTGTATTACATTAACTCTGCACTTTAGCCTTAAAATCTGCGAGTCACAAGGCATCCCTCCTCATTTTCTTTCCTTATGCAAGCAGTGCCAGTTGCTGATTTTACATAGCTTCCATGGGCTAGAGACACGGTCTGAATCATCAAGAGAGACTGAACGCCAAACTCGGCAAGTCTGAAGTAAATGAGATGAAAAAGGAAGGAATCTATATGATAAATCTGTTTTAATTGCAGTAATCTTAAGGGGTTTTTTGCAATTTTATCAGTGAACTCTGAAATTTTATTAGACTGTGTCAAACTGAAAGCTTCCATTTTGACTGACCTTGTCTGCCTGTATTTTCTCTACCTCTGTCTTGGACTGAAGCCCTAAGTACTGGCACAAAGCTAATAATAGAAGATATTTGACAAGAATGCGTTTAAATGAAACACCCTTCCACAAAAGTGATTGTAATTCAGAGCAAACTGGTTTTCCAAATCCAAATGCCCAAGTAACTAAGCAACTGACTAATTAACTGGATTACTTGGAGGAGGAGTTACATCAACCAACAATACTGATCAAGTACTCCTCTGACAAAGGCAGCTAGAGGTTACTGCAGCCAGAAAGAAATAATTTTTTTAAAAAATACTTACATAAGGAGAAACAAATATAAAGAAACATACACATGCATTCTCTGTTTTCTCTGAGTTCATAATCTAAAACACAGATAAAAACAGCAGGATTATGGGCTCTGTCCTAATCCCCAAGAATGTTCCCAATCATCAGAAAAATAAAGCAAGGAAGAGCATACAGAAGAATTTATTATTGTGTTTAGTTTGATGTCTCTCATGACATCTATGTAATGTCAATGTTATAACAGAATCCAATGCCAAGTTTGGGCATGCTGTTCTAGACCCATGACATGTACCTGAAGGGTTAAACGGTTAATCCAAACCACAGATGAATGAGGTTTGAAAAATGATTCAGCGCTGCCATAGCCTAGATAAGGAAGCTGTATTATCAGCATGTATTTCTGGGAAAGGAATTACTATGAACTTGACTACATTTATACCTGAAAAATAAACAACGCCTGGGAACATGCTCAGGTGAAATGGAACCAAATTCTGTCTAATGTTAAACCACTATCAGGTAGTCTTTGATTGCTTTTGGCCCATGCCAAATAATACACTTAGAAACAAGTCACAGGAACATTTCAGGAATTAGCTCGTGTAAGTGATCATTCCTAAGAGGCAGGATTCAACAGAATGGTCCTAGCTATGCTTAATTTCTTAACACAGAACTAGTCTTTATGTCCATTAAAAATCCGTAAGGGGCAAAACAAGAAATAGAAGTGAAGTTCACTAAAGTCCACGGAGAAGAAAAATTGCACTTCTTCTGTAAATCTATCCTGGAAGCCTGTTGAGGAATGCTGCACGAAGGAAGCATGTTAAGAGCTTTATTTTTTGGTTTTTTATTTATTTTCCAAAGAACTTTTGATTTCAAGAACAGTCAATTTACCTGTCCTCATCAGAAACAGATGTTAAAGCAGACACAGTATTGTAAAGGTGTCAGGTAATGTATGCTACTGAATGTACATAACATAATGTCAAGTTTTATTTAAAAACACCCATCACCTTCCAATTTTGAATCACAAACAATAAACTATATGGCAACAAAAAGAAAATTAACTCTTCGTTCAGACTGGATCCTGAGGAAATTCACCAATGATGTTCCCCATCTCAATTTTCACACTGAATAATTAAATTTAAAAAACATGAATGTTTTTGAACAATAATCTATCACCGTTTAAAAAAAATTAACACAGAAGTATCACCTAAAAAACATATGTAAAAAGTACGTGATAACAGGCTCTAGCCAAAATGTCTTTTTCCTCCCACAAACAGTATTTCATAGGTTTTTTTCAACAAACAAAACCAAATGAAGAGGAGTTCTTCGTAAGTATTCTTCAACGTAAGGGTTCTAACGGAAGGACTTTCTAATTGTATTTCTCAGCACTTCTGAGCACAGTTAAGGGAATAGTAGGAAGGAAGACTTAGATACTGTTACACTTAATATGAACAAAATAAAGCAAGATCAAGGGCAAAATGATAAGTAAAGGCCATAATTTTGAAATGGCAGTCCCATATGCACATGACTGCATGGTAACAGTGATCAATCTTGTCTAACTGGCCTTTCCTGGAGAACGCAGTGGAGATATTTTATATGGACTTGTGTCAGAGAGGTTTGTGCCCTCATTTTACGAGGAGAAAGGAAAGATATTTAAAAAATTGTCTCCCATATTAGACATTATCCCTGTGTCTTATATACCTTTTGATCCTATTTCCCTGATAGTAATGGTTTCTAACACCAAGAACACAACCCAAGATTCTTGGCACTAGAAGTATACTGCTGTTCACTCGTGAGATTAGGGAAGAGAAAGGTGTTCTGTTTCCTTGGGAACTTTGAAAAATTAGCTTGACTAAAACTCTTCCAGCATAGAGTTCATTACAGCTAAAACTAAAATTCATGTTAATTGTGTAATACGTCAAAAGGGCCAAAATGGAAGAGATCATTGTTTGTTGCATTCAGCAAGGAAGTGAAGACTGATCTTTATGCCCCGTGCATTCCTGATCAAACCTAGGGAGCAAAAATTATTCCTAAATATTCTCACAAATCATATCTGAGAATGCAGAATTCATGACTTCATGAATAAAAGGTATTTAAAGATAAATATTTCCAAAAGTACACAAAGTAACCCAGCAGACGATATTAAGCAAAGATGGTATCAAGATCAAAAGCATTTCCATGGCCTCATCAAGAGTCTCTTAAATTCAGTGAGATTTTTTTTCCATAGTTGACAGCCCATCATGGATCAAGCTCTTAATGTATCAACATATACTGTACTTACCCATATAGCTTTCCATACCCAAACTTCCTCTGAACCCAACAGAACTGAAGTGTGTATGCCGGGACAGGGAGATGCAGCTGTCATTGCCTAAGATTATCACAGCCATCTGTCTTTTTTTTACTGTTCATTAGGCATACAGTAAATCTTACCTTATCAAGTTCATCAGAAATAGCAATGCCTGAAAACAAAACAGATTAAAAAAAAAAAAAAAAGAAGAAGATTTAGAAACATTCTTTCTATGTATGTCTTTTCCTACAGTAAGTAAAAGCAAGGTTTAATCTGAAAAGTTACATATTGTTCTCTGCACACTGCTGTACCATACAATGTATCATACTTTGTTCCATTAGTGAAATTGCCTGGAAACAATATACTCTTAACTTTCCTCAGCTGCAATATTATCAAAATGAGTTTTCAAAAAACTATGGAAATGGAAACAGCAGATGTGCCAGTAAAGTGACAATGAGCTTAAGTATACTTCTACCTGCTCTCTAAAATTAAACCAGCAACATAATATTTACATATGGACACATTATTATGCAAATCTCGCCCTGACCAGCATGCATAACATCATGCTGCAATTACAGGGCAACATGGACATGACTCTTCTCTCTTTCTCCATGGTTCAATGTAGAAATGATTCTGTGAAAACAGATGGAATTTAAAGAGAGGAAAATCTCAAAGTAAAATTTCACAATAGAATGCAAAACAGTTTTTCTAAACCCTCTGAACAAGAACTTGTTTATTTGCTCTTGTCCCTTCTGCTGATGCCTGCCTGAGGCTTTCCTATGCTTCCTTCCATCATGTCATCTAACTCTTTTAATTATGACTATCCTGTAGCACATTAAATATGCACAGCTGGTCTCAGAATTTTTAACACATCTACATGCCTCAGTCATATCACATGGAGAGATCAAGTAATCATACATTTAATGTTATCACATTGAAAATTCTGACTTATTGAAAGCAAAGTGTTTCCCAAGTTCCTATGAGGTTCGGTAAGAAACATTTCCAGGTCAGAACTTCAATTCAAAAACCAAAGAAAAGCATCTCCTGGTGGTGAAAATAGAGAAGTACCCAGGCATAGGAAGAACACACATCTGAAAGTTTTTTTCTAATTCATACCATGTTATCAAGACAACTTCTTCCAAGGAATGCAAGAGATGATATTGCGAAATATGTAGTATCAGCTGAGTGGAGAGTTATTCTTTCTCAGATCACACTAAAGATTGCAGCAGTATAAGCTTATTTCCATGACATTTTTATTTCTTACTATTTGGTATACAGTAACTACAGGAGTTCTTTGGCTTTTTACTGTGCTTTTAATCATTAACTTTATATGGCTAATTCTCAGTTTAGATGACTTCCTTATATCAATTTTTTGTTTTAAAAACAGTGAAGTGCTAGGAGAACTGCAATTACAATTTTAAGACCTGATCAACACATAAGAAATATGCCAGGAGTTAACAGAATATTTTCAGTCATTCAGTAGTTATAAAGTAGATTGTATTGAAAAAGATCCATTTTGCCTAACCCTTCTATCCCTCACAGCAATTAACCTGTTTTAGTAACTTCAAACTTTTATTTGGCCCAGACACTACACTAACGTCCATACAGTATAATCAGCAGGTTGCACCAACCTGAATCATTCAACAGGACTTTAATGTGTTATGAATTTCTTGAATCCCCAATGGGCATTTACTAGAGAGAAGATAACTGCTCTCTTGGAGGTAGTAAAAACATAGTTCAAGGTTCTCTTTATCTCAGCTTTGAAAACCTGATTTCCATCAACCAGCTCTCCATCACATTGGATGTATTTTGCATAACCAAGGTCAATCCATTTTACAACCACAAATGCTCCCTCTAAACAGACAAACTACCTTTTCTCAGCAATTTTCCATAATGTTAAGACGGTTCATTTTGTTTTGATAGGGGTTTATTTCCTCAGATTGGAGGTTGGACCCCTTTTTTTCTGCTTTCACAGATGCTCTGTGAATGGTTCTTTGAAACCTGGGAGCAGATGCAAGAGCAATTTTTCCCTGTGCTGACTCAGTTGTTAAAAATATTATTTTCAAGTATAGCAAAAGAAACTACAAAAGGCAACCCTGCCATTTCCAAGACTCCATTCCAAAAAATGCCAAATGCTTTTACTATTCAACTGCCTATGTTGCTAATCAAAGATCAGTACTGAAAGTACCAAATAGCAAATGGGAAAAACTGTATATACAACTGTATGCCTCACACAAAAAGCTCCACTAACTTCTCTGATTAAGTTACACATAAGCACATAAAATTGAAAAACATCCATAATCTAAAGGAGTGCTTTTAGTAAAATGCTTTTTTTGTATAAGTCCCATTGCTTCCCCAGAATTTACTCTGAATTTAGAGATGACTAAGATGAGTAATTGAATTGACCAGAATGCCTCAAATTTCTTCTTTACTAAGTTGCAAACAGTAGCAAGACACCAAAACTAACTGTATTTCTTAGATAAGCATGTAGAGAGAGAGCAGTTTCTGAAGACATCTTGCCAAAATAAAATTTTAAAAGTTTAGAAAACTTATCTTTGCAATCACAGAATTAAACCTGCAAACTCTTTTTACCTCTCTCTCTCTGATGTGGTATCAAGAGAAAAGAAAAAGGATTCTTGGGAAGAAATTTCTTAAGGAGCTTGTTACAGTAATCTTGGCATGGTGATTCTTCTGGAGGCGGGATTTACCATACTGTCAGTCATACAGATCTTTATGTTATGGCTTCACAGCTCCATTAACATTAACAAAACTCCATTAGTTACTGATAATACAACTCCGTTAGCAGAGACCGGGATAAATTAACCCATAAAAAGGTGGGTGTAAAAAAGCTTCTCATTTTCTTCCAAGACACTACTGCACCACACACTTAGTGTGTGCCCACTCTTACCAATTTTCTTTTGCAGTTTCCAAACTGACAAAATATCATGGCTGAAGTTGAGAGGAGGGGGGACTTGTACCCTGTGTGTAATAGACAGAAAATCACAACAACGACGTGATTTTTTGGGTGCACATCTCAGGTGGAATAATACGTACTTGAGTTTTGACAAAGTAGTTCCTCAAAAAATTAAAACCATTGCATATATTACCATAAAGTTAAAAAAAATAAAACACCTTAATCCAGAATCCTGAGAACACAACTAGAGATAGTCATAATTATCATACAAGAGTGTTTAGGATTTCTGTTATTCTCTTAACCCTTAGCATACTCCTGACTTTTTGGTAGTCTAATAGGTTACTGTCAGTTATTTTATTTTCAAGTAATCCATGGACAATTTAAAAAACTTGAATTTCTACAAAGTAATGGTAACAATGGTTGCTACCTCTGGTTCATGTAATTGCTAATATCCAGATACCAGTGTTTTCAAAAAGAAAACCCTCCTTTCGCTTATTTTGTATACTTGACAACAAATAATTGCTTGTTCTCTCTGTACCTTGTGTAGTTTGTTTTTTTTTTTCTCTGTGGCTTTCATACAATGTAAAAGAGGAAAAAAATATTTTTTATATATTCTAAATAGGAAAATGTCATTGTAAAAATCACAGAGTACTAGAGACAAAGGGACAGCCCATTCCATGAAACTACTTTAAATGGAAACAGCTATGTTTCAGGTTTAGGCAAAACATCCATAAGTGTAGCCAAAATGTCCATACACTAAAAGCCTTCCACCTAACAATTTAGTCACTTCCTCAAACTGCAGCCTTTTTTCATCACAACTTAATCCTAATCACCAAAAAGCTCTAATACCAGAAAAACTGACACACCTAGTTTGTTCAAGCTTGAATCCAATGGCTTTGTCATAATGTAAGTTATTAGGAACAACTGTTTCTGACTTCTCTCAGCTTAAAGCATTTAAAGCCTGACTCTGGGTGATGGTGAACGTAGAGGATGGAAGTTTTAGGGCTGCTTCATCATTGCTCTGCTTCAAGTCACTGAGCAGTGGATGAGAAGGGGACTGTTGAAAAAGTTCTCCTCCCTTTGTTGGGGAAGGCCTTCTGATGTCAAAGGCAAATCCTTCAGAAATAAAGGAGTATGGTTTTACCCTTTCTCTCACAGCAGCTGTTTCTCACAGACATTTGCTATAGCTTTACATCATACTATGACTGACAACTATACAATAGTCCTACCATTCTTACTTTTTGCAATGAGTAAGTGCAGTGTTCAGACTAACGGAGTGAGAGGTTTGCTTGCCATCATCAGCTAAGGCTCACAGACAAGGTTTACAGTGGGAATTAGTCAGGCATGTAACTGCCAATTTTACGTCTTTAAAAATCCTCCCTTTTACAAGTAATTAAGGGTGCTGAATTTTGATCAGGCATCACAAGTATCCAGCCCACTCAGCTGTCTGGTGAATCACACAGACAGATTCAGGGCACTTGTTTCTACTTTTGAGTGTAATGACCCTCTGTGCTGTAAGGGTACTGGAACAATAAAGTAATTGCTCTGAACATGCTTTCACGGTCCTTCAGAAATGCTCCACAGCCACAACTACTGCCATCTCTGATCAGCAACAAATCTGGAGTGGGGCTGTTCATGCTAGCACAGCCTCTCTCAACTAGAACACTTTCATCCTGTCAATAGCTTGGTTTTTGAAGAGAACTGGAAGAAAAATGTACTCTCTGATTGCAAGAAAGGTCTGGCACACTAGGATTAAATGAAACATGACTACCAGACAGTGTAATAACAACGCAACTTATCAATACTTATTATACTTTAATTACTATTATCACGCCTACATTAAGCAGATTGCCCGAAAGCATATCTCACTGTATTAGCCATATACCTTATGGCTTTTTTATACCTAAAATGTTAAACCAGTTGTTTGTCATGCCTTTTTTAAAAATTAGCATGGATTATTAAATTGCCCATACATATACAAAACCATTCTTTACATGGTTATCTTGGATTTCTGTTCCCCATCTTCTATCCCTTTGGCAATCTGCAGAAGCACAATGGTAAGAATGGAGAAATAATGATGACGATCATTACAGCATTATAGCATCTTCTTTGATGAAAAAGCCACCTCCCAAAATGTATCTGCACCATGTTTTAATGAAATAAATTCCCTTTTGAGTCTAGAATGAGTATCTTCCACAGTAAAGAAAAAACTTTCTGCTTAGGACATTCTGCTTAATTTCTAGCTTACCAGGAAATGAACTTTCTTTCAAAAGAAAAATGTACATCGTTAATAACAATTCCATGCGTCTTAAAAATGCCTAGCTCTTTCATATGCAGTTCTTAGCAGAAGAGTTTTATTTGTTGCTGCTCTCCTACAACAAATACAATTAATCCAGTACCTAATGCCTCTCCACTCAGTGGTATTATTCCTCTCTGAAGCGTGATTTTTAGACTTCTGATGCTCTCAATTCAACAGCATAAAATTAATTTTCAAAATAGTAGGCACCGTACGAGTTTGGGTCTTTCTGAAATGGCAAGTCATAAAATCCCTGCCTGTTGCATTATTCCTGATGAGCTTTACAATAGCTTAAAAACTTGCAATATCTTCATATGTTATACACACCTGAAATTATAGAACAGATGTTCTGATAAGAATGAAACTTCAGAGACATCTACCATTTTTGCTTTTATTTGTGGTCCTTAAATAATTATAGGAAGAAATAACACAAAATAAAAATTAGTTGAGATTTTTTTAAGACTTACATTTTTCTAAATGCACAACATACATCTGACAAGTCTAATGCGTACATAGTCATAAGAAAATAAAACGCTACTACTTAAATGTATGCCAGACTACCATTATTCAGCTCAATAGGAGCAAACAGCTTATGCATTTTCCTAAACATCCAGAAGATGGCCACAGAGCTCCCAATAGCCAGTTTTCCTACTTGCCAAACAAAGCTTTCTGGATTTGACATACAGGTTTTGACATACAGAGTTTAGACATACTAAGACAACCCCAATGCAACTCTGACTAACTTGACAAAATTCATTCTCAGGATCGGTCTAGGCCAGGGAACTTGTGAATGGCTGGACTGTCAACCTCATAGTGCATCACAGGGTCTGTAACAAACTCCAGGACAGAAACAGCATTATTATTCTACCATTATTAATACTGCAACTTTGAGCATGAACACAGGAATACCATATCATGTATCAACTGCCTGGCAGTTAACTGTCCCAATGCATTCTCCTATCCATTGTAAATCAGGGGAAGCATATGTTCCCTCACTGGTGGGACAGGCCATCTCAGATGTACTTGCATTTCCCGTGGCAAAACCTCGTGCTATACTGCAGCTGGCAGCATAGTAAATTCTAGCCCCTGTGCCTGTTTGCACCATGTATTAAACACAAGGTATATTGAAATTATCTATTTCACACCATCCTTGCATTATAAAAGACATAAAATGGTTGCTCTGGTTGCACCAAACAAAGCATTTCCCCCAGAAAATACGTACACGAGAACCGAACGAGCTCAGTCATTTCTGTATAGGAACTTTACAATAGATTTGTCGTTGGCTGTCATAATAGACATTCTTATATTATTTCCTTTACTTACGTTGCATCATTTTACAACTTTCAAAATTAGACATATTTCCTCCAGTAGTAACTCAGAGATTTTCTGTGAAGGCATATTGAACTGAAACCTCAGTTCTTGCCAGTGAGGGGCATATGTCCTCATATTATTAAACAATTATGTATCAAGTTTCTGTAGTGGTATCCATCTTGAATTAGGATAATATTCCTCCCAATATCTAGCCATATAAAAACAAGGGAAACAATGTCATCTACAAGGCACTACACATTAACATATCAGCCCACTGTACATCAGTATAGTCACTATCTAGGAAACATGGATTTAATCTCTCCTCCCCATGGTGGCTTTAAAAAAATAAAAATAATTAATCCCCAGCAAAAGAATCTGTTCTTTAGACTTGCAGCATTTCTATATCCAAATTTCTGAGTGGCTCCAATGGAGAATACAGGTTTCAGGATTAGGTTTGGTGAGTAATGAATTAGGCAAACAGAGAGAAACAAAATGCAAAGTACCCACCAAATATTATATTCCAGAAACTCTCCTAGGCCAAGGTCATCTCAGAAGAGAATAATCAGCACTGCAGAATCTTTCAGAACTCTTGATTTTAGGGAAAGGTATACACTGCAGTAGGTTGGTTGAGGTGGGTAGCCCACAACGGCCAGTAGCCAAGGACAGAGTCATAGCTCACCCTTCTACTACGCCCTGAATGCCAACCCCCTTCTACTAAGAACTAGAAAGTACCGTATCTGAAATGACAGTCACGCAAACCCCAGTTCTGCAATAGTGTTAGGGAAACTTTTAGCAAGCCAAATACTGTTCCAGAAAAGAACACTAGCTCGAAGAGACTCTAGTCCTGGAACTTAGAGTAGGCTAGGTCAGAATGGCAAATACCTCCACAAAGGTAATTAAAAATTTAACATCTGTAGGAAAAAGACACTTATAACTGAAGTAACAGTGATCTCCTGGCCATATAAGCCCCACTTTATAATTGAATAGCAATAATTATGTTCACATTCTTCCTGTTTCCATCTCAGAAAATATCATTATTTTGTATTATTACTCATACATCACACTAAAAGCAAATGGATTTTATGAGCAAAGGCAGTATCGGATAACAGCTGCAGTACTGAGATAAAATTATCTTCCTTAAAGGTTTGATTGAGCTTATCTAAAAATGTCGATCTCAAAATAAATCACAAACATTGATCTCACACAAGAATAACACGATTTTAAAGTTCAGCCTGAACAGAAGAAAGGAAAAATCCTCTACAGAATACTGATGACTAGTTCTGCGGTTCAATTAGCAGAACACATTTAGGGCTAGATGCTCAACTGATCATGGAGAAGTCATTTTTACAGACTAAAGTCCATTTCAGATCAACAACTGTGTGTGACTGAGAAAAAATACTAAAGTATTATGTCTCAAAACAATGCCCCTCGTGAGGTGATTGATAAAAGTCTAGTTACATGTCATGCAGGTGTGCATTCGCAGTTGTATCATCATCATCATCAGAAATGCCTGGTTTCAATGGGAAAATTCAGAGGTCTCTGATAAATATTAGTGGCATTCCATTCAAGTACATCTTCCGTAACTGGAATGTAAACCATTAATAGTTTCCTGTAGTGTAGATGCTTCTAAATGAAACACCATTCTAATGTGTTTCAGAGACTGCTAAATGCATTGAAGTAGTTCATGATGTATATATTAAACTTCTCACATCCCACGTACTCGCAGGTTCATCCACAAAACCGAGGACATGATTTTAGTGGTTTGTTAACATATTCTGATCTTTTTTTGAACTAGTTCTACCCTTATTGTTACGAGAGTTTTACTCTTGTTGCTTATCTTCTTCCCCATAAAAGATAAACAGAACATAGGCTTTTACGTTTCACTATTTTATCTTTTTCTTGAAGGGGTAAGATCATGCTTGTCTTTCTTAAGCTATGCATAAACAACATCACCTGATTCCAACATTATGAGAAATAACTGAGATACTCTGGAGGGACTCAGAGATCTTTCATTCTTGGAGATATTCAAAAGCCATGGACATGGTCCTGGACAACTGGCTCTAGGTGGCCGTGCTTGAGAAGGGGGGTTGGACCAGATGACCTCCAGAGATCCCTTCCAACCTCTATGGTTCTTTATTCCAGCAATATTTCCTACTAGATTGCAGATGGCTTTCTTATTTACCGATTATTTATTTATGATTACTCCCCTTCCAAATTAAGAAATAAAAGAGTACTTTTTTCCTATTGGTTATAGCTAGATACCATTATTTCTGGGATTCCCTCCAACTAACTGACTTGGATTGTTCCCAAATAGCTTTGGTTAATGTTAACTTACTACCATTTTCTGACCTTAGAATGTCTATTGAATCCAAAGCACCATACATTTGTTTCTTCCCCTCTGATCTGTAGTATACACCTGACCTTAACAAGGGTTCAAACATTACTAACAAAATGTTGGTTATCTCTGTTGAAAGGCTATGTGTAATTATGAAAAAGTACCTATCTCACAGTAGGACACATTGTCATCAAATGACGTTACCATGTGTAAATTGAAACATCCAGTACACACACATTTTCAATATGCACTCTAATCCTTAACTGTTCATATAAAAGACGTAAAGTTGTTCACAAAGCAGGCAGACCTCATACCTACTTTGCAGCAAGCTCTTGCTGATTTAGTCCTCATTTTTCCCACTCAAAACACTTATAATTCACTGTTTTCCATCTCTTGTTATCTGTTTTTCCATCCTCAGAAGATGGGGGGTGAAGACAGGTATATTCATGAGTAATGAATAGCTTATATTCCTTAGCTATACAGGAGATTTTAACTCTCTTTAAAAGACAAACAGGCCAGAAGGTTAAATACAAAAGCGTACATCTGAAACAGCATAGAACTTTTCTTATTTATGATCAGCTGAGGGAGAAGGATGATGGCAATAAAGATCAGAGACCTTGCAATCAAAGAAAATGAAACATGCACAAGTATATTCCTGTATGTGGCTTCATAAACCAAAATCTTCCCTAAATAGTTGACTTGATAGTTTAAAATCCACTTCAATGACACACAGCTGACTGGAGAAGCAAACGAAACCCAGGTTTCCCACATGAGTAGGCCTCTGGAAAATGTTATACTTCAATCACCAAGCTCCAATGCACTTAGACCATAATTATGGCAATACCCTTCTCCAGTCCTCAAAACTCGTAAGATACTTTTAACATTGAGTGTGAAGTCACTTTTGGTTTCTCAGATCTACTGCAGCACAGAATTACTCACATATTGTCTTGATGGCGCTTGGGAGGAGGGCTCCAAATATAAGGAAGTTCAGTTTTAATCACTAGGAGGACTAAACATAGGAGAGACCATACATCCAAGTGCCTGAGCCTCACCTTCCAACGCTTTCAGGCAGTTTTAATTTTGTGTGAAGTGCACACGTTTGTCTCAAAGCAGATATCTAGACTGCATAGTGAATGAAGCAATAGAAACTAGAGTTTAATTCACAGGCTGTGTCAGCTGCATAGCAGGCAATGAAGTCCTGGAAACTCACTACAAGATCCAAAGCTTATCTTTAAAAATGGAAATGCACTCCAGGACTTGATGGAAAATTCATTTAACTTCAAACATCTGGTTTTACGTGGCACTCTTCCCTGTTAAAATACTGAAGAATGAAATGAGAGGGTGCTGTAAAAAGCCATTGATAGTATGCTGTGATCATTTGCATACTCAACTATTTGTTGAGCCCGGTGTCTGTCACATACTGCTTTGAAAAAAGATTAGTATCAAATGTAGCATTAGACTCACAGACTTTATGGACGTGCTTGTAGAATCAAAAGCACTGACTAGCCTGCCCAAAACAAGCATTAACACGAGAAGGTAGCTATGGGACCTTGTCATGGCTTTTGTAAAATTCACCACATGGGATGCTTGTTTGGGTACAGCACAGAATAAGTTTCACGTGTCTTATACTTTTAAAGTTCTAGACGTGTCTATTCGTTGAAATCCTCCAAGATATTTTCTATGTGCAATCTGTATTCTATCTTTGGGAGAACAATAAAACCATATTTATTTTCAAAATTTTACCTTTTCTTTTTTTTCCAAAGTTTTCACATTTTTCATTTTGAATTTTTTTATCATCCTAACACGTAAGAAATCACAGCACAGAACAGATTTATTTCCTGAAATGATCTGAAAATCAGGAGTACAAAAACTGGAAACAAGGACATACAGCTTAGGATTAATCTGATGCAAGTGTTTAAATGATACAACCAAAAAGGCTAAAGTGCGAAATGAGTAACAACTATCAAAGAACAAAAAAAGCCACAAGAAAAGATACTATAAATATGCTAGGAAAGGAGGACAAAGTATAATACAGAACTATTACATCGAAGAGAAGGAAAGCAAATAACAGATGATACAAAGAAATCCCAGTGTTCAATACTTTCACTGCTTCAGTCTTTACAAAAACATTAATTGTGGCCAGATGCTTAACGCTAGTGATTTTAAGAGGAAAAACGGCAAGCTAGATGACAGAAAGCTGAAAGATATTCTGATGACTTAGATACATTCTAGTTGGCAGAATCTTGTGAAATTCACTCTAGAGCACTTAACTAACCAGCTGAAGAAACCTCTAATCCATTAACAACTGTCTTTCAGGAATGGAGAGGACAGAAAAGGGCAAATACCGTATCTGTCTTCGGAAAAGAAAAAGGGAAGATGTGGGGAACTACTAAACAGCAAGCCTAAATCTGACAGCAGCAAGAATATTTGACAAAATTGTTAAATAAACAATTTATCAGCATCTAATGGATGGGAAAGGTGATAAGAACCAGCCGACATGAATTTATCAAGAATGAATCGCATCAAATCAGTCTAATTGCTTTCTCAACTGGGAAACTTGCCTAGTGGATAAGAGGAGGAAGTAGATATAAAATACTTCAGCTATAATAAGACTTTGTTTACTGTCCTAGATGATACTCCAGTAAACAAATTAGAGAATTACATTCTAGGTGAAATCACTGCAAGGTAGATAAACATCTGGTGGGAAAAAACACACTTACTGAGTAGCTTTCAAGGGCTGCTTGTCAGATCTGAAATGGAATCATGGAGAGGTCTGACAATATTTCCATTAATGATCTGGATGAAGAAATAGAGAGCACATTCATGAAAGTGAACTTAGTATCAGGCTGCAAGTGATTTAAAGAACTCTGGAGGATAGGATTAAAATTCCATATTATCTTGATAAATCATCAGAAAACATCAAGTACTAGCAAGAAATAGTGAAGAATATTTCATTTGTGAAATAACTCTATGAAAACCTGACTCCAACAACACTGACCAGGTACATTCACCTCCCGTCCAAGTGTAGGACCCAAAAGAGCTGCAGTGTTTTGCACTCCAGTTAGAAAACTGTGGCAAAGAGAGGTACAGAATGCTGCAAACTGTATTTTAGGTATAAGGAAGCCAGAGCTCAGTGGAACCTACACAATATTCACAAGGAAAGACAAAGATGTAGGACTGAAGAGTGGATTTAGTCCTTTATTATTGAACTCTCACATCTGATTGGTTTGTATCTCCAGAGAGTGAATAAATAACCCTTTCTGAAATCGAAAAAAAATTGTTTCCGTATCTGTGTTAAGCTTGGTTACAAGTCTCTAAAGGAGAAAGGCTTGAAAATGACACTCGCACCCATCACAGCAACATGGCCAGGCAATGGTGGGGCTGCAAATCAGAGATCCTCATTGGAGGTGGTTTAGCTCCTTAGAGGCAGATTGATCAATTTACTAGAAATGTATTTGAAAAGAGCCCTGTAACTATACTATAATTAATATAAATATGAAAATTGCTCAGAACATAACTGTTGTGATCAACCTAAAACATTTGGGAGAGAAGGAATTTGGACAAACTAGTTTTGGGTATTTGACACAATTTGGAAAAATGCTGAATCTCAAAATTCTCCACAAAACAGATCTTTCATTCTTCATTCAGCTCTGTTTCTGACCTCACCATCAGCAATTTCTCCAGTGAATCAAGAAGTACTATGGATAAAATTTAATGAGAGGAGAAAGAAAATATTTCTCATTCAAATACCTCCCAGACCACACCATACTTAGTTTTTGTGTACCGTGGCAGAGAGTACTTTTCATACTTTGATAACTGTTAGTAGTGTTTGATCCCACCAATGTACTTCAGAATTCTTTTCTACAGAAAAGGAAAAAAAAAAAAAAAAAAACCAAACCACCAAAAAAAGCTATTCCTCATCATATCCAGTAATTGTCAGAGCTACTCCTTACACAAGCATGCTATTTTTAAACACTGCTCCTGTTTGACTATGTCTTTTAGGGGATAATACTTGGGTTTTGTTATGAAATAATTGGCTACCATGTTTCTGAGTATTTATTTGAGACGTGTTAAAATATTTATTTGAATTGCTTTTGAAAACTGGAAGGAATTAATTGGGATCAAGGATATAAAATACCTAATTGTTTTTTCAATGACAGGTCTGATCTCCATCAATGAGGTTAAGGTTTCACAAAGGTTAATCCAATCTAACTGCTACCACCCGAAGGAGCAGTCTCACTGCTGCATGTTCCCACCATTTTCCTCAAACCAGCCTCTTGTGTCAATCTCATTATGAGCTAATTCAGCTCACTGAACTGGCAGAAAACTAATGTAACAAAAAAGGAGGTGCAGGGGAAGTAGTTTCAGTCAGCAGGAGAGCTGCTAAATTATCTAAGACATTCTGTAAACCTCATCAACAGGAATGTAACTGCTGATGTCAATGAACTTGGTCTTCATTGAATAGAAGACCACCTTCTTGATATATACTTCCAAATTACAATTCAGGCTGCATGGTTACATTAAAAAACTAAAATCAATCAACTTACTGCGAGACAGATTCTCAAGGGCTTTTCCAAGTTTTTTGCTCTCTTGAAGAATATGATTTAGTTCATCAAAATCATGGTTCTCCGGTTTTGTCCTCCAATCCCATTTAGGATGCTCTATTGACCTTGGCACTAAATATACACAGATATATAGATGAAGTTTAGATTTGGCAGTTCAGACTCCTACAGTAGAAAAAAACCTGCACAATGAGGTTACAAGCTCAAGTACCTTGAGTGGAAATTACTTAACTATCCTCCTATTTTAACAGCTGGAAGTATTTTCTTTCGTCAATGTGAAGTAAAAATTAAAACATCTATGAACAAATGCATACTTGGGATGATTCTTGTCACTGAATTAATTGGTAAACAGGAATAATTAATAGTAACAATTAAAAATAATAAAAATAACGCAATAACAGAAAAATGTAATAAAAATCTTGCATATGAAGGTACTTCATTTACATCAAAATAGAACTGTGTGTCCTAGGGGCCAATAAGGAAGAATGTCAAAATGAAAATGAGTAACTGGTACTTTTGGCTTTGCTAGTCATTTTATCAAAAAGAAAAAAGAAATATTTTAGATAAAGCTTTTAAAACATGTATATGCAATTTTTTTTAAAAAAACTCATCAAGTGTAGATAACAGTTCATAAAAACAGTGAAACAAAATATGTCTCTATTGTTCATGCTGTACAGCCTATAATCTTTATGCCAATACTTAAACAAACTCGATCTTTGGGAAGCACAGTCCCAAGCTTACAGTCTCCTATTCATTATCTATTACCAAAACCTTTGATTTAATTTTAAAATAACAGCTTCTCAACTGCTGATCTAACTTTACCTACAATGGCAGGGAAGAAGAGAAGGAGTTTCTGAGATACGTAGGACCCACAATAAACAGAGCTGCATCGACCAATGTGAACATTTTGAACAATTTGTAGAAATGAAAACAAAAATTGTGCTGTCTCTGGAACTGCAGTTTAACATGTTCTTTTTGCCAGTGTTCTGAACTAAGCGATCTGCTGCCTTCGCCACCAAATGCAATTGTTGGGTTGTCTCCAAACACAGCATTACCGTGCTGAGAACTGCACATGCTGGTGTGAAGGTGATGATGCCTAGTCCACATTCCCAACAGAAAGGACCAGTTGCATTTATCAATGGTTGCTAACTACTCATTTAAAAATAACTTCAAAAACAAAGCCTATAATGTCCAATATATCCTGGCCAGCTTTGAAATTTTTATTTACTATTTTGACAGCTGTCAACTAATTTATGCTTACAAACTTCACTGTCATTACATACTAAGAAGGAAACTTGCAGACTCCTACAGATCATGCAAAAAAAGTGGTATCTTACCATCATTTGGAATTTCAGAGTGCTTTTATGATGGTATGGGGAAATTATGCTTAGACTTCGAGTTCTGGTAGCTATTACAAAATGTGCTAAATAACTGTTGCTACGGAAATTTGCCTTATTGCTGACTGCCCTCTGTATAAATACAGAATCTGCTCCCCTTTGGATCAGCTCCACAAGGGAAAGTTTAAGTTAAGTCAATAGCCGTCTTTTCCAGGTAAAGAAATGGGACAATGGTATGTTTAAGTCCTTCCGTCACAAAGAACGATTTCATCTCCCGTAGACAGAAACCAAGCCATCTTCAAACCGGACATCTATACAGAGTCTGACAACCCAGAGTATATTCTGATCTGTAACACCCACTCAGGAACCTGGGTAAGTATTACAGAAGTTAATACATTAGACTGCAATTACAGACATTCTCAAAGACAGAAGACAAAGGGGACCTACAGAGTTAAGAGTAGGAGGAAAGAGACACAGGAAGCCTCAATAAGAAGGGAAGAGAGGGGCAAGCTGGAGTGTCAGAGTCCTGCTCTGCTTTGTGTTCAAAAAAGACAAGTCATGTATTTCCTTCTGAGGACAATGGAAATAATCAGCTATGGTGGTTCCCAGTGAATAGGTACAGGCCTTAAGGTATTAGGGTATGACTAGCCTCTACTCAGATGGACAGCTTATAATTTTTGTTCATACTTTTAAATGCCAATCATTTAATTTATAATTCCCTGATTTAGGAACCACTATGTTCATTAGAAGTTATCTAAATTTTTGTGTGACCAAAAAATGCCTCCATTCATAGACCCTAGCATAATTAACTTAATTTAAATAGCACAACTTCAGTATTTCTCATCCTTCTTATTTACAGAAAACAAAATGTTCCATCTAGTATTTTTTCTAAACTTTTACTAACTGTAAATATAAATATTTAGTGAACTAGAAAAGAAATTCTATAATGAGGTCTATTTTCGCTCACCTTTGTTTTATATTGAGATCACATGTTCCTTTACTGCCTGCTTTTTCAGCCATCTCATCTTCTCCCTTCAGTGTACCAACGCTATATTCTACAGCATCACTCACTCTAGCCTACTAGCAGTTGGACAGACTTTTCTTTCTATGTTGTTACTGAACTCACCACACCACAGAAATCTCACAGTACCACCAAAATACAAACAGGCAATAATTTAATATAGTAAAACCATGTACAAAGATGACCAAACCTTAGAGCTTCCAGGTTGCAGAAAGTTTCAACAAGCTGGAATACGTTATCATGTCAATTTGAAACAAACCACATTTTTCAAAATACCAAAGGACAGAATTTTTGAGAAACCATACAATTTTGAAAAAAAAAATTTGTCATGGGACAGAAGCTGAATGAAACAAACATAAGTTCTGTTCAACAGCTGTGGAGTTTCCAGGATCAGCAACTGCCGAGTATATGGACCAACCTGCATCAGGAAAATGAGAGTATCAAGACTCTATCCTTGGAAAGCAGGGAAACTTGCTCAAGAGACAATGGTCTGGTCCCTAGTTTCAGAGAAATGTCCCACAAATACAGGAAGCTTGGACTGCATCTCACTAGATGGATGGTGGGAAACCAGTCAAAAACATGGTGGAAATCTGCTCTGCATGCTGGTATACTACAGTCTGTGTTTCAGCGAACCATTTTGTACTTCAATGAAAATGTATCAAAACAGATAGGCTGTCATGGAACACTTCTGAGTTTCAATAGAATTTGTTTCAACAATGAGTTGGGCTCATTCTATTGAACCAAAACTGAGGGGGGAAGTTAAGCAGAATTAGAACTGACTGAAATTTTTATTACTTCTAGAGAAGACATGGTTCTTTTTACTTACCTACTCTTCCAACTAATGAATGGATACTGAAACTAAAATCTACTTCATTACATCATGTGGCATGTGTCTCTCCTTTCAAGGTTAATTTTCTGCTTGCTTACAAATGTTTTTAAAATATAAACTTGTATCTTCCTAACTATAGGATCAACAAGCACTGGTCATTTTCAAATGGATGCCTTTGTGTGAAGCATGAAGAACTGCATAAAGACCATATGACCCTTCCTTGAGATCTTTTGAAATACATGATCTTCTTCTGTATGTATGAAGTCCATCATATAACATTGTCTTGCATATGTCACTACACACTTAGTAAAATGCTTTCATAATATTCTGACCTTCCTCTTTATTATACTCACTCATTCTTCAAAATCATCGTATCAGTAATTTTAAATCCCTCATCACATTACCTGCCTCAACCTCAACTCTGTTATTTGAGAGATTTATAAAACACTTTCTCTTTAAGTTATTTGCCTACAATTCAGAAGATTTATTACAACTATATCATAGCTTGTATAGAAATATTTAGGTTTTCCCTTTATGGAGCTGAGATTTCCCTATCTCATCTTAGAAGACTGCAAAGACATGTTTCCCAGTATTTCTGATTTTCTGGTGAAGCGCCCCCCCAACAAATGCACATCAGATTCTTTGCAGATGTGTTAGGAATTCTGTCACAAATCAGCAGACCTTTATTTTCTACTGGATGATGGTACAAGATCAGTACTGTTTTTGTCTACATATACATGTCTTTTCAAGACCTGATTTGCAGACAGAATTAGACCAGTTGCTCATTAAATCCTACATTTCATTAATACATTGTATGACCATCTTACATCTCAAAGAACAAAAATATGTGTTATTATTGAGCATAAAATTACTCATGTATTTAAATCTCGCAATAGCATTCAAATTAGAGTTCTTTGATAATACAGCCAAACTGGTTTACACAGTACCTGGATATTAAAAGGCTAAGAGAAGGATGGCGTACAGTCCTAGATTGACCAAGGGCAATCAGAAGTACACAACATTGTAATCGTAAATGGGATATGGTGAGAATAGTGAACTGAAGCAGAGTGAAAGGATGATCCATGAACTGATTTAATACAGAGGTGGTGAGAAGAGATCAAGCTACTCTGCCTAAAAGTAGCTAGCTGGGAAGCAAGAAGTCTGTTTCACAAACTATTTAGAAACTTCCAAAATCGTCTAAGTATTTCATTAAATATATTTATATATACACAAACACACACACACTAGGAGCCCTAGCTTCAAGCCTCTTTCTTGCCAGACAACAGCAGCAGCTTCTGCTTAATTATGTTTTTGCACACACCAAACAAGTGGTCAGATCCCTTAGATACCAGGGTTTCTTGTTTGTGTTTGTTTCAGGTGCGACTGAGATCATAACAGGCAGGAGGAGGGACTGGAGGAATCTTTCCAGTAAAAAAGCTGAATGCATAAGGAAGAGATATCTGCGCAGGAATAACATGCACACTGCAGTCAACATCAGCTCTGCTGAAGGAAAAAAATATTTCATAATTAAATAAATCAATTCTCCTGATGTTTCCAAAGATTCCTATGAAATGACAATTCTCAATCAATTCTGAATAAATTTACAAGTTCAGGATCATTTGAACAAGATAGTCGTAAGACAAAAGCTCTACAACAGACCATATTACAGCTGATGGACTACATTAAATTTTGGGTTTGTTTTGGCAGTTTTGGGGGGCTTTTTAGGTTGTTGGGTGTGGGGGGTTTGTTTGTTTGTTTTAAACACAAATCTGAGAGTAAATCTTTAGGTCTCAGCAGGCCCAAAACATTCTGTTTCTCAGATGAGTCCTTACTACCTCTTTGGAAAAAAATGTACAATGACACCCAAAAATGTTTTGAGGTGCAAGCTGAAGGCACAAAACAAATGGAATATGCTGTGCACGTCTGGACAGAGTAATAAATGGCTTCTGAACATGCTTGCTTTTTGCTGATCTGAGTGGTTGAAGGGGCATACAGTACCCACTGATTTTGGCATAAACCCAGCAAAAAAAGGTCAAAAAACCATCAGTATTAATTTGGTGGCTGGCAGAAAATAAGAGAAGCAAGATATGGCAAAAAGGCATATGGCTGAAACCAGCCTCTGTGATCGCAATTAAAAAAAACCATAATTCAAACACACAAGGTATTTTCAAAACGTTTCAGAGACAAATATTTGCAGGGGTAAGTCACAAAAATAATAGGAGGAATCAAGGTTTAAAACAGTGGTATGGACAAAAAAAATAGGAAAGGGCTCAAACAGAAAAGCATGGAATCAGAGGACAATTAGGCTGGAAGGGACCTCTGGAAGTCTTCCAGTCCAACCTACTGCTCAAAACTGGTCCATTGAGGGCAGGTTGTTCAGACTATCCAGTTGAGTTTTGAGTATCTCCCAGAATGGAGATTCCACAGCCTCTCTGGACAACCTGTTCCAGTGTTTGACCACCCTCACAGTATAATTTTTGTTGCCTCTTGTCCTTTCACTACACACCTTCAAGAAGAATCTGGCTATGTCTTTGCTACCACCCTCCAGTGTAATAGTTGATGGTGACAATGAAATCTCCCCTTAGCTTTCATTTCTTAAGGATGAACAAACCAATTTCCTTCAGCTTTTCCTTGTCCACCGCATGCTCTAGCCCTCTCATCATCTTCGTGGACCTCCACTGGACTGGCTCCAGTACACCACTGTCTATCATGATGTACTCCAGATGCCATCTCAATAGTGTGAAATAAACACTGCTGGCTATACTCTTGCTAATGCAGCCTAGTATGCAGCTCACCTTCAGCACTGCAAAAGCACACAGCCACAGCTGGTTCATATTCAAGTTCTTGTCCATCAGCACCCCAGGTCATTTTCTGCAAATCTACCTTCTAGCCATTCAGACCCCAGTTTGTACTATTACTCAGGGTTATACCATCCAAGATGCAGGATTTTGCATTTGCCTGTGTTGAACTTCATGAGGTTCCTCTCAGCCCACTCCTCAATCCTGCTGAGGTCCCTCTGAATAGCAGCCCTGCTACCCAGAATACCAACCACTTCCCACAACTTGGTCTCACCTGCAAACCTGCTAAGAGAACATTCTGCCTCATCATCCAGGACATTAAGAAAGACTTTTAAATGGTATTGGTCTCAGTACCAGTCCCTTACGCATGCCACTAGTGACAGGCTTTCCAACTGGACTTTGCATTGCCAGTCACAACCCCTTGAACCCAACAGTTGAGCCAACTTCCCACACATCTTGTTGTCCACTTATCCAGTCCGTATCTCACCAATTGAGTTATAAGGAAACTATGGGAGACTGTCAAAAGTTTTGCTAAAGTCAAGGTATTAAACATCCACTACTCTTTCTTTGATTACAGGGCCAGTTATTTCATCTAAGGGGGCAATCAGGTTGATCTGACCAGGTATGTATGATCTCATAAATCCACACTTACTGTTCCCAATCACATTTTCCTCCTTCTTGTGGCTGGGAACACCTTCCAGGAAAATTTGCTCAATAACCTTCCCAGAAAGCAAGGTGAGGCTGACCAGATTGTAGTCCCCAAAGTCTCCTTTTCTTGCCCTTCCTCAAAATGACTGTGATGTTTGCCTTTTTCTAGTCATCAGGGCATCATGACCTTTCAGTGATGACCTTGCAATGACATTAGTCTCTCTCTCAGCATGCTCAGAATGAATCCCGTATAGTGCCATGTATTTATGTATGTCCAATTGCCTTAAGCACACCCTAATTCTATCTTCCTCTGTTGTGGGTAAAGCTGCACTCTCACAAACTCTGCTGCTAGACTTAGGGACTTGGGTAGCTTCAGAGCAAGCCTTACCAATTGAAGAGCATTATTAGATGCCCTTCAGTCCACAAGGACAGATCCTTGAGTCCAGTCTTATTATGGATGTATAAATTATTTCCTTGCTTGACATGTGACCTGGTAGTTAGAGTGCCCAGCCTCCTCTTTGTCCCTCTCCTGGGACAACCTAAGGACCAACAAGCATGAAACTTGTAGTAGGCATACAAATGAAGGGAGTGACATGATGTCACACCCCTCCCTGGGATAAAGACTGAGAACGTGAGATCTTTAGGAAATGGCATGGAAGTTACTCGATGCATATCACAGAGTCTGAAGTGCAAGCACTGTGAGGGAGGAGAAGAACACAGTATGATGACAGGAACAGCTCACAACACCCTTGGCCACTGTTTCTAACAGTGTATCTCCATAAATTGCTGTTATCCAGCAAAGACTGTTAGATTAGACTCAGATTATGAGTGGCTATGACCACCTCTCTGAATATCCCTATTTACTCTTGAAAGTGAATTAAAATCCACATGCTACTTTTGGACGGACTTAAAAATTCATGTGCCCGTAGAGAGGTACAGTGCAACCGATGATCAAATTTGAGTCTTTTTGAAGCAGGGAATGTGCTTCATGAAGAAGAAACAGACACACATGCTCCATTTCCAGAAAAAGTAATCCATAAATCTTGCCAGGACAATACAGTCCTGAGAAAAGCTGTGCTATGGGACATAGCTACCTGTACAGCTATTTTTTACTTGTTAGTTATTTATTCCCAATCAATAAGGTTTCATAACCATACAAGACTGTTAATTACCCAAAAGCACAGCATCTCTATTGCATAAATCTATCATGATTTACTTTAACCATTGCTGTGCTATATTTTGACCTACTGAGGCCATTGGGAGATTTTTCTTTGACTCCACTAAAGTCTAGACTTCCTCACCTTGCTTTTAGAGGAAAGACAGCAAGCCTTCTATTGCAGCATACTATATACCTCTGTTCTCATCTGGTCGCCTAATCACACTCTGAGTTATTAAAAAGATTTCGCTATTATAAAAAATTCAAAAAGCTACAATAGTCAACAGAAGAAAATATAATTTTGCAATTTATTTTGGAGAACAAATCTTGTATACACACTTGTGTGTGTATGTGTACCTATACATATATGTATGTATATTGTAGATATATTTATTTGTGTAAAAATTCCATTAAAAATCAAACTTAAAAATTAAATGTCTTCAATAGCCAGTACACAGGAAGCACTATATTTCATTAAGGCTTGCTGCCTCTATTTTTACTACTTGTCATATTGACAATTGTCATTGACAATATTCTCTTCAGTCATTCTGTTTCTATTCTGCCTTTTCTTTCAGTGTACCTTTAGATTCCTTCAGCAACTCTCAGAGAAGTACACCTGTTCTGCTGACACTGTCCCCATATCTTGAACAGTATCTGTTCATAATTCATAGTTTTGCATTGCCCGATCCACTGAAAAATATCTGGTTTTAGGACCAATATCAACAGAACAGATTTTACACATGCAAAATGGCAATGCAAACTAAAACATCAAATCATAATCGGTATCTGAATATAAAATTGTGCATGACACCCAGATATTCTTCTGGTTTTTTATCTATCTACCTAGAATTCTATTCTATCTATAGGTGACAACATAGGGTATTGTTAAATATTCATAATTCGAGTGAAAGTAAAGCAAGAATCAAACTCTTCTAACACATATATCGAGCTATTTCAACTGCTCATAATTTGCTTTCCATTTTAATCCTAATTCAACAGAAAAACATACTATGGGTTTGGAAGTATGCACAAATTAATAATGTAGTGAAGCTTTCTTACATGACTTGGACTCCGGTGACGGTGGAGAAATGTTGGACACGGCAAGGTCGCTCTTTGACTTTTTAGGCTTTTTTGCATTTACCTGCCAAGGTTTATCATAACTTCTAAAATCTCTCCTTGTTCCTTTATTTTCTGTTAAAAGAATTGAATCAGGCAATTTTAACATTTGTAGGGTCATTTTTCAAAGACTTAATAAACAATCCAGAAAAAACAAGACCTATCAGTCCAAACTAGTGTCAGCTCTTTTTGTTCTTCTGTTTCTGATTCATGCTAAATTTCATATATTTCTTCCATTTCCTAAACATCAAAATTCAGAAATTCATTAATATGTTTTTCATTAAAAACATAACATCTTATTTTTTGTTACGAAAAAGTCCTTAACCTACATTTATTCTCTTACATGTTTGACTGCCTATGCTTAAAACTTTACATTTGATATAAATAAAAAACTGATTTGTCAGGCAACTAACATTTTGACTATCAGCAACTACTTGAGATCTATTATAGTCTGAAACAGATCATCAGTCAATTTTTAAATACAAAACCAACATTATAATAGTTGCTTGTACCAGAATATCAAAGCTAAAATTTCTACTTTAGAATCAGAGCAGATATTATTTCAGAAATTTGTTTATGCTTCTGAAGATCTACAATTATAAATTTTTTACACTGGAGCTCATAAAGTACTAATAGCATCTTCTCATTAAGCGTTGGAAAATGGGTTGTTAAAAATGTGTATTATTAAAGAAAATACCTCAATAGAGGCTAATCTCAGGCACAAATACACCACAGGAGGGAAAAGAAAAACAAAGCAAAGAGAAAGGGGAAAGCAAGGAGAAAGGGGAAAGCAAGGAGAAAGGGGAAAGCAAGGACAGCAGGGGAATCAAGGGACCTTTATATGCACCTTCTTTCTCATTGAGACTGGGATTGTTTCCACCCTGTAACTCTGACGCATACTCACATGATATGTACATAGGCTGAGCTGACAGCCAACAATATATATTAAATTCAGTATCTACTGGACAAACAGGACTTATTGTGCATGCTCAAAACCACAGAGTAGTACCTGTTCGGTAGGTACACATGCATCCAGGAAATCATGGATGAAAGTGTGGGAAGATTATACCGGAGACTAGCCCTTTCCAGCATACAGAACATACCTGATGTTTCACTCTCTGCCCAAAGGGCAGCAGAGCCAGACAACGTTCTCTGAAGCTGACTGCGGTTCCCCTGTTTGGACTGAAGATGATCAATTAGAAAAGGGATTGGCTGGTCAGGTGTCTCTGTTATCAGCTTGGTCATCAACTCCTTTAGAAAATTAAAACAAAACAAAAAATTAGTGGGATATTGCACCTAAACTAATCTTGTATTTACCAAAAGTAAAGGAGCATTTATAAAGGAAAAGCCTGTTTTCAACTTTGAAGAAAACAGCTGGAAACACCCATCTCCTCAAACTACTAGTAGCTTCGCCCTATGAAGTTCATGTCTGAAGTGCTCTTAGCCTATACAGTCAGTTATCCACTGGAATTCATGTTAAACAACCCAACTCCCGCTACCTGCTCAAATTTACCCAGAGCAATCTGAATACTGTTCATTTAACCATTCAGAACAAGAGTTCTGAATGCAGAATTTTTCAGAGCAGCAAGTCGCTCTTCTCTGACCCATACATCCAAGTTTCTTCTCATTGGAAATTGGTGTATCAGGAAGGTTGGTGCATTTTTGATCTCACCCAGAAATGGAACAACAATCTGGTTAGAATATGCAGTCATATCTGGGAACTCCAAGGTCTGATCAAACAGGCAGACATTTTTTAAAGCAAGTCCTCCAAAATATTATTGTACAGACATAAGCAAATATTTTATTACACTGTTGCAGACATGGATACAAACCCAATGTCAACAGGAAACCATCTCCTATGCCATGCATTGATACTATCTAGTTGCTGTTATACACCCTGGCCTTGCAGGACTGCAGAAAGAGAAGCACTCTCCATATTGCTGCTGAGGTTCTTCCTGCCTCCCTACACATAAAACACAGCTTAGGAATCCAGAAAGAAGCTGTGGCTCTGTGCTGAGCATGTGCCCTGAGAGGAAATCAATGGCTAATGTGGGAGGTCACCCTGAAATCCATAGTTCCACAGGAAATCTGTGGCTATCACTGCAAAATGAAAAAGCTCCATGGAAGTAAAAAATTACAGGAATGTACAACAAAATCAGGACAAAAAACTGGCTTAAGTTATTAAGAGCATTTATTCTCTCTTCATTTATCCCCAAGCATAAACCTTACCATAACTTCCACACACTTAAGTCTATCTTCACTTCATCTTTTCCACACATGTTCAGTTAATGAATAATTTTTTAAATACCAGTAGTTACTTGATACTATGATCAGTTAGTTGTATTGGAAGAAGATACTTAAGAGGGAGTATACTAAATAACAGTAAACATGAGTAACAGCATGCAGGATTTTTAAGAGGCAGCAAGTTATCTTTGTCCACTCCAAGACTTTCCATTCTTTTTATTCACGTAGTGGTATAAACAATGAGGTACAAGTGAAAATGAGACAGAAACAAGCTTTCCATTTCAGAAAGAGAAATTTAATTTCAGAAAACAAAAAGGAGAAAACATGCCCAATCTCATGTCTTATGAAGACATGATCATCTGTGACATGATTTTTGATAATTATCTAAAGGGAACCAAAAAAAAAAAAAAGTGTCTTTGGTTTTGAAATGGAACTCCACAGGTAAAAATTAAGCTACTTAACTAATCTTAGAAATAGTAAAGCTATGGAGTGTAACTTCATCTAGACTGTCTCTCACCGATGTAGGAGAAACCCTCTGATATACATCATACAAGAAAAATCCAGAAATTGGAGTAATTCATATTTTGGTTGCTTGGCAACACTCTAACAGCAAACCTTTCTTTTTTTCCCTGCCAAAATGCAGAATTAGTGACAAGTGGAAAGATGTAATCTTGTGCTTGTAATGGACCACAATAGCAGTAGGAATTCCACCGCAGAGGATTCTATTACCAAAGGAAAAGTGTCAATCTGTAATAGCTGACTTGCAATTTAAATCATTTCTCTGAATCATGGTTTGAAAATGATTTTTCGTCTTAGATTAATAAAAACAAGATGATGAGAACTGAGATACATGCACTGATACTATTAATTTTTTTAAGACATGCATGGGTGACAATCTATTAATAATAAATTACAAAATTAATGTAGCATTAAAAAAGATAATACAGAGATGAAAAATTTTAAAATGCCTACGTGTCAATGTAAGACATGCTACTTGATTGTTGCCATCACTGACTTGCTTGTCACAGGAAGAAATGGTCTTTAATTAACAGAAACAGACCTAATAAAATAAAACTGATTATAGGATTCTTTACCTTATTCTGAGACATAGTGATAAAACTGAAGAACATAATTGCACAAAGTACAAAAAAAAAAAAGTGCTATTCTGAGGTGATGTGAAATTAGCTCCTATTCAAAAGGACCACTTTTTTATCTACTGTTAACATATTCATAATAAGGCCTGACTGATATAGAGATCTGTGCTGTCCCAGAGCATAATCAGTTCTATTCTGCGACAGTAATTAGAAAAGTTAAAAGAACTATAGATAGAAGCTACTTTTATCTATCTGGAATAACAAATGAGTTGTACCAATCCTGTACACCTAAAGCAAAAAAGAAATAACATTGCTGGAATCCTCATAAACTGAAAATAGTATGCAGTTCCAAAAAACACTACTTATTTGTGTAATAAGCCTCAAACTGATTTGCCTCAACCACTTGCAGAGATGTCATTAAAAGTAAATACAACTTTAAGTCAATGCAAAGGTGACTCAGATTATGAGCCCTGCCATTTAAGGAAGACATAGCTCTTTACTGTGAGTACTCCGTTGCAAAAGGGGAGTGAAGAAGCTTGTAGGGATTTGCTTCTAAAGCAAGGTGTGAAAGTGGTCTCCAACTTACTACAGCAGGGTTCCCAAACTCTGCAGAATTTGCAAAGAACACCTCCACCCCAACCAGTGATAACAATAGCCATGATAATAGCTTCAGACATATGTTCTGTGTAAATCCACATTCACATGCAGGAGGTGTTATCTCCTTCCATATCCTCCTGCCACACACACTGTCAGAGATCCCAGAAGTAGGATCACAACTCCATGATCCTCACTGCCCTTGCCCTCCTACCAAATTCTGCCACCCAGTCCATCAAGGGACCTAACTCCATCCGTTCAGTCCCCAGCCCGTGCTCTTCAAGCTCATGCTTCCTTTGAGACTCTTGTCATCCCCAGCAAATTGGCAATTACAAGGAAATGTGTTATCTGCCTGTGTTTAGTTGCTTGGCTATGCCATGGTGTAGAGGGGTGAGAGGGGGAAGAGAAACAAAACAAACCAAACAAACAAACAAAAAAAACCTCAACAAAAAAGGCATGTAAGGGACGAGGCCCACGTGTCTGTGCTGTAAGCACAGACAATGCCCCAGGGAAAGCTCCAGAAGCCAGCCATGGGGAGGGGCCTGGTGTCACTCTCCTTGACTGACTAATGTCTCAGCCACTCCTGGAGCTGGGGTGAGAGAAGACTCTAGAAACCTTGGGCTGGAGCCAATAAATAGGGGCGCACGTGAGCCCCCGGCGGCACTCTCTCTCCGCACCGACCCCCCCGTTGGCAGGTCCGACGCTGGATCCAGGACTGGTGATCTCTTTGTCCCTCTCTCTCTACTTTCCTGCTGCTCAGCTCTCTCTCTCTTTCTCTTTTTCCTTCTCCTTCTTGCTCTCCGTTTTTGATGTTGTTAAGTAATACGAGGCCTACCTCAACTCACCACAAAGCCGCTTAGCTTGTGTTATATATTAAGACATAGAGGGTTGATGCTTATAGAAGTGTTTGTGCCATTAAAGTTGGAGTTTGTTTTTTGGACCTTGAGTGCTATTTCACCTTAATCCACACCGAGGGGATTTGCGGATCTTAGTCACTCTCCCCTTCCCGCAGGTGGGGCGTGACAAGGCAAAAAACTTCACACAGGCAATAACTACTTAGTGAGCACTCAAGGTCACTTTTTAAGTAAAAACACGTACTTCACTGAAGGTGAAAAGACATTACAGATTAGGAATGCCTGTTAGGAGCATTCTCATCTTAGCACCATTGCCTAGTAAAAGACAAACTATCTTAAACTTCTGATGAAACTATCCAAAGTTTATTTGATGCTCTCATCTGTTGCTCAGATGACCAGACAGCAGGAATAACATACTACATACTACTCTAAATATACTCACACAATTTTGAAGTTGTTCAAAAAAAGATGACAAAAGTGAAGGTATTAAATAAGAAAAACTAAAGTGTACAACAAGTTACAAAAATAAAATTCTTTTTTGGTTAGCAGCAGTCTGATCTGACTCACAATGTGCTAAGTAGGCAAGGTTTCACAAGAAAAAGAAAAGGAAAAAGACCAACTAGTCTCAATGAAGCCGCCTCTGCATTAACAGCAGAATAAAAATGGCACAAGAACATTGAAACTGAGATTCACTTCTTGATGAAAAATTCAACAGATAAGTTTCAACTATGCATGAAAACAGAAATGCAAGGCATTTATATGTCTCTTAAAATTACTAATTACACTTTTCGCCTTTCTAGCTCTAATTTCTACGTTTCCTACTTGTTCCCAATGTAACCTACTTCAAATAAGAAAAATAAAAAATTTTGTCTACCTTTATAACATATTCTTCTGTGCACAGTATGCCTTATAACAACAAATAAAAAGTCATGGAGGATTGGGTCTCCATGCTGCCAGCTGTTCACTATACATAATCTCTCTCCTCCTATCTTCTTTCCACTGCTATGTCTTCCTTTCACACTATGTCCTTTTGTCTTTTCTATCAGTGGACCTCCCCTCAGTCCCTCCCTTCCAGCTGTGTAACAAGTGAAGAAGCCTGTTCAGATGTCAGTAGCTATTAATTCCCTGTGCACCCACGAGAGACACTGCAGCACAGAAAAGGAGTGAAAGGAAACTTCCATGACTACTACAGACCAGAGCACTAGGGTGAATACATTCATTTCTGTTGCTTCCCCACTGTATTGCCCCAAATTAGGTTCTGCCCTGACCAGAATGAGAAAGAACAGGCAGAAAAGTAATATAAGCTCCAGAAAAACTGGCAGTTAACTTCTCCAAGGATTTTACCTTGCGCTGTGCAAACCAGAAATGAAACCAGTTATTTCTACTTTCTTCTGTAATGGTATCTTCATATGCTTTTACATTCACTAGGTTTTATTAAACTATGTAAGATAGACTGTTTTAAAAGAAACTTGCAAAAGTTGATCTGTGGATATTTCCAAGAGAGAGATTCATGCACATATTGATAAGGCTGCAAAAGAACTTGAAAAAACAGGTCTAAACTAGCGTCTTAATATATTAATTCTTTATAAAGAGAATAATCTTTCACTATTGTGCTATTAGTTATTCAATGCAGGCTCAAATTTTAATTTCCTTGTGACTGTCCATGCATTTAATACAAATGAAACAGTCTTCACAGTCTATTAATCATAGGCCCAATTACAAGAAAGATCTAATTAGCTATGTCTAAATGTACCTATCTGGTTATTAAGTTAATTAAGAGACATTCTGTCTTGCCCTGTAATTGATAACAGTAACTACACAACAACCACAGGTTTTGTTTTTAACTATATAGACTTCTACAGACTATGGCAGAGCATGCACAGATTTTGGCTGTATCATGCTCTCATTTCATGGTTTAAATTAGATGTTTAAAGTAGGTAGAGTGAATTGCCCTCAGAAAATGTCTGTGTCTTTCTCCTGACCAAACAAAGAGACTAGGTGGCTTAGCTTAAACTACAAGGTTTTGATGGCATTCAGTTCCAAATTAAGACAATTAAATACAGCAGTCTTCACACCGATGTCAGTGGCGATCTTGTCAATGAAGTCAAGGAGCCCAGAGAGCTCCCAGTTGACTAGCCAGTGTATGTCCACTTCAGATAAGAAGAATGGCTCTCCAGGCTCCACTGACTGTACTGGCTATATATCCATTGACTACAATGGATAGCTTAGACACTTAGAAGACAGGCAGACATCTAAATTTACGTTTGCTAATCACTTCATACAGGCTGTAAGTGAACAACGAAGGTATAAAATTGAGTGAAAACCTGTGGAACGAAAGTAAGTTTAATAAACTTTTTAGTGATTGAGAGATTTTTTTCTTTAGAATCCCTTTCTGATTTCTACAGTAATAAAGCAAGGAAATAAAGAATTTTAAAAAAAGTATATTTCAACATTATTCTTACTGGCTAAAATAGAAGTTTGCAATTTTTAAATGAGAGCAGAAAGGTAAACATCACTGCTTCTACCACAAAAGATTATTTTCCATGGAAATGAAGGAAAAATACCAGCATCCTTCTTTCAGAAAATGGCTAGGCTTTAAATCTTCTCGAGCAATTCAGAATTAAAAGAAGAAAATCACATTATAGACTATAATCAAAATGGACTTCAACATATTTTACGCGTTCATGAAATTATCACCACGTCTCCTTATGAAATAAATTATTCGCCACAAAGCAAATCTCCACACAGACACAATTCACATGCCTGCACCATACTAGTTGTTTCAAACTAACCAAGGTAGAAAAACAGTTGAGAGCAAACCTCTATAGGATTAGTAGTCCTATTCAGCTTGTTTGTGAAAATATTCAGACTTTTACCTGGAATTGACTAAAAATTTTTCAACCAACTCTTTCTTCATTCAAAACCTCAACACTACTCATTCCCGCCACTTCAGCTAGCTGTGCAGCTAAATTTCTTATCACAAAACTGCAGTACACATCATGGCACGCAGTACACATCATGGCACACACCCCACAAGAAATTACTTTGGACATACAACTAAAGAGAAAGTACAAAGCTGATATGGTGGCCCTGATATTATGGTGCAAACAAAATTCCCTGAAAAGTGGCGCTGGTAGGGAAATCTACAATATGGGACTAGTGGCACGGGTAACATTTTCAGACTCAGACTACTACTATTCAAAGTCTCAAACTGCTTTTTTCACATCTCAAATCAGGTTGATAACTCTCTGATATACAAAATTGGTACACTTTAGGATCATACAATGAGAATAATAATAATGAATCTGAAAACAAATATACTGAATAGCTAACAGTCCTGCTTAAATGTTCATCTATTAAATATCTGTACCAATTCAATAACAGAAGACCAATTTTTGGGGCTACCATTACTAACCATATGTTTAGCGAGAGTCTGGAGAGCAGAATGGAAACAACACATTCTTTCCACTACAAACCCTTTGCAAATCATATAATCAGTTCCCTGAGTGGGATGAACTAGCCCTATCTGATATAAATCCAACTCATGTACGTAACAGTTGATAAAATGTGCATCATTGATCTTACTTAGTGATCCAGAAACAAAAACCTTTTGCATCGATGAGGTCTGGTGGACAATTCTGAAGTTCCACTGAGTAAGCTCATGACAGTTTATCAAACTCCACCATGCACATCGTAACGTGCAATATCTACCTGAACCTCTTGCTGTATTTTTTCACTTATGTATCCTTTGAGGGTTTTTTCCCCTATCTTATTCTTGATATTTCAAATATCATTGTCTCAAATGTATTATACCACTTCTGAGTTCACAAAACAGCTTCAAACACCTTTGCTTTTTGGCTTTATTATTGAAAGATTTCCTTTCTCCCATTCAATCATTTCAGAAAAGAATGCTGCCAAAAGGGAGGTCACTGGTACTAGGTTACTCTAAAATATTAACTACTACTCAGTAAAAGAACAAAAGGTTAAAGACATGCTCTCAGATATGCCAAGCATGTCAACAGTTACCACGTTTTCTCCCACGGTTTTCAAATCACAAAGATTCTCTATGATAGCTTACATTTCTTTCAGCAGTCCTGTAACTCTGCATAACAATCTCACGCTTGTGGAATTATGCCTACCATATCATTATCTGAACGCAGCAAGGATTTATCAAACGAGGGTAGTTCGTGTTACAGCAGAAACACTGTAAGGTTTCCCTAAAGCGTAATTCAGAAATCTTCCTCAGTTTCCACCCACTCTATCTATCAACCAGTGGAAATTCTACCCTGAAGGCAAGGCACTTCACAGTTCAACAAAGAGAAAATGAAAACTACTGGTTTTCTGAAAGGTCTGTAGGATTTTCATCGAAAGGAATACTCATAGATAAAGGCTAGGAAAGACTATTACAACCTGGACTGATTTCCTTAAATTACAGCCATAAAACAACACTGACTGCACATCATTGCCTTTTCTAAAACCTAAATCAACAGGCTACAGCTGATCTTTCTCTGATCAGCTGAAGTAATCTTATTCCAATTTCAAGGTCTAAGGTGAAGCCACTTGTTCATCTTTGTTCAATGATTCATTACTGTAACTGTTAAAAAAATCGCATCACATTTCCACTTTAAACCTCACTGACTTAGCTTCTACCTACCTGGAACAAACTTTTTTTCTGAGGGAGGGTGATACTAGAAGCTAAAGCAGTAGGTATTTTTGTGGCTACCTCTGGTGTGTTGACCCCAGCCAGCAGCTAAGCACCCACCAGCCACTCACTCACTCCCACACCCAGCAGGATGGGGGAGAGAATGGGAAGAGCAAAACCAAGAAAAACTCATAGGTCAAGATAAAGACAGTTTAATAAGCAAAGGGAAGAGGAAAAAAAAACAAAACAAAAAAAAACCCAAGTGATGCCAAAGCAATCACTCACCACCTCCCACTGCCCAGCCAGTCCCCAAGCAACGGCTACTTCAGAAAATTTATCCCTCAGCTTTTATTGCTGAGCATGATATTATACCGTAACGAATATCTCTTTGCTCAGTTGGGGTCAGCTGTCCCAACTGTGTCCCCTCCCAGCCTCTTGCCCACCCCCAGCCTGCTCGCTGGTGGGCAGAGTGAGGAACAGAGAGGGCCTTGACCCTGTGCAAGCGCTGCTCAGCAATAGCTAAAGCATTGGTTTGTTATCAACACTATTTCGGTCACCAATCTGAAACACAGCACCATAGGGGCTGCTATGAAGAAAATCAACTCCACCCCAGCCAGATCCTGTACAGTACCACTATAGTAATGGTTATTAAGTGTCTATGATTGGTGATCAGAAAAAGAAGGCTGTACGTGAAAAAAACAATTGGTATTGGTATAAAAGCTTAGGTATTTTTTACGCATGAGAAGTAAATAATTATAAAGCCAGGTGCATGCTTAAAATGCCTTGATGATCACTGCTCTGCATCTGAAGAATTGCAAGCATTTCCTTCCTTCCAGGAGCCTACCCCAAAAAAAATTAGGTCTTTTTTAGAATCTAATTATGCAGATATGTTTTGAAGATTGATGGAAATCCTTTCAATTGCATCCTGTGAAAAACTTGGATAATACACGTTTTCAAAATGTGTGCAGCAACCAACCACACCTCTCAGGTGCTTTTTTTGCCTTCCCTCCCCCCTCCCTGGATCACTTATCCCAGTAAAGTTAAAAAATGTAAATACATATTTCTGAATTAGATCACACATTAGATATACTACTGATATATTACCAGAAGAAAAACTTATCAGAAATACATGTTGCATATTCATCACTTCTCATGCTTTTTTCTAGTTCCTATTCTCACAGTTTAGGGGAATTAAACTGTTTGATTTGTCAGTGCTTGAAGAAAATTACTATGCAAGACATGATTTTATACTTTTTTTTTTCAATTACAGTCACATTATAATATCTAAAAGTATAACACCAGAAGTATGACATTGATAAATTTGTTCTAGGAATTAAGAGTCCCAATTTTTCACTACTTAAAATCCCAGAATTCAAGACAGTTACTCTTAATTTTTCTGGCAGAAGACAGAAGGACCTAAGTCTGGAGTTGGGCAACAAGTGATGATTTAGTGTAAAGCTGGTGAAAGTCCTAGTCCTACCTAAACTCACAAGCAAGGTGCACACCCGTCCCATCCACTGCCTGAAACCATGTTACAACCAGCAAAGAACAGTCCTAGCTATAGTGCAGAAGCAACATCCCCTAATCCTCCTGCTTGCTTCACTGCACTGGTAGCTGCAAGGTGAGCGCTGGGGTTTCTTCCATCAACAGTGGCACGGCCTCAAACAAAGCACTGTCAGATCCATTTTTACAGCAAACTCTTCAGAGTCACAAGTTTCATAGCCTGGTGCTGTGCTCCTCTCTCCCCCGTTTCACATGGCTCACTACCACTGTTCTGTATATTGTACACATAAAGCATATACAAGTGAATAATAAGATTATGTTTTCGTGGATAACCACAAAGTACCTAGTGGCAGCATGAATCTAATATGCTTACACTAGAGAGTCACTGCCTTCGATTGCTCCCATGAACTTCTAGTTTAGGTCAGCTGCCAAAGTGCTGCTGAAAGCACAAGGAATTGGAAGAGAAAAAGTCAACTTCCAAAAAGCTTAGGGCTCAGCCACACCCCAACTAAATTCATAGCCTAAGTAAAGACTATTTTCTAACACCAAGAGTTTCAGGGCCGCTGAATTTCACCATATTGAATTTTACTAATACTGAAAGTATCAGGCTAACTCAGAAAATGGTCAGTGAAACATTTCAAAGCAATCTGAATTAGATAAATTATTGTATTTAAGCCCTATTTTTAAGTTAAATTCCTTATAGGAATAGGATTTCTGCTTTCATGCAGAAAAAATACATACATATGGGGGCAAAACGTGTATAGCTAGAAATACTGAATATATTCCGTATTTTTTATTATTCTTATGGGTATCAATGCAAAAAAGAGCAAAAAAGATTTTCCAGTATTTTGCATATATTCAAGAGAATACATTCATTATCATTGCAATGACTGGACCACTGAGGTAAATGGTAATTCATATACTCATTAGTGTATTCATAATACACAATCCAAACTCTACCTAAAACATAAAAGCATTAATTCCTTCTCTTTTTAAAAGACGTTTATTTGCTGTAAAATTACATTAACATAAATCTGATATTTCAGGCTGTGATGTATCTTAGAAGTCAGAAATGCATGTAGTCCATGAATTTTTGCAGTAAGTCAGTCAAGTTTATATCATTTACATGTAACAAAATGGCTCTTCATATACGTGAAACATTGACATTCAAAATGAACAATCTAAATTTTCTCCACTTCATATTTCATCCTTTCAAAAGCCTGTCAAAACTTTGCTAGCTGTATAACAAAAACTGGTGGTGAGTAGTCATATTAAAAGGCCTGATATTTTTCTCAGACAACTTCCCTTGTGGATAGCAGTACTGGAGTGAAGAAAAAATGACAATATGGCATTTACATGTCAACAGTTAACGTTAAAAAAACTTGTTTAAAATCAGTTTTCCTACAAACCTTTTTTTTTTTTTTACATTTCTATTTTAAAAGCTGCTAACTGTATGCCAAACCATGGCACCCATGGCAGAACACCAGCAGGAGCAGAGCTCTTCCAAACAGCGACTTCCTGAAGAAGTTACTGCAAGCCGTTTAACAGCGCGTACCACTAGAGACATTTCCCACTGGGAACTGTTTGGCAGTCACCCACACAGCAGGAGAGCACACTCAGGACTCTTGGGTGAGCTGTGGACACACGTTTCCAAATCCTTGATCCTTCACTCACCTCAGTTACACAGCTTTGCCTACTCACTGGTTTCAGCATAGCAGGTACACTATCAGCCACCAATGCTCATTTATCCGCAGGATAATTTACCAGCAGGCGTGAGGAAGACTTCTGAGGCTGATCTCACACACGAATGAAGGAGACAACAAAACAACAGAAAACCAAATCAGCAATAATATACCTAGCATAAAGATATTAACATAAATACAAGTATTTGGAAGTGCAAGTAAAAAACCTGAACCCCAGGGTCACAGACCTAAGGCTTTAAATCACTGAATCTTGCCAGACATCTCCCCTAGGTGTGTATATATATATATATGTGTGTGTGTGTGTGTGTATGCACAGAGATTTCCAGTATTTAAGTAATCTGTCCACAGTACAAACTTCAGCAGACCACTTCAGACCTTCTGGGCCATTTTGAGGCTGTCACCCAGCTCAGGCTTTGGACTGAAGTTCAAATCCTATCACTTGCATAGTGCTCCTTAGGTGGTGGCTTTACTATACGAACAGTTTTGAAATTACCCTTTGGACTAAGATACTAGAATCATACTGGCCATAAATTTAGAATTAGAAACAATGTTTTTTTCCACTTACATATCCACTTTCTTTAATGAAGTCCCTTATAATAAATTTACTTCTGAAGTATGAGCACAATCTAACGGATGGTTTTATGGTGGTTTTTTTTTTAAATAAATCTAATGGATTGATTTTTAAGTATGGCTTATTACAAAAGAGAGTGAGTGAATCTGTTTAATTTTCAGTTCAATCATTTAAAATTAAATTTAAAGTTTTTATTACCAGAGTTCACATAATTATTTCGAGGATTGTGGGGTTATGCATGATTGTACTAGGAACACTGCGGGCCAATAAAAGATTTCGGTATCTGAACTGAGAGTTAAGGAAAATTTAGTTACCCAAAACTAAAACTGCATCTTGACAATCTCTGTAGTATTGATACCATCAGCTTGACTTGAAAATACTCCAGGTACATAAACTGTAAGTGAACCTGGTGATCTGATACACCTCAGGAATGAGCCTATTTTGTCCAAACACTTCAGGATCAAAGTCAATCACGGTGAAGTGACCAGAATGCAAGACTACTTTTCCAAAGTAGCTGCCTGAATAGCTATGCTACAGCCTGCTGACACTTGCCTGCAAGGAGGTGGGAGATGTGAGTCTAATCCCTGCAGGCTGAACAGGACACTGAACACAGGGTCTCACAGTCCCTGAGCAAGTGAATAGAACAGGGATTCTGTGACCATCTCTTCTGACCACATTTTAAATTCAAGAAGCAAACCTTGATCAGCGGTTTTTAGAAAGACAACAGATCCCAATCTTCTAGAGTGGCCTGAATGCTCTAAAAAAAACCCAAAAAAAACCCCTGTAAATAGGTTTTTGCCTTCTTAGTTAAGGCTTTGGGTGGTGCTTTCACATGCAAATATAATGCAATACCTGGGGCAAAATGCTATGAAGTATAATGAAAATAACAACTGTGAATAGGCAATGCTGGATTGCATGAGATTGCAAGCGGAAAGTACCTATGAACAATAGATTAACATGAACAAAGTCCGCACCGCTGTTGCATACAAAGTTGCGGCAAGCAGCCTTGATTATAGGAAGAGAGAGGTGATAATGACATTGGATTTCAAGTTTCTGAATAGGATTGAATTCATATAGATTAGTCTGAGCTTCTCAAAGTTAGAGATCTGTTAAGTATAAAAGATAATAATTTTTAAAGATTTAAAAAACACATTTACCATATTTAAATCGCACATTTGAAATTAAAGATTTAATGACACAAAAAAGAATTTAGAATATTGGTTTTATAAGGCCACTAAGGGATCGTCTGTCCATGTAATAGAGTCTTTGGATGTAAACAGTTGTAGAGATAAGTAACTCAGGTGCTGGAAAAGACAACAGTATCTACAAGAGATTTCTAAGGAAATCACAGAACTTTCCCAGCAACAAGTCTTTCAGATCCTGCAAAATCTGATAAAGATTAGATGGACTGGCACCTAAGATTCCTGAGAGGTCTGATGGAGTTGGTGTTCTCTGACCATGCCTAACGCGTGCCCAATATTAGACCCCTCACGAATATAGTAAAGCAGATACCTGCCAGCTGCATATGAGCTCTGGTTCTCATTCAGGATACTGGAACGCAGACACAATATAAGGCTACCATCAGCCTGAGGAGAGTCAAACCCACATCCCTCACCACACAGCATACTGTCTTAAACTCAAGGCTATAACGTATCAGGGAAAAGAAACTTTCTAAACTGCCTGCTAATCCTATGCTACTGCACAGTAAGATAGACAGACAGACAGACAATTCAGGCAGTGACATAAGAGGGAGCACAATTTGACAATCCAGTGGCTAATGTTAAACAGCATTTAGATCAAATATAGACACAGTCCTTTGACGCTGTGGAGAGCTGCTTCACTTATAGCCACACTTGAAGAGAAAACAGGGAACTGTTATCTCTGAAATACTGCTAGCATCGTCCCTCAGGGAAGTATTCAGATCATTGTGTCTATGCACACAGCAACACCTGTTTTCAACTCCAGCTTGACACTGTAGACCTGGCTAATATTTCAGACATTTCTCTGTGCTTTGGCATTTAGTACTATGGGTGAGTTCTTGCTTAGTATGTGGGGTTTCTCGATCACCATTCTGAGACACATACTACTACCCATGCAGTGTTCAGACCTATCAATGTGACTAACTTGGCTTGTAGTCACATCATTCATGGGATCACACACACCCTCAATTATTTTTTTTCTTTGTTGGCCTTCTTTAAAAAAAGAGATCTTGAGAAATCCCGTAACTGCAATCACAGAAGTAGGAACATTAGGGAACCTCTTTAAGTTAGCATCACTTTTACACAGCAAAATCCCATTCAGACATTAAAGCCTTATTTTCAGTGGAGCCTTGGCCTGATGCTCATTCCACAATACAAAGTTTGCCTCTGGAAACCACCACTGGGATGTCTTCCATGGGTTTCACCAGTGCATGCAACTAACATGTAACATACAAACCACAGGATAATAGACATGATGAAACTGCAGACAGTCAAGCCCATGTTGGCAGAAAAGTTAAAACTCAGAGCTATCAGATGTCCATTAGCAGACACTCTGCTCTGACAGCTTTTGGAACGAGGCACTGTAAATTATGCATTATCTGTAAAAGGCAAATCAATATTACTTCTCCTGTGGAAAAAGGATACAAGTAATTACATTACTACAACATTACATTTACTTAAGTTGTACAGAAAGATAATTATAAGATGATGTTTTAAAAAGCTACAGAATATACAGAATATATACAGAATATTTAATAACTTTGGCTGTACACACTGGAAGCAGTGTGTGCAGCCAAAGTTATTAAATATTCTGCATAAGTTCTATGCATTAAAATAACCATAAAAATTTTGTTTTCAAAATTTTTTAATCTTGACCAAGAATTTTTAAACTATTCATATGGAAGTTCAAATAATAACCACCAATTACAGTGACACAAAATGAAGAATGCAAGTTACCAGAGTCCAGGGTAGGGAAGTTCTAACACAGATTTAATTATCCTGACTTTAGCTGCCTACATAAATTAACTCTAAATTTGCTCAAGTAATGATCACCAAACAAATTCCAGTGAAGTTAACAGATGCTCCCTGACTGTTAGAATTTACTTAAATCATGTCATTTGGAGATGTTCCTTTAGTACAGCAGCTAAACAATTGTTGGTAATACTCAGTCTAATTACAAGTTTTATTCATAGACTTTGAATAGATTAATATCTATTCAGATACGCATCTTAATTTCCTATTATTTACCTGTGAGAGATTGACTTGGTCTCATAAGACTTCATACCAATGTTGTAATCAGCTTTTTAAATAGAACTAAATGTTTAATATGCACCAATACAACAGAGATTTCTGAACTGGAAAGGTCAGAATTTGTTGCCATAGAAAAGTCTGGAAATTCATTTTCACCACAGCAAAATACAAAAGGTTCTTTCATGTCTTTTATATACTGCAAATGTGGCTGGAACTACTTAAATAAGACTAACGACTAGGTTTATTTTAAGAAGACAAAAGGTTATTTCACATATAAGCAGTTGCTTGATTGATTTAAAGCTACTTGTATCCTTTCCCCCCCCCCACAGGAAAGGTCACACTGATTTGCCTTTTACAGGTAACAAGATGCACAGTATCTTGTCAGAATAATCACCAAAGCCACTGAAGACTATCTGCAAGCAGATACCTGATAGCTGTCAAACGCCTCTGAGAACACACAGTCACGTTGTTTGGTTCTACGCAGCTCAGACTCTGTGCTTTTCTAACCTCAAGTGGAAATTCTAAATATCTCCTCGTTTACAATTATAAGTAGCACTTTTATATTAGCAGTCATTTTAACCTGCATTCATTTAGGGGTAGATGAAGTTTTTGCTTAATTATATATACACTTGAACTTTGCCATTGGAAAAAAAAAAGCAAAACCCACAATGAAATCAGAATGAAAAGAATTGGTCACTTTAAATGGAAGAATACAGGAATCTTTTGCCATGCAGAAGCCATCAGCCCATGGATATAACAATAAAAATTGATTATAAATATATGAATTCATAATATTACAATAACCAGCTCAATAACTATGTTAACTAAGAAAAAACAATATTGACCAATTTTTTTTCCATACTCTAGGGGATCTTCCAGAGTTTTGCCTACTACCATCTATTACATGTTACCACATGATACTGGGAACTATTATATTTCCGTTGCATATCAGCGTACCTGAATTTATCTTCAGCCCCAACTGGGAAGACACATTAGTAAGTCCAGCTCAGTTAGAAGTAAAATCCACCTGTGATTGCTTCCATATGCATTTTTATCAACCATCAGTTAAGCCAAAATTACTTGCATGATTTCCCCCATCAGTGAGCAAGATGACAGAGAAACTGCTATAATGACACATTTTTTTTCTTAATATTATTTTCAAAGTTCTGACAGATTTCTAACATGCTCTGCCTTCATGGACAAACTCTTTTTTTCAAGTCAAATTAAAATAGATCCTTCTGCTGCTCAAAGCAGAGAAACTTCCGAGAACAACTATCCCATCATAGTCAAACTAAAAAACAAACTGAAGATTAGGTACACACAGAGAAAAAGACACGCAGGTGTCCGTTTTGACCTAAAAAGCGCAGGCTTGAAGTATTCAGGTTTAGAGTGCAACATGAACCACGAAGAATCAGGTATGAGAGACACAGTAGCAAAATTGCTAGGGGAAGGAAATGTTAACACTGAGCGCAGAGCTACCCACAGTCTACATGTCTCCAGCCACCTTCTGGGGTTCCCAAACTGCTTCCCCCTAGCACTACCAGGTTCATTGCTCTGCCTGAGCCCCGAGCAGGTACAGTCACTGCCTCTGTCTCCATCTAAAAATGGCCCAGGCTTGTGGAACAATCCCCAGGCTGCCATCCGGGATTCTCCTGAAAAGCAGGCCCTTCGGCGTCAAGGTTTGAATACACACAGACCTGGCCAGTCTGAGGACTGAACCCAGGAGATTACAGAGCCTACTGAAGATGAACAACAAGCTGCCTAACTGACTGCTCCTACAAAGCAAAATCAAAGCAGGCACCAAGCTTACCTTCTGAAAATGCATGCTCATACTACCGTTCCTCCAAGATCCCCTCCACACATTTACTTGCTTATCTCATCTACTGGCTTTGTCCTGCCTTGAAATAAGACTCAAAACTCATTGGGCAGAAGTTCTCGTTTGCAGTATGTCTGGACAATTTCCATCACAATACAGTACCTTTTCCTTGTTGCAGCCAGCAGATGAAAATATAATATAAAGATAGTGGAGTTTTTCAGCAAATAGATTTAACTACATAGAGATAACCTATTACATTCCTTTTGCATATCTTGAAATATACCCAGGAAAAAGGCACCACTGTATTCCCTCAAAAGCATGGAAAGATAGAAAATGGCAGGCATAATTCAGTAGTCATATTAAGAACAGCACTGATATCTAAGTAATATTTAGCTTTGTTCATTTATGAAATACTGTATTTTATTTTAATCCTAGAGGATGTAATCTCAAAGATTCAATCCAAACAGTTGTATCAGGACAGTCTTGCATTAATCAAGTTATTTCCACATCCAAACATCAATTCCCTATGCCGAAACACAATTACATCATCTTGTGTGGAACAGTAACTTGAATGATTTTTTTTTTCACCCAGGTTTGGCTACTGGAATCACAGAACCAAAAAAATACCTTTAACCCGTGCACAATTGCATTTACACAGGTGATGTTACAAATGAAAGAGAGACCTGACCACCATCAAAAGAGACAGAAGCCTCTCACCCTACTCCAATGCCTTCCAGACTCAGCGTATTGCAAGGCGTGTCCCTTCCTCTGGAGCACCATGAGGAAGAACAGATCCCCATACAACTTCTGCACAGAAAGAGTCACTGGAAGACTTGCTTCAGACAAGACACTTCCTCCTCAGAGTCTGCATGTCCATAATAATCATGCCCAGAAAAGGGTGCCCCAGAAAATGACTCTTCAGCAAAAGACAACTGATTAGCAGAAGCGAAAGAACAGTGTGTCTGTTGTACTCTACAAAGGAAAACATCAAACTTTGTTGACAATATACAACAGATACTAGATACGATGGATTACAGCCAGGCAAGTGTTTAACAGAAGAGATGGTCCAATGCCAAATGCATATTTCTAAACACTCAGCACCACACAGCTGCACCGACGCTGCAGACTCTGCTTCAGGCTGGGGCTGTAACTGTCCCTGGACTATAACAGCACATAACTGGGTTTTGTCCTCTTAATTTTTGATTTGGATAAATTTCATGTTTGTTTTTCAAATCTCATTTCCTATGTTAAAACAAAAGTATGCTTCAAAGCAAAGAAACCACCACAAACACTTGAAAGTTAGGTTCATAATTGCTCATACAAACTTACTGTGGTTCACTTTATATATATCGCAGTAATCACATAGACCTTTAAAAACACATTCCGTAACACTCATTCAGCTTGACTTTCAACTTGAATGTCATTATTTGAACAGTTTTTGTATAAAATATAAAAATAATGCTCAAGTACTGGATCAAATGCAAAAATCATCCAGCTGGTGGGAGGCATAGAAAGCATTCCCTTTTCCCACAAATATATATACATATATATCATATTATTAATATACATCAGACTCACAAAAGCTTTTGATGTCATAGAAAACTAGAAGAAATAAACTCAATGTTCCACTGAATGTAGGGCAAAAGGATGCTACGAGGAAGGCTTCTTGATTATTATAATGGTACCTATTATTATAAGGGCTTACGAGAACGGCGAGATCCCATGTTGTGTAATACTATGGTAAATTTTCATATGCTCAAATATTAGACAAAAACACTGTATAAGTAGTCATGGAAAAAACCACTCAAGCAGTTTTGCAGTATAACGGCTATTATTTGCAACATCTTAAATTCAAATGCTTCCAATTACTTCAAATTTTTTAAAATTGGAAAAAGCCTCAAAATATCTGGGGTTTGATTACAGCTGAACACAAATGGTAATGTGACATAAATAAGATACAGCAATATTTTTCCAGTGAATAAATGTCCACCTATTCCCAGTCCAAAAATTTGGCCAAATACTCTTCTGAAGGTTCCGAGAATAGCCATTTGACTTAATCGTCCGTCTCCAGAAAGAAACGCCATCACAGGCATAACGGTCTATTCTCATGGGCTTCTTTTTCAAATTTAAAGCAATAATCTAGTTTTACCCAAATACTAATGCTCACTTTTATCCATCAGCAATGGACTTTTTTGACATTACTTCTGGAAAACAACCACAAAAAAAACCCCAAAAAACCCCATATCCTACTTTCGCATTCCTGCGTAGTGATTTAATTTAATATGGATGGCCTATATTTGTGATCGCTACTGGTCAATGTTAAAGAGAACCATGAAGAGGGAGGACAGAATTAGTGTCATTGATATTTAAGGCCTATGTTTTCCACACAGGATTTACCAGTTTGTTCTCACCATAGTCAAGCCATGGAGAGAGGTTGTAGGAGCTTAAGAGACGTCCAAACTATAATTTCCACCAAGCAATTCAGCCAAATGAGGAAGTTCAGCTGAAAGTAAACTCATCACAAAAACACTACAGGTTGCTTTAACAAAACATTTCAATTTATCAAACTTAAAGGTTTAAAGGAGCTGTGTTTTTCAACAAGAATAAAAAAAAGAATATTTCTACCCAGTCCTAAATTGTACATTGCTGTCAATCCCTATCTTCCAAAAATGATGGCTGTAAATTTTACGTTCTCAGACCTACTCCCACCTGCTCATCAATGTGTCATTATGAAAGAATTTAAGGTAGCATACCTTGCATCCTGAGGACAAACACAAAATATGATATATGAAGACTTAAGCTAAAGTATAAGCGACCCAACTACTGTTAATCATATTTTTGGATCTCTTTCTTTTGTACCTCTCAGTACAATACGAGCACTTATGGCTGAAAAAGATATTCATTCAAATGCAGATTCATATGGAATGCTATTGGAAAAAAGCTGAAGCATGTATGTAGTCTACCTTCATGATTTGTCGCATGGATTACTTACTGTTTGTTCCATTAAAAAGTTACCTGCATGCCCAAGTCCTTACAGAATCCTCACCTAAGTAAGTAATGTGAAAAACCTCCCTCACACTACCTTTAAAGAGCAGTTGAAAACTGAGACCTATGTCAATACCAAGCTGAAAAAAGTCTCTGAAATGAGAGGATGTTGGACACTTCTGTTTGGCCTCTGGGAGGACAACTGCATTGGTTGCACAGGCTTAAGGCTGACACCATATCATGCCCACAGATAAAGTAGGTCTGAGATAATGGGGACAGCTAAATAAATATCAGCTTACATAAGCAGGATACGCTTTCCACTCTATAAATTAGAGATAAGCTAAGTTACATATATGATTGCAATATTAAAGCCATTTTTACATTATGCAAAGCATAAGTATGAGATAAGAAAAAAATATTAATATTGGTCTCTGTAATAAAAATATAAGTAATGAATAAATATTTTTTCTAAGAGAAAAAATAGCAGGAAAAATGGTTTTAAAAGTAGTCATCAAAAAACATGAGTTCTAATAATTACATCATATGGATCAACTCATTAAAATCACTTTCTAGCCCAAACAAGGTAACTTCAACGCATACACAAAACTGGTATATTTCTAAAAACTGTCACTTGCACTTTGACTATCTCTTCCATGTAAACTGTCACCACAGATCTAGTCAGCATGCCCTCTCTAACCTACCCGGGACATGACCCGCAACATCCACGAGCCGTCCTCTGGCTTAGGTTTTCAAACAAAGGACTAAAGGAGTATATTTTACAAGAAAGCTAGAGCCTTAAGTGGATATTTAAATAAGTGCTACTGAATGATTGAAAACTTTAAATGGGTAGCAATGGTAATTTTTAAGGACAGATAATTGAATTGTACATAGAACTGTAGTTAGGTCCATCATTTCTCATCAGACACTTCTACCATCAAGACTGCAATGGCTTAGGCAACTAAGAATCACTTCATTTCTAGAAGCTGAGATCTGGGTAATTTTAGAAGATGCGATAGGTTTTTGGGTTTTAGAGCTGTTTTTAATAACAGCCAAAGCATTACTAATCTTATTCGCGAATGCTTTTTATTTAGAAAACAATGCCTGCAAATCACTGGTGTATGTTTTTGTTTGTTTCTGACACAGCAAAGTAACTTCCCAACCCTGACAGTGATTGCCCAATTAAAGCTTCCTGATGATTTGATTGCTATTAATTTAATGTTAGACTAAATCTGCCTGGTTACGAGTGAAGGCCTTCCTCTTGTAAATCAGGGCCTCACCAACAGCAGCAGGGCTCACTGTGGGAACACAACGTGCTCACGTGGACTACACTGCAGCCTTGAGACTTGTCAATGCTCTGAACCGCCACACTAAGCAGGGAAGAAGGGAAGAGAAATCAATTTTTTTTAATGTGTGGCACCAATTAATGGGATTAATAGCACTACCAGGCACTGAGGCAGCACAAAGAAAGAAGAGGAAGCAGAAGGGCCATAATGAGCTCAGGGCCTTGTTGTGAAAACTCCTAAACCATGTGAAGACTGTAAGAGCCAGAGAGGTTTGCAGTCTCTGTGCAGATAAACAAGACAGACAAAGGAAAGGGAAAGACAAGCACAGAATAATACGTGATAATGCAGCAGGACAGCAGTAGCAGAAGTAGGAACAGCAGCCAGATAACTGTCTACCATTTGAGTACCCTAATTACTGCATATTTTATTTCTTCTCCTGACTTCTTAACTTTTTCTTCGGTGTTTAAGTAAATCTTATTAAGTGGATCTTCATTTTGGCCAACTTCATTCTTCTAATCTTTTTTCTATTATCATAGGGAAACACAGAATAAAAAAAATTCTCTTGAGTTTCTTATTTACCTTTGTTCCTTTTTCTCCCCGCTATCTTTTTCTTTCAGGTATTCCTCCTTCACAGGATAATAAATCGAGATTAAATCTGTTACTCTAGCAAAGTCTTCTCTTTGTGTATCCCTTCTTTGCTCCATATTGGTAAGTCTCCATTCAGCCTTTGTCTCCAAATAGCTTCACTGTCTTACACTTTGTATTAGACTACAGGCATTATTATCTACTGGCATTATTCTGAACCAGGGCACACTTAGGAGGAGCTCTGAAACACCTTTTTTTTTTCTGGGAGCTCTACATCATGCAAAAGGATGTGTCTTAAAAAGATAGTGAGTGAGTTGCAGCCTGCCATCTCTCCAAGGTTAATCCTGTGCAGAGTTTGTCCTCAGCACAATTATGGGTGGTGTTTCATGATGGCACACCCAGAGGAATTTCTGCATCTGCAAACCTTGGTTTTGTCCTCAGCTTGTGTTTCCCTGGACACCTCTGCTTTGTCCTGCTTAGGCAGGAAGGACAAGATTCTTTAGAATGCTTAGAAAGATGAATACCCAGGTCACATTGGGTGTATTGAGCGTGTCATGCCCGACTGGCCTGGACACGTGCAGTTAATACAACGTGTCTGAACAGGAACATACAGCACCTACCGCATTTATGCAGGATCTTTGCCCAGCGCACATGGGATTCTCAGGCATGTCCCAATGCTTCAGAGCATCTATATGCATTGCATAGCATGTGCACATGCGCACACGCATTTCAGTCTGAGAAATCCCAGTAAACCCAGACACAGAAACCTAGTAATCTTACCGTCTCTCTCTTTTCTTCTCCTTCAAATGAAACTATAGCTTTACTCACACCCATGCCCCCCAATTCCATCTCTACAAAATATCACAGAATCTGCCTCATAAAATCTTTTTCTTCCTAACTGCCCTATCTGTAATTGCTTCCACAGGTTCTCTCCTAAGGTCATCTACAGATGAAACTACCCTTCCTTTTCAGTTCTATGAACCATCTTCCAAGTCTCCAGAAGAGACAGCTTCCACTTTGTCCTGGTTTTGGCTGGGATAGAGTTAATTTTCTTTCTAGTAGCTGGTATAGTGCTGTGTTTTGGATTTAGGATGAGAATAATCTTGATAACACACTGATGTTTTAGTTACTGCTGAGCAGTGCTTACACAGAGTCAAGGACTTTCCCTGCTGCTCACACCGCCCCACCAGCAAGTAGGCTGGGGGTGCACAACAAGTTGGGAGGGGACACAGCTGGGACAGCTGACCCCAACTGACCAAAGGGGTATTCCATACCATATGACGACATGCTCAGTATATAAACTAGGGGAAAAGCTGGCCAGGGGTCCGCGGCCCGGGAACTGGCTGGGCATGGGTCACTGGGTGGTGAACAATTGCATTGTGCATCACTTGTTTTGTATATTCTTTTATCACTATTATTATTTTCCCTTTATTTTCTGTCCTATTAAATTGTCTTTATCTCAATCCACAAGCTTTACCTTTTTTTTTTTTTTCCGATTCTCTCCCCCATCCCAGTGGGGGGGAGTGAGCAAACGGCTGTGTGGTGTTCAGCTGCCTGCCGGGTTAAACCACAAGATGCTTATGTAGGCTTCTAGGACGAATTCTGCTACCAACAATACAGAGCAGCTTTTCTGCATTAGTGCACCAAAAGAAACACAGAACTTACCATTCAGAATTCCTTTCTTTGAGACAGATACCTAACCAGAGGAATCCTTCACAATCATCAGTTTACCTCTCCACTCATACAATGTCAGCAGAGACACAATGCCTATCAAATTGGAGTGTAATGCAATCTTGATGAAGGAGTTTGTGGCACAGCAGCCAGTGTTAATAGTAGTGCTAAGGACACCTTTAACTCCCTGGCAAATCTATACTCAAGCAGTATTGCCAAGATCAAGTACTAGAAGTATGAGTCAGACACTGCAAAACATGCACATTTCTTTAGATGATAAGAAGTTGTATTTTCTTGTATTTGCCCAGTGTTTCGCACCCTTCAGTCATACTCTCAGCAACCACAAGCACTAGAAGCTTTCTTTAAAAAAATAAAGTACAGATCCCAGGTAACCATTTGACTGTAGGGACTAAGATTATAAGGAAAAAAAAAAAAGAAAAAGAATGCATTGCCAAGTAGCATTAATCTTTGTCATCCCATCCCCTTCCATTTCCTATCCATTCTCACTTTCATGCTCAGTGTATTCATATGGTCCATTTCCTCCTAATCCGTTAGGCCATCCTCCCTAATTATTCAATTCCCTCTTCCGCTCCTTCACAGAAGGGACTGGGCTGGGCTCCATGACATTCTCCTGACCTATGGGGAACTGTACCTTTAAAAGGTGAGATCCATATGAAGCTAGCTTAAGCACACAAGCTCCTCGTATACAGGGCTGAGCAGTTAGTTACTACTCATGGAGTGATTTGGAGATCACTTACACCCATCTAGCAACTTGCTACTGGAGAAAAAGGCAGCTGTGCTCCTCTCCTTCCCCTCACCCTCTGGCCACCTACATTTTCCCTCCCGAGTCAATGCCGTGCTCCTCATCAGACCACATGGTGACACACCGAGCTAAACCAACTGAACACTTTTCACTTCTTTGCAGACTTCCTTTTCTTCTATTTCATCTTCCCAGACTGGGTAACTGTAGCATGAGACAACCGCCAGTTCTGGAACAAGAACAGCAGTAATGGGCAGCCAGCAATGAAGATGAACAGGACCTGCAGCAACTGGCTATTAGCTCAGCCTCACAACCTGCAGTTCTGAGTACCACACCACCAGAGCATCTGGAGTAAAACAAGCTATGAGAGGAGGAATGATTCAATTAAAAAGGCTCCAACACAGCTGAAAGACCCAAACTGTCATGATTCCTGCCCCAGAAAACAGCTCCTCCAGAAGCTAACAAAAGAGCTTGATAAGCGTATTGTTCCAGCTACTATAGAGAAATCTGGTGCATGAATAGAGTGATTTTACTCATTGAATATTGCAGAGAGCTGGCAACACGAGGAGAGAGAAAGAATGCTTCATGTAAATACACAAGAAGGTAACAATTTCCACTCCCCGTATGGACAGAAATTTTATAAGAGGTGGCTAATGTAAAATAGCCTTCTACTTACCATGCACAGGTAAGCAAGTTCACACACATTCTTCATTTTGTATGGGCATTTCCCATAATGTAACGTATTTCCTCACAGTGCTATATAAAGTCATGTTCAAAACTGAGGTGTTTCACTGGAAACTCTAAGTTTAATGCAAAGATAATACTTGAATTTTATGTGAATAGGGAAAGAAAACTGCCCAAAACAACAGAAGAGCAAAACCAGAGGGGCATCATGACTTCAGCCTAATGACTCTGCCTGAAGACTTTTGGAAGGAACTAAAAATAGGTATTCAGTGAAACTGAGTAGCCAAAGGAGAAATTAACACAGCATGGCATATGGTACCTGACATAAAAATTAAGGCCATCAAAAATGTGTCTATTGCAAGCTTTTTAAAAGGTATTACCCTCTATACTGAAAGCAGATACGGATGTTGGGTTGTCTTGGCAAAGGCATAGGTGTGCATTTCAAGTAATCATGCTCTTTTCCTACGTCCTAGAATTAAACTCATGAATCTCTGTTCCTCCTATCAAATGAGTGCTGCTTTTCATCACCTTCAGTAAAATCTGAAACAGCACACTGCCTTAGTCAGGAGGCCAACAGCTTCCTAAGATTCTATTTGAAAATGATTTTGCTTTCAGCCGGGTTTTAACTGTTTCTCATGGTTTCAGGTAGAGAAGCATCTTCTCTTAACACAGAAGATATCCCTCTCTCATACTTCACAGCTAGTATAAGAAAGTGTGCATCTCTGCAAGGGGAATAACACAGAATACAGTCAATAACACCTCATTTTTATCTGGATATTACAGACATTAAGGGGTTTGGGTAGTCTTTGTTCCAAAAGTTGGTGAACATAAAATGCCTGAAGCCACCTCTCAAGTCCAGAGGTAATAAAGTATCTCCATTACTCCCCACTCTTACAAAAGCACATATGCTTTCCCAAAAAAAATAAAAATATCACAAGACAAAAAAAAAATCACTACACAAATGAAAATGAGAAATTATTGGTCCTCACCTCTTCATTTACATAAACAAGACAGAAAATGGAAAGTACCAAGTGGGAAGAAAACAAATTGGAAAAAGGGAAAGAGTATTGATTAGACTTTCAAAATTAGAGGCAAACTGTAAAAGAACATGATGTTAAAACGCTCTTAAATATTATGTTTCTAACCCAATTTTTTAATGCTTCTGTTTACAAAGTAACACTTTTAAACGAAGCAAGAACTAATAACAGGTGTCTTTCTAGGTGTGTCTTTTTAGTCAATGCCAAGATAAAGAAGCTAACTAAGAAATCCACTTGCTCCAGAAGAATAAAGAAGCACATCACATGTGGCAGAAATGCCGGTCAAGGTACTAGCTGCCCCCTTCCCTCTCAGAAGCTCCAAAACAACCAGAAGGCTGAGACAGTGCTGACTCCGGGGTACGGACAGCATCTAGACCACTTGGAAAAGCATAAATCAGTAACAGCAAAGAACACATTAGAAAAAATTAAAGACTGAGTCAAAGCCATTAAAGTTTTTTATTTAATATTTGACATTTACATTTGTCCTTTGTACCAAAAGATTGGATTAATCAAAAGAAACAAAACATTTGAAGAGCTTACTTCAGGTTTAATTAACACCATGTATTAAATATTATCCAAAACTTAGAAGAAACTTCATAATGTGATAAAATGCAAAGAAAAAAGAGCAGTAGTAATAGGCTAATTTTGATCCAGACTGATTCATTACTACAGGGGTTGCCAGGCAAAAATTCAAAATCATCATTGTCCCAGTGCATGTCCTAGAGCAAAGACATTAGACTCATGGCATTTTATTTTATTTTAAACAGGAACTCTGTTTAAACTTTATTTTATTTTAAACAGGAACTCTGCTAGCTCTAGACCTTAGCATTGAGCAGCCAGGCTCTGCTGGTACATGATGGTGAGAGCAACTCAATTGAGAACTACCTCTCATTTTCCCAGCTATTTTTTATGGGAACCTAGTTATGCCTTCTGCTCCCCCTCTCAAGAAACAAAGTAATTGTCATTTTGAGAGTTTAAAAACATTAAAAGTTAATGTAACAAAAGGAAGTTATTATGATTCTTTCATTTTATCATTCCATATTTTAGATACAATTCTTCAAATTTAATTATTACTATTAGACAAAGAATGTAACTTTGATTTTTATTTCTTTGTGTGTCGTGCCCAGAAGGAATTTTTTTTAAAAAGCAATTAAGAAAGCCCATATTTCCCTTTCAGGAAAGTAATGGTTTTGCCACTGTGGAAACAAAGACTATGTGATTATCATCTATGTTTGTGACCACACAAATGCATACCTGTATCTGTGATCTCTTTCACTGTCTCTGTCCAATATTTTTTTAAACCTTCGACTAATTTCAGATAAATTCCCAGAGGAGCAGACATCACAAAAATGCAAGTTTTTTCAAATGTTGAGAGATTAACTAGTCAGGTAGCAAGACCAAAACATGTGATTTTCCTCATTCAGGAGCAACCTCTTGTCTTAAACCCATATTCCACAGGAGAGAATAATTATGAATGCCTCATCCACAGGGAAATTTCTGACAACTTTTGCATCTTGTTGGTCACCACAAAACGCAAGCAAAAAGCATAAAGCCAGTGCTCACGGAACTGTTTGTTAATGGAAAAGGGTCTGTTTATAGTTTTAATTAGAGTTTTTCACTTGTTTTCCCTTAAAGACAACTTTACCAAGGCAACTATCAGAATGCACAATGAATTCTCCAAAAAGCAAAGGACACCTCCACACCATTTTTTTCCATTTGACTTTCATTCCCCTTAAGTAGGCCTTTTACTTCAATGCACATCAAGGCTACCACAAAGTCCTACTGTAGCAGGCAACAAAAAAAATTAGAACCTATATGATCCTCTACCCCCCCACTGTGTAACACAGCAGCATTTCCAGATCACGGCTGGTTTCCACACATCCTTTGAAAAACAGCTAATATTGGCTCCTCTGAAAGAGGGACTGCCAGGCTGAAACAATGTCACTGGGTAATCAGTTAGTACCTAAAATGATGCTCATGATGCCTAAGTACTGAAAAACTTGGTCTTCCAAAGGCTCCGTCTAGCTGCCTGAAATTAAACGCTTCTCTATGTAAATTCACATCATCCAGATTACAGACCCTTTCATGCTAGCAACAGAATCTAACCAATTAAGCATAATACCAAAATAAAAGATGATTTGAGCAAGCTCAAAAGAAAACAATTCTTTGAGAGCATCTTATCATTCACATTGCAGATACTGCAGCTTAAAACACAATTTGATACTGTGAGGAATCTTAAACTGGTAAATGAGACACTCAAGTTGACTGTGTCTACATTATGTATTTGAGAATTGAGGGCAAACGTTGCTTCAGAAGACGGTCCAATCTCCAAAATTCATTCCTAAACTTTGACTAACTCAGTCACAAGGTGCACTATAAATACTGTTAGTCACCAAAGAGGTGCATTAGGATGCGTTAAGGTTTAAGTCAGAAGCATAGTTATTTTATTTAAATTAAATAATGGAAGCCAGTGCATAATATGCACTAATAATGGCATCTCATTTAGGAAAGAAGCCACTGTAAATTAAAAAAAAATTAGTTGCCTATTATATTGCTTCAGGAATTTTGTCTGCTAAAAGAAAACAAGGTAAGTGTGGCAATACAAACACAGCCTTTATGTTGTTCAAAATAAAAATTATAGTTCTAAATCCACATTATTTCAAGAAAAATTCTTAGGTAACCAGGGGTTTGGTATGTTTATTTTGAGAAGAGTTATTTTGGCTTTTTATAACTCAAAGAAATTACAGTCTTCTGATTTGTATAACAACAATGTACCTGCCGGATGCTTTTTAGCTGCAGTTCCGTAAATAAGAAAATTCCAAAACACTAAATTCATCTCAGAGCTCTTGAAGATTTATTGCAATCTGTTCTTAAGAGTGCTGATCCAGCTTTCAAATTCACAGAAACTAACTGTCAGGTTGCCCAAATGAGAACACAACTGGATGCTGAAGAGATACAGTCATACAGAAGTCTAGATGTATGGATACTCACAAGCAGCAGGATTATTCATTGAGATTATTAGCACACAAAAAGAATTTGTTGGATTGGATGCTTGAAACGCAAAGTGGGTCAATACTTCACTCAGACAGAAATGAGTGGGTGCTGATTCTGAATACTCTGTCCCAGCCAATTTTAGGCACACACCTCCTGTTCACATTTTAGAAAGATGGAAAAAAACAACAGTGAAGCTTCATCACAGAAATAATTCATATTTAGAATTCTTGTTACATTCCAAGTTAAATGTAAAAAAAAAAAAAAAAGTCTAAAAAAATATCAGGTAGCGCTATGCTACATGTTACCACAAAAATCCCAGAAGAGAGGCGTTTCTAAAGGGCATTCCTCAAATCTAAACTAGGTGTTTTACCACAGTATTCTCAGATGCCAATAATCTCTTACAGGAAGATGCCTAAGCTTTCAAAAGTGAAAGGGGAAAAAAAACCCACAACACACAAAAACAACACAGAACAGGATAAGCCAGCTCATGAAACCTGACAGAATTTAAGGGGTTAACTTAAGACCTTACCTGCACGGCCTGGGGCAACTTAGAAGTTGACCTATAGGTTCACAGGAATTCTACCTGCAAAAACCTTAGGCAGCTGTAAGATGAAATGGCAGTGAAGTAACAATTTTGAAAAAACATGATTTTTGGACCTACATTCAACAGAGGGAAATGAGGCTGAAGTATCGAAGTTGTTCTGCAATCTGTCTCAAAATTGACACAGTCTCAGATGTACACACTAACTCCCACCCACCTTCCTTCCCACCTTTAAGCCATAAATAAGAATTTAACTCATAAAAATGTTTGGAATCAATTGAATCTGTGTATTACTATTCATAGCTGAGTGGATAGGACTTCCTACTATCCCTTAACAGGTACCGGTAGTCAGTAGGAGACGCCTGCTGAGTCAGCCTAAGCTCATTATTTCTTTCTCCAGAAGATGACTCCTACCTTTCTTTATAGAGATGGAAACAACTTTTTAACCAAGGGAGGGCCTACAGTCTTCCTGCATCTCACATGTCAGCACTTCTCTTGAACACTTCTCTTTTACACCAATTAGAAAGATAATTCAAGTGTCACACCATAAAAAACTTCAGCAAAGAAATAAAACTGAACTCATCTGCATATGCAGCATGCGCTGAAGGTAAAAAAAAAAGATGAAGTCCAAAAGAACAGATGTCCTTAGGTGGATACTGCTCGTTAATGAAGTACAAAAAGCCCTAACCACAGTAACAGAAGGCCACAAATATAGGACAGAACGGAGAAAAGAGACACTACCAGGATAACTGCAAGCAACTGAAACAGAATGACCAGCTAGCAACTAACGGCATCTACTGCTCTTGACTCTAATGCAGGGGAATCACACTTCATCAGGAAGCCACCGAGTGTTCCAGCCATCAGCTAACTGTGCCTGCGTAACTGCCTAAGATCTATGGTGTAAAGTCCTCCTGATCACTGATCGTTCATTACCCAAGTATGCAATCTGATCTGTTTATGCATCACCATCCCTGCCTGCATGTCCTCTCGCCACTTTCTTCTTTCCTGTAACTGCCCTCAATTACCCAATATTATTTTATGCACTCCCTAAAATGTTGGCTTGAAGCATATATTGAACAATTATAGTCACAACCTGCTCAGCAAATAACACTGCAGAAAACTGAATCCAAGTCTACTCTGTTCTGACTTGGTATTAGAAAATGAGTACTCATTGCAAAAAAAAAGATGGCTGTCATGCATGACAAGTGGTGATTAATTAGCATCAAAAACAGAAGTGGTGTAAGAAAATGCTAGCTGTTCCTGAATGAAAGACGAAGCGCAGCGCTCTCTTCTCAATGTGTCAGAACTTTTAGAGACATGAAGAACTGATGCGTTAGTGAATATATCTGACTTTGAACACATGGTATTCTTGATACACCACAATGCATATATAATAGGAATTCTAGTATAGAGCATAAGCTTCACCCTATGCATAGTCTTTGATCAATTCCCGTCAACTTCAAATACATGTCTTCCCCTTACTAAGGACTACAAGGATCAAGCACAGGTTGTAGATCTTCAAAAAAATGTCAAGAACAAAAAATACATCACCAAAATGAAATATATAAGTAGATTTTAAATGGCTAATCAGGAAGCAGAGGAGATAAGAATTACGATCCTCTTCCTCCCAGTGTTATGGATTAAAATAACTTCAAACAGCTACATGAATGCTACAGCCCTATATCTTAAATCCATTCCCTAGTTTTCAGGTCTAAGTGAATTTCACACAAAAATCTCTTCCTGGTATACAGGATCGCACTAACAACCTGTAGACAGCCTGCAAGGTTATGCAAAGAGCCTTCCACAGACTTTTTCTACCACGATGAAATTCCTACATTATAGCGATCAGTGAAATATTTAGTGATATATGAAACGCTGTAACAAATACAACTTAATTTTTTCTTCCACTATTGATAACTAAAGCATCCTGCTATTTAAACAAGAGATGATTAGCATCTTACACTACTGAGAAACTAGGTTAAAACACAGTGACTCAGAACAGTGATGTCAAGTAGTTTGTTTGAATTTTAATGTGTGAAACAATGGGTTAAGAAAATTTTGAAGAAAATGACAGCTGTCAAGGGCCTAACTCCTCAGCAACCCTTAATTCCCATTGAAATATACAGGAGTCAGTTACGTATAGAGCCCTAGCAACTGTGTTGATTGAACAGTCTTTTATTCAGAAATTGAACCACACAAATGTTTCCGTTTCTATGAATTCTAGAACTAGAAAAATCACCTGCTGTTCCCTAGTACCCAGTTACAGTTCCATCAAATGGGGGTTTATTTATTGCAAAATGAACATAACAGCTCTGACACTGAGACAACGTAATCTGTCACAACAGCCTCAGCCCATGCAAAATATAAAAACTGACCCTTAGCGAACAGTTTTCTAACAAAATTTGAACCTTTCTTATGAGGGTTGGCAAATGCTACCCAAAACATAACACTACACCAGAACAAAAGAGATTTCATACGTAGTAAGCTTGATTGAGAACAAGTTAAATACTGAAAAAGGGAGACTTGCGTCTTGGGATAATACTGCCGAAGTATCATATATGTGCATTTAGATGTAAAAACCGTATGAGAAACAGGAGGATAAAATGGTAATAATCACGATTGCTCTAGTACCCTTTTAGATTCCAAGTATTCATAGCTTATGCACAGAAATAGTAAAATACGCACATCTGTGCCTCTACAAATCCAAGCAAGTGCATCTTTGTAAGACCAAGGGAAATCTATAGCAAAAATACGGTTCCCAAGTGTATGACTGCAGATAAAAATTTCAGAAAACACCATCGACAGGGACTTTTCGCAGGACAGATTTCATCCCGAGCGCCCGGTCCAGAGGGCGGGTTTCCCGGTGGGGAGGCATCCACCTCTTCCCTCCTCGCCAGCCGGTCACGGAGGGACAGCGCCTCGGGTCTCGCCCGCGGGCCGTGCGGCGCCCGCCCCCCGCGGCTCGCTGCTCAGCGCTGCCGCCCTGGAGACAGGGGGGGCTTGGGAGCGCCACCTGCCCCTCACGGCGCACGGAAGGTGAGCCGTTGCGCGGCTCCCCGCGGCCGGACGGCCAGGGCCGGGCCGCCGTCCCACCACCGCGCGGCTCCGCCGCCGCCGAGGCGACGCGGGCAGCTCCGCGGGGGCGCCTCCAGGGACTGGGGCCGCGGGTGGGAGGGCGAAGGGGCACCTGTTTCACGGCCCGCGCGGGAGCGCGTGAAGCAGAGGGCGGCGCGTCCGCGGCGGGGCGAAGAAGCGGGGGCACATCCGCGGGATGGCCGGGAAGGGCTGCGCGGAGCTCCGACGCTCCGAGGGGCGCGGAGGAGGGACGCGAGGGCACGCGTCTGGTGCGGAGCGGCAGGGCAGGGGGTGCCGGCGCTGCCCTCCCCTCCCCGGCCGGGCAGACGCCGAAGCGGCGCCTCGAACTCGTCCTCGCCCCTCCGCTCACCTGTGCTGCGCGGGGAGCCGCGGCCATCGTGGGGGCACCCCCGCCCCCACCGCTGCCCGCCGCGGAGGAGCCGGCCGGCAAAAGCGCACCTTACCTCGAAGAGGGGACCGATCTTATTCTTCTCCAGGTAGGCTTGGATCCTGGTCTGCTGGTGAGACGCCATGAAGAGCTCACGAGGCGGGGGCTGGAGCTCCTCTCCCCCGGCGGCGGCTGCAGTCCCTCCGGCTGCTCGCGGCTCACACCCCCGCCGCCCAAGGGCTGCCACAGCGGGAGCGGGGGGAGGCGCTGAGAAGGGACGGCAGCCCGAAGTCGCCGGGACGGAGCTAACTCAGGTAACCGGAGGGGATAGCCGGGTGCCAGTCGCCCGCTTAACTAGGCTCGGGGCGGTGGCGGGCTGTCTCCCCTCAGGGAGCAGCGGGCGGGCGCTGCCTGGAGCGGAGCATGGTGCAGGGAGGAGGAGAGCTGCAAAGGCGGCCCCCGAGCCCGCGCCGCTCCGCGCTCGGTGTCTGTGTGTGTGCGCCTGTGCCTGGCAGCGCCTTGGTTACGGGAACAGCCGCGGCTCGAGCTCCCGCCCTCGCGACAGCGCCGCTCCCGAAGCCAATGGCCGGGGGCTCCTGTCAGCGCCGCGGCCGTTGGCGCCCGGGCTCCGGCGCACAAAAGGCGGGAGCGAGGGAAGGGGGAGGAGAGCGGACGGGAGGCGGAGGCTGCCCTGCCTCCTTCCCTCCGCCGCCGCTCCCGTGCCCTCCTGGGGATGGGCTTCTCCCCCGGCGGAGCCGAGTTCCCGCTCTCCGGGGGCGCTGCCTGCGCGCCGGCGTTTTGCCAGGGACCCCAGCCGGCTCCGCTCCCCCAGGCTGGGAGTTCCCCCGGGCGAGGGGTGAGCGCCGCGGGCCGCCCGGCGTGAGGGGCCTGAGCGGCGCTCGAAAACTTCAGCTGGTGGAGGGGTCGCGGGGGAGTGAAACGAGTCGCCCAGCGAGCAGGGAATGGGGGGTGCAGGGACTACAGCCAGCGCTCTTCCTTAATTTTTGTTTAAATTATTTTTAAATCTTAAAATGCTACCTTTCTATGATACCGATGAAATTCCCAATTAGCGACACCGAGCATGTTAATACAGTAATTCAAGTAGCTATGTAGGTGCACCCTGGTCACAGGTTGTGTCGAGTTCCCCCCAACAGACAAGGGCTCTCATCCAAAACCCGATGGAGTAAACGAGAAATTTCCAGCTGGCTTCAGGGAGTAGTGAGTTAATGGCTACATCAAAGAAGTAGTATTTGTTCTTTCTCCAAGTAATTAGTTCCCCACTTTTTCTGGAAGCAGGGTCATAACCAGCTTTTTTCTCTCTCTTTAGGGAAGAACAAACAAAAACATGCTGCTCAGGATTTGACACTTCTGTTCTTCTGCAATAACTGATTCTGCTGTACCAGCATTCACCTGTTAAAAAAACAGTAAAAAAGACATATCTTATTTTTTCATAAGAATTTTTTAACAGCACAAAACAGCTTTGAAGAATATTAGGAAAATTCGGCACATCTGCTGAATCAGGCTGCCTGCTCCCAAAGCAGTGTTCTGCAAATGCAAGAGTAGGAGCCTCTCCTGATTGAGAAACCATTAAAGAAAAAGATTAATTTCGTCAGGAGTTAAAAGATCGTGAGTTCTGTTCCCACAGGCATTGACTGTTGTTTGACTTCAAAGTCCTCCTTACTGACCTAAAACTCGTGCTTCTACCTACAAGGAGGTCAGGTGTAAGTGTATTCTAAAGAGAGTTTGCAGCGTACCCAGTAACATAAGCAATAGCTTGTAGAATTCTTTAATGGTTTTGCTGGAACATGCTCAGTTTCACTGCTCATCCCAGTCTCAGTGAGGCAGAGTGTTTATTTTCTGTAGTAGCCACTAAAAAATGGCCTTTTTTAATTTGGATTTTTAGTGTGTTGGTAATATTCTAAAATTCATATCAGCTCAGAGTTTTAGCATATCATCTCCAGCAAAGTACAGCTGCTTTGCCTTGTGCCACTTAAATAATATGGTGCTAAGCTAGTTTAATCAGCCTAATGAGGATCATACGATCTTAAGGGTAATTGCCAGTGATGCAGGTTCTCTATAGTGGCTCTAATGATTCTCATCAGATGAGGATGTTTGTAAAATTTCACAAATCTCACCAGAACCCAGACTGCTCCAACAGATAAAAGTCTCCCACTTTGCAGAATGATGCTTCCCTCCCGTGATCCAAAAATGAGAACATATGTTTCTATAGCCCTACACAGCCTGACTTTTTAAAGCAGCAGTACTTCCAGACCTGCTGGGACCTGACCGCACCAGGACCTGCAAATGATCACTGCTCTGTGTAGACCAATAAGAGGACTGAAGAAAAGAAACAAGACTATCAGCAATACAAATAGAAGAGAGAACTTGTTAAAGAAGGTTTTGAAGATAGCATAACTGTCTATGGTTAGACAGTTAGCTAGATCCTAAGATCTCATCGTTAAAACCTCAGAGTTTTGGGGTTTGGTTGTGGGGTTTTTTTCCTCCCACAGAATCACAGAATGGTTGAGGTTGGAAGGGACCAGTCCAACCCCCCTGCTACAGCAGGGTCACCTAGGGCTGGTTGCCCAGCACTATTTCTAGGTGCCTTTTGAGTATGCCCAAGGATGCTGGATCTTTCTGGTATCTTGTCAATTTTTCTTCCTATTTCCTTAGACCTTCTTTTCCCTCTCTCATTTCTCACACAGACAAGTAATCTAGACTTTCCAGTTGGCTTGGGAGACACACTAGCAATCCTACTGTGGCTGGGAAAGCTTCCAAGGCCAAAAGCAGAATTAGCTTTGTAAACAGGCACAGCTCATAATCCCACAGCTCCCAAAACACTTAACTGACAGGTTAGCCTTTGATGTGGATTAGGCACTTTAGGGGGACATGAAACACAGGCAGTCCCTTACCAAGAGCTTCCTGTTGCTGTTTCCTAGCTGAAGGTCTCCAGCAGCTCTCTAACAGAAAGCTCTTTGAGTGCTGAAGTACGGGAGTGCAGGTGTGTCCTGCAGAGAGCATAGGCTCGGTGACATGATAGGGTAGGAAAAGGAACTGCACTGTTAGCATTTTTTCCTCTTTTTCCAAGAAAGCACAAAAACTTTTGCTAGATTTAAGACAAGCCACACTAAGATAGCTATCAATAAATACCTGTGATTTGCAAATAAGTACAGAGAGCTGGGTATGTCCCTTCTGTCCTCTCAGTTGTAACGGGAAATTTTTTTTTTTTTAAATTTAATTAAGATACTTTAAATTAGTTTTTAAAATTGGTATCAATACAGGTCTTTTAAAATGAACTTTCATTTTAAAACAAGCATCACAGATTTTTAAAAAAATCTCTTGGATTAAAATTACTGATTGGGACATGCATAAATTTATATTACTCAGCAATCTTTTTGTGTGAGCAACTGAACACTAAATTACTTCACAACCCAAGTAATAAAGTATAGTCTCTGTATTGTGCTTTGCTATGATCCTTGTTTCATTTTGTAGATGCTTTTCTTTAAAGAACAGTGTACAGCATGCACATCTACGTAACACTCAGGACTGAATTGCAAAAACAGAAACGACTACAAGAATTTGCACATAGGCATCAAAAAATGAAAGGTGTCCCGATTTCAAATTATATGCACCACACAAAGTAAAAACCATAAGATTCCAAAAAAAACGGGGAGAGGGACAAAAGAACAGAGCTAATTTTAAGATGCTTGTGACCACACTCTATTCTGTGTCTGCACCTGTGATGTCTGAGCTCTGTGCTTATTACCATTGTATGTTGGTGGTTTTCTCATCCTTCGCTCTTCTCACCAAGAGAAGAGCATGCATGTTTTGGTAGGTTGTTTCCGGTTTGACTGACTTAGTTCAAGAAGTTCACTACAGTAGGGGCCTATTAAGTGATTCCATAGTATTCTACATAATTTCAGTCCTGTCATCCATTTTCCAGGAATAAGATTGCTGCAGTTCCAACGCCAAGCATTGAATTTTCAAAGTTATGGGCACTTGCAGTAACCATTCATCATTGCTGGAGTGAAAATACCCAGGCTTTACATGCAAAGAAGGTGTTCTTCAGGAGTCGGAGCTGCCACTGCCTAGCAGAAAAGGAAACTGATGACTTGGCTGTCCGTAAAGGTACTCTGTGGGTCACAAATACCCGCTGCCAAGTCAACAATTTTCTCCCTGCTGGCTAAAATTTGATCCATGTGCTCTGTAGGAAGTTTATTTTTTCAGATGGCATCTGAAGTGCATAAGAGACATTAAGATCTAAGAGAAATCTATAGTGGCAATGTATGAATTTATTACAGACCTTTACATGGCATTGTAGTTCCCATTAAGTGCTTTATGTTTCAGCTATCAAAAATCATCACTAGAAATTCCTTAATGAACCTTTCAAAGAACAATTAGGGAAAAAAAAAACAACTAGCAGGCACATTAGAAGAGGTAGTATTCCTCAAAACCTGGTGATATTTTCTTGATAAAACTTTCAATTTTGTCAGTGTTTCCTTTAATGTCATTATCTATTTCATGAAAAAGTAAGAGTCAACAGCTGATTAAATGTAGTTCTTACAGTGTGCTTGTACTTTAAAAAAATGCAACTGAAGTTACCTTCAGGAAAATAAAATCCCTGAGTGCCTGCACTTTATACATGAGGCTTTATTTTTATTGCTAAAGCATCGCTTTGGAACTTTACAAACCCCTGTTGTAAAATTTTCTAAAACAGCACACACACACACAGAGGCTGAATATTGCAGTGCTTCAAGCTTGTTTAAAATAATGGAGGTCTAGCAGTTCCTGACCTAGAAAGCTGCCATCTAGCTTTTTATTTAGTATTCCCATAAAAATGGATCTGCTCAGATAGCATGTTGTCAAAAGAAATTGAAGCATCTTAGTACATTGTGCTGAGATGTCCGGTTCACCTTTTATCCCATATCAAGTTAGCAGACAGAACTGGGAATAACGTCATTGGGGGGCTCATGCCAATGATTTGGTATACTTAACTTTGTTTGGTGGTTTTTTTAAACCTACTCAGTACAGGATAATATCCCCACAGGCATCAGCTTGCATTTAGACAACCTTGAATATCCTTTCTATGATTTTCTATTCACACCAAGATAAGAGCCATACACTTCAAAATCTGGGCTAGACTTAGACTCGTCGTAAAGAGCAAGGATTCCTTTGCATCATCATTCTCCTAGAGAATTCAACCTAGGTTTTGGATATTTTGTCCTTTATACATTGTGATCTTGGCCACAAACACTCAGCCTCTGTGGTAAAACATTTCCTATTCTCTGCAGGGCAGGGGCCCTTGGGAACTTGAAAGCTTGCATTATGCTCAGGCTCTCAATAAGGACAAGAACAAATCACTAGAAAATCCAAGATTCATAAACCACACTGTGCTTAAGGAGGATGAGTGACTACCTCTTTGACTCCTCTTATTCTCAGATGTATTGTGTAATTTGTTTTCATTCATCATGTTCACTTTCCTGCTTCCAATAGTTTGTTCAGGAATGCTCTTCTCATGCTATTCAGAGAAAAATCCATCTAAACTTGAAAAATTTAGTTAATATCATATTGCCAATCCAATCATTAATAGAAATCACTACTCTTTCAAGACTTTATTGCAGCTTATATCCATTTTTAGCACTTTTATAGTTGTTTTCTTTCTGTTCGGCTACACATAAACATAATATATTAGTAAAAGTAGCAGTACATGAGCACACCGATGATAGGGCAGGACCTGACTGTATATATTAAATATGTTTCAAGGACAAATCTGCTCTGAGATGTCACAGTTTAAGTGCAGTACAGAAGACTACAGACAGGCATTATTAGGAAGCCAGCTAAGACTACAATGCAGCCTGCTAAGCAGAGCTCTTAGTACCCTCCTAAAGATGGATAGGCCAGATCCATATTCAGCTTCACTAACACCCAGGGACTAAAATAATTAAATAAAAGACTGACCACACCAACTAACAGTTACATTCTTCTTCCTTTCTGAGGGATACAAATATTAATTTAATTATTTGGTAGTGGCTAAGAGCATAAAAATGCAAGCCTTCAAAAACTGTTCCTTTCCCCTCCCTCTCTAGCACTGCCAGACCACAGGAGCATTTGTCAGTGCACTGTTGGCATTCTGGTAGCATGGATGGCAGCAGGGGCTGAACCAAGACCTTTTGACATGTCCGAGAGTCTGGTCTAGTTCCTCTAGCCCGTGACTAGTAACTCTAATGTTATGCAGACCAGCCACTAGAGGGGAATAAAGAGTCACACTCTACTAACATGGATTACTGCATTGTGAACTGCTTTGCAGGAAGATCTGAGACATGGCCATGAACAAGTGCTGTACCTGGCTCAGCTGGCAACTCTAGTTCATGCTGTAGTCCAATTACATTTGTGCGTGCATATTGCATTCAGACAGCAAGGTTTACTTAAGGGTCTATAAACCTGGAGTATGTTTCTAAACTCACTGCATAATTATTATAAATGTTTGTACTGCTAACTGTATCCTAATTGCTTGCAGTGGTAAAGTCATGTAGGCTCTGAACCACCAAGTATTTCAGCATGTATTTTTAGCTAAAAACATAGATGTAAGTTAGGTTGTCGGGTGCTTAAAGGTAATATATTTAAAGTGCAGTGCTAGATGATGACCGTTTCAAGGGGGGGGCGGTGGGGACAGCAGAGGAGATCAGTCTCAGCTAACTCTAGCCTAGGAGGGCTGTTAAGCCATAGCTGCCTATAAGACACTCCTCCGGGAAGCTATTGAAAGCAGGTAACATTACTAAAGCTGCTAAGAGTGAACCAGTGCAGAAGCCAATCTAGATAGAGGAAGTTTAGCACAACTGGTTTTCAGATGCTCGAGTTAGCTTGTGCGTGTACAACTTGGGCTCCTCTGCTCTTAACAACATAAGTTAACAGTAGTCAAGGATTCTCCTTACTCATCAGGAATTCCCAAAATGCACAGGACGCTGTTTTCCAGGTTGCTTTTTATTACTAGAACATACCTAAGAATGAACAGGATTATGCTCAATGAGCATACCAGTAATGCCAACTTCCAACATTTAAAAAAGAAAAGAAAAATATGTGTCTAAGCCAAAATCATCAAGAGAGACCTTAAAAGAGATTTTAAACCTTTAAATTTCACAGTTTCAAGGCCTCTGGGCCCCCCTCCTCCCCTGCCCCCTCCCCTGACACAAAGCTGTGATCTCTAGTAGCTCTTTTTTTATAGTGAAAGCAAAGAACCTGTTGTAGGCATTTGATTGCAGGAACTAGAGGCAGGAAAAACACAACACTAAACATAAAAGGAGTAATGGTAAAAAATATATGAGTTGGCAACACTGCTGTATCTTCTTTTCCAGGCTTAATGGAACTGGATTTGAAGACAATACCCAGGGACAAGAGTTTAAAAAATGGAAAATTTACTAACCTAAAGATTGCTATCTTCACACAAAAACCCAGGCAAAGAGGTTTGTGTTGCTTTTTAGTGAGAGGGAGGCTAGCAATGATCCCATTTAATTTCCTGTAGTAGGAAGCTTAACAACTATTCAATAATAATATCTCCTTAGGTGATTACTGCTTATACTTGGAGGGATATGAAATTAGGGGAAGTCCTTGAAATATTAATGCCAATGCCCATTACAGTCCTTGAAGAGGAGGACGAGGACCTTGGACTGAATGTGCCGTTGAATGCTTGTCCTTGGCAGCGTTGCAGCCATCACATACACATCTGATTCTTTCTAAAGGGGAAAAATACTTGGCTTGGGATCCATCCCCTTGGGTTTGTTTCTCATGGAAAATGCTGGACACAAGGTTACTTCATCATGGCTGATTTGCTTAACTGGAAAGAGAGACTGATATTTCTGCTATGAAAGTAACTGGGGTTTAACATTTCTACATTTATCTGCTTTCATAAAGTTTCAGCTGATTTTCCTAAAGCAGCATGTGTGCAGGTCTTCATAGGCTGCTGCCTTGATAATGAGTTGCATTTTCCACCTGATACACCAAATCTTAGCCATACAGCTGTCTCCCACTAGCAGTTGTGAACTTGGAGCATTTAAAACAATATGCATTACAATAAGAACACACATCAGACAATTAGCAAAAAGGTAATTGAATTTGTCTCCTGTCCCAAAATAGATGGAAAAGCTTGGCTTGTTATTAGTAACATGACATTCCTAATAATATTTTAAAATGTATTTTTAATCTAGGATTAGCTTTTGAGCACTTGATAAAGCAATTTAAATTTCATAAGCTTCATTGTCCTAAACAATTTTGAAATAAAGGATTATCTTCTGTAGCAAAATTGAAAGGCTCATTTGGAGACTAGGTTACCTATGTGCCTGAGCTTTTTTATGAAAAGATGTAGACGGTTATTTTGCTGGAAACTTTTTTATGCAAATAGAGGAATTTATTGTCTATTTTACAGAAATATTTTAGGTTCAGTCATGTTCTTATCAGGAAATTTAAATTCCAAACTCTACATATAAAAAATAATATGTGGGTTGGTACCGACTTCCCCTCAAAAGAATAAAGCATGCAAATATAGGCCACATATATTATAGAGATACTAATTCAGTGCTTATAAACAACACTCCAATTAACTATTAATTGTATTTTTAAGTTTTCTAGGAGTCAAGATTTTAATGTTTTGGTAATCATTGGCTGACCTGCTTTAAATCGTCTTACTAATGTATTTACATGAATTGGACTGCAGTTGTTCTATTCCGGTTGGATTTGTGAACTGAGTCTTGAATGTTTTGTTCTCTGGGAAGTATTCGTGCCAACTGACCCATATAGAATTATACTGTATTCTTCGTAATGCATTATAGAAATTCAGCATAGTGGCTTTCTTTACAACAAGAACTGTTTTCTAATTGTTAGGCAAGCATTAATACATGACTTAAAAGACGGTAATTTATGGACTTCAGTACATTATCAAAGATAATCATAAGAAATTTTTTACATTTGTCTGGCTTTTAAGGCTTTTTGGCAAATGCTGTAGGGGAGGGGTTTTTAAAAAGAAATGGGGATACTCACAATTGTGAATTTACATAAGGACTTTTTGATGATTTCTAAACGATGGCACGGAAGCTGAAAAAGCGTGGAGAGAAGCACAAGGACTAAGTGATTGGAAAACCGTTGAGGGAAGAAACTGTGTGATTATCTACATAACTAACATAAATAGTGGGAGTGAGCAAAGTACTAGAATCATGCAGTGTACAACATTAATTCTCTGGAGAATGTGGAAAGGATCGTAGACCAGGTACGATGGTTCATCAGGAAATGGTATCTATCAAGCTCACTCTACTATACTATGCTGGCAGTTTTGTCAAAGTGACAAAGTAAACAACACATTTGTCTACTTGTACCTAAGAAGAGAGGAAAAAGTTCCAAGAGGTTTGGAATCACACCTGCAAGGCGGAGCCTATGCCTATAACTTTAGTGGGATCAGTATCAGGTCCACAGTAAGGATACAGGGTAAAAAGAACAGAAAGCCTGAAGCTTTGAAAGGAATTTTGAAAAGTTGTATTTCAGAAAACAGAAATATATTGATCTGCCAGATTTGTTGGCGCAGCCTTTTTCTTAAGTAGCAATATGCTGCACTTGAGAAAAAAAATGCATGAATGAACAGTCTGTTCAAAACAGGGAAAATGTAAGAAAGATAACAGCATTGTTAGCATTGCCAACAGATTGTGAGCATGTACACAGGTTGCTATTACTGAGCTTTAGATAAAGTACACTGGTATTTGGAACATTTCGAAAGGTTTGGAGAATCAGTTTGGATAGTTATCGGAGATTAAGTTGGTAGTGAACATTCTCCTAAACAGCTAATCCACAAGCCCATCCAGGAATGCAGTGCCCCTCTTACTCAAATGTTTTTCCCATTTCTATTTCTCCTAGTCATTTCCTATTTATCCTTTATGATTGCTATGAAGAGGTATTCAAAATAGATGAGTACATTATCTATCAAAGTAGATAAGCACGTTATCTACTTCTTTAGTGTTTATTAGTAAGGATGCTCTGCAAATTCAGTAGTGTGGGGAAAAAAAAACAAAGATGACTGGGGTTTGGTCTCCAGTACCTAAGCACATCACACAGAACAGTCCAGATGTTCGCTGACAATGCATTTTCCTACCATAAAATCAGCATCTCTCTCTTTTCCTACTTTGCACTGAGTTTTCTCTGTCTAGTCTGTAAAGGCCTCTTACACACCCCACTTTCCCTTCTACCCCTTTCTTTGGCATAGAGGAAGCATTCCTGCCACTGAAAAAATTATTTATCCCAGGATCTACCCTAACTACTCTCATCTCAGATGCTAACATGGGTTCCAAGGATGGGAATCTCAGTTTCTTTTACTTTTGGCTTTGTTTTGCCGTTCTCATCTGCCTATGCTGAAACATTCATAGTAAAGATACTTCTGTTTAAGGTTGCAAATCTGATCTTTCCGTTCAATTATAAACAAGGTAACCAGCTTCAGTACAACTTTGTTTCAATGACATTAAGAAACTGTACGGCAGGATTTAGTCTTCTGTCTCCACCAATGGTAAAGTCTTACTTCAAGAAATCACCGTTTTAGTCTTCTACTCAAGCTCCTTAGGACAGAAAAATGATTGTAGTTATCTAACACAAGCTCTGTAGAAAGAATTATTTCATTGCAGATGTTCTCCTCCATCATCAAGTTGCATTCACCTCTGCACTGAGATTGAAGTTGCACCAATTTTCAAAATTCTTCTATTCCCCCTTCCACCCACCATTCTTGACAAGAATTTTTCGATCTCAGTCACTGCCCTTGTGCACTGTTAGCGTCCTCTCTTACTGATCCATACTCTGCAATGATGCAAAGTTTATATTCTGTGTCATTTATTGGAATATTAATATTTGGAATATTTCTCCAAATCATTTATTTGCTAGCATCACAACAAAATTTTTACTTCTTTTTAGTTTAAAAATGTGTACCCATTTGAGTCATTATGCATGACAGGAATGAAGCTATGTACAAATATCTTTCCTTTATAGAGCTATGACTGGCTGGTCCAAATTGATGAGCTGTTTTCTACTGCATTGCTTTTTAACAGAAATTCAAGTAGACACCAGTACGAGTTAACAAGTTTCATGACAAAATTAACTCTCACAGAAACAAAATTTTCTTCTTAGTTTAAAAGTAGGTTAGCAATGAGAAATATTAACCTTTTAGTTTGTTAGTGTTTCTCATAATCTGAATAAACTGATGTTTCAAATATGAATTCCCATTCCACTATAACCAGCACCTTAAACCAGTACATTCCAGTCAAAAGCTGGCTAGCATATGGGCATCCTCTTCAAATTTTCATTCAATAAATTAAAAAAATACATAATATTACAAAATGTTCTGGTTCTGGTTTCTGAAAGAGGTTGAAATCACTCCTGCCTCCCATGAGGGTATTATCTAAGGAGAGCAGAAGAGAAACTGCCACCAGAGAATTCTTTTTAAAACATTGTAAATGTATCTTAAAGTGTTTTTAAAGTAGTTTTAAATGTTCACAGAAAGCATTGCATGGACAAAGGAAGGAAATGGAAATACTACAAGACGACATTTTCCTTACAAGTACAGAACAGAGTGTAATTCAGTTTCAGTTCACATTCAAGAAGCTTGAAAAACAACATATCAGAAATGCAAATGTATACAATACGTTTAAAGACAAATATAATGCAATTGGTCTGGGTAGTAGCTAAATCAGGAAATTGACTGTAACTGTAGTTTGTTTTATGAGAATATAATATAATTACAGGGCTGTTGAAAGAGAAGCTTATATACATCAAAATTACTGGATTAAGACATTATGTTCTCTATATGAAAATCTGCCTTCAGACTCTGAGGCAAAGGATAAAGTGGCAGAGAGCGTGGTAATGGAGTTAAGAGCTCCACAGAGCACTAGAGAAAGCCCTGCTGCCAGCAAAGTTGAGAGGGAGTGCAAGGAAGGAATCAGAGTGTCGTTTCAAAATGAAGTGACACAAGAACATGGGATAAAGGAACTGCTTGGGTCCCAAAACACACCCTTTCTTTTTCCAGGCTTCAGATCAGCCCACCCCTATGCCCACACAGAATGCGAGTAAAGAGTATGAGGTCACACATAGCCTATCGCGTCCAGCCTGGACCGGAGGGTAAAGTTACCAATAGGCAAGTGATGGTCTCCCAACTGATGTGGAGCTTGGAGATGCAAAAGTAAGGCTGTTAGTGCTCAACTAGAATAAGATTTGCCACCATGTATTAACAGAAAACTAATACTGATCACTGAGGGCAAGAAAAGTGATACTTGTACATTTGCTTGGACGTTAAAGTGACCTGTAAAAGGATTAGTTCACAAGTCCTACAGAATTTCCGTTAGATTTGTAGAGTAAGTGAAATAAAAATTCTAGCATGACTAAGAAAATTTATGTGGAATACAATGGTGGTGATGAGCTGTGGGATAAGATCAGATGTGTTTTTTCATATGGTCTACTGAACAATAAGATCAGAGACCATTCTGGATATAGTCCAAGGAGCCAAGCAGAGCAAAAAAGATATGAGCTGAAGGAACGTTAGGAAATGAGTGATTACAATAAAATCAGATATAAGATGTGTGCAAAACGCATGCTGCAAGAAGAGGTAGTGTGCTTTTAAGTGGACTGGGGTTTGGCAAGATGTAAATTGCAGGGGTTGATCTATCTTAATGACAAAAGTAATGTCACTTTGGATAAAATAAGAATGAGAAATTGGGCCATATAGATACAAAATACTCTAGTGGCAGACTAGGAATCAAATAGGTTTCATATACATTCTGTTCAGTTAAGTTTTCCTAAAGCAACTGGACTGTGATTATAATTTGCAGTCTGATATTAAAATACCACCCAAAAGATTCTTAAAATGCTACCCAACATTTTGGGTACAGCCACAGCAGAATCACATTTAAAACATTTGCAAAACCTTTCAAAAGTGCAATCCAGGTGAAAAAAACAATTGTTACTTGTTACAAAGACATTTCTGTGGTGCTGTATTTTCTATCAGCACTTTTCTTATGTTTACCTGAACTTTATTCTACTCCTGGATAATGTAGGGAAGCTTTTCAGTTGTAAGAAATTTCAAATTTCTTAGGTCAGGATTCTAGAAAGAACAATTTTCCTGTTCTCTATTAGACTAGGCCACAAGACTGCCAGGCATCGAGTCTTTATCAGGTGAAAGAGGAGCTTTTCCTTATAAATGTGTTACTTTCTACCAGCAGTTGAAAAAGGCATTCCCTTTCCAGTTCAGAATTTCTACCAAGTGGGCTTACTAGAAATCTTCCAATAAGCTATAATGTGCTGGGGGAGGGAGGGGGTAGTAAAGATCTCTGGTATACACATTTCTCCTTATAGAAAAAATGTAGAATGGTACAGCTTAATACATTACAAAGCGGTTTGTGATCCTTCCACACACCCCAAAGTTTTAGCTCTTCTTCTAAGTTAATATAGAATGAACGCGGATACAACTATGTAGGCTTGGCAAAGATACAGATGTTCAGTTTGCTTGGATTAGCCTTGTCTTACCCAATTCTGCAGTGGAGACATACATTATTACTTGCAATAGAAATATGCCAAAAAACCTTAGAGTTTCAATTAGAGAAAGCCTAAAAATCCCACAGTTTGCAAGCAATACCTTTAACGATAACCCTTTTTGTCTATGCATGAGGACATTTATATGCTCATTCCACAGAGTGTGGCAGAAACTAGCCAGCAGGTAGGAAAGTGTTTGCTTTTCACAGGTGTAATTATCACTGGATGAAAAATACCCTCTGCCCTACATCTCCCTCTTCTCTCTCCTCCAGCTGGCAATCGGCATGAACTTTCAGCATCGCAGTAAATGGCTATACCAACAATTTGTCATAGTTTTCTGCTCCAAATGAGTACTTTATTTTGCAACCTTTAACTATTTAGATGCTATTATGCATATGTTAATATTTAATTATTTTATGTAATTAGCAAGTCCTTATGGCTCTCCTTTGTATAATATGGTCATTGTATTCACTCTTTTTTTTTTTTTTTAAGTGATGGCAGAAATGAACAGTAGTTCTCATTGTTCTGTGATCTCATCAGCTCACACAAAGTAATTTAGGTCAGGCTGCACCAGGTTCGGATGCTCTTCCAAAATACATAAAGGGACTTTAGTAGATTGAACTAGTGATTTGCAACTTGACAGCTACTCTGGTGTGATTTAATGCCAAATGAGCTAGAAGACACTGGATTGCTGCAGAAATTATTTGTGAGGTAAAGAGTGGATTCCAGCTCCTGACCAAATTCGACTTCCTTCTTCAGAAGGATTTTATCCAAGTAATATCAATACCATTAACATATATAATAAAACTTTCCACTTACACATATATCAAGAATACTTGTGGACAAAGATGCTATCTGAGATGTATAAGGGTAGCAGAATTTGTTCCAAAGATTTATTGGGATCTCCCCTTTAATCATGTAAATGAATAGCAGCTATCGGGTACACAGAACTTTCCAAAGGGCTTCAACTCGCCCTGTATTGCAGACTCAACTACTGAACAAGAACCCCTCACGTCTGCTCTCTGCATGTGAAAATCAATTCTAGAAATTAAAATCCAAGGGAGGAGGAAGAAGTAGGAGACCCACCTTTTCCTCAAATCCTCAATTCAGCCTAGAGAAGAGAAGGATTTGGGGAAACCTTATTGCAGCCTATCAGTACTTCAAGGGGGCTTATAAAAAAGATGGCAGCAGACTTTTTAGCAGGGCCTGTTGCAACAGGACAAGGGGAAATGGCTTCAAACTCAAAGAGGGTAGATTTAGACTAGATATAAGGAAGAAATTTTTTACGCTGAGGGTGGTGAAACACTGGCACAGGTTGCCCAGAGAGGTGGTGGATGCCCCGTCCCTGGAAACATTCAAGGTCAGGTTGGACGGAGCTCTGAGCAACCTGATCTAGTTGAAGATGTCCCTGCCCACGGCAGGGGGGTTGGACCAGATGACCTTTAGAGGTCCCTTCCGACCCAAACTATTCTATGATTCTATGAATTCCCCTGTCTATTCCTATAACAACCAAAATTCTCCAGTCCATTTCAGAAAGTTTTCTAAATTAATCTCTGGACTTTTTACATTTGCTGTTTTCCTGCGTTTGTGTCACCTTGCAATTTTTTTACCAACTGTTCAAAACTGGTCTTAAAAAGCAGAGGGTTTTTTTGTGGGCGAGAGTTGGGTTTTTGTTTGTTTGTTTTCTAAAGAAAAGACTATCATTTCTTTAGGAATGAGGTCCACAAATGTAAAATCTGCTACCCGACTGCAGGAGTACTGCAAAATTGTAATTGATATATTGAATGAACATAACATAACAACAAGGAACCAGTACATTCATAATGGAATTGCAGTCCATCTATAAGACATGCAGCTTTACAGACTGGGTAAATATTGTTGAGGAATGATTAAAAAAAAGTGATTGCTATTATGGTAGGAATTTGAGGAGTATGGCAGAGAATACAGTATAAACTTATCAGCAAACCAAGGACTAGCACATGAAATTTGGTGGAAGATTATTCATAAATTATCAGAACTGGGAGAGTGAATTGTAAGACAAATTAAAAAAAAAAGATTTTTCAATCAAGTGGGATCAAAACTACTAGCACAATATCTACTAAATAGTTTCAGTGTCTCATTTGTGAAATTGTTTCAACAGGTAATATAGACAAAAATCGTAACTACTATTCTTTAACTTCATTGGGCATTTATGCATTTCTTTTAATGTGCATATAGGTTAATTTAAAAACTTTTAAAATCTTTTGAGATAAGTTCTCTCTATGCAAGGAAGACATTATATTATTAAAAGAAATATGAATGTACATACATGACATATTTCAACAGAACTAATGCTTTTAGTGGCAATTAGATTTTTGGGTTGGTAAGTTTGTTATATAGCAAAGCCAAACAAATGCTGCACCTGGAAAGCAAGTAATACTTAGAAAAAAACCCCACAACATAGAACATAGTAAAATCCTAAACATATATGCAAATGAGAGGAAAAGCTCAGTAATTAAAACTTGTGATGACTAATGGAACACATTTTCTTAGAAAAAGATTCACTGCAGAATTCAGCATGGTTAGAAACTGCTAGACAAAGAGGGGCAAGTCAAAACAGTAAGGCGCACAGATAGAAATTGCTTGCCACAATTCAGTGAAAATCCACAAAGACTGGAAAATGTACTGTGTAAGTATTCCCAATATCTAACAAGGGAGCCAGGGCCAGTAGGAGCACATAGGCAATTAGGTTAGCCTTGTTCTAATAGAAGTCATAGAAACTATAAGATCAAATAGAAGCAATATCCAGATGTTTAAATGTAGGCATCTAGAGACATCTGAGATCTTGTTCCTGAAAGTATTTATACATATGCTTAACTTTACAGATCTTAATCGCTTCATGAGCACGGAGTCAACAGGAGCTGAGTGGTCTGCACCTCGGGAAACTGAGACCAGTCCACAGAGGCAGACGGGACAAACGGAAAAGAAAAAAAGCCAGGGCAAATGCAAAAGAACAGAACAGATGTAAATATGTGCATACATACATACACACGCACGTATATATACATACACATATGTATGTGTGTATATATGTACATATGTATGTATATATATGCACGTATATATAATGCCCAAGGAATGAAGAAGAAGAAATAACGTACAAGATTACATGTCTGGCTATAAGTGCCTTGAAAAAATAACACCGAAGCACAGTTCGTTTGAAAAGTCTCCATATTCCACAGGCTAGGCCAACTATTATTAATGTTTGCTATAGAGTGCAGAATACCCTTTCCAGTTCCTTTTGGTCCCAATTCCAGTTTTTGCACAGGTAGACCTCCCATACTTTTGTGCTAACCTACATTTTGCTGGATTTAAATCTTACATACTACCCAATTTATTCAAAATCCTGGTAGGTAAGATAGCAAGAATCTTCCCAAAAGCAGTGGCAGACAATAGTTTTTACTTCTGTAATGCACACACAGTTGTGTAGCAAAATGCTTATGATCAGATAACTTTTTGGAGCAGGCAGAAATGGTTTAATTTATTTCAATAATGCCATTCTTATTTATAGCAGCTGAAAGTGGGTATCTTCATGCTTAACTTCTATTTTGCATAACTGTAACACAAAATAAAACAAAATAACTTCGCTCAAGTTATTCTTGAAATATACACAGCCAGAGGTACCCACAGCTACCAACTTCAGTTCAGCAGTAACTGCTGCCTGCTGTTGCCCCTCTTGCTGCTCCTGCTCAAGAGCCTATGCCATCTGAAGCGTATCTGGCTTTCCCTAGCCTCCAGCATTGCATAACATGAGTCATTGCTATGTAGATAGTCAACTATCTGCAAGAACTGGTGTTTGAAAACTGGCAGTGCATGGAGGAGACATTTCCATCAGCAGCTCACATCTCTGACCACTGGACTGTCTGACACCATTCTAGCCAGGCTCCCCATCACAGAGAGTAACTTTGAGTCCAGAAGATCAATGCCACTTGTTGAAGACACATGGTTCAACACTCCTGGTGTGACCAGGAAGCCTGTCCAGAATTTTCAGAGGCAGCCAGCCATATTTGAGAATGTGGCTCACCACATCTAGCACCTTCAGGAAGCCTGTGGAGCCTGCAGGCCTTAGCTTGTACTGATCAGCTGGCAACAAGTCTGGGGTCAGCGTGTCTGGAAGGAACATGCTGGTTGCTGAGGCCTTCATCTAGTGGCAATTGATTCAGCAACCAGAGTAGAATCATAGAATCATTGAGGTTGGAAAAGACCTCTAAGATCATCGAGTCCAACCGTCAACCCAACACCACCATGTCCACTAAACCATGTCCCTAAGCGCCTCATCTACACGTCTTTTAAATACCTCCAGGGATGGGGACTCAACCACTTCCCTGGGCAGCCTGTCCCAATGTTTAACCACTCTTTCAGTAAAGAAATTTTTCCTCACATCCAATCTAAACCTCCCCTGGCACAACTTGAGGCCATTTCCTCTCATTCTATCGCTAGTTACTTGGGAGAAGAGACCGACACCCACCTCGCTACAACCTCCTTTCAGGTAGTTGTAGAGAGCAATGAGGTCTCCCCTGAGCCTCCTTTTCTGCAGGCTAAACAACCCCAGTTCCCTCAGCCGCTCCTCATAAGACTTGTTCTCCAGACCCTTCACCAGCTTCGTTGCCCTTCTCTGGACACGCTCCAGCACCTCAACGTCCTTCTTGTAGTGAGGGGCCCAAAACTGAACACAGTATTCGAGGTGCGGCCTCACCAGTGCCGAGTACAGGGGCACGATCACTTCCCTACTCCTGCTGGCCACGCTATTTCTGATACAGGCCAGGATGCCATTGGCCTTCTTGGCCACCTGGGCACACTGCCGGCTCATATTCAGCCAGCTGTCAACCAGCACCCCCAGGTCCTTTTCCGCCAGGCAGCTTTCCAGCCACTCTTCCCCAAGCCTGTAGCGCTGCATGGGGTTGTTGTGGCCGAAGTGCAGGACCCGGCACTTGGCCTTGTTGAGCCTCATACAGTTGGCCTGGGCCCATCGATCCAGCCTGTCCAGGTCCCTCTGCAGAGCCTTCCTACCCTCGAGCAGATCCACACTCCCGCCCAACTTGGTGTCATCTGCAAACTTACTGAGGGTGCACTCGATCCCCTCATCCAGATCATCGATAAAGATATTGAACAAGACCGGCCCCAAAACTGAGCCCTGGGGAACACCGCTCGTGACCGGCCACCAACTGGATTTAACTCCATTCACCACAATTATTCACCACAAGTAATTTAGGTCAGAGGGACATGAAAGCCCTGCTAACTTCAAAGTTAGATCAGATTGCTTAGGGCATTTTCCAGCTGAGTGTTGAAAATCTCCAAGGATGACGATGGATTTCACAGCCTGTCTGGGGCAAACTGTGCCAGTGCTTAAGGTGACAAATGTTCTTTCCCTTAACACTGGTCATGCTGCATTTCCCATATTTTACCTTGTGACCATCACATCTTGTGCTTCAGCTCTGCACTCCTCAGAAGAATCTGGCTTTGTTTCTGCAACCCTCTTCTCTCCTGGCTGAGCAAGCTCAGATCCTTCAACCTCACCTTGTGTGCCAGGTACCCCAGCCCTGTCTTCCCTCTGCTGCACTCTCTACAGTTTGTAGATATCTCTTGTACTGGGATGGTGGGAGGGTTTGAAACTCAACAGAGTACTCCAGCTGCAGTCTCTTGAGTGCCAAGTAGGTGGGATTACTCACTTGATCTGCTGTTTACACTCTAGGAGAGCCGAGTATGTTGTTAGCTTTCATTGCAACTGCTGACTTCTGACCAGCTTCATCACCACAGTCCCCAGGCCCTTGGCTCCAGAGCTGTCACCCAGACAGTTAGTTACCCCAGCCTGCACTGCTGCTCCACATAAAGGACTTTGCATTTGCCATTGTTGAACTCTATAAGGTTGCCATGGGACCATCAAGGCCTCTCACAGTGGCACCCCATCCTCCAGTGCATCTACCACTCCCCACATTTTGGTGCCATCCACAGCTGTGCTGTTAAGGTACATGCCACCCCATGGGTCAGTCCATCGATGACTGTGTCAGACAGCATTGGCCCCAGTGTCAACCCTAAATAAGCAAGGTGAGGTGTGAGGGTGGTGGTTCCTCCAAAAGGAAGGCCACCATGATAGCATGATGGTCAGGTGTGAGAGGAAACCTAATAAGCTCCCAGAAGCATGGTTAGACTTGTTCTAACCACGTTCTAATGTCCGTCACCTCTTGCCTTCATGTTCCTTACAGAGCTTCAGTGATTCTGACTGTGGATTTGCTCCAGGATGATCTCCAGTACCCACTGCTTGGACAACCTGAATTTCACAATCCTGGGCCTGATGATTGGTGTGTCTGGCGCTGAAGTCTTCTCCTTTTCTCCACTTGTTCCTGGAAAAGTAAAGATATGAATAATGCACATTCTTATTTCTGGGGATGCACAATATTCTATACTGCTGCATGTACCAGCTGCTTAAGAAATCAGTATTCTATTATGAGCATGGCTGGGGTGGGCTCATTCCTTGGAAGACAGGACTTGCGTCAAAGCCTAAAAGTATGGAACTTAAAGTATAGGTTTTCAAAGCCTTCTCTAAAGACTCCCATCACTTAACTATCATATGAAGTCAGGCAAAGTTTGAAAATGCTGAGGTATTTGAAAGCAAAAAACAAAATCCAAAACAAAGCAAAATACTTCACAAAAGTGTTTTCATTGTTTTTAAGTTTGACAGAGCCAACTTTCATCCTAGTTTGATTCTGTCCCATTGTTGACCTCAAACGTATAAGGCGGCAGTTTGTTTCATGAAAAGTTTGTAGAAGGCTTGCAACTAAGTTTGGCAATATATAAAAAAAAAAGTTAGAGCTGATTTTTTTCACGATACACTGTTCTCTGTAGTGCTGTCCTTTATAGAAATCAATGCAATAACAGCATATTGAAGCTTGTTCTAGAAAAATCTTATTTTGGAGGAGAGGATGAGTTCCATGATTGCTTGATAGCAGGCTTCATTATTTGGATTTATTCTTCTATTGCACTTCTTTATTTTTCAAATGGTTTAATTACACTACTTTTAAAAAATTTCTTCCTGTACCAATTGAATTTTGAAGTCTCTCAATGAGCCGATAAGCCTTATTTTCTCATGTGCAGTGTCTCACCAAGATAGAACTGTTTGCTTCAGTGAACACATGGGGATCTTGGTGCAATCAGTGGAAATTCTGGTTTTCAGTACTACTGAAAATCTGGTTATAATGAGCATGTGCAGCTGTCATGTAAGACCTCTGGAGTCTATGGAGTTGCTCCAGAAAAGAGTATCACCTGTAATAAAACTGCATAAGCATTATTTTTTTCCTACTACTATGTATATTTTTTAGAAAAGGAAACTTCCAAATGACAGCAAGTTTTGCTTAAGTACAAAAGATAAATCTTCTCTGTCTTCTCAATGTCACAAATCTAACAAAATATTAGAGTATCAAAGAAAATTCTACCTCCTGTCTGGCAAAAAAGCCTTTACAGTAAGAGCATTCAAAATGGTTTTTACATTATACGTAGCAGAACACAGATGCAAGATGTGATATTGACAGTGCCTCATTTTACCAGAAAAACCTTGTAGAAATTGTTGTAGTTTGGTTTTATATTCATAGCCGTCATGCTACATAAAGCCTTTCCTCAGAAGCTTTTTTGCTACAGGCCTAAACATGAAGACTTATAGTAAAATACTCTGGACTCCTTAAAACACAGCCCTACAGAGACCCATCAACTCAGCTGATATGTCCTGTTTTCAAAAATAACTTAAGCATTCAAGGCCTAAATATTATTCTTCACTCAAGGCTTAAGTAGCTTGTGATCCAGTCCTCAGTTTAGACATGCAAAACCATGCATAGTACTTCTGCGTCCAGTAAGAGGCCATGGACCATGCTGAAATCCAGATTCAGTTCTATATCATAACTTCCATCCAAAAGAAACATCTTGACATTCTGGATGTTCAAAAGGTGGAATTCAAAAAGGTGGAATAAAATTGGAGTTACTTGAGACATTAGTGAGTCAGTCAGAGCCAAACACACCTAGTCTTAAACTAACTACCCCTTTCTCCACTGTTTCAATACAGCCAAGTAGAAATATCTTTGCTAACACTTATACTGCAAACAGCACAAGAGGCAGATCAATATAAGGATGGTGTTCATGCCTCTGGAACTACTGGACCAGCAAATTTCTAGTCTATTGAGGCTCCAAATGCACTCTTTTCTTTTTCCTTTTCAAAGGCAATAACACCAATCTAATTCAGATGTATATAGCTGTCTCTACTGCAAAGAACAAAGCTCTAGTTTTCATTAACCAATGTTCAGCTCTAGAAGACACTCCCAAATGGAGTCTGAAAAACTGGAACAATTGATGCAGTTTCCGTCTTACAGCTTTATATAATTGCTTAGCAGGTCTTTTCAACTGACAAGTCACAATGATTTTTCAACCTTTTCACAGCTTATAAAATGCCAGCCCTGAGTTGTTTCTGAGATAGGTAGCAAGAAACTTAAGCTAGTGCCACTTAATTGAACACGGTTCCCTCCAAGCTCCTCTAGGGATAAGGAGACGTGACAGCTCAGCTGCTTCCATTGGAATGACTTCTTTTTGCAACCACTGAAATGAAAAATGGTAAGAAGTAGATTTTTATCCCTGTGTTTGTTTTAATTTAAGCTTGAGGTTTGAGCCCTGAAACATCCTTCAGAGAGTAGAATCTGTAGGAGCAGACATGTCCGAGAATTTTGAAAATACTGTGCAACAATGAAAAAGCATCTTTAATTTTTCTCCTAGGAGGGGTGATCCCTGATGTTTTAAATGCTTCACTAAAAATATAGGAATTCACTCCAAAATGCTCAATACCAGTCCTACATACAATTTTAACGATTTCAGTCCCAGGTACTTAGTAATTCAAGTTTTTCAGTAGTCAACAGTCCTTCTCTCCTAAGGAGATTCTTAATATGTTCTTTATCACAGAAAAAAAAAATCCGTTTTTTTTTTTCCACAGCAGATAAAGCTATTTGGTGTTGCACAAATTCCAGTGGGAGAAAAGAAAAGAAAATGTATCAGCAAAGTAGACCCGCCCCCCTTCCTGGAATTAAAGTTTCATTCAGTACACAGAAGCTCCCTATTCTTCACATTTCTATGGTGCTTCATTTGCTTTTACTTACTGTAATCCAACCATACAGAATTTTCTACCTAAGTGTTGGGGGGGAAGGGCTTGGGGTGTTTTTGTTTACATTTTACAAATATATTGTTTCCTCAGGCACATGTCCTTCTACCTCACTTTTCTCATTGCAAGTTCTGAAGGACTGTTGAAAATGAATTGCCAAATTGTTCTTTCTTTGAATACCAACATCACATTTACAGTCTCTGGATTTTTTTTAAATTCATTTTGGAAATTAAGAGGTAACTAATGAATTAATGCATTACTTTCCCAGTAAGTATTCTGCAGTGACGTAAAAGCAAATGCATATTGGCAATGCATATAGTCCTTTTACTGATTCCTATCCTGAATAATCTCTCTTTGGGATGCAATATGAAAGGGTTTTTTCCTGTTTCACAACTTTTATACGCACATACAGTGTGTGCATCTAAAGAACCCTACGTAACTAAAAAGTAGAAAGAATATTTTGTTCCAGATACACGTCCTAGAGACATTTTTTCCAAACAAATTAAAACAATCATGCACTTTAAGGCTCAGTCAAATCTAAATTTAAACCACTGTCAGCTTGGCCACCTGAGCTTGGAAGACGCTTCTGCACATTAAGCATCCTCAAGGGCTTTTCAAAATACTTGCCACCAACAAAAAATGGCAGGAATACTGAAACACATTTTCTTCTCTTATGATCATAGGTATGATCCTGCTCCCAGAAACCCCTTCAGCATTAACAACACTATGGCAATCAACTATGTATGTTTAATATAGCTTCTGAGCAATATCAATGGCTAAAGCCTCCATATCCTTCTTTGCAGAATTACAAAATTACAATTTATACAACTTACTCAGCCCAAGTTATAATTAGACTACAAAGTTATGTCATTATCTGAGCAAATTTTATGAAGAAAAAAAATCACCCCGAATGCAATCCAAAACCTATTCAAATCTACAGATATATGAAAGATGAATCTGTTGCTCTAATTCTTCCATAGTTGTTTTTCCTCCATGTAACAGTAATGTACATCATAGATTAGAGTCTGTATTTTTCCTGAATATACTACAATGCTCTGTGTACTTGCCTGGCTTCCAAACCCCACATAATGTGAGAACTCAACTTTGAAATGTTTTATACTGCCATTCTGATCATTCTTTTAGTTTCACCTGTAGGAGTGAGAGAGCTTTCTCTCATCTTCTCATTCAAATGAAGGCTCCTTCAAAGCCACCTGAGGCCAAAAGAGGTTTTGTCATTAATGTTACTGGGTTTTGAGCACGGCCTCTATCTAAAGAGCTTACTCATCTTACCAGCTTACTTATCTCCTCCTCCTCTTCAGCTGCTCTCTTCTTCCTCACCGAGTTAGGTAATTTGGAGGCACTTCAGAAAAAAAGATTCTGTATGCTTAGAGAATGAGAACATGCTAAATAATTAATACACTGATATAAAACTTTACTTGTCTTGCTCACTATGTAGACAGAATATAGAAATATTGCTGAACATATTTTGTTGCAAACGACCCATTTGTTAGAACATTTAGGGCAAAGCAGAGCTAATTATCACCAGCAGAATTATAGACCCAGCAAATTGCATAGCTTCTCTTCTGATAGCTTCAGAATAAATACCATCCTAATAGTTAGCCTGAAGAGTATTGACAAGGGCCTGACTTGGTATGTCTGGCCCATGTAAGCCCTTATTATAGGAATAATCTATAGTTATGCGGTGAAATAATTAGGGTTCAGCTGTTCCTGGAAGCCTCTGCCAGAAGAGCTGAATGATTCAGCAGTGCACCCCCTCTCTCAGTTGGTGCTTCTGAAAAGTTATCAATTCTCCAGAAAATCCAGAGGACATGGATCTTCCTCCCCCACTTTCATGTAACTGAATATAGTGCTTTACTGCTAGTAAAATCAATAAACACAGGTGGGCTGGACTCCCTAGCTGCTAGAGGATGATCTGGCTATACCATCTCACTCTCAAGGTTGTGTGTGAGCTCTGATCTGACATTTGTATTCTAAGAAAACTCCCGCTAGTGAAATATGCAGGAGAGTATCTACTTTGTGTTTCCGAAGAGGTTATATCATTTACTAGATAATGATACAGACGCATAGTTTTGGGGATGCCCCAAAGCAGGCAGGCAGGCGATTGACTATGGAATTTTACTGATGCAAATATCATGACTTTAAAGGCTGGCTGGCATTAAGAGCATCAAAAACTTGGATACGGATGCTTGTAAGCAGCATTTACATGCTTTTATGTAGAGAAAGAGAGAACAGAAACAGCAAGACCTTAAAGGTTGAAGGACTGGTATTATTCACGTTTTACCAATGTTGAAGAAGAAAAGATTCCATGCATTAAGTATTTACCTTAAATAAATACTTAAGTGCATGTTAGTGATTGGAAACTGATCCAAGACTTCTTACTTCCTTGCCATGGTCATGAACTATCCTCCTTTCCTAACTTAGTCACAATCCTGCAATAGGACAGGGAGACTATATATAACATTTCCACATGGATCTAAGAATGATGTGGTATCTAGAGGACTGAACTACAGCATGAGTATGATGACTGTATAACAATCCTTTAAGATTATTATGGTGCCTTTCATTATCCTCAGGGAATACTTGTTGGGGATTAGTTCTACCCCTGCTGTTTCAACAGAAGCACTGACTTACTCGAGTTCTGCTCTTCCAGATTATGCACAATTTTTAAAAATCTTTGGATGGTTGAGATATCTGGGAAGCTGTTGGTACAAATACATGAGTAATAAGGTTCGCAGTGGGTGGGAGCCAGCCAGAGAGCCTGTCATTAGGTGGTTAGCCGAGACATTTATATATTCAAGGACATTTGGAAAGGTGGTTAGAGAAGAGGAAGCTCTGAATATAAGCCAGAATCTCTGAATAACTGATCATTTTGCCAGTAAGAATTTAAATATAACTTGCCATACACTGGGATTGGCAGTTACGGGGAAAGGTCTCTACAGCAATGACTCAAGCCAAATGAGACAAATACATAGCGAATTGAACTACAAGTGAAAGGCTGTTGCTTTGACAGTATTAAATACTGGAACTTCCTGTGAGTATGAAAAAATGTGCACTGCTCTTATGACTGGAAAATCATAAATGAAAGCTCAAGTTTGTTTATAAGAATTGGTATTTCATTTCTGTTCTGAAGGAAGTTTATGACACCATGAATATTACCTCCTTCATCTTACATTTTATATGCATCTAGATGAGACTCTTAAAGCTACCTCTTTACAAATGGTGCAGATGATAGCCTGGTGGGATTTTTAAAAGTGTTTTGATGCCTAACTGCCATGGAAATAATTTGGACTACGCTTTAGAAATCTTAACAAGTGGTTGTCTTCATGATTAGGTATCCAAATACAAATGTCTCATAAAAGGGATTTAAGACTTTTCTTGCCTTAAGTCAGAAAAACTTAGGTGTTCACTGTAAAATTATCAGAGCTGGCTAATAGAACAGGAGCATTAGTTCTGTTCTCAGAAGTGATTGATATACCTGGACACTTAGCATTTGTTGGCAACAGTGACTAAATGAATAGAAGCCAGGTTGCACGTCAGAATCCACGTCCAAAGCCAGATTAATTCCTTTGATCCATATCTTAGTGCCAGTTGAATATATATATGTATTCTGATAACCCAGCCCTGAGTCACTTTTGAAAAATATGACATAATTTCCGATTTTACTTTTCGATAACTACAACTTCAGTACCTATACCAGGATGTCAATCATTAAGTCCAAAGACGTTACTCAAAATGGCTTGTGAGTCTGCCTAAACTCTCCAGATGCCTCCCTTCTGGCTGAAAAATCCCTTGAGCGACTGTGGCTCTGTTCTGGGTACACCTAGGGCTGATAGGCAAAGAAGTTGGAGCCTAACTCTCATCTAAGTGCCTCCAGGATCTGGAAACAAAGCAGGCCTGATCCAAAGCACATACATTTATAACATCTAACACACACGAGACTGGGCCACATGCTGAAAGGGTATAAAAGTCTTCTCAGAGTTTTTGGCCTGGCAATCTGTTGTGGAACTTTGTTCTCATCCTAAATCCAAAACACAGCATTGTACCAGCTACTAGGAAGGAAATTAACTCTATCCCTACCGAAACCAGGACACAATCAAAAGTTTTTAGTCCAAACTAAACATCATACTCTCCTCTGCCTGGAAACAGTTGAACATGCTTATCCCGGGACTGTACACCAGTGGCCTGGCTGTGCTCTAGAAGAGGAGCAATTCTTCATCTCTCCTGCTGAAGCTACCCAAGATGCACTGGACTAACAAGAGTGCAAGCCAGAGGAACCTCGACATCGTCTCTGGTCTGTCCTCCTGCATCTTCATGCTACCATCCAGTAGCTGAAAAACCACACAACTGTCACTTCAGGATGCAGATAGCAGATTATTTTTCAGTAGACTGACTGTTAACATCCGGGTTGACAAAAAGTCTTATTTCCCATAGCAGCATATTTGAACAGTCCCGTGTGTGATCCAAACAGCAAATTTCACAGGAAGGGGAATCGCATTTCTTCCATTTCACCCCACCTTATTCAAAGCAGACCTACTTCCACATATCACAACTTTGAAATAATCTGGCAGAGCTTGTATTTCTGCACTGCACCTTCAGCCCTGCTCAATGACATACATCAGACAAATGCTGAATGAAACAGAAAATGGTTGTGGCTCAGCACATTTGAAAAGCCTTCGGCACCTGTGATTTTCTTTCCTTTGAACATGAGCAGAGTCCATTTTCCATGCTGGTTTATTCTTTGGCCTCCCCACTGAGTCTGGTCTAAGGAAGGGTCACAGGAATTATTAGTGTTTGGAAATAGGGAAATAGGACTTGGAGAGTGGAAGAACAGTAGAATGAGTTCCTCAGTTTATATCAAGTTTTCTACTTCTTTGGACTGAACTGCTTCGAATTTTGTTGAAATCCTGATTATAATGAGGGATACCTCCTCATTCTTTTGATCTAATGTGGCCTAAAGCAAATTTAAATATTAAGGATACTTAGGGACAAAGTAGGGATTTCCACTGTTTTTTCTGCCCTTCTCATTCAAACTTTATTGCCACTCTAAAACATGATACAAGCAGTTGTCCCACTTTTATTCTAACTGGTACAGAACATCTGTTTCCTGTTTTTCTAGACCATCAGTAAGGCTCATATTCTACTTTCACTATACTGGACTGTATTTTTTGCTATTAGCTTGTTTAGATCATAGCTAAACTCCAATGGAAATGAGGTGCATTTTTACCACAATCTCAACAGAAAGCACTGTGGTCCCTCCTCCATCTTCAGAGTCCTCTCTTTGCCTGACTGCTCACCACTGGGACAAGTACTCCTGCAGGAAGCTCCAAACAGACTGTGGCCTTCAAGAGAGGTGTTGAAGGCACAACAGGCCCATAACATCAATGTGACTGGAATCTTAACTTCTACTTTTCCTCTGAAAGGCATCTCACCTGGCATGAATAAATGAGTTTATTAAATTAAAGAGAAAAAAAAAAGGAGGAAAAAGTCTTAAAATCCTGTTTAATACATTGTTTTGTTACTGAGGACAGTAGAGAGACACTGATTATTTCTCACATTAGAAATAAAAATAGGAGCTATGATTAGGTAGGGAATTCATGTTTCTTTAAATATAAGGATTAAGACTAAAAGAGATTCTCTTGCCCCTCATGACTGTTGTGTGATGAGTATCCAGATTAGTTTAGTCCCACACTACAGTTTCCAATATTAATGCTTTCTCTCAAAGTCATGGGAACTAGTCCAGGAATGAAAGCCTACTGTCTGTTCTGTCTGTATCAGGCCCACAAATGTCCTTTAAAATTGGCACGATTATAATTGTTTCCCTATGTTTCCCAAGCTACCAATTTTCCAGAGTGTGCTGTCAAAATTCCAAACACCTATCCGACTTCTTAATATATAAAAGCTTTATGTATTTTCCTATTTTGGAACAGCATCTAATATATTGCTAAACATTCAATCAAGCTTCACTTTGTCTTGAATTTGAATTCAACTGTCACTCAATTTATTTTGAAATGTATTACAATATGAGCAAGTAGCACTGATCAGGATCAGACATTATTTCTGTCTTAATCTGGGTGATACTTTGTCATTAACTTTTGCGATGATGCACTGACTTTAGTTAATGCAGTACTGATATTCATTTGCTTGCAATCATGCCCTGTATTGGTTTGATTAGACCTACTGTATGGCTGGTTGATGACAAAACCCCATTGATTACATGTGGTCTGCTTCTCATTTCCAGTCAAGCTTTCTGTCTTGAGACATAAATAGTTTCATTAATTAGGTGAACTAAACACGTTGAGAAGCATTCATAATAGTCCAGTTCTGGCATAATAGTCCCAGTATTATGGATTCATTCTCTGTAGTCGATGAAAATTTGGTTATTCATTTAAATGAAAGCAGAATCAAAACCTATTGGTGTTCCTTTTATTTGATTATGCTCCCAGAATATATCCAGTACAATTTCCTCCTATTTCTAGAGGCTGTTATGCTTCACAAGGAAAGACACCAATTATTTATTCCAGATGTTAAAATCTCCCCTGCCCTGATAAAGAAATCTAAATAACAAGAACAAAACATGACTAGCTAAAACCTAGAGCTTTAAAAAAAGTTCTGGATGTAAGTCAAAATAGTAAGAATTTACATTGAATCTTCTATAAAGGATGCAGTTGTTTAATAACATATCAACTATGCTAAATACTTGGAAAAACTGAAGTCAAATCTTCAGGACATTTCATTGCTGTATTGACACTGCTCAGCACTTACCTTGCGCTCCTTCTCAGTAACCAGTATCTTTTTTTTCCCCCCTGTCCTGTCAATGTTCTAGAGATGCATTTTCAAATCTTTTTGCCAAATTAGGGCTATAGAGAATTTTTGGATGCTACCCTTAGTCCCAAGACTGTCTTGGGACTTTCCATTAAAATCAGCGGAAGAGGCCTCCCGTCTGTCTTGTGACTGGAAATGGGCATTTCCCTCCCCCCCCGCCAACAGCACTCTAATCCATTAATCTGCTTTAACGCAACACAAGCCAGTAGTATGTTAGACGTGGCAGAACCTGTACCAGCACTGGATGTTCCCCTCGGGTAGCAGCAAGAGCAGGTCCACTCCCTGAAGGAGGACAAGCCAGGACCTGTGGGTGAACACAGCCCAGCGGCCTCCCCCTGGCAGGGCCAGGACAACAACAGGCTCTGCTGACAGTCCAGGGATGATCAGACAAGGCAAAATATTGAATCAGGTGCAGGGTCCATCCAGAAAGTCCAATCAGAAACAGCAGAAGATGGGACTAGAACACAGGTTTCAAGGTCCACCCAGGAGATGAGGCTGGAGACAGGAGCTGCCTGGGCCTGAGCTGAAACACTGCCCCAGATCCATGGCTAGCGGGTGCGGGGGTGAGGCTGGTTGGGGCAATTAGGGTTTTTTAGTGCCCTCAGGACCCTGGCAGCTCCACAGAGGAAAATGTATACAGAAATGAGGGGGGAAAAAAAATCAAGTACAATCTGGAAAAGCAGTTTCAGATAATTAAGATTTCTACAACCAAGAATGAAGTAATTCTTAGCAATTCCACTTCATTAGTATAAGCAAAGTATGAGCATCATCTATCCGGTTTCTGCATGACAGAATGAGCCATAAAAAAGAAAAAAGAAATAATCAAATACATAGTAAAAGTAAGTTTATGAGTAACATTTAAAAGGACGTGTCTTAACTTTCAAAGATTAGCTGACACATACTTTGATGTGAGGCAAAGATACATTATCTTTTTTGAATCCTGGACTCACACTGTGCCTCACATGACCTCTGACATGCAAGTGTAGCAAGTCCCTTTGCAGACATTTTGACTTTCAAATCATGGTGATAGCAATACTTTCTCACAAAAGATGAGAAATTACTGGACACCCAAGTGCTACCATGGTGTATCTGGTATCTTTCTCAGAAGTTGTTTCAAAGCACTATTTATTCCCATTGGGTACACTGATCAAGAAAATAATTCTTTGGACCTTATTTCTGATGTTATTCATGGCGGCAAGTCAAGACCACAGAAAGGAGGAGCACTGAAAAAAGAAACCTCACTTGTGATGGTAGAAAAGCAGGCCATATTTGAAATCATCTCGTCACTTCTGCTTCTCAGTACTTCTCCGAAATTCCATGCTGCCTTCCTTCACAAAATTATGGAGAGAGGAATCATAGAATCATAGAATCATTAAGGTTGGAAAAGACCTCTAAGATCATCGAGTCCAACCGTCGAACCAACACCACCATGTCCACTAAACCATGTCCCTAAGCGCCTCATCTACACGTCTTTTAAATACTTCCAGGGATGGTGACTCAACCACTTCCCTGGGAGCCTGTCCCAATGTTTAACCACTCTTTCAGTAAAGAAATTTTTCCTCACGTCCAATCTAAACCTCCCCTGGCACAACTTGAGGCCATTTCCTCTCGTCCTATCACTAGTTACTTGGGAGAAGAGACCGACACCCACCTTGTTACAACCTCCTTTCAGGTAGTTGTAGAGAGCGATAAGGTCTCCCCTCAGCCTCCTTTTTTCCAGGCTAAAATATACTTAGGATACTTAGAATACTTAGGACAGAAGAAAAAAAAATGTAAGTAATCTATTTTTTGAAGTCTAGTTACCCAGAAATACTTTCATCCTCACCCTCCTCCCTGCTAGCAGAAGATGGAAAACAAAAGGGATTTTACAAAACAATTGTAGCTGCTTTTGGTCCTGCCTCCATTGTTCCTCTTGATCTTGATCACAACCACCATGTAGAAATCAGAACTTCCTTCATATAGAGACAACTGCTCAGCGAGGTCTAATATTTCATCAGCTTTCAGTCCTATGACAGAAACATTCAGTGCAACTCCTCAAACCCCTGGCATCCCAAGAGTAGCTAGGAGCTAGTTCCCAATCCCTCTAAAGGATCAGTCATTTATAGGTGTTTTTTTAGCACAGGGAGTGCAACACTCCACATTATGCTCGTCAGATTACCCTTGTGCACAGCAGTAAACAGATGATGATCGCTTCATACTTCAGTCTTCAGACAAGGGAATGCCAGAAACAGTGGATGTTTTGGACCTTCATGGGGCAGTAATGGCACCATGGGGCCAGAAAGGGATTTTCATGCCTGTGTCTCTTCCAGCCTTCACAAAATACACCTGCCCAAAGTCAGGGACTACCGCTCACGCAGGCTTCAGTTTTCCACTGATTATAAAGATACACTTTAATTGTCAGCAATGAACCTAGATTGGGCCTGGGTCCTCACAAGAGATTCTTACTATAAACGTTTATTTCTAGAAGTTTAATTTCTGTTCTCCTGCAGCAGAACTCCTAGGGCAGCCATACTGAAAGGGTTAAAGACCCCCAACCCCCTGCCCCCAAGTTATTTCTTGCTTACAAATAAAGAGATTTGCAGTGGCCATGTTATGAATGGTTTTATTGCTGTCTGACATTTTGTAATACATTGTTACCATTCCAGTCTTTAATATGTAGACTAAAAAAATAAACCATAGATCTAAAAGTACACAGTATTAGTTTAACCCATAATCAATACAGCAACTGATTCAAAGTATGCTACACAGGCACTTTACAAAAAAGGAAAATGTAATTTAAATCCATGTTTCAAGGATATTTAACATTAAATTCCAAACATTACTTCTAACAAACTCAACTACCCACAGAGCTGCTAGTTTGACTGTTTTCAAACAAAAGCTCACTGAGAGATTCTGTGTATGGCTGTACTTATACATAATATTTCAAAGCAGTAATGCTCTCTTGTGCTTAATAAGACGTTACAAACAATATATTCTTCACTTGAAAAACGTGTGCAATACTCAATGCAGAAATTAAGTTCATTTTTAAAGTGTAACACAAGTATAACCAAATACGTACACTATATACAGGGTGTTAGAAAGTTAATAAGGCTGCTTAATCTTTTAAATCTGGTGCATGGTACAGATAGGACACACACCCCCCCCCAAAAAAAAAAAAAAAAAAAGATGTTGTGGATATTCCCATGAAAGTCCAAATCTAAGTACTTGCAGAAATGTCCCAGCTCCTTTGAACACTCTATTGGACTTTCAAACTGAAGCAGAAGTTATTTCTAAAGTAGTTCCACTCTAGCCATATAGGATTTCTAGCATGGAGATGTTATTTCTGGAGAAGAACATAAGAAATGACTACTTGATTGGCCTCTGGACAATCTGAAATTTCTTGCTGGTGCTAACATCTGCATGACTGTGCATGCTGTATATTCATTTATACATACATAACAAGAAAACATAAACCCACGTCTTCTAGCAGGAAGAGGGAAACATTCCTAATAATACATTTTCTTTAGGAAAACTTGATTGATATATACAGTATATTAAAAAAAACCCTACACAATTGTCAGCATACAAAAATATGAGTTCAGTATCTTTTTATACTTCAAAACCTAATGATGAAAAATCCAGGTATCCTGAGACAGATATGTACTGTGCATCTAATTTACCAATGCCAGTGTACTGCTGGAGTACAATTAGAAAAGCACTACCTGCATTTATCAACAAGTACAGCGATAAAATACATAAGGCATTGCATTAGCTTGAGAAACTCTCCTCTTTTCATAATGTTAAACAAAAATGGTGCAAAATATGCGTAAAATGCTGGCAGACATATCCATGAAGTAGCTGTAAAGTAAAGAGTACGGAACAATATGCATATATACGACAGTTACTGATTTTAAATGAAAATAAATGAAAGATACTTTCCTTTTTTGAGCATCATGCTTAACCATGATGTGTATACTCACACTCAGGCAATTGTCTTAAATATATATATATATACACTACCTCTGACAATGAGTTAATAAAACAAAAAATCACTGTTGTTTGCATGTGAATTTCTCTGGGTAAAACCAGATCAATAAAACTGGTTCATTTTTTTCCATTAGGGGATTCTAACAAATGAAATGAAATATGATTACTATAAATCCTCGTCAACTTAAGTTTAATCGTTTTGGCTCTAAAACAGTAGAAGAGCAGTTCTGACCACTACTGACTGCATTAAAACAAACAAAAAACAACCCAAAAACCTGATGCATTTGCTAAAACCCAGTGAAAACTACCTAAAAAGCCACTAAAGATTGCAATTCTCTCAGTGGACATAAAATTGGTTGGTTGGTTCAGCTGATAGCAGGAATATTTACTTTAAAATGGATCCCTAAACACAAAAATGTCTGGCACTGAGAAACTGGAATATATACATTTTTGTATTCATTTACATTTACAATCTACAAGGAAAATAAGTGTTATGAAATACTTAATTTGGGGAACTAGACTGAATCAATGCTCATTTCATAGATTAAAGACTGTTTAGCATCCTATTATTCATAGATGATGGTTACAAAGATAGGCTAAACATCATCAGCTCTACCTCAAAATCAAAATCCAAGTTTTCTCCAAGCATGAACCCTATGGCAACTTAACTGTTCCTTGGCCCTTAACCCTCCCTTCCCAGCTGTTAAATCTCCTATACATCCCCCACAGACTACCACTGAATCACGGCAGTCCGTATTTGGTAACGTATGTCTCTAGATCCTTGAATTTATTCCTAGAAGAATTACACTTGTCTTGGATGAAAAAGTAAAAATTACATACAGAATGCTTTCCCTAAACCAGTACAACACATTGTCATAAAAATAGGCTGCATAATCTGTTGCTGCAGAAGCAAAGATTTAACAAGCTACGGGTGTTACAGTTCTTGTAAATCATCACTGTTGGTCATCTCTTCTTGTCATCTGTAAGTCTAAAAATTTATGAGAAGATAAACATACTGTGATGAGAATGGATTTTTTTTACTCTGCAAGTGCACCTTGCATAAGGAACAAATACATCCTCTACATATACCAAACAAGATAAATAGCTTTAGTAATGAACGTGTGTAAATTTGTAATTTAAGAATGGGGTTCTTGAAGGTCCATCTAATGTTATTAGAAGCCAGATGTGTTAGAATGTGCAGTGTGCTCTGAAAACAGAGGGGCAAGAAAAGCAGTTTGAAAAGCTGTGCAATGTTTCAAGTGAACACTGGCTTTTGAAGGAAATTTTGAGAAATTAGGCACCCACTCTCCATAGAGAGTCAGTGGGACATTTATGCCCAATTTCCTTTGGAAATCCTATCTTTACGCGCTACCTGTAATCCCAGAAAACCAGGGCTTAAGTTTCTCAGCCCCTTTGATACCAGGCTAAATAGATACTTTATTTTGGAGTATGGGTCACCAATGAAGCTCATAGTGCTGAATAAGTTTTTGAAAACTGCCTCTAGAGGGGGAAAAAAAGAATAAAGAACCAAAAATTAGATATAAAAACAAGAGGCCAAGATTTCTGATGCACACTCATGAAACAATAGCTAAAGAATTTGGTCCAGTGACTGGCTCATAAGTATTTGTCCCTCGGTGTTTACAAATGTCTATTACCCCATGCTTTCAATGACAAAACAAATTAGACAATTACCATATTATACAGGAGATTCTTTTGGCACGTTTGCACTCCTACCATTTTCAATGCAATAAAAAAAAGTGATGACTAGTTACAATAATGTGTGCGCATGCAACAGATTTTGTCCTCTAGGTTATTTTATATTATACAGGATTAGCAGCTCCGTGCAGCTGACAGCTGACTTACCTCGTAGTAAAAAAACAAAACTCATGTGGGCAAATCTCACAGGAATATGCGAGCTCACAGCCGGGGCTGACACCGGCACCATCCTTGGCATGAGGAGGTTACGGCTTCTCTGTACTCCTGATGTCTGAACAAGCAGAAACTGAAACAGGTTTTACGCTTTTGCCTGGAACGGGAATTACCCTAGCCAATACTGCCTCTCTGAATAAAACACATCCGAAAGTATGAGATCCTGACTAGAATAGCAACTATAGAAATCGTGACTCTTTCTTACGTACAAGCGTTAGGTCATCCTAGACAAAATGAGTACGTTTCTAAAGAGTAAAACTTTGTTTGCTGGGTTTGGGTGGGGTTTTTTTTTTTAATCAAAAAGGTTATAGTCCCACAGCTTCCAGTAACTATGAAAGAGTGTAAACTTCAAAGCACAAAGGAGAAATTGTTACTGAAGCGTTCATTACTGCACGTCTTTGTCACAGTTTAAGGCAAACATTCTATATTTAAGGTTGGACCAGTAATTGATATGACTACATAAATATATACATATTGAAACTCACATATATGAGCAGACATATATATCTGTGGATATATAAAAATATTTATTTTCTTAGCAAAGTTAAAGTCTGTGTAAAAACATTAAGAATACTGAAAAAGGTAGGAGCTCTAATTCCTCCTTTGGAGAAAAGTAACAAGTCCCCTAGATATCCTATATAAAAAACACTCTCTGCAAGAGTACAGCTCATTTTGAATTCTCACTTATTGCATTGTGGATTAATATATTTGTTGAAGATTTCATAAATAATTAGATAATATGCAACAATTACATTGTGAGGTTTGATTGCTACAGCATAACTATAGGCTGCTGTTGTACAAAAAATAAATTTTATTCAGACAGTGTATGTCCTGCTCTAATAGAACGCATAGCTACTGCTACAAGTAGAACTATTTCAGAATATAGTTTTTGTTTTAATGTGTTCACATATGAAACCTCATTTGGGGGCATTTTCTCTGAAAATTCTTTGGCCAAAAGAACAGCCAAACGCAGACACATTTTCCCTGGGCCCTCTAAATACTCAGTACAGTTTCAAAATAAATCCATAACAATTACCACTCCAAAGAACTGAAACACTATACAACACAATTCTGAAAAAATACGGGAAATGGCAGCATAAAACATCAAACCCCCAAACTATGCTTCAACTTAAACCACAGACGTTTCCAGTTAAACATAACAATACTGCCTCATCCTCGCCTTATGTAGATTTGCTAGTATAGTACTATACAATATACACAACTCTGTAGAACTCTGAAATGCAGAGGCGCAATAATGTAAAACATCCGTCAGACAGAGTCTGAAATTCAGTCTAACTATGGATGAAATCAGACTTACCCTTCTTCTTCATTATAATGGCAACTGAAAAAGGGCAAAACTCCGCCTCATATGCCATATAGGTATTTCTTCTAAAGGTGTATGACAACGGACTGCTTAAGACATGGCTGAGTTTACTGATTACAAGCACACGTTCATAGCAGCAGTCTGCCTGCAGCCATTAAACACAATTCTGAGATGAGTTTTACATCTCTTACATACCTCACTTACATTATATCCTTGAAACAGTAATGTCATCGTTCTGAGAAATTATGATGGCGACAGGAAAAAAGGGATTAGCAGTGCAAAGGGCCCCATATGAAGTGCATGCTCATTATCAAGCCTAGTTTATCTAGGCTTTTATTCCTTCCACAAGAACGCGTTCTGTATAGTGTACAAGTGAAGTCATTTTCTCTGAACAAGACATTTGTTTTCAAGCTGCTGGCTATGCCTATCGTGTGGCTGAACAAGACACATCAAATGAACCTGATTCCAGTGTAAAATTCCCGAGGAAGATTCCCGTTCTACTAGCGTAAGGCTGGAGTGCACAGATTGCAGAAATGCTTTTTGGAATTCATTTTTCAATGCCAATAGAGAATATTTAGGGTATTTCTTTCTTTATCCTGAGTAAAGGGTTTTTTTATTTATCAAAGCCCCAGGCACATACTGCTATAGTGCAGTTAGATTTTGTCACATAGTCCCAGTATCCTAAAGGCCATTATTGGATTATTTTCTGGAGCAGTTCTCCTCATTCTTCTCCAACAGGTGGTGGTGGCTGGCATAGCTTGTATAACCTGACAATGACAAAAAACAAAGCAATTGTTATTCTGAAAGCTTGGTCATTACTAAAATGCGTGAAGTTAAGGAACACAAACTAAATCTAAGTCTTCCTGCACTGCAAAACAAGAGATACTGAATTCAGTTTAATAACATTGACGTAAAACCAGTAAAATCTTATTCATGAGCATGAATGTTTACATTGAAAGTGGTATCATTAAAACACACATCTATCAGCAACTTTATAAAGACATTCCAGTTTAGTCAAGTTTTCATATTTCTGCACTGAAGACCCCGCTCTGGAGCAAGCTAAGTCTCCACTAATCCAACTACCAGTTGTTGCTCTGGATTTCTAAATTGGAAAAGCTGCTTGGTGAATGCAATTGCCTCCATTTTTGTTTTGTTTTGGCACAGTCAGACCTCACTCTAACACAGTTCCCTATAAAACTGATGCTGTTGGAAGAACCTAAGACAGATGTCAGACACGTGACACACCAACATGAAGATTTTAAACTCTCTCCCCCCCATTTCTACGTGTATGAAGTCAAGACCAGTAAGATTTGGTTCAAATGACTATCTCAGTACCGATTGAAATAGCCACTTCTTCACTTATAAAGGCTTTTGAATTTCTATTAAACCCTTTTGCATGGACTTGGTTATTAGCAAGTGTTTGAAACTTTACCCTAGTGTTAGGAATACTGAAAATAAACGGCAATCATTCTGACCTCGGGCTCTCTGTCCTGTATGTCCAGCATACAGTTATCTCCCCTGCAACCACAGCAATTAGAACCAGCAATAGACATGATCTCATCTGGAGATTACATATTTTCCTCAGGGAAAGTGTATCATTGAAGGAATAGTGAAGAGAAGCCACCGAGTACGGCATGGCAAGGAGAAAAAGCATCAGAAGCCAAAAATGAAGAGACAATGACACAGCATGTGCATTAATACTTAACAGGAAGAATCTCTGATATTGAAATACCAAAGCAATAGAAATAGCAGGTTTGGTAGGTCTGGCTACAGGCAGAGTGGTGAATCGTCCAGTGGCTTGGGGACTAGGGATATTTAAGATGCTCAGGGTATCTGAGTTTTCCAAGTATATTTTGCAAATTTGCCTGCTAAATATCACATGAATTTATATGACTCCATTTCAACTAATCATAAACTTCAAAATCATACTACAAATCAACACAGAAACCAAAACTCTGTACATGTGGCTGAGCTCCCCAAACAATTCAAGATCAATGGGCTGGTGCCTTCTTGGCATGATACTCTGCTACTGAAATTATGTGTGGCACGGTCTGTATGGCTACCCCCATGAGCATTGAAAGCCTCTTCAACATTTAGGCACATCCTGTCAGAAAAAGCATCCTGTGGCTACGCAAGAGCAGGGCAGGATAGCTGCTGTTCTATTATTTCAGTTCCCTTAGGAATTAAAACCCATGGGACACTGACAACACACAATGGCTGTGGGCTAAATAACTTTTCTCTGAATCTCACTGGAAGTGATTATCAAGCAGTATTGTTTCTGGATGGTAAGAACAAGGAGCATCAGTTCTGTCAGCCAAACAGCAATTGCAAACCTCCTTTCAAACCTCCACCATAATGTGTTCTGAAGATCATCGGGCTCTTCCAAATTGTCATCTGGCAGATTCAGAAACATCATTTAAGGTCACACTGTGCAGACACCAATGTATTTGTTAGAAGCCATATACAAGCCAATACACGTATATCTTATATTTGTATACTGATGAGAGAATAAGATGGCTTGATCTTTATATGGACAAGTATGCAGAGGAAAATAAACAGGGGTTATCTGAGTTATTTGACTCTGTTGGTGTAATAAAGGAGTAATATTCAAAGCTAGCAAAAGACACATAAAATTACTGTCAGAATCTCATCTAAGTATTTGCAGTGGGGTTAGTTTTTGATGGATGTTTTAGCAAAATCTAATTTCTACGGAACAATGTGCAGAAAAGCTCAGCCCCAAGTAACAAGGTCTGTGTATTCTTCAGGTTAAAATGGTAATCATTAAGATTACTTGTCTTAAGAGCAAGTGATATAGGGGAATTCTGAAGCAAACTAACAACAAGGGTGCATAAATCCCTAAGGAGCTACAGTTGCTGAAGACGGTGTAGAGCATAAACAGCCTGTTCTGGGTCAATATATATATGGAACAACCATTTGAGATGGTACAAACAGATCAGCTGAGAAAAGACAGAACACAGTGGCAATTGCAGAGAACTGAGAACACTGTCAAGTGTCGTTAAATGGAGCCAAATGTAATGGTAAAATTCTTTTCAAGGCCAAGAACTGAGAACCCACAGTATCGTTTACCTATACGTCAAAAGTATCACTCCTGCTGATGACTATTCTGACTTATGTGACTTACCTCTCTAACGGTACACCAAATGCCCCAAGCACTGAGGTCAATGAGATATTCCTGTGACATTGCCGTTGCTTCTGACTGGCAAGTGTGCTGGATGCATCTGTCCATTCTATGGCATCTAGGAGCCACCTCATAGTTTTCCTTCAGCTTTTCATTGCTATGCTGTGGGAGTGTCTTTTCTCAACTGATGCAAAGCCAAAAACTGTGTCATGGCTAAGTTTTTCTTTTCAAGAACATAAATTTTTCCTTTATCACAAAAGCTCTGCATCTAGATACATGCTCTGTCATTTAAAGGTGGGAAAAGTTTCGTTTGCAACAACTCTTTGGCTGTCTCCAGAATTATGTCATGAAGGAAGAGTCCGTTTAAGGCCAGAACCATACTGTTCAAAACATAAAAAGGCTTCAAGAATCAGTACTTTTCTTGGTTCTTATTTAATCTCCTTTATGGGGCATGCAAGATGCATATATGCTCCAACAAATGCTGCTACTCAGCAACTGAACAGCAGCTGCTACTCAGATTTACTCATACCTTGTACACTTAAGGTACACTCCTTTTCTAGAATCAGATCCAGCACAGGCAAGGAACAATGTGCAGTGATTTGTTACAAACAAATTATGAGCAGTAGCCTGATTCCCTACTGGGAGAAACTGGGACACCTGAGAAAAGGGGAGCAAACTGCATAAGAAAAAGTTCCTGAGTATTACTGGTCAGAATCCAGAAGACAGTCTTTCTGTGAGCCTATGGATACTGTATGTGTTCATTCACGTGGTTACCTCTATCGGGTGTTACAAATTCATTGTTTCTTCACTGAAACTTAAACACCACAGTGGGTCTGTTACGTATTCCACATATCTGTTTAGCTCGTTCAATGTGTTATCATTAGTCAACAAAAAACATTATGTTTTAAATTGGTTAAAAAAAAGTTTAGAGCTGGATTAATAAAACCACTTTAAGATAAATTTAAGAACATTGTTGTTCAGTTATTTTCATTTATAAGTATTGTGCTTGTTAAGAAACATTTCAGGTACCTGCAATCCATCACAGCATTAAAAAGCTGGATAAATATAGAACAGTCACATTTTTCATTCTAATGGATGTTTCAGAAAGAGACAAAGAAAGACTACATCATCTCTAAAAGCAACTAGAACATGATTTTGCTGAGATATTGCAGTACAGTATTTCATTAAAATGGGGTTATGGATTTACTTATGAGTATTTCCCCAAAACCACTAAACATCACAAGTGATGAAGAACTTACTCCAGTGTTTTCATAATTAACATGAACTAGATTTCATTTTTTCAAAAACGGGCACGTTTTGAAGTGCTACATAGCCTGGACTTCTGCAGCTAATTAATTAAAATTGTATGGCTAAGAACATAATTGATTCTATGTACATTAAAAGCCAAATCTTAGCAGTTAGTGCACAATACAGTCAATGTTTATTGTTAGCTTTTGAGCAGCCAGGACAGAATTGTGCACAAGCTAGGAAAAATCATGGTCTAGGACACAAACAATCAGTTACCTTGGGACAGACTGTGGCGTTCGATCCCTCACTCCTAAATTCTTGGCTGTGTTTTGTACTCTCGCACCCTGTGAAAGAAAAACAACAATTTTGCTTCATTTATTTCAACACAAGTTAGAAAGTTTTCTGAACTTTCTAGATGAACGTAACTACTGATTATAACTAATTAATACATATACTCCACGTCCCGAAACACCTCTCTTCTTCTAAGGTGGGGAACAAGTTAAAGCAGTACATTAATTCTCAACTTAGAGAAATATGCAGAAACTTGTCATTAAATGTCATTAAATAAATGCATACATATATATCTTACTAACATAAAAGAGTTCATAAAAAATTAACATTTAAGGTTTAAAACAATCCAAACACATCTTGTTTCAATTTGTTTGATTTTTGTCACCATTCTTTGTAGAAGGCATGGATAACAACATTTCTTTTCTGAAATGTCACTTATTTCCTATGAACTTCTGAACAAACAAATATTACAGATTATTTCCTATTAATAGCTTTCTAGTTAAATCTAGAAAAATGGCCTAAATTGAGGCACTAAATCAGGATTAGAAAAATGCAAGTCCTGATCTTCCTTTATAATCACAGAATCACAAAAAATCAGGTTGGAAGGGACATCCTGAGATTGTTTAGTCTTACACCCCTGCTTAAAGCACGGTCAACTAGAAAAGTTGGTCTCTCTGTACCTGAATTGATCCTTTGAAAAATAATAATGAAAGCACTTTTGTCTCACTGACTCATCCAGTAAGGAGGAAGTTGATAAAACATGCACAATGTTCATATACCACGACAGTGAAAAATGCAGACTCTTCTGCAAACAAACTAGCTTAGACATACGAAAGAACTTAGTAAAATTTGTTTTTAAATGATGAGATCTAGCTTTTGAAATGCAGTTTTATTAATGTAAAGTAGTCATCATAAAGAAACATATCTGTTAGATTTACAGTCTCTTTATGTTTTCTAACATTTTAAAGGAGGTGGAAAATACTTGTTCTGCCTATAACACATACACTGACTCTCCCTTTATTTCTCCTTCTGTACGACTTAAATTTTCAGGACAAAATAACAGAGACAAAAATACATAATCTCACAATTCTCAGAGTGAGATCTTAGATTGGTGTGAAACATCAAAGATAATTTACATTCCAAACAGAGCTGCAATGGCAGCTGCACATGGTGTAAAAATGAGGTATAATCATTGATTCAATACACAGAGTAAGACTAGATCTTGCATTTGACTGAAATCTGGTACCCGGGTAATTGATAAGGTATTAGTTCACTGTTATGGGCTCAAACAAAAGATGAAAAAGGCTGGCTGTTTACACACAGGTAGGTTTCTCAGAGTTTATGTAAATCAACACGGGCCACAAAAAATACTGTGTCCTTACATTTCTTTTAGGAAAAAAAAAAGTGGTAAGGATAGAGGAAAATAACTACAGTACCTACAAAACTGAAGGCAGAATATAGATTTTACTAGCTTTACATCTAGCTCAGTAAGCTTGTCTCCAACAGTTGCAAAAGACACATGACTACAGACCGTGACAAACATATGTCTTTCCCCAGGATCTCCTCCAGAATTCAATCATTAGTCACTCAATACTTCCTCTGTTCAGCAGCAAGTATATATTTAATAGATTTCAGTGATTCTCTTCTCTTCTTTCCCATCTCATCTTGAACCCATGAATAACTTCACATCACTAACCTCCTTGTGGAAGGAGGTCCACATGTTGGGTACAGTCTTAGCTTGTTGTGTCAAGATCCACTGTTTTCATTTGGTTTAAATCTGCCAGTTTCATTTGATGCCTTTAGTTCTGCACTGGTGAGGACAACAGTCAGTCCCTATCCATGCCACATGTTCTTTAGACCTCTGTCATATCCTCCTTCACTCATGAAGCTGAACAATCCTAGATTATTTTGTCTGTCTGTCTTGTCTATAAACGATTCCCAACTGTTGATCATTTTTTCTGACATTCTCTGAACCTTTTCCATTTTGCTATATCCTTATGGAAGGGATCAGAATGTCAGATAGTTCAAAATGAAGGGTCATGACAGCACGATTTCTACTTTGTCATCTATCCTTGCCTAAACCATTATAACTTCTGATTTGCTTTATGGATAGCTACTGAGAATGAGCTGATGTTTTCTATCATATCCTGAGGTCTTGAACATGAGATGTAATGGCAAGCTCACAGGCAATTATTTTGAATGTGAACTTAGGGGGGTTTTTTCCCCCGTGTGCATCACTTAAGAGTTATCTAAACTGATTTTCATCTGCCATTTTATTGCTCAATCATGAAGTCCTGTAAGATCCTTCTGTAATTTTTCATAGTTAGTTCTCATCTTTAATAAAAACTTGAAAAGAGTTCAGAGGAGAATAGGGAGAACGATTAGGTAAGAAAACGCAACTGAAAAAGAAAGGTCAGATGAATTGATGTTCTATCTACAGAAGTGATGGCTTATCAGGGAAATGATAATCAAATTGGTGACAGACTTTTTAGTAGGGCCTGTAGCAATAGGACAAGGGGTAATGGTATTAAACTAAAAGAAGGCAGATTTAGACTAGATATAAGGAAGAAATTTTCACCACCCACGAGGGTGGTGAAACACTGGAACAGGTTACCCAGAGAGGTTGTAGATGCCCCATCTCTGGAAACATTCAAAATACTAAAAGTCTACTGCTAGAAAGGAAGTAAAATCTGGTCTCTAAGTCTACAGTATACTGGACAGAAAACGGGACACTTAAATTGAAGGGAAGAAAAAAAGAAAATAAAAGACTCAAATGAGGCCCTAAGTAAAACATCCTAATGAAAAGGTTAAGAAAACTGTGGAACAGACCATTGAGGAAGCACTGGGCAGGATTCTCCGCTACTGGAGGTTTAAGAACAGATATGACAAGTGTCTGTCATGAATTACATAAGGACAGCTGATCCGGTGTTGGTTACAAAGTTAGACATGTTGAGCCCAGACCTTCATCACTTTCAGCGTCCTTTCCTCAGTGCCGTTTTCTAAAATTTTATCATAATAAAGAAACCCCACCGTGACAGACTGCTAAGATCGGTATATGATTAACATAACTGAGAGCCAAAATATACATATACATGGGAAAACTGTCTAAATTAATCACATGTAGATCCTGAACATCAGTGCTGTGACTACCTCTGAGAACACAACCAGCCTATTTTTACTTGCATCACTCACTAGGCAAATTCATTTTAGTATCTTGCTCACATAATAAATCAAATGCATTGATTTAAAAAGGAGTCTAGCTTTATACAACCGTGTAATTTATTGTTTAGCAGGAGAACAAATTAGACCTTACTTACAAGCACCAGATTCTTATTTCTTTTGAAGAAACGCCCTCAAGAATTACTAGCAACTTGCTACATGACATCTCTGTCTCCACTGAGCACAATTATACCATTTCTATTTCAATATACTGTTAATTTATATTTCTCCAATATTATTCTTAAAGCTATAGCGATGTAAATATTGACACTGTTCATCTGACATAGGCATAAGGGATAGTTATGCTATGTGCCTCCAGAATGCTTCCCTCTGCGTACCGGTATTGCCAGAGCACTGGTGAAAGACACCGGCAGCTCTGAGGAGACACCACCATCAATCTGGACTCTTATATATGAACTAGTATTCTCACTGCCATGAGAAAAAATGATAGGTTTATTTTCAATACTACACACTAATTTAAGGATAGCAAGAACCAGTCACATAAAGAAAACAGATTCTCTTTATGCCCTGCTCAAAGAGCTCTAAATCAGTATAGTTCTTATGAGAATTATTCAAAATGCAGTGCTGTTATACTCATGAAAAGGCATGGAAAAATGATTACTCACTTAAAAGACACGACAAATTCTCTCCTAGCCTTTTCTGTTTATCAGCTTTTTAGTTACCTTTCTTCCTCAGAGCCCTGTGCCCTCCTGCAGCTCCTTTCCTAGGCCTCTGTCCTCTCCACACACGCTACATCCTGAAGATACACTCCTGTCAGGGTGCTTTACACAGTATTTTGTGGGTACAGATGTTGACATGAATAAACATACATGAGTAAATAAAGTTACTAAAAGATAGTTGGGACGTTTTGTCAAAATTTTTATTTTAAAAATTAATCTAGACTGGATTAGCAGATGAAAAACAGAAGCCACTTAACTAAAACCATCCCACAGACCCAAGTTCATACCAGCTCTCACAAGTTGGTCTCATCTTTTTAGTTCTCACAGAACAGTTGCTTGTGAATACCTAACTATAATTGACAGGGCAATTACTTTGAAAATTGTTCCAACAATACAGTCGGGGCTATTATGAGTCTTGTTAAACATGATCACGACCTCATTCAATTTAAAAGAAAAAAAAACACTTCCTGAGGTCATCCATTCAGTCAGGTGTCTCCAGTCATTCAGTACTGGTGGCCCAAGCTGGAAGAGATACCAGCTTCGAGTAGAAACAATTTCCCTGTGTGGAAACCTGATGCTGCTAGGAGCTAACATTGTTGGCTTCTCCAGAATAACAGATGGAATAGATGTCCTTTCATTTGCACCTCCCTGTGGCTAATCTCTTTATTCCACAAAAGATTCAGGGTATAAATCGGTTTTTCTTTGGTTTTTAGGGTTTTTATATTAAGCCAGGAAAAATACACATGTATTGCCTTTAACTCAACGTTCTGCATCAAACCCCAAGAAGCTTCCCCCCCCCCCCCCCCCGTCCAAGTTTTATGGTCTGCATTATGCTCCTGACAGTTAAATCCTACAGATAATTTAAACATTAAATCCGGAACAGGTTTCTAGAAAATGCCATAGTGCATTGTTGAAATTACTCCAAAACATTTAGAATACAATGGAGGGTTGTATTTCTACTACAGAACTCCAAGACTGATTTAAAATAACAACAAGATTATTACTCTCTTAAATGCCATAGTGGTTTCCTGTAAGAGGAAGAATGTGTGAAAGAAGTCTGGCTTGATATACTAGCAGACTTTTCTGCAGTGTCTGTGGGTGGTATTGAGATATTGGTATCTTTAACAGCTATTGATCACCTGCTGTTTTACTTCAGAGAATGTAGCTCCACTGCAGGCTTCTTTCTACATCTCTATTTGAGCAAGTACAGTTACAGCTGCTCAAAACCATGCAAGTTACTTTCATTTTGTCTCTCGTTTTCATTTAATAAACTGCAGAAGATCCACAAATGAATCAGAATTTTTGAAAATGGTCTAGAACTGTACATTGAAAATGTGCCCTTTGACGGAATACATCCTGCAAGCAGACGTATGCAGAACTCTACGTCCACTTTTTTTGATTGCAAAATACCCAGATCTGCCTTTTGTCTAGAACTTCAGGAGCAGACATATCAACCTATACACGAAAGTTTATTCTTATACAGCAGTAGGTTTCTTTTCAAGTCAACTTAAAGCTGTAATTCCTGAGCAGACATACATGATCTGATTCAAGAACCTTGAGGGTATTTATTCACCACAGAAACTTAATTTATGCACTGAATAAAGTGAAAGTCCGATATGAAAAGGAATGAGACTAATTACTCTGATGTATCCATGTTAGGCAGCAGCACTTACATAGAACTGATCAGAATCGATGGCCTGAGAATATCTACACAATTGCTTTAACGGACTAAACGTTTGATCTAGCATGTGTGTATTTTTATCTACGGCAAGTTAGAAGTAAAGTACAGCTGTTTAATCATTTTCATAACTAAGCCGTGATTGCTGTACAGAATATGTAGCAGAATTTATGAAAATAATAAAATTAGATGCAAATTAAACGCTAGAAATTATGAATCTTGTCTTATTGGTGATTGTTCCAATATTTAATTATCTTTTTTTCATTTCAAGATTGAGTCCATCCTGTATCTTGTTTATGCTTTTGTCATAAGGTTGAAAGCTACCACAGGCTGGGATGTATGTTCCATATGCACACAGAGTGATTAAGCCCCCACCCAACCTCTCTTTCATCAACTGAATAGGTTGAGCTCTTTAATCTTCACTTCCTAAGCCTTGTCTAACAACCTCTGGATCATTCGTGCTCCTCCTTTGAACTCCTTCCAAGATTCCAAACATCCTTTTGAAAGTATTTATCTGATAACAAGATATTCTAGGAAAAGTTGTGCCAATACAGTAGAGTATATCCCACATTTTCAGTTAATATTGCCTTTTAATCCAGCATTTTTTGTCATACCTTAGCACTAAGAGTTCATGTTGAGGTTGTTATCTATCCACAACAGCCTCTAAATCGTAACAGTCTATTATGACCAAAGAGTGAAAAACACTATTTCAAAATAAGCACATTGTCCTCAGGAATCTTGCCTGGAAAGTTAAGAACCACGGTATTTATTTCTCCCCTTCCTTCCTACACTTCCCCTTCATTCAGTATGTGAGTCACTTTTTATTAACAATAGTTAATAATCTTAAGTTATTTTTATGGATAATATATATTAAAATAAAGATTGTCTTACTCAACAGACTATTCCGATGTAAGGCAATGCCACAGCAGTTACTATACAAAAATCATTAAGTAAAATCATAACGCTGTAAAAATTCTGATCCATTTACACATACAGAGAAAGCAAGCATCTGGTTAAAAACAGCCTGTTCCATTATTAAAAAAAAAAACCACCTTTCAGTCAACAATAAAGGAAGAGAATTAAAAAAACCCAACAAAATACTCAAACTAAGAAAACACACAGACATTACACAACATTAAGATGGAGGTTAAAAAATGCTTGGTCAAGTCATTCTTCTTTGATGATAACACGTCTTCTTAGGAAGCATCAAGATCTTACCCATAGTGAGCATCTTACCTGTTTGCGCATGACGTCTGTAGCTTGCATGATATAGCGAGGAGGTAGCCCATGGCTCCGAGCCAGAATGATCGCCTGCTCCAGGGTAACACTCAGAGTGCAGCTGCAATGGAGACAGAAGTCAGCTATCTGCTAGCAGTGATTTCCTTAAAATAATTGCTTTTAGATCAATTATCTTTTTTAAAAAAGTTATAAATAAAAAAATTACATAGTAGACCTGCCCCCTATCCCTCCCCCACCCATGCAGGCATTAGCCTAGACACTAAAATGTTTCATAAGTAGAAAGATTTTGAGTGTAACAAGTGTTCCTGCTGACTTGCAACCAAATGCATTTGCCTTTTTTGCTGTTGTTTAAAAAAAACCCCAAACAACAAAAACCACAACCCAACTATGGCTTGGCAAGTGCATGAGAGAGTGACAACCCAAGGAGAAGAACTTCTTGTAACTGTATAAACCCCTTTCCAGGTGGTTTCTGCACATGTTATCTCTCACCCTCCACTGTTAATGCAGACCCCAGCTTTGGTACCAGGATCCTGACCTTTTGCATTAATTTAGCTTGGTTATTCTCATGGCACATTAGTGCAGTTCAGTCCAAATAAAGAGACATTTCCCCCTTTCAAAAAATAAAACAAATAAATAGGGCATTCCTTCAAATAAACTTTCTTCTCCTACTTCGACAATCTTTTTTCAAGTAAATACTTGAGGACAAAAACTGATCATGGTACCACATCCTAATGAAAAGGCTGTAATTGCTTTGTCAGAGCAACCAGGAAAGTTTCAGAGCTAAAGATCTTTCTGTAGGACAACCTGTCATCACACCAGACAAGAAGTAGTAGGGAAGGTCATTTTGGACATGCCATCCGGTTTCAGTTGTAATGGTGAGGACAAGGACGGACAGATGGTTTCTCATACAATCAAGACCAAAAGCTGTAGAAGACTCACAGATAAAGGCAATAAAACTGAGTAGAAACAGGTACTTTTTGAAAAGCCCAGCACGTTTGAGGGCTGCTATCATCCAAGAGGTGAGAGTGGCTGCATTCTGCACCAACAAGCTGCTTGATGATTTTTCTGTTCACAACCAAAGTACTGCAATAATCAAATCTCTTCAACCAGAAAGATGAGGTGTACAGAAAATGATCCTACCTCAGCAGAACCTGACAAAAGCTGCATATTTCAAGTTCAAATAATAAAACTAAGACACATGGTTAAAACATACTTTTGAGTAGCCTTTTGGCAAAATCCTGACCAAAAGATTCTGCATAGCTTATATTATGCACACAGAAGAGACAATATGTTTCAATCACTCATTTTGCTGAGCAGAAGATCTGTAGGAGGAAAAATGTGTCTGTGCTTATTTTCTTACTGGAAAAAAAAACCCTGACACATTTTAAATACCACTTAAGTAAATTTATGGACTGTAAAAAGTTTCACAGGAGTGAGTATAGAAGATATTAAATTTGATCTGTAGCTTTATTAATGGCTTTCATTAAAAATTTATAACCTAAGTGATTTTCCTTGGTAATGAAATAATTTTTATTCCCCAGTTTCTTGTATACACTGACCTCAGTTAACTTGAAGCACAAATCTATTGATCTTTTATGTTATATGTTTGATTAAGGTGGACAATAGTTAAATATTAGACTACAAATTCTAAACACTGTGTTTTCATCTTATCTTTGAAAGGTGAAATACTGCACAAATAAAGTACACGCTCATAATATTTGCCAGCACCAAAATCTAAACATCTAACCTTCAAGAACAGACTGCAAAGGAAGCTTTGTCCCATTGACAACGGGAAAAAGCAAACGTATCTGAAATCTGATTTGACAGGTGTAATCTAAGCCAGAGAAAAAGGGCAAAAAGTCTCTCTGTGGGTGTAATAGAGGTTAATGGGCTCAAAGTACAGCTTTCAACCAACCAGTTACTGAGCCAACTTTCCCATAAATCCCATCTTCCTGGAACCCAAAAGACTGAAAGAACAGAAAAATCATATTCTGCATGCATGAATCAAAACTAACAAAAGAACCTCCTAAGTGAAGGTCAGCTTGAAGAATTAGGTGCAAACGCTAATCTTGTGATTGAAAAAGACTGCCAAACCGCTCGCTATCCAAAACCTGATGAAATCGCTGGTGATCACGGACACTATGAGCCACGTACATTTTGACAATGCAAACCATGATTCAGAAATAAGGTTGCCAAGTGTGTAGATAAAGACATAACCAGAGTGGGAAACGCAGAAACAAACAGTAAAATAGCATAATGAAAGTTTCTTTAATAGGCTACTATGGAAGTAGGCAACAACTACAGTACAGTCCTGAAACATATAAACAGACTAAAATTGAAGATCTCACCTCAAGGCAAAAACCCACTAATTCTAAAGATAGTATTTTTAACATATCCTAGGAAATCAGTAGTGAAGACACTCAAGATGACAGCAGTGATGTTAACTATTATCACATCTCTTTAATAAAACATTTTACATTTGAGGTTAAGTCCTACAGTAATGCTGGTGAGATACATCTACTGTTTCTTTTAAAAACATTCTTACTCGTTAAAGTATGTTAAAAATGTTAAAATAGGATCAGTGGCATGATTTCACTTCAATATAATATGTCATTAGAGATGCGATTTAATATCGCTAGATTTTTTTTTAGACTTGACATTAGGAAACATTTCTTTACAGACGGGGTGGTCAAACACTGGAACAGGCTTCCTAGAGAGGTGGTCGATGCCCCAAGCCTGTCAGTGTTTAAGAGGCATTTGAACAATGCCCTTAACAACATGCTTTAACTTTTGGTCAGCCCTGAAGTGGTCAGGCAGGTGGACTAGACGGTCGTTGTAGGTCCCTTCCAGCTGAACTAGTCTAGTCTATTCTATTTTTCTGTGTTTCTCCTGAGGCATGTAAAAGGTCTGATGAATGGCAGAATTAAATATAAATGATTGTTTATGGCTTTTGTCATGTAATTATGAAATGAGGTTACTACTTTCTAAATATAAAAAACAACAACACTCAAATAGCTTCATTTTGAATACCTAATCAATGAGATGGCATCCTCTAATAAAACTCATCATATAAACCTTCCACGGTGCTATGCTGAACTGACTCACTAGTAAACCTATATTTACATGCTGGTGCTTTCTTCCAGCTCCTCAAATATAGTTTTTGAATTACTACATATTCATTATCACAAATCAAACTACCCTGGAAATCAGCTGTGAAAGAAACAAATGCACACACAAAACATCAGATGGTAACATGGAAAAGTCATAACTGGAAGTACCTCAGCAATAGGACTGCCAAGCATACAGAGATCAACCAAATGCAAATTTAAGCCAATAGAACTTGTACAATTTTATGAAACAATATGAAAGCTGGAAATTCCTCATATAGTAAGACTGTTCTGGTGGTCTGAGCAAGGTTCAATATCAAGGATTGTCAGCAAATATGTGCAATATGTAATAAACCACCCTTCTCCCCCATTTTGAGAGCTAATAAGCAGATGGTATTAAAGTTTACAAAGCAATTTGGAAGCAGTTCTGACAACTGGAAGTATCTGGTCATTTGGATGCAATCAGCCCAGACAAATCAAACAAGGAAAATATTAAGGGAAAAACTCCTTCGATGCTCTCATAACATTCTGTTATGGGAAGCATAATTCTCAAACCCATATATTTTACACTGTAAACAAATCAAAATCTGTTCTCACTCCCTCTCTTTTCCTCTCATCCCTTCTTTTATGCCAGAAAAACAAAAGACCCAAATTCATCATCTCAGAATTTATGTCAGTTAGAATCACAAATTCCCTGCCTTGACAGATTACAGCAGCAAGGCAGCACAGACATTTGGCTTTCCCAGCACAACTGGGCTGAGAGTTCCTCATTTCGCCCATTTGGTTTCCAAGAAACAGAAGGGGCTGCAGCTACTCCCACAGCCCCTGCCTGCTACCCCCAGTCTCCCATCAGTCATGACAGTATTGACGTAAAGATTAAATACAAACTTTCAAACATCTTCTGGATCAGACCATTCTGAACAAAAGAGGTTAAATCATTTTCTATCACCAATAGTCCGTTTGTTTCTGACTGGATGTGATTTTTACTAAAGGGCAGCAAATTGTCTGGATAGACATACATCTACACTGAAAAATGGAGTTGTAAAAGAGGAAAACAGATTCAAATTTTCTAAGAAATGGATTATTTTGTGATAGCTTGTTTAATGTCACCTGAAAGGAAAAATAATTTGAGTTCATGTACACTACCTACAGAGCTGCCACTCAGCGAACTGTAGATCTATGTTACCAGAGTAAAAAGAATGTAAATCATTCAATCTATTCTCAGGTTTCAATTAGGATTCCAGCCATCCTAATTCCAAAGATGCATCACAACATCCCTTAGAAAAATGCCCTGAATAGAAAAGATGAGGTGAAACAAATTGGTTTAGTAGTTACCACAGTCAGAGATGTCAAAATGAATTATGTTCTGGCTATGTGAATAGGAAAAAAAAAAATATGAAAAGGATGCATGTATGCTTAGTCTAATTAAAATCTAAAGCTTCTACTCAACATGTAACTTAATGCCATTGTTATTTTAATTCCTTTTCTTTCCATACATCATAAGCTAATCATACCTACATTTGACCACCTTTTAAACCAATTACACTATTAAGTATTCATTTGTTTCTGCCGTCATTTAAATTACTGCTTATAGAGCAGCTATTATTTATGTCAGGGTATGCAGCAATTAAGAACTTAGTACTAAAGTAAGTCAGTTTGGGGTAAAATTTTCGGCGGTATTTCTCTATAACTACTAGTGATGCCTGGGCAATATGTATTGATTCTGATGAGTAACCCAAAGAAGAAAATAGGCCATGAGAAACCTAGAAAGGAAGGAAAATGTTGTTCAGGACTATGAGAAATAAGCATAAAAAGTATAGACAGGCCTAACTCAAGACTCTCCCACAATTTCTAAGCTGTTCTCATTGTAGGAATGTCTCCATGCAAGTAAAATTGAAGTTTGCATTCTCTGTGCCCGTACACTGAAACTTTGCTGAACAGAATTTCATCTCGCAGGGAGAGGGAAGTTGGGCCAGCCAATAGGTATTAGAGAGAAAATGAGCACGAAGTTCGTACATTAAACTACAATATTGCGTTTTACAACTACAATAAAACTCTACTGGAGTTCAGGACTTAGGTTCAGTCCCTTTATGAACCTTTGTGAAGCTGAGATGTTCCCAGTGTGGAAAGACCACTACTTTAAAATCAGCCTCGGATTGAACCCATCCACTGAAGGTTAGTCCAAAACTTCTGTTATTTCTGCCAACATATAGCAAGCCATTACTCTGCATGTGAAATGTATTTATTCCATTATGATGGTTCAGTAATCATAAACAATGCTTTGAAAAGTGACTCTCTGTGGAGGATATTACAACACCACACAGAAATGGATAGTCCATGGCTAAGGGGACTTCTGCCTTTTATCCATTAAGCATCAGCATGTACAGGTTTCCTTCACAAGAGGCACCATTGTGATTCTGTAGTTGTGCAAACCTCAAAATAAATTTATCCCAACTCCTATATCAGGCATACATCCACCATCCCACGACAGGATAATCAAACCCAGCTCTACCAGGTATTTTCAAACACAAGCTACCAAAAGATTTCTGACTTTTTCAAGTAGGTGGCATGAACTTATCAAGCTAGAGAATCAGTCTTGGGAGGTAAGTATACACTAGCCATATTTCAGACCTAACCTTGGTCTATATTTGTAGTTTACAAATATAGTTTTAATCAGGTTTATTAGATTCAATATTAGTAATTTTTAATCCTGAAGCATGAAACATGCAGTAGGTAATGATGATTTGTTTTGTAGTTTATTTGGAAGATTACTATCATCCAATCTATTTCTAGAAATAAAATGTGACTATTCTATCTTCTTTTAAAACAGAGAGCTTTTCAAAGAATAATGGGGAAAAACAAAAAGCACTGTACATCTTCTGTCATTGTTAAAAAACTGCACAGAGCATCTTTTCACAAACATTCTTCCTGTAAGATCTTGCCACCTTTAATCAGCTGGAAATGTTGCAAGGAGGCACTTCCACCATTAAATATTCTTTCTTTGATGAAAGAACAGCATTTCCAAAAGATTCAACGTATCCCGTGCCTTTTGTTTGCTCGTTCTCAGCCATACTTGCAAAAACAAACAAAAAAATCTAAAGTCAACTGAAAACCCAGCATCAGCCAATATGTCTTGTTCTGTGCAGAAAGTCTTTCACATTAAAGGCTTCTTCCCATGTAAGCAGGCAAGTAAATCTGCTGGAAAATTGCAATTTACTTCCTGTCTTGTAATATTTTAGGTTAGTCAGTTAACTCTCTTCCACCTCAAACATTAAAGGAGATATGGATAAGTTTTTAATTTTAGATTGTTCGAGAGGACCTATTCTATTTTTGTTGTAACGTAGCAGTTTTTGTAAGGAAGAATCAGATTCTCCCAAAGACCTGGACTGCAGATAAGGCATTACTGTGGGAACTGGAGTGTGAGAGGATGATTCTACAGAGCAAGGTGATTGAGCAGTGTGTCAACCCTGCTACTAAATGTCCATAATGTTAAAAGGAATCCAAATACAAAAAAGAACACCTTGAAATCCGTACTAGTAACAACTTAGATCCATCTTATCTGTCTCAATGCATTTTATGCACTTCTCTGCATTTTCAGATTGCATTTTAAACGAAATAGCGTCTCAGACTTTAAAACATGCAAGAGAACTCTAAGACTATAGTCCTTCACATATGTATTAGAGATAACAAAGCAAAAATGTACCAGATTGCCTATGAAAGGCAAATATAGATCAAAATAAAATGATCATTACTGTAGAAGCAACCTGTTTGTGCTGTCTCGTTTACATCGTCTTAAGACAAATTTTCGCATATTGAACAATTACATAACTGTTTTCAAATAGTAACCAACACAGAATTAAATACTCCACTATCCTAAATTATTTTACGAAAACAAAAGTTTGTTTATGCATCAATTAGGTAAAGTATCACAAAAATACACTAATTGTAGACAGACATAACAAAACTGCCATTTAAAAAGAAGAAGGGAATCTTGACTAAATGGGAAGGTAGCAGGACTAAAAGCACAATTTAGACCAGAAGGCTGGAGAAGAGCAAGGATTAGTTTTTCAGCCTGTGCTGACCTGTCTCCTGAAAGTAGTCCCATTGATCCCAAAAAGCCTTCTTACTGTGGAGCTAATAGACAGCCTAAATACAGCTGTAAAACTTCAAGGAGATGACTTATTTTTTTGGTAGCACACAGTCATTGAGCTCAGAACTAAATTCCTACAGGAAAATTTCTAAAATAATCTAAAAGGAGGAATTCTTACGATAGAACGTCTAAAATATAAATTCAGAGTACCTATTTTTCACCTTGTTTCATTTGATTCACAGAAAGGCAGCTTGCCATGATGGACAGCTTATGGTGTTACTCTGCTTCACTGTGTGGAAGATGGAGCAGGTTTAGCTGGATTGCAGGAGCTGTGCCAGCTACAGGAGACAGCATAATCAACCCTTGGCAAAACCTGTCTCATCATTCAGCCGAGTGTCTGCCAGCCAGAACCCCACTGCTTGAAGGATGGTAACACTAAGGAGAGACTTTCTGGAGGGGAAATTAAAATTCAGAAAAGAAAATAAGACAGTGATTTTTCTGGGGTTCATCAAGATTATAAAAGACTTCTTTTCTCTCGATCCTCCAGGAAATGCAAAATTTTAAATAAACCTGGGATTTGTTTCATTTGGATGCTTTAAATGATTCCTTTGAGCCTGTAAGGCCTGTGGTCCCTGAACAGACTTCTGCAGCTGCTGCACCTAATTTCATTTTGGCATGGAAAGAGGCTAGGGCATGCCTGTGTAGTGCAGTCTCGCTCTTCTCCCTCAAGCAGGAGCTAGCACCATGATTCAATAAAATTTAAAAGTGCCTTTCATCACTTAGATTTGTACAGAGTGATTACAACTTCAAACAGAATGAATACAAGTAAAGAAAGCAGAGCATTGTTTACAGGGTGACAGCTGATTGGCAGGCAGAAATATAATTATGGATGATAAAAAAGGGAAAATGGAAATGCAAACTATTGATTTCTTGGACTAATTTAGAGCTCTGTTCCTGATGTTGATCAGCAAGGCATGTTCACTTATGATAATCCAAGGGGAGTTTGCAGTATTCACATGTCACTTAGGACAGTGAAGGTTAAAGGGACTTATTTTTCCCCATCCTTGTTTTTCTTGTGATCGAAATACATTTGAAAAGAACTGCTGTCTGAAATAGATACAGGATTTCAGGCTCCAATGTAAATTGGTAAACACTGTCATAATAAAAATCAAAGCAAAGCAATCACCAGCAATTCAAAATCCCCAGCATTATCTTGGATATATGGATGAAAATGTGAACTCTGCCAAGCTGTTTTAGCCTAGTGCGGCGTAAAAAGCAATTTAATATGGATCACAGAGAAGTCAGAAACCAAGACACTGCTGATCCAGAGATCAGCAATCACTGTCAAAGCAGACAAAGCTGCTGTTTCATAGCTCTTGGCCTCTTCTGCATTGGACTGCCACCCAGTGCCTCCCTCCCAAGCTATCTGGAATTCGCTTCTGGTTAGAAGGAGGGGTGGCAGACACCCCCCCTCCCCCCCGCCCCCTGTCAATCCATGACACCTAAGTTGAGAAAACACAGAAAGGGCTCTCCAGTCAGTTCAGTAAGAGACAGATAAATTGAGTGAGGGAAGGTTCATATATATTTTGTTTAAAGTCTATTAAATATATCTGAATTCTGACAGATTAATGGTTTGCTCAGTTCCTGCTCCCCATGAACAAAAGAAAGATGCTGACCAGCAGAGCACCCTGAGCTCTTCCACAGACTCTCAGACATTCTCTCCCATCAGGGGCCAATCATAGAAATTAGGCTAAAATGAGGGGCTTTTAAAAGAAAGCATACAGGAACCTTGCTCTGAGTTGATTATTCTTCATTTTTAAGCTGGCAAGACTGATAAGTGAAGAATATACTTTCAAAGTTCAACCTGCAAGGACATTTCACATCTTTCCCCCATCTGCTTGCCTAGTAGCATCTGTAGATAATACCAGTTTTCAACTCATTTAATATCCGTGGCATAGTGTTAAAAAACAGTTGCGAGTCCTTGGTCTGGGCCTACAAAATGTGGATTTCTGCAACTGATCGCAATCAAGCACTTCACAGCATTTAGTTTCTAAGAACACAGAAGGCCAGATACATTGCTGAATACAACCAGAGATAAATATCCTCTCTTACTGAAAATCAGTAGCTTGAACTCTAAAGAACTAACTTACAACTTAAAGAGCATTATTTTGCAAGATTATCTGCCCTGATTAAATACTATTCCCAACAGAAGAATTAGGCCTTCAAGATTGCCGGCAACAAGCAAAATCATCTATGTCTACGGGACTCAATCACATCCAGCATCTTACTCTTCCCTCTTCTGTCCTCCTTACGGGATTTTCATGATGCTGCAAGGCAGTTTCACTCTGCAGAGCAGCAAGGGGAGTAAGTTCACAAAAACACAGCAGAATTTAGCAGTAGAAATGTCGGGAACAAAATTCACCCAGCAAGCCTACTAGCTGGAGACAAAAGAAGCTTTTTATCTGGGCAAAGGCAATTTCAGAATGCCAAAAAGCAAAGCCTACTTAGTGCTGGACTGTAGAGATGTGGCCTAGGGAGGCCAGAAAGAGAAAACAGCACACAAAGTGACTTTATATGACTTCAAATTCTAAGGAAAAACTTCTTCATCCATCCAGTTTGTATGCACAACGGTAACTTCAGGAAACTGTTGTTAAAAAAACTTCCTCAACTTTCACCACTTGAAAAAGTAATAGCACAAGAATCCCTTCTAGTCTCTAAATACGTGAGTTTCCTTCTGAACTTTTGGAAATTCAGGGCAAAACCTCTTTGAGTACCTATAAAATCTCAAGTAATGCATTCCTTTTTCCTGGAGGGCCTATCTTAAAATGTCTCTAATAATGCCAAGAGTTGATGTTTCCACAAAGGCGGTATTAATGCACAAGTGAAGTAACTATCTTGTACGAAAGCTCAAATGGAGTCAAATAGACTTGCTGTAAAGCAGAACTAGCCATGCTTTAGAGAAAAGTGTTTTGCACCTTTACTTTATGTAAACAGGTGATCTTGAATCCTTTAACATCTAGATGGAAACCCACACATAACATTTAAACCTCATTCCCATTGCTCATAATATAGTCTTGAAATCCATTATGTTGGTCTTCCAATATTTTGTTTTTTAAATATACTTAAATAGACATTTAATAGTTTATACCTTTGAATTAGCCCTAGTTTTGAGCAGAAATTTGATGAATAATTTATTTTCCTCTAAGAACAGCTCACGTTCGGAATCAAGCATACCACTCCTTATTCAGTCACCAAATTATTCTGAATAATTTGTGACCCACACACTGTGGGGTAATAGTTTATTGGGACTATTAGAGTTGCTCTGACTTTATTCTTAAACTATAAGAATTTTTGGCACAAATATACTGGCAAATTCAGAAATTAATCCATGAAATCATAATGAAACCCAAAGGTAGTCTTTTTCAGCTTTATAAAAAAAATGGCAGAATTAAGCCCAAAGTCTTTTCTGATCACGTAAGACATGAAACTGAAACCAAGATAAAGAGCCAGAGAAAAGCTGTATAGCTTCATGGTCCTCTGAAATGACAACTTCATGTCAGTCCATGCTATATAGTATTTCCATCTTCATCTGGTATAGTGACTAGTGTTAAAGAAGACAGCCTTTTTCTGCTATTGCCTAAAATAAAGTACAGTATACAGCATGCTATATACACTTGTATCAGTGATAGAGAGTAACACAAATAGTCTTGCAAACTCTGTTAAAAGAAATGGCAAGCACTGTTTTTATACAACTTAATTGTGCTGGCTATAGATGGAGCTTTTCCTGTTTTTCATGCCTGATAATCTGCATTGCAGCTATGTTGCTTTTTTTTTTTCCTCCTCAAAGCTCTTTGAAAGAAAGGACATTACTTAAAATGAGGAGAAAGTAATGCTCATTCTAACACAACATACCGGTAACCAAGTCCGCTAAAATACGGATTTGCATAGATCAGAAACAAAGGAGCATATTTTTAACATATTGCTACCTGTAATCTACAGTTTGGAATTCTTAAAAAAGGAGCAGGTATTTAGCATCAGATTCTTGGTTATGTTTGGTTTTTTGTTTGTTGGGGTTTTTCCCCCTCTCCAATTGTAGTCTTTGCTTTTTTGGTATAATGTACAAAAAAACTGTAATCTGCCCAGCTGGAACATAAACATATTGCCGACTTTGATGAATATCATGAAGTACTAGAGAGCTCTATAATGACGCTATTGTCATATATATTTTTCTCTATTAAAATCTCTTAGCATTGATGACAAAGATCAGTTGATCATAGCTCAGTTCATTTTTTGATATAGTATTAATCACATCAACTGTTCTACAGGCTGAACGTCTAGTTATCATAAGGTACACCTGCAAAAATGCGTATCTCTTCTGTTTCATTTTTTTCCTTGAAACAAGCTCTACTACGATTCCTCCTAGCATACGAATTTCAGCAGTTCTTGCCTGTATTAAGAGTTTAATATAGTATGTGTTATTCACCTAGGAAACCTTCCTTTTTCTGCTTTATCAGTTAAGATTTCTGCCTTTTACTGACTTGAATGAGGAACAATCCGTTACAACTACACAAAACAAAATCATACTGCTCATTTCTGTCAATCTAGAATCCTAGAATTTCACCACAAATCTTTCAAGTGTGTTAGATATTTAGTCTAAGATACTAGACATTTAGTGTAAGACCTCTCTATAAATAAAAAGCAGCAGTCTCCAACCTGCAGTGACTGAATGACTGACTGAAACAAAGGGAGGAAAAGAAATAGTCGTACCGGTGAACTCCACTGTTGCACATAATGATGTGACAAGCTCCAAGCCGGCTACAGAGTTCAGAAGACACTGAAAGCAATCCAACTCCAGAAGCACTGCACGCAGTGTACGCGCAGGCAGCGGTGCGCTTGGATCGGATAAAGGACCCTATCAGTCGGTAGAGTTCATCCAAGCAATTGAGAGGCCTCATCAGCTGCAAGAAAGGAAGAGAGAGAGAGATTTAAATATTTGCTACTGAGCGCACATGAAATGCTCTCTTAGAGTAGGTCACCACAGATGCAGACGGAACGGCAGGGCTGGCTGAGAAAGCCGAAGCCAAATTCCGTAACGTAAATACACAGCACACAGTCTTCTGTTACATGACCTATGACAACTTTTTCAAACTTTTAAATTCTTACCGTCACTGACTGTTTCATTCCCAGTCCTGCCTACAGAAGTGTTTTTCACTTCAATAAACCAAATAGACCCATCAGTCCCATTTCCATTAATGGTATTGCCAAAGAAGGGAAGCCATGAAGAGGCAATCTACAACTGTATGCACATACAGGAGGGATGCCAAGACTGGTTAATTGACTCGCTGAGAAAATCAGCTTATTATTAAGACAACACTGTCCTTTATTTATACAAATGTCTAGTTCCTAATCCTGACTAACAACATGGAAAAACAAAAATGAACAGACAAAAACATACTACAAAGCAAGAACAGTTAACTTTGTAACAGGACTTAAAATAACCTCAGCATTACCATATGGAAAATAAACGATCCACCTAGTAAAGAAGGCAGCTTCAAGTGGAAGGCTTCAGAAAAGGAACCTTCAAGAGCAGTCTAGTAATGAAAGGCACCATCTCATAGTGCTTTGTATAACGGAGATGTCAACAAGACAGTTTTGCAGACCTCATAATTCCAAATTCCCCATTCTTTTTATTCCAGAAACACTTAAAGATTCCAACAAACCCCCCTCTTACTCAAAGAATCAATTTTTTGAAAGACAGTTCATTCCCTGAAGACAGTTTTAACTAATTAGGGAAATGGCAGCCTCACTTGCTCCTATATGAAGGTTACTTCATTGGAAAGCATAGAGGTCAAGTAAATCAATTCTAACAATCAGCATACTTAAACCTGGGCACGAATAGATTTAACTTGGTTTAGGTCCTATTGCTTTAACTTGCATCCATTTAAATTAATTTTAACTGGTGCCATTTACTAATGCAGAGCTATGGAAAATAGAGCAAAAGTCACAGCCACAAATTGAGATCATGCACTCACTCTTGGCTTGCTCCAATTGCAAAATAAATGCATTAGCTTAACCTAGCATCCCTTGGTCAGATCTGGATTATGAGATGCTTTTATCTTGCCCTTGAACTTTTCACTGAAACAGATAGGGAACAGGTTTAGGGGTAAAAAGCACTCCATATATAGCTAAATATTTCCTGCTGCACCTATGACTGCTTAGAAAGTTAAGTTGCTGACTCAGCAGGGAAGGAGAGGCACAGGCACATGTCCTCCTCCCCTCCCATGCGGTCCAGCACAGATCCAAGAAACAGGAACTATCAGCCTGTTAACACCCACGCTGGATGATATCGACATAAAATTTTAGTCTGTCATAGGGCTCAGCTGATGATCACTGTATTTCTCAAGCGACAGTAGCTCAATCACTTTTGAAGTCAGTGTAGGCAAGACCCTAGGAACTTCTTTTTTCCCTTACTGGGCTGCCGTATGGGCATTAACTCTCCAACAATAGGAGAGCGCATTAAATGAATTTTCATAGCCCCTGGGATCTCTCAGTCACAGAGGCTTAAAGACAGATGAAGGCATTTGAAGAAAGCCTAAATGAGGAGGTTCAGAAGAAAGCCTTCTGAGTGGGATGCTGAAGTATTTAATTTGGAACAGCCCTTCCAATTTTCAGAACAAAGAATTTCTGCTTGCACCTGCTCTCCCCCCACATGCTCTTGGAGCAATCGCATTGCTCTGAAAGCACAATGAAAAATGAAAGGCATGGTTCCCCTTCTCAGATACGCTGATGCCCTCCAGCCACACCTTTTGATACAGAACCACATGGCACCACACACCCCTAAAACATAGGTGGGACAAAATGCTGCAAGAGACCTCCTCCTTTCCCTGCCCGCCCCCCGCCCCCCCCAGCTTTAAATGATTCCATTTTTTGATGGAATTAATAAAGCCTCAGAAAAGAATTACAATAACAGTGTGTAACATGCAAAGTTTAATTAGGCACTTAGCATTTTTATTTACCTTATCTATATAAGCCGCTTTAGATGTTGAATTTGGAGGCAAGTTCGACTTGTCCAGGTAGAATGCCCTGAGAAAACAAAAAGAGTAAGGCAAAACCTGTTAATTGTTTAAACTTCTGAAAAAAATGTATGTAGGTGACTATTAGACACCGTCCTAAGGTTGGAATTTTTTGGTTTTTAATTTCATCATAAGAGAGGATGAAGGAATAATGCATGGGTAAATAGGCACTAACACTCTTTCTTTTAAAGTAATAAGGAACGTTTTTCTTGTTCTGGAGACAAACTGTCCCTCTGCCCTATGAAAACACAGTGCAAAATTTTAATCTCGAGGTAGTAGAAAAACTGGATCTGAAAATTATTTTCACCAAAGGTTTGTGGCAACTGGCTAGATTTTAATAGTGACTTTGGGAAACTTGGCATGTAAACAGTGCCTGAGCCTCATGCGCTACAAGCTTTTTTTATATTAGCTGTATATAACTGCAATAACATCAGAACAGAATCCCAAACATGAAACACAGTACTGAGAGAGGAAAACATACACAAGCTCACAATATAAAAAGAAACAAAAAAGGAAAAAACAAGGGGCAAATATACATCATACAAGGAAAATGACGTTTGCAATGTGTGCTGTCATGCATGCATGTGTAAATAAAAACAAACTGCCTTTCTTTACAATTTCTGCACACTTCTTTGAAAATGAATTAGTGCATGAAAGGAGAAGCCGAAGAAAACTGTCATTTACCTGCAGAACACAAATGTGATAGAGAAAGCATACTTACTGTATCAGGTTTCTCTCTTGTGTACTAAAGCTTGTCAACCCTCATTCTCCCAGTTCCTTCTATAACCTTTCACTTATCAATGAATGGTACCATAAAAAGTTTACATAAAATAGACAAAAGCAACATGCACTGTTTTAAAAGATAAAGGTTTGCTAATTCCTGTCTGGCACAAAGGAGGCTGATATTTGTACAGAGGACTTCCATGCTATCCTCCTCTCCTAAAACAGGAAAACTTCTCTTACTCAACACCAGAAAGGAAGAGCTTTAGCAAAGAGCACACGGGAAGCACGGAGCTCTTCTCCTGTTTCCTTCAACTCAGGAACCCTGGAGGAGTTGGTTTTTTTTTTTTTCTTTCTACCTTATAAGCGAATTAATTGCTCACCACAGATGAGCTACCATTAAACAACTCATAGGCAGGGGAAATATCTTGCATATATCTGTGATAAGATCACAGTTTCGCTGCCTCTGCAGCATCGCTTAAGGAAAAAAAACATTGTCCCTGCCCATGGCAGGGGGGTTGGATTAGACGATCTTTAAAGGTCCCTTCCAACCCAAACCATCCTGTGATTCTATGATCACAAAACTCATTCTGCTGGTTGAAAAGCTCCTAAAACCTGCTGGGGCAGCTGGAAATAGAAACACCTAGTAGGCTTCCCTGGCTGGATGAGGCATCCAGTGAGAACCAGGCAACAGCTACCACTGCAGCAATTCTGGCCAAGGTTAAAATAAAACAAAGCAAAAAAAACGCCACTGAACTATGGAACGTATAGGACAAAACCAGATTCTCCAGTGGAAACCTCAAGGTATCACTACGATCCAGCTCCAATGCCTGTGCACAAGGAGCAGACCTGACTAAAGGTCACAGCTGAGCCATGACTCAGGATGGAATTATGGCGTGTGGTAACCAAATTTCAATTGCAATAAAATATGAAAATAAACACTGAAAAGAATGCAACCTTGCATCCCAACTCTCAAATGACAGGACCACCTGAATCCTCCAGTCATGAGAACGTTGATTCATATAACATACATGAACAAAAATCCCCCTCCCTGCTTTTTATGGTGTTATCCATGAGTGAAGTTATTCACATAGTTACATGCTTGCAAGGCAGGGGTGCAGACTGCAGATTTGAATAGCCCTTTATTCTTCAATAATCTGGAATAACTGAGCTGATAAAAAAAATCTAGGCACCTTTAATTCTAGTAGATTTTGCTTCCCACAGCTTTACAGTTTTGAAAAGCATCTTCTCCCAAATTTAAGATTTGAATTAATCCCCTCAGAAAGCACAGCAAAGCTAATCTAGTTCTGTTATTCCATTAAGCCTGTTGCACGATCCAGAATGTACTCTGTGTCAAAGGAAGCTGGAGACCGTTGGAAGGAAAAGTTTTGCAGAGAAAATTACTCATAAATCACTTTGAGCGGCCACAGCACATAAAAGCTATCTCAGCAGCAACAGACCAACCATTTCTTTGTTAGCAAAGCTAAAAAACAAAGCATCACCCTGCCATCCACTGAATATTATCGGACTGAAAGCCTATACTGTTTTTTCCTGCCATGCCACAGGAAAATCTGCTTCATTCAGAGTCTGTTCAGCACTCCCATTCTCTTTGGACTGTTATTCCAGCAAATTCAGCTGCATTAAATGAAACCAGAAACTAAATATAGAACAGTACACACATTAATGGAGTACATGGAAAATAATCAACTCAGGGTACAAAATGAGGCAACATGGACACTAGAATGGGATATACAATTATAGGAATTACTCCATTAATTCAGTCAATTATTCATTAACCTAAAGAACAAACAAAAATCAACTATACACAACATTAATTTTAAATATAAAAATATCCTGTTACAAATGAAACTATTCCCCCCCCCCCAATCTGATAACACTCCCAGATGTTTCTCAAGTGCTTTATTTTTATTGCTTTTCATAAAAACGGTCTTCAGTATTTTACAGAACATGACAAACTGTGGACAGCACATAAATTTCCAAAGCACTTCACTTAATTACTAAATGCTTGTTAAGGTCCTTAATCATATTTTATGGGAAAAGTTAATGGCAATCTTGGCATGGTTCCCAATTTGGACAATATTTTCTAATCCATTTGAAATGAACAAGAATGAAATCATAGTTCTTTGTCTGCAAATGTGATGCTGGTTTTGCTTCCAAAAGCCTTACAACTTCTGTAAGCTGCAGCAGAAAAGCCGTTCTTTAAAAAAAGGTAGACAATCCAATAGGCATTAAAACTACAGGGGATTATTGCTGTGTTCCACTTCTGCAAGATATCCCCTATGTAACAATGTCAAAAAATGGGACAAGCATCTCAGGGAAAACTTACACTGGAATGAGGTAACAAACATCTTAGGGTTCAAAAAGAAAAATCTATCACAAGATGAATGCTTTCCCAAGATGTTTTCCCAGAACTTGAGTACAAAGGAGATGCAGAAGTACTGATGTTTTCTTAGTGAAGCATTTTACAGGGTACCCTCCAAAATTGACCTGGAAATGTAAAATCCTGAAAATTTGAAATATTGAAAATTGAACCCTAAGGAGGCTCCAAACATGTAGAGATATGCATTCCTGAGTAACTTTGTACACGCAAATAATTCAAGCAAAGCCAAGTTTCTGGTCTCACTCTCAGTTTGTTGTTCCAGGAAGCCCATAGGGTTATCCTAGATGTTGATCATCTTTTCTTTGAAATACAAGGATAGTGCAGAAGTGATTGGAGTGGGGGAGAGGGGGGAGGGCAGGTAATTGGGTTATGGCATTAAATAAAGGCAAATTGGGGGTTCTGCTCTAGAAAGGTTTTGCTTTGATGTTATAGCAGAGGAGAATTTAGTCTTTTACATTTTCTTCATCACTGTGGCATACATATAAATAAATTCATACTGTCTTCAACGGAAGGATGGAAATATATTTTAATTCTACTTGATTTTCAATCCCTTGGTCACAAGATATTCAAGATCATGTAGATAAGCATGGTCCACAACATGGCAAAGGATGCATCAGTACAGAGGTGCCGAGTCAGGAAGTGCTAGAATTAGTGTCCCTAATTCTTTTCTTCAGCTCAAACTACAAAGCATGTATTTATGACATAGGTAAATAATATCGCTGTGTATTTTCATATAAATGCACAAGTGCTTTTGTATTTCTTTAATAACAATTCTGTGTTCTGCCATCTGGTTGTTTACTATATAGGTGAGCATGTCTATAGCACATATTATATATATGTATACACACACATTTGGAAATACATTTTTATATCTATATATAATACAGATATAAATTCAGTTGTTTCTGTAGTACGAAGTATCCATTGCAGAAAACTATTTGCTGTCACAGCAAACAAAACTAAGTGTTTTACATGTTCTTTCCACTAAATGGTAAGTCTCAATAAATGATAAATTACCAAGTATAACTACACTCTCAGCCCATACTAAGACCCAGTGATTTTAAATGAAGTGTCCTAACATCTCTGTCAGTGATACAATCCTATGTACAGTGTCATTAGTAGTTAGAGAAAGGTTTAATTATAACGAGAAAACCTTCATGACAGTATCACGATTTTAAATTCTCCAAGAGCATACATAGTAATATTCTGACCTTTCACAACTATTGTGCAAACTGAAGTGCAGAACAGAAAATTTTAACACCATGTGGCTCTGAACTTACCATAGGTAATTCATATTTCATGTGTAAGCAACTCAGTAAGACCTTCCTTTGTACTCAGCACTGGTGAGGCCGCACCTCAAATACTGTGTTCAGTTTGGGGCCCCTCACTACAAGAAGGACATTGAGGTGCTGGAGCGTGTCCAGAGAAGGGCAACGAGGCTGGTGAAGGGTCTAGAGCACAAGTCCTGTGAGGAGCAGCTGAGGGAACTGGGGTTGTTTAGCCTGGAGAAAAGGAGGCTGAGGGGAGACCTCATCGCTCTCTACAACTCCCTGAAAGGAGGTTGTAGCGAGGTGGGTGTCGGTCTCTTCTCCCAAGTAACAAGCGATAGGACGAGAGGAAATGGCCTCAAGTTGCACCAGGGGAGGTTTAGATTGGATATTAGGAAAAATTTCTTTACTGAAAGAGTGGTTAAATATTGGGACAGGCTGCCCAGGGAAGTGGTTGAGTCCCCATCCCTGGAGGTATTTAAAAGACGTGTAGACATGGTGCTTAGGGGCATGGTTTAGTGGTGGACTTGGCAGTGTCAGGTTAACGGTTGGACTTGATGATCTTAAGGGTCTTTTCCAACCTAAATCATTCTATGATTCTGTGATTCCTGGCTTACACCGGGCACAAAGTGGCAAACCAGCTTTTCTCACTCACTACTGTAAGCGTAAGCAAACAAAACTGTGGGAAACAGTGCAGTCTATGGGGAGGAGGATGTGACTGTAAGGTGAGACAAGCAAGAAAATGAGGAGAATAATTAGATTTAGTTATGCACAGAAATACCTACAAGTGGGGAGAGGTGTTAAGAAAATTTCAAGAAATGAAACTTAAGGGCTTTCTTGGCAACTGTCTGCTTTAGTGGAGTAGACTGGGAGCATAGCTGGGACACAGACTTTCAACCCTGGAAAACTGAATTCCTAAGAAACAGGACTCTTAAACAGAGGGGATGAGTCTTCATAGCGCTCCTCATTTTCTCGCAAGCCTGCAGCACCTGGCTAAACTACTGGTCTCCCACCAATTTAAACTCTCTCCAGTCTGTGAAGAGGGCATGTTGAGAAATCGGTGTTAGGATGAGTACAAGTATCTGAGGTGCAAACTGAGGAGGACGCTTGCAAAGGAATAGCCCTACTATCCCAGCAGGCACGTCACAGCCCTACTCTCAAACCTTTATAAACACACAAGCAGGGGGTCACAGAAATGTGAGCAAAGAAATGTGAAGACAGAAAGTCATGGGTGACAAAAAATGGAAAAAAATACCATCTGCTCTATGTAACACTGCCCACTTTTCACATGCTACATTTTAACCCCTATTTTTCCAGGAATCTAGTCTCCAGCATCTCTACCTACTTCCAAGATCACTTGAAACTATCCCATTTGTGATGCGAAAGGGAAGTTCTGGGGCCACAGACCAGTTACAGCTGCCTTCCTGCTTCTCCCATCATTATCCAAACAGCCAAATCCACACTGAACCCATTAGTACTAACGAATTGCTTCCACATTTGCCTTTCAGACAGTAGATGTCTCCTTTTTGGCTCCTGATATTCCAGACATGGAATACACTGTTAAAAAAGACAACATGCCAAATAGTCATTGGGTGGTCAGGGTTTCTACTACAGCTACGAGCTGTACAAGCTGCAGGCTTGGGCTGGATTCCTATCAGTGACCAGGAGTGAAAGAAAATGCTCCACCTCTGATCACTGCGGATACATGTTCTCTGCATTTGCAGAGGATAAAGAAAGCAGAATGAACCAGATGCCCACCTCAGTGAGCAAAGACTCAGTATATATAATCTATCAAGACACATAATTTTCAATTTCAGAACACTACCTATAATAAATACTGATCATACTTTGTCAAAACTCTAAAGAAACAATGAATTTACACTCACAGAAAGAGCATAGCACTGGAAGAGAAAAAAAAAACAAAGCTAAATTCAAGCCAGCTGGCAATATAATTTAGACCAGCTAGACAAATTTAATTTACTTTGTCCAGGATCTCTCTATTCTTTCTCTGGTCTTGCTTCACTTAGATGCAATGAATCTTAATTTCTGTTCTACCTAAAATGCTTCTCATTAAGTTCATCAGGAGGCAAATTTAGCTATTATTTCCTTGTTATGTCCTTCACAGTGAATGCTTAATTTTCAGTCTCTCCTTCATAAAGACTTTGCATTTAGAGAGAGAGTTCAGCCACAAGTATCTAGTTCATTTGGAACCACATCTTAAAAATTTAAGAGGCATTAGACTTCCAATTTTTATAGTCATATAAACTACATGATATATTTGTGTATGTAGCATTGCAGTCCAGTTTTACTGTTGCTTTTTTAAACACAAAGCAATGTATCAAATACCTAGCACTGAAAATAGGAAAACAGTTTTTCACCTGCTTTATAAATATCCCACTGCACCGAAAAGAAAATATTTTCACAGAATCACTCTCTGAAACCTGTAACTCTCCTCAGGTTACTCTTTTCTGAAACTGATGGCAATGACAAAAACTATTAATGTTGCTCATTAACATGTCACTCACTGAAGTGGACAGACATGAGGGAAAGGAGAGGAAGACTAAAGCCACAGGACAACAGCGGCACAAGAACAAACAGCATAAGCTTCTTAACCACGTGAGCAATTTGGTTTGGAAAAGCTTTCCACTGGAAACAGTGGGGGAAGGAATCTGCCAGTTTTAAGGTGGAATTTAATGCATTTATTACAGGAATTGCTATATGATCTGATAACACAGGTATTGTCTTGAGGACCCATCAGTTTGTTCTAGAGACAGACAAGCTCTTTCTTTCATAGTAATTAACTATCTCTAAGTGGATATGTCTTTTATATCATTGTATCTCATTTATACCAAAGCAACTATTAGAGAATTGTAGTTCAGCCTGAAGCCATGAGTGCCATCACATCTATTTTCTGCCTTGACTAAATTATACAGGATACAGAAAACATCAGCCTGCCAAGAAGCCTGCAGCTTGAGAGGCTGCTGTGCGCGTATACGTGCGTGTATAAATAAAAAAAGATGTTATATTCCTCAGACAGATTTTGTTCCATGCTTGCATAAATTCTAGGGGCAGAAATAGTTTCCTTTTCTTGTCTTTTTAAAAATTAAAAGAAACAAGAAAACCCAACAACATGAAAACCTCATGGATTATAACATCCCTGAATAAAGAATTAAATTAAATTTGCCATCATTCTGTGGAGGGCTACTTATGCCATAAAATGAATACAGGAGGCTTCAGACAGAGAAACTGTTTGAAGTTACATTGTAAATGAAACACTTTAAAATGACAAATATTACATTCAGCGTAATCAGATGTTCAATGTAATGAGGGTAGTTAGCTAAATCATTTGTCATTAGATTCACTGATTATAATTGCTTCCTTAGCATAACAGACTTGCATTTACCTCCTAAAACGATATCCAAGAAAGCAGCAACACGGGAAAAAAACACAAAAAATGGCCTTTTCCCTTTAATTTTTCTTCTATTACAGCTGTACAACAGGCTACAAAAGTAGCTGCCAATAACCCTGGACACAGCTGACTTCAAAGAATAGTTCCAAATCACACAGAATGGTAGGCAGGCAGGAAGGAACATTTTTTCCAGACCTTCTTTGTCTATTGATGCACAGGCAAGTTAATCACTACACAGTGGTAATTAGCACCCACACCAGTGGCAGGGATGGATAGCAATCCTCAGCTGTCTTTCCCACAGCGTGATCCTATCTTTGGAGTGAAAAACTGGGTCATCATATAGTCAGGGGTGTCACAAGAAAGTGCCATGCTGGGGATAAAAGAAAAGTTATGGGAAAGTAGAGCTCTCCTAACCTCACCTTCATCTATTATTTTACTTATTTCCCTCTTAATATTCCAATCCAAGCCACCATAACATCGGGAACCAAATTTTAAAGGTGTTTAGATATCTAAATGCAAGCATTGGTGCTGAAGAGGCATTAAAAATGCTTATGAATCTAAAAGCCAGTGATTTCACTAATTTCTCATCAGCTAAAAATTATCTGCACAGACAGTTCTGGAATCCAAACAGGTATACTGATGTGCAGTTTTAGGCACCTATATTCTACCATAGTTTGCTCTTGCAGTCAACAATGTGCAGCGAAGCATACTGCAGAGACCCAGAAGCTGGAAGCATACTTGGTACAGCCACAGCCCTGCACCCCACTGAATGGCCTGTGCCCTGAACATCCTCTCTGCCTTTGAGACGCATCCCTTGTGCGCACAGACACGTCCAGGAAAAAACTCTTAAAGAGCAGATGTGCCTGGATTTCTCTGATTAAGACGCTAACCAGGAGCACCTGTAGAAAACTGCATTTTAATAGAAGGTCATAGGAGGGACTCAATTTTTTCCCAGAAAGAGAATTCACAGACAAAAAAAAAGACTAATCGGATAAAATTTCAAATACAGAGAAAGGAAGACTGGAAGAGCAAGCTTCCTTACTACTATAGACTGAAAGTCCCATCCTGGGACATCAAGTCCAAACCTCTGACAACTTGGACAAACATTACAGAAGTTGTCATTCCTACACTCATCAAGGTCCATTTTAAAAAATGGCTTCCTTCTTGCAGGAAGCTAATCCAAAATCTGATTTCTCTGAGGATAAAAAACTGTTCTCATATCCAGCTAAATGTTTTATCTTAAAGTCACTATTCAGTCCAAGGATTGGCTGAGTTATGGCCATTCAGCTAACCTGTCTGCCAGGGTCTGTCCTAGCTTCTATCAGGTCTGCATTGCAACCAATCTTTTGGTCGCAGTAATGACTGTAAGATTTATTTCTATGCAACATAAGTAATAATAACTACCATGCTGAATCTCACTCTGCAGGAAAGAGACCTTTACCAAATAGGAAAATCATATTCAAAGGACAGAATGTATTTTAACCAAATAATTCTTAAAGCAGTAATGCTTCAAAAATTACAATTAAAGTTTACCCTCATGCTTTTACAATTACATGACTCAAGATTTGCAAGAGAATACTTAAACCAACCAGTCCAAGTAAATATAGTGCATTTGTGAGTTTTCATTATTCCTATCAGCATTTGTAGTAGTTATGGATACAAACACCATTGTGCCCTGCACTGTTGAAGCAAAACAGTCCTTGGTATCTGTAAAAGCAAAAGGACTGGTTCGGGATGGAAAAAGCCTATTCGAATGGCAAGAAGTACCAAAGGAGGAAGATGGGGAAAAGTGGGAGGAGGCAGAAGAATACAGAATGGGTTCACTTAACATCAGCTTCTGTACAGGTCAGATACACAGGTTCTTTCTGGTCTTCTTCTAAATTAGAAGACAACTGCTGAGCTATCAAACACATAGTAACAAAGATCTTTAAAATCTCTGCTGACCTAATTACTTTCACTTGGTTGTACTGCATGTTTCTCATTAGCAAACAATTTGATGAGGTTAAATTTACATTGCTGGTAACTACTAGCACCAGCTCAACTTGCAAACAGAATTTGAGCATAACTTTCTTTTCTTTATCAGTGTCAGAGAAACAGAATTGGTGAACTATAAAGATAAGTGCAAACTGGCTGACTGTGAAAAAGAAATCCAGCACAATTAAGAATAATTGTGGGCCAGATGCTGAAGATTTCCCAGCAGTTTCAGAAATTTCCTAAATGAGGTATTGGTTGTTTTTTAAAAAAAAATAACATCTTTATTCCGATAAAGGACTTCCTACGTATTGCTGGGGTAAGGGATGTTGCCTCAGGAATTGTAGAAAAACTCAACTTTAGCTGGCCTTAGAATAAAAGTTCCCTTATATTATTAATTAGATTCAAATAGCTAGGGTTAAGTCTATTACAGAAGATAGAGGGACATTCCCTCCATTCCACATAAGCATGAAATTCTAAAACTGATTTTCAACCGTCTTTCATGCATTCTCATAAAAATGATAATCTTATCATTACTATTTCATAGTTGAGGTAATATTTGCAAAAGCCCCAAAGCAAGAACCATGGAAGACAGAAGCTCTTATGATGCTCAAATCAGTGTCAAGAAGGACAATTTTGCACCTGGATTTATTGTATCACTCCTGATACTGTGGAAAAGCTGGTCACAGTTCCATAGTTATGAATTAATTTTGCAATAAAAGCAAGGGTTCAGCTTCTTGACTTTATATGATGGATAAAGGTTATCCTTCCTGAAATCCACTAAAAATTTACTAATATATCTTTTGATTCATTCAAATAATTTGTAAATGAATTCTTTTAAGGCACACATCGTATCAGATTTGTCACCCAAAAGACACCACATTCCTCAAAAGTGTTCTACGTACTCAAACTTTAACAAGACTTCACCACAAGAACTTAAGAGGTAGCTGAGCAAAGTTACTACTCATTTTTAATTTTACTGTCCGGCTTAGGTACACCCCAAGTTAGGCCAACATCTCTGTTTGTAAGTGGGACCATACACAACAAAGTGGTCTCATCTGTTTCACATTATTAGAGCATTATTATCTAAACACGTCAGGAATAAGAGAAGCTGCACTTGTATCAAGAGTTCTCATCAACGGACAGCTCGGCTGCAGTGTCACTGCCAACCAGTGGTTTCATTCTGACTAGTCCCCATCCTCTTCTCCCACTAGTTTTTCCTTTGCTGTTGCTCCCATTTGCTTTCTGCTGCTGTAGCGATGAAGAGATTATGATAGTCATTTCACAAGCAAGCAATGCATTCCTTTTCTATGGAGAAAGAATGGTTTATGGATTGCGTCTTGAATGACTTATTTTATTACTGATTAGGTGATTCTGCACAGAGGATTTCTTCCACGTGAAAAGTTTAAGATAGTATTATTGCACTTGAGTATGTTTCCAGGGAATATTCAATTTCACTTTTCTGTTCTTCTTTAGAGCAATTATCCAAATGTTAATATCTTTTGCTGCTGTAGTTACTTTATTAGATTCTCCTGGCCAAACACCTACACAGGCTAGCAAATGGCAGAACAAGAATGAAGCATCTGCTTTTCTGGTTTTCCTCTTCACGTTAGGTCAGTGAATTCCTAAAGCTGTTAGTGCCTCATTTAAGAAATGGGTTGAGTCCAGCAGAAAGCAAACAAAAAAAACCCCAATTACTGAATGTTTTCATCAGACATTAGATGGCTGGAAAAAAATCCAAAATTTTCCAATTCGTGTGACTGGACAGAGCTACCCATAGTAATTTTTGTTGAATCCTAACTTTTTCATAGTAACTTCTTGCAAAACTAGGCCTTGGAGGTTAGCAACTGATCAGAGCTGTGAGTCACAACACCAGAAGAGGAATGTACCTCATTAGAGCCACAGCGTGAATGGAAGCCCTAACACACGAGGTAAGCAAGGTCAGGGAACACTAGAGCATAAAGTCAGGAAGAATTTCTTTTAAGGATTTTCATGGGGGCTAAACTGGGCCTATTCATAGAAAAAACAGCTCAAAAAGTCTTGCCTTGTCCAACTGATAGAAATCTCCTTCCAACACTAGCTGACTTCATCTAGGCCAAGTACTGGCATGATGAAAGCTTTCTGTAAAACTGATTTATAACATAAGCCTTGTCAAATAAATACTCAGGAGGAACTTTTTTTCCAAATAGGAAGCACTCATACAAGACAGTGGAAAACAGACTAAATAAATACTATGTTTGTTATTAACACAGAAGTGCACTGACACAGATGTCACAAAAAATTGAAATATACAGTACTCACTGAATACAACTGGCTTTAAAATCACTTTTGCTATAGTACTGCTTAGATTAAAACAGAATCTAGGAAGTCCACTGCTTTGATAACACATTAGAGAAATACTTTTGCAAGATCCATGAAGAAAACCCTCCAAAGACAGGAGTGGGCCAACAGGTGAAGGAATTGGAAAAAGAGACCCTCATTTATCCTTTTGCCCCTTCTCCACTGTCCTTAACCTCTTTTTTTAACTCCTGTTCTCTGCTGCTTTTAAAAGCTGCCTAACAGTTCTAGTGATATGACAGTGTTTCCATCTGATTCAAGAATTTTAAAAGTGAATAGATGTGATTTTACTGCGGTTCTTTGCACTCTTTTTCTTCAACTCATGCAAATAAGTGTACTCAAACAGGCTTTTTTCACAGATACAGTGAGATGCAAGAGTGGCCTACGTACACATCTTCATTATTTTACTTCATAACTAATAGATTATTTTGTATACCAGAAATTCTGTCTTTATGTGCAACTTCTTAATGAAATACCTACTGAAATACATAGCTGCATAATCTTTACACGTACTGGCAAGTATGCACTCCGTAACCCATACCCGAAGCTGATGCAAGTATCCAAATATCTTTATATTCCCATTGGTGTGGTGGGGGGTGGGGAGGAAGATGCTCAGCTTTGAGGAAAACAACACTATTTTTTAAGTCCTGTTCTGTAGAAATTTGGTAAATATTGTCTACAAAATCAGATCATAACGTTTAGCAATTCCGATACTCCATTTGTGATCAAGTAGACATTTCCTTTTCTATACGCATTAGTACAACAACCTGGAGGCAATTACAGCTATTGCTTTCATGGGAAAACAATTTTTTTTAAAAGTAACTTAACAGTGCAGAAGTCAAAAAAGTCAGAACCATGAATCTTGGATCTTATTCAATCATGCACCAAAAAACAACGACCATACAAAGCACTTCAGTTTAAAGATGTGACATAGAAACTGAGTTGAAAAGCAGAACTTGGTAAACTAATCTCAGGAACGTTGGTTTGTTACCCACCGTAGTTTCTGGTTATACTGCTTGACTTTTTCTAGTGAGGCTGCATTAATCTGAGCTTGAAATTCTTCTACTGAGACACTGTCTCTGTAATAATATCCTTCCATGCTCTCCAATGCTGTGAAAAGAGAAAGGAGAATGGAGAAGAGAAAAATCAGCATTAAATATTTAGTATTCGCCGCCTTTGTAGCTTTGTTCACACTCTAGTGAATCACTTTTTAACCTTGAGGCTGTGACCCCACTGTGGATTGCTGAGCTGTTTCCGTATGTCATAAAAATTCATACAGATCTCTCTTTAAGATTTCATTTACAAGAAAAATTATATTTCTTGTCCTGTGGAAAATATAAAGGAGAGCACTAGTTTGAGTCCCGTTGCTCTAATTATAGTACTCCTGCCCTGTGAATGTAAATGTGGTTTTTAGTTCTGATATATCCTGGAAGAAAACAGTAGAATGAGCTGGGGTAGAGGAAAGAAAGGATTAATGTACCAGCTACGTTCACAGAGGGGGACCTAACAACTTCTTACGAAGCCCGATTTTGGGAGATGTGGAGCACTTGAACCTCTAGTTATTCCCACTGATAATGTGAATGCCTTCTTCTGGATCAAATAAAGCAAACTTCTCTGGATCTCTGAAAATGCCCTATAAGCTCCTTATCAGGGATCAGGTGAGTTTCTAAAGTGAAATACTTGACTATGACCACCTTTGTTGTATTCACTTCACCAAAGCGAGGATGAACATTGCTACAAGAACTCAGGAACTAAACAAAGACTTCCATTAAAGGAAGGATCGTATGTCCTTCTCATACGATCACCGCACAGAAATTAAAAGGTGAAAAAAATGAACACACTACCATTCCATTTTGGGATGCTCTTCCTAGCAATAGTTTTCAAAAGAAGAAAGAAAAAAAAGAACATTCCCCCAGCCCCTTTAATTTAGATACTCAGGGAAGTTTAACCTTTTCTTTAGCCAAGTCAAATCAAGTGTTTGAAAGGTTCTCAGGAAAATTTGGACTGGAAAAATCAAGATCTTCACATTAAGAGGTTAAATTTATTATAACATAAAACACAGGCTCTTGGTGAAACAGGTTTTTTTGGGGAGAAGCATTAAAGATTTTACAATTAGGAATATTGCCACTTTAATAATCCATACAGATTCTAAGAATTCATCACCCTATCAGAAAATGCAAGCACTAAGCAGAGTTCTGCATGATGGAAACATGCTGCCATCTTACAGCTTCAGCTGCACACAGAATATTAATTCTGCTTGTACTGCTTAATATGACCAGTTAATAAATAATTCATTCATTGTGAAAGAACATGCAAATTACATTCCCCTTCTGTGCTTTCAGAGTTTGTAATTCTACTTCTGTGAGAAAAATATTAAATTTCAACAGTCAGACTTGCTCTTAACTTCCTTGGTGCTAAGTCACACCAGAAAGCCCACACAAAAAAATCCACTGAACTCCATTTATAATAGCATGTTAGTGCAAACAGAGTTGGTTTTATCCAACTAGATTACCCAACCTGGAAACTCAGTCATCTGTCGAGAGTGGCTGAGCACACAGTTCTACCTCTACAGGCACTGCGGGGGCCACGCTCATGGGTGCTGGCAGGGAATCCCACAGTGCGTGCTTTGGCTCTCACCTTTTTGAAGAGTTTAACGTTTTTCTACCTAATATATTAGGAAGCTCTTTTGTAAGGAAGCTTTCCTTACAAACATGTCTTCTATGGTATTCTTGAATCCAAGTTAGGATATTATGGTCTGAATGCATAGACAACTGAATGGGAAAAGAACCTGGAAGGATGGGTAGGCTCAAAGGGTAGTAGCTAATGGGACATGGTCTACCTAGGAGCCCATTACAAGCAGAATACCACAGGGATCTATGTTGTTCAACGTCTTTATCACTGACCTGGAGGAGGTAAGTCAAGTTTGCAGCTAACACCAAATTGGGAGAAGCAGTGGATATACTGAAGTGCAGGGCCACCTGGACAGGGACCTAGTCAGGCTGGAGGAATGGGCCAGCAGGAACCTTGTGAAACTGAACAACGACAAATGTCAAGTCCTGCACCTGCAAAGGTAGAGCCTGCTGAGAAGGACCTCGGGGTCATGTTAGACAGCAAGCTGAACATGAGCCTCCAGTGTTCTCTGGCAACCAAGAAGGCCAAGAGCATCCAAAACTATTAAGATAAGCATGGCAAGTAGACTGAAAGAAGTGCTTGTCCTCACTTTACTCAACAGTCATTAGATAGCATCTTGAATACTGTGTCTAGTTTTGGGCCCCACAGTACAGGAAAGTTGTTGATCAACTGGAAAATGTTGAGTAGAGGGCCACCAAGATGGTCATGGGGTGGAGCACACACTCTGTGAGGAGAGCCTGTACTTTGGGGGGGACCTACTAGCCAGGTGCCACTAGCTACCAGGAGGTCAACGAGAAGACAGAACCAGGCTCTTCACAATGGTGCATGCTGGCAGAACAAGATGCAATGGACATAAATTGAAACAAGAGATGCTTCAACTCAATAGAAAGAAAACACTTTTTCACCATTAGGGCAGTCAAGTAGAGGAATAGGTTACCCAAGAGGTTGTGCAGTTTCTGTCCTTGGGTGTTTTCAAGATCCTACTTGATAAAAAACCCTACATAATTAAGACACTAAGTAGCAATTTTAAATAAATTGAATTTTAATTTTAAATAAAGTGCATTTTAATTAAGCTTAGTTATTGCTGAGATCTCAATTCTAACATAGGAAATAGAGAAATCTGAATGCCGAGAGCAATATCTCAACATTCTCAGACACCAATCCTGAAAATCAGGATCCTTTTGAATGTATACAACAAGTACATGGTTGCACAAAACTGTTTTTACAAGTGGAGGGATACATAATATAGCCTGGGTAAACATGTAAAAACTTTTAAAAATGTCTACGGTCCTGCAATCCTGCAAATATATAGACTTGTAATTTTAGGCACGGAGCTATGCAACACAGAATAGAGCAACACAGAGATAAATAAACTCATGTGCACTGACTTGTGCCTTTGATAAAGTATTCCAAAATCATGATTTTCTAAATGTTGCATTTGAAAACATCATAAACTATTGTATTTTAGGCAAGAAATGGCTTAGCTCTGTTAAGCTTGGGAAGCAAGAATTCACTTCACAGAGGAACTTACAGAAGATTTCTACATTTGTCGCTAATAAATTTCAGGTAAAGATGGGGATCTACTGAGTTAGTTTGATGGCAGCTCAGCCAAACCTCATAGGAAAGAAGTAAAAAATAGAATCCTAATTCACTCATTAATGAGGGAAAAAAAACCAAAATAATGATTTAAACACTAGGATTTAACTTCTTATCCAGGACTTCTTATTCTTGGAATCTAACAGACTATTTTGGAGGGGGATCCTTGAAAATTAAAGAAATTTGGTATGATAAAGAAAGAAGAAATCTTCTAGATTACTGAAAATTATTAAGCAGGTGTAACATTTGAATGAATCTTTGCCCTTTTCCTTTAGCTGACTGTGAAGATGCTTATCCTGAGACTCAAATATTTTCGGCTTCTAGAAACAGAAAGGGAAAAAATCCTGCAAAATAAAGTCTGTAGCACACTGAATCCCCTCCTGAATCTAAAAAAAAAAATAGTATTTCCAGGATTTCATCTGAACGAAGGTATTTTCTGTTCTCTTTCATGTACCTTTTTGCCTGCTCCACTGAAATGTGTCTCCTGCTCAGTGTTCTCATTTTCCCCTATGACTGAAATCAATCTGTTTAAAAGAAATCCACTGAAGTCTGTCTTTATTAGTTTGTTTAAAAATCAGGCTTCAGGGATCTTATTTTTAAAAAATTGTGTGTTTTAAGTTTACAGTAAGCTCGACTATTTCTTCATGTATCTTCACTGTTTGCTATTTCCTTTTACATCCTCCTTATCTATCAGAGACCAAACCCTCCTCGAAACCTTCATTTGTATGCCTGACTTCTGCCTATTCCACATAGACCCTGGAAGCCTTTCACAAGGTATGGAGTACTTTCAGCTCCCTCTGAAATCAAAGGCGGCTCAAGGCAATCAGCACCTCGCATTCACCATTTCAGTGAGTCAAACTCCATGCTCCTGATGACTGTAATGACACTGCAGCTAATGCAGGCTGCCTGCAATTTATGAACAGTCTGAGCATCAGCGCCACCATTCATCACTTCGGTAACATTTGCAGTGTCATAACTACAAAAGCCTGGAAACGTTATTTAAGTCTTCGTAACATTTTAAAGAGACAGAATTCTCAGGGGATAACAATTTAGGCCTTAAATTTGAAGTAACGGGAAAAGATTACGATAGCATTTGGAATGCAAAACACTTTTAAAAGCAAGTTTCATGGTCTGACTATTGTCCACTGATGTCTACAAAGAACAAAACAATATTGATGAAAGAGGATTCATTCTTCGGTGTTGGAATTATATAACAGGTATAAACTTAGAAATGTATACCCGTGCCTCTATTTTTTTATCACAAATCTCAGCATTTCTTAAATTCACATTTTAATTCAAAGTTCTCAGTAAATGCCCACATTAAACAACATTTAAATATAAGCATTGTGCCCTTATAGTTACAAAGCATTTAAATCAGAGTGAGTAAGTAGGGTTTTAAAGAGAGTTAAATATTATGTGAAAGAATTGGGGGGTGGGGGTGGGGGGGGGTGGAATTAAAACTCCAGTTACCTTGTGAAAAAAGTACTGGGTGGATTTTAAATCCCCCTCCATTCTTCAGCCTTTGAGGAAGCTGTTCAAAATGGTAACTATCAAGGTAGAAGTAAACCTTCAGGGTTTGCCGGCTTCCTTCTGCTTGGTATGTGATTGGTACATCTAAGAATACAGTCAGTGTTACTATTTCATTAAAAGCAATGACACATCCTTTTCCAGAAACCATTACACCCAAAATTCACACCATTAGATAAAAATCACTGCAGACACAAAACTAATACATGCAGTATTTTACATTATACTCGGTATTGCTGTAGTCACTTTTGGCCTATCCATTATCAGGAAGTAGATGAACAGAAAAGCAGCGACTGTCATCTTTGCCAGCCTGTCAATGACAGCAAAAACAATGTAGTTGGAGACATCCTACTCGTATTCCCTGTAAATTTGAAGAAACTTCTATGTACAGCATATAGTTTGAAATCATTGGAAGGATACCTTTAACCGTATTTCACATGCCTTCCTCAGGTGCACAATGTATAACGTCACTGTGATATATAAAGTCTCCTCAGATTTGTGTGGGACAGAACACAAGTATATGTACAGTAGCTACCAGCATATTCATTAAATTATTATTAAAAATCAGGACTCAACTGAGAAAACAAATGTATTACGGTAGAATATATAAAACTGTAAGAGCACATTTCATTACACTTTGACGAGCTAAATGTCATAATACATCAATTGGTGTAGAGTTCAGGGCAACTAGCAGTATCATTTTGCAGTTACAGTGATTCCCCAACATACGTTGTGTGTATTATGCCAGATGATTAACATGTAATGACCATTAGGAAAAGCTGACGAAAATTTTCCATTTAGCCAAATCTCTCAGAGGAAGTCAGTTTAATTCAATTTCAGCTTCGTATGTATTTCCTGCTTAAGTATCGTTTCCATACATAAGTCTCCAAGTTGAAAGCGATAACAATAAAATTTAGTGATTTGCATTAATAATATTATTATGTAGTTTTTACACTGTGTGCATAAATTATTTTGTACCTAAATGGAAAAGATTCCAAAGGAACATTTTTCACTTTTTTTGGTAATAGGAAAAAGACTTTTTTTTCTTTTAGTGATTATGCAGAACCATAAATGGAAAAAAATTTGCCAGTTCCTTGTCTTCTGTAACCACAGTCAGGATGACTGTGTAAATATCTTTGTTTCTATTGGCACTTTCCCTGTTATTACCAGTCCAAGATTATTAGAATGAATGTTATCGTTTCACATAGTAAATTAATAGGTAATTTATAGCTTCTGTTACTTCTCATGGCTTTTAATCACAGTCAGGATGACTGTGGTGGCAGCACTTAAACCAAAAGGAAATATAGAGTCTATTACAATCCTAGAACACACGGACTTTCCATTTATCTCTGTTTTAGCACAGACACCTCAGTTGGAAGATACAGCAATACGGACAGTTCATGACATAGGCATAGGGTTAACTCCCCATCAGAAGGCCCTCCTGTAACTCTGGTTCCATGTTGTTACCTGGCTGGGCAGGGCTTCTTTTTAAAATGAACACTCTGAACAGGGTCCTTCCTTGAATTATATGGAAATAAATATGGTCTTATATAGGCTAATTCCTACCTGACTACCAGCCCTGCGCTACTGAATTCTTCGGAGCACGGGCAGCTTTGTGGAGGAGCTTTGTGTCTTCTGGTTCTGGTTATTGCAGAAGTTCTCTCATGTGTGGTCTTGATCCAGCAACAGAATTGTTCTAGAAAAGCTTGATGTGAAGCAGACATGTTTTCCTCCCTTCCCAGGGGAGTTATGAGACTTAGGAAAAAATGAGGGTTTTTGCTCACTAAACAAAGTTCACTGCAGGAAAATCTCTACTGGCTGAAAACATATTAATAAAGGAGTGGCTGAAAATGAGTGAAGGGTATAAACAGCAGACTGCGAAGACAGTCCCTTCCTGCGAGTTGGGCAAGTATTGGGAGGAAGCGTTCAGGACCCTGATCGTCTGCACCAGCAGGTCTCAAAGGAAGTTTCTTGCACAATTTAAAGCTATCCTAATAGTGTTTGCCGTCTCCTTTCAAGGAACTCTTCCAAGATCTACTTTGTCTTTCAGACGATAAAATTAAAAGGGTTTTACGCTTCTCCATCTCATCTCAGTTGCATTTCTCTATTAAGACCTTCAAGCTTATTTTACACATGACTCTTCAACAACAACTAGATCTTCCAGGGACTTTCCTGATGCAGTCACATACTCCCAGTGGAAAATTTGGTTAAGCAAACAGTTTTGCCCCCAAGGTTACTGACACTGCCAGATAATGATTCTGCATTGTCACTGATGTTAGCTGTATTTCAGGAAACCTAGGAATATTAGGAGAGCCACAGATCCACTAATTCTCCATAATCCCAAGTTATATAACATTCCCTGTGGGAGGTGATGTTCTAGGAGAGAAAAAACGTTACAAATACAGAAAACGTTTCTGAACAGTAAAGCCCAGATATTAATTATAATTACTCACTTGCAACTAGTGGTTCTGGCTCTGATTGTCTGAAGTAAAAAGTAACTTTTTCCAAGTCAAACAGTGCAACCAGTGTATCTTCTAGCATGGCTTGCTCGTCAGCCTAAAAAAGGCAAAAAAAAAAAAAGAAATGGTCATTTCAGCCAGATGTTTCCCCTACCAAAAATAACATGAGAGCAGAACATAAAAGTAACTACAGAATGTTGCACAACTTTTCACTGATGCAGTGTATAACCTAATTAACTCCTAGATAATGTAAATATCTTTGTTTCTATTGGCACTTTCCCTGTTATTACCAGTCCAAGATTATTAGAATGAATGTTATCGTTTCACATAGTAAATTAATAGGTAATTTATAGCTACTGTTACTTCTCATGGCTTTTAATCAAACAATACTGTAATTATTCTTTATGTAAGATACCAGACTTCAACAGCTTATCTTGATACCAGGTCTAGCTTGTAAATTAACAGAGGGGAAATGTGAAAAACAAGTTCTTCTTTTTAGCAATTTTCTTTAAAAAATGCCATAACTAGGATTCCATGTATAAACAGCAGATGAGAGTTCATCGTGTCCACTCGAAGCACCAATAACTGAACCAGTAGCTCAGAACGAGTACAGCTCAGAGCTATTTGCACCTTCACCTACAAAACCCTAGATGCAAATCAAGTATGTAGATATGCCAATATTCTGATTTGCACCTATGGTTCGCTCTGTGTACTCCTGAGCTAAAGAGATAGCTAAAGAGATCCAGACTAATTTACCAAAAAAGCTTCAGGAAGTAAATTACTAACTTCTTAGGATACTTTACTGAACCTTTAAAAAGGAAAATAGTAATCTACAAGTATGGTTATCTTGAGTTAAATATGCAGAGCAATTATAGCAGAAATCAATAATCACTTAAAGTAATTCTATTCTTTATACAACCCTCCCCTAGCACCTTAAGTTAGCAAGAGCCAAATGGAAATGAGGCATGCATTTTTCCTCCGCTAAGAACTGAAACAGTAGGAAGGCAAAGAATAATAAAATAGCTGCCTATAAAATGAGAATAAACTATAGCTTACTGAATTATAGAAAGGAAAAAAAAAAACCACCCATGATTTTCCCTGATCTATATAGTGAAAGAGCATTCCCCCTTGTATTTATGAAAACGCAAAGCTGCTAGAAATATTTTGTCTCCTGGTTCAATTTATGAAATCTCTACGGACAGAGCAGTTTTATCAGCAGAATAGTCTGAAAACCATTCAGTGACATGGGAAATCTTTGCACAACTGCTCATTCTTTACTGAACTCTGGCCATAATGAGTGTAATTTCCTTCAAATACCCTTGTTTAAAATAACATGGATCATTTGTAAGCAAAATAGGGCTGAGAAGGTATTGAAAAAGTTGCCTTCCAATACTTTTCCCTTGGTTAAGAACAGTTAGAAGAGACTAATTTTATTTTCGACAATGCATACTGCTGGTGTCTGATTACATGAAAATGGCTAAGTAGCATGCATTTTCACTACAAAGGAAACCTCTACAATCTTGAAAGAAAAAACAGAAGTATTCAGTGCTGTAAAGACAACAGTTGTTTTGTGATAACATGACAACTAACCACATGGAAAAACATAGGACAGGCACCAACTGAATTTGCTCTTGAACTCTGAGGACTCCAGCACCAGGACATGTTGGTGCTGCGTGGTGCTAAAAAGCATCCAAGACTCAAGACATGAGCCCAAACTCCCCCGACCAGTGCTTTCTTCACATGCTCCTCATGTGGACAAAAAGCCTTCCTGCTTCTCTCAGGCACTGACTTTATCTGTTTTTAAGCTGCACACGTTGTCCTGACATACCGTCCCACGCAAGCCCACACAGGTACCTCAACTACCTGTGAGGTAGTTGCTCACACCAGCTCAAGTCAATGCTCTCCGACAATATCATAGACTAATACTTTATGATTGTCATTTAGAAATACCTTTCTTTTTATTGATCTCTTCTGCTTCTAAAGTTTATCAGGTCAACTTGTCAGCAATTTGCTGCCGAGATAGACAAGGCAAGGAAAGAAGACCTTTGATACTAGGAACATCGTTTGTTATTTGCATGGACTTCTTATACAGTAGGATGTACCAAATCAGTTATTCTCAGTGAGCAACTCCAGAGGTTGAGAAGACTGCCACGGAGCAGACCGCGCAGACTGCTTCACAGTTCTTCAGGTTAGCAGGAACCAGTCTAGTGTGAGAAGCAGGTTAAATAGCTGAAGCAGCACTTTGGATAACTGGGGATTAGAGGACTACAAAGCCATGTCCCTTTTTTTAATTGTTTCTTAAGCCATGGCTCTTTGCCAAGCCTTATGAAGAAACAGCAGATTTCCAATTACCCTGACAGGCTACGAGGATTTGCCCTACGACAGGAGCAAAACAGACTAGCATGTCTAGTCCTTCAACTACTACAGACCTATTTTTTTTGGGGGGAGGGGGTGATAAAAGTATCCAAACCAGGTATTTTATTTATCTTGCATTGCTGCTTATTGGAACCTGAAGTTCTGGTTATCACTTAATACTACATTCACTCCTAGGAAACAGCTACGATAGCAGTGGGGAGTCAAGGGTAAACTCATTATCTGCTAACTCAAAACAAACATAATACTGTCTTTGTGGAAAACATATTTCCCATATCACAAACAAACACTTCCTGTATCTGTAATTGTCTAAATCGCAAATTTTCCAAATAGCAGCTAATTAAGTAACAAGCCAAGCACAAAGGACACAGAAAATCACATTTATAAGACTGTTTAACCGTGCCCCTGGTTCAGGGAACAAACACAGGCTGTGACCAAGCATGCTACGTGAGGAGTCTTACCAGGTTAGGCGAGAGCAGGGACTGGAAATGAAGGAGAAGACCTGCACTGGCTATCTGTTCCAGCCACCTTCTGCTGGCCTCCAGCGTCTCCATTTCATATTCTTTGTTGTTGTCAAACATCTGATTTAAGGCCACCATTAGTTGCTCTGAAAAAGCACAGACTGTGGCCACTAGGCTCTGACAGAAGACCATGTCTCGCCTCAGTTGTATCTCACTATCTGTGATAGGTAAAAGCCAAAAGAGGAGAAGGAAAAATGGAGCAGCAGATTAATTAACAGCAAAGGAACTGGGCTGGAATTTTTTTCTTTGTCTAAAAAACAAGTCATTTTAATGTAAAGTAAATCACAAATTTACAGCCTAATGTTATTCCCAGTAAATAGCACTCCACGACCAAAACTGCCATTTTCTACATTAAAAGATTATTTTATAATTCTAAAATTATATATAAATGTATTTAAAATCTGGAATTCAAGGTAGTTCTTCATAAACAATATATGTTTATCTTGTAGATTTTAATGTACATGCCATCAATTCTATGTACTTTTGATGTTACAAGGTGACAGATGTGAGCCAGATCTCTTTGCTGCAATGTGAGAACCAGCTGGGCACAAAAACATTTACTTTCCACAAGAAAGCAAGGATAGTCAGAAGCTCTTAATATGACTGCATCATCTGGTCAACTCCACAGCTACCAGCTGGGTAGGGCAGATGAAGACTGCCTGCTGTCAAGTGCAGACAGGGCATATAGGAGTGTTGCTACCAGAACACAATCTATCCAAATACAGTATCTATATGAATATGAAACCTATAAAATAAGCACAGAGCAGCATCACGTATCCAGGAAGCAGCAGAGATTTATGGTGTCAGGGGAGTCCAGGACAGGTCCCTAGGTAGAAGTCTATGGAACCATTAGCAGTTGATTTAAATTTGGGACTAGCTAACCTACCAATTTATTCTGGAGGGCACAGGCATTAGATTAGCTAAAGGTCAAAAGAGTTAGAAAGGGAAACATGTTCTCAATAAAGCACGAAACTGTGGTGATAAATATTCAGTGCTTCCTTCTTCTCCTTTCTGAAGGCCTTCAAGTATTTTTATCATTATGAGCTGTTAGGCAAACATCAATCACAAACGGTACAAGTAGACTTAATCTTTCTCAGGGCAAGAGAAGAAGATTAGGTGATATCGAGGTCTTTCCAAAGCCTAAAATCTTTGTCCTCACTTTTAGATTCCTCTGCCTCTACGAGGCTTAGCTCCTTTTCCACCTTCTCTACGGAGCTGGCAAGACTTTAGATGACTGGATAAGTCAGCAGAAATAATTCTGTACTCACAAAATTAATACTGACTTTAAAAATATGCTTTTCTTGGACTCCATGTATTTCTCAAAGTAACTCCATGCTGTCTGTTTTCCTTCTGAGATCTTCTTCAATCTTTTCCTCAACTACTGATAATAGTGACCACTCTTTTACTATCATTTTGATTCCATTTGCAGCCTCTCAGGACCTCAGGAATGTTTTCCACAAATGGTCTAATCACTACTGCTTCTGCACTGGGACTCATTGCTTTTTGTTATGATTATTAAAATTAACCTCTCCTCCCCTGCCCCCCAACTCTCTCAAGTTGTGCAGAATCCAGTACAGACAGAATTTTCATCTTTAAAAACTCCACTCATCTCAAGCTTCAAAAATCCCACTGGCTTTTCCATGGTCAAAAACTTTCCAATGTCACAGCGGCGCCCAGGGATTTGAGCCCAACACACATTCTCTCTCCTTGCTTTGCTTGATTTTATCTCTGTTTGTCTTAACAGCAGCTGACTTCCAGTGTCTTCCTCTGTACTGCCTGCTTCTGAAGCAGCCCTCTTGTGTCTCCAACACCTCATTTCCAAATCTCATTTAATGCTACTTGTATCAGATACTGCATACAAGAGCACTTTGGGCTCTTTTTACAAGAAGATTTTTATACAAAATGGACTACAAAATTTACGAACTTATGAAACCATGTAAATAGGGAAAACTGCTTTAAAAAAATCAAGTCTGGGGTATTTTCTCGGGTCACTTCTTATTTTAAAATACCTGAGGAATTACTATAAACTTTTATAATATCTGGAAGAAATCTGACAACAAAGAAATGTTATATTCCCCTTTATAAAGCTGTGTTATTTGTCATAACAAAATCATGAAATAATAATGCATTCATATAGTGCTGCAAGTTGGTTAAAATAATCAGCTTTTACAGTCAAATGTGGCTGCTTACTTGAATGTTTATGCACCTACAAATTGTAGAGAATCTTCTGCCATAGCTATTATTTTCTAAATACTGACTTACTGACATTTATTTTGTAGACACACGTGCCTATTTTGTGTATTTGAAGCTGTATACTGTATGGGGTGATGGTAGAATAATACACAGAATAATCAGACCCCTTCCAAAAAGAAGGGACTTAAAAAAAAGGTATTCTCTAAAGAAAGATAAAAGGAACGGTATGGGTTAGAATAGTACAGTAAGTCTGGAAATAGATGAGAATGGAGAAAGAAGAAAAAAGATAGCAAGCAGAAAAAAGCCCAAAAGAAGAAAGACAGCAGAAGTACTGTGCACAAACTCAGTGATTCAGTAGTTACTTCATCTGCCAAGATCCGAAGTAAATGACCAGAGAAGGTATTTTGCATTAAAAAAAAAAAAAAAAAAAAAAAAAGAGTGCAATGTTTGTTAGAAATGTCTTTGGAATTGTTGTGTTCTTCAGGAATCCTCACTGGAAACACAGGAGTAAAGTTGTTGATTATCAGGTTATCGTATCTGAGATTTTTCCCCTTTCTCTAAACACAGTATTCTGTCCAAAAGCAAAAAAAAAAAAATCTCAAACCATCCACACTCACTTCCCCTACTCCCAAAACAAGCAAAATTACCTGTATACTCAAGAAGTGCCAAGAGTATTCGTGCCTTCACCTCTTAAAGAAAAAAGAAAATATATTCAGGTCATGGTTAAAAGTGTTTTCACCAACATAATAATGCATTTACAGTTTCTCATTTTATACCAGCTTAACTCCAACTTCTTGTGTAGGCAATCCTGATTTATACCTACAAAACAGTAATGAGTCTCAACTTCACTTAATTTTACAAATGACTTGATAAAATTGATAATAAACAAAAGCACCAACACTGAGAAAGACACATGAAGAGGCAGCTGCTATCTCAGAGTACATGTGTACCAGCTGGCCAGTGCAAGTCCACATATGAAGAATTCCAGTCTTAAAACGTCAAAAAACAAGACCAGTTTTCACTGATTCCCACACTACCCCAATTCTCTCTTTTTTCTTTTCCCCCTCTCTCGTTTCAAAAAATCTCAAATTATCCTCATTTCAATGCATACCAAAGCATCCAGGAAAAATACAACAGCATTTTCACTTTATTCTCAGCCTTCAGGATTTTATTTTGCTTCAAACATTTCTTTTCACTTAACAATCTATGAAGTAAAAAAGTACAGATTAAAAAAAAGTCTTAATTTACACTGACAAAAATTTAGTTTTATGTCTCTTTACACTGGGAGGATTTTTTTCAGGTTTTTTGGAGGCGGGGGGGGGGACGACTTCTCAAAGTCTGCAGGCTGAATGAAGTGATTCTTCCCCTCTACCCCTCTGGTACCCTGTACCGGAGCACAAATTTAAATGTGTTAACCACCACTGCAAGGAACAGGCAGATTAAAAAGCTGCCATAACCTTAGAGAGCGTCAAACTTCCAGCACATCAGGCGTCCTACAGTAACTGCCTGTAGGAACACACCGCTACTTCACATGTTTTTGCATCTTTCCAAACTTTCTTTGACACACCCAATTTTCTATGCAGTCCTATTCCAAGCCCTGCTCAGCGGACCAGCAGAGCTGCTGTGGGGTATATGGACAATAGGACAATTTGGGAATATGTTGCCCCCTACTAAAACTAACCTAATAGGTTTGAAATTTGAATCGTTTGAAATTTGAATACAACTCCGATGACAGAACTGACACTGGAGTTGACTGTATCAACAGCACAGTCTGGATTCTGTGTGTACTTGAACATATCCATGAAAAGCCAGAATCTTCCCCAAAGGTGACTATGCTTAAAAAAGAAGAAAACCTTTCAAGCCTGATCTTCATCCGTGCTGTATACGCATTGCGAAAAGAACTGGCAGTGTCTACGCTTCTGAAATGCGTGCCCATGGTATCTCAAATACAGTCATCGAACCACTCAAAATTATGGGTTATTCTCAAAAATTGCCTGGTGACAGGCCTTTGCCTTAGCCTTCTGTCTTTTGAAAAAAAAAAAACAAACTTACAGAGATTAATAATTTGGCATCTTGGAGTCTGAACGTAGCTTAGTAACTGAAAATACAATATAGGGAAATATAGCTTTTATATGAAGAATTTAGATACATTGAGGCTATTACTTGCAGCTTGTTTTATATGAAAGTTGTTGGATCTCTGAATTCAAAAGCATTTGCGGTATCTATAAATGATGATTTTCTGCTTACGGGAAAATTACAGGACGCTGCAACTCTCTTTTATCATTGCTATAAGTCTTCTCCATTTCAAAATATACCCGCAGGAACGAGAGTATTTTTAGGTTATTTGTATAAGTAGAGACTTACCTGGGGTTAGAAGTGAACCTGGGATGTCAACCATTTGCTTTTAACAAATTCCAAATGCTATGGAAGTTTTCACCCCTTCTTGCTACATGGCATATGGAAAGGAATAACTCCCTAGCAATTTCTCTCTAGATAATATGATTCGTAATGCAAGATACCTTCAACTTCTTTTGTTCTTAAACATTCTTTTGTACTTTTTCTTTTTTTTTTATCATGCTATTCTGCTATTCTGATCTTTGCTAGTAAAGGTTAGATTTTAGTTTTATTTTGTTTCTCACATCTGAAAATATTTTTGAAATAAGACTGAGATTTGCACTGCATGTTTTATGATTTAAGTTGAAATACATTTTTGATACCTTTAATGACTGAAAGCCTCCTTCACTCCTCACTCCTAATTTAAATTAAAATAGATGTGAACTTTCTCAATTGCATAGTATTTCCTGTTTAAACTTAAAATAATTGTGCTAGCAAAACAACGCACTTCCTCATGCAGTTATGTGACTAGCTGACTAGAAATCTGATTTGCTCTAAAACATCTCTTCTTTTGACCAAAAATCCTGCCTTTTTTTTTCCTTTGGGAAAAAGCAACTACAGAAATTGCTCCTCCTCTTTGTTCTCTTTACACCTTTCTGTTGTTACGCTGGCCAGTTTTGGTTTTATTTTCCTTTTGAAGGGTCCCTTTCTTTCCATCCATCTTGTTGATTTTCCTGGTTCCTACTTGAGTCATCCCTCAGCTTTGTGTGCAAGTGCATCCTCTTGTGCTTTCCAATTCTCATGTTACATATCTCACGTACATCCAGAATCCTGTACCTACATTATTCTTTCCTTGTTCAGTGACCGTTGAATTCCTGCCCTGATTACTACTCTCCCCTGCACCAAAATCAAGCACTCCATCTTCAAAGATCTGCCCGTGCCAACAACTTACCTTTATCTTTACTGGTTTAACAATTTAGTAGGCCCAGTCACTCCAAGAAATAACTTTCATCTTTTCTTTAGCTACTTAGCTCCAGATAAATCCTCCTAGAATCTGTATACTACTTCAGAGAACTCTTCAATTCTATCAACTTGATTAGCCTTCTAGGGCTGCCTTTTACTGTAACCACAGAAAACTTTTCTTTCTCTAATGATATTTGTCTCTAAATGAGACAAAGCAATCTCCACATGTTTTAAATGTATTGTCAAGGAAGGTTTGGTTGTTTTTTTCTGTTTTTTTTAATCTGTGCAAGCCTTCATAGATTCTTTTAAAAATTGTTCTCCCAATTCCAATACTAATAAAAAGAAAACTGACATACCAGAATGATCATCCTCAAGGCATTCTGAGTTTTCCCATTTCTTCATACTTATTAAACAAAGTAAATAAAAAGAATCCTAAGACCTAGGACTTAAAACATTTCTGTGGGGCTCCCATGTCTCCTGCTTTAAAGCACTAATCAGTCTAATCTAATACAACATATTCTACAATGCAACAGAACACTGAGTAAAAAATTACAATAGCTTGTGATATTTTTAAGAAAACAAAAATGAGTCTGTTTTCAATAAGGAGATGCATTTACTGAAAGCATTCATCCTTACTTTAGCATTCATCAATAATGGTTAAGTACGTTTATAACAATCGGAGGTTTTAATTACAATTTTTTCCCCATGGCGAACAAAGTTGTATCTGTGGTCTCTTTTGACAACTTCCTCTAGAACCTCCTAGAAGAGACAAATATATCTGCTTTCCTCAATTATTAAAATACCACCTTTTACTTATAAACAAACATGAAGATTCTTCTAAAATCCCAAGACTTCGTTCAACTTGTTCTCATAAGCCCAACTAAGCAGTCCAATCAGGGGACTTCTTTTGTTTTTTCTGAATCAGGCGAGTAAGAGGGAAAACAGGGAGGTAAATCTCTGTACCACGTGTTAAGGTTTTCAGCCAGAAATAGCTCAGGGCAGTACTAGTGGTTCTTTCTAGGTATCCCGACCATTTGTGAACACAATACATAATGGCAAGATTGGAAAGGAGAAAACAAGAAATGAAAATATGAAGGGAAAATCTAGCTGCTGAAGCGTTTTTAACCCTGCTTTGTGCTCATCTGATTTCAGTTAATGCAGCTGCTGGTTGTGTCTCAAGTTTAATTTATACAGGCCTAAGCCTGTATAAATCACAGCAGTCTCCCAAAACTGCCTCAGGGGCACATTTCTGCCCTGAATCTTTTCAACACTGAATTACATATACCTGTCCAGACATGCCTTGGAAACTAAGGCTCGAGAAGCAATTATTCACTTCCATTCTCCTATTTCTCCTTCATGCTATTTGTGCCAGGGAAGCCAGAAGAACCTAGGCTTTCAGGTATCCATTACAACACACCAACTCCTTGGTCCCAAAGGCCGATCAAAATCATGACAAAGATGTAGATCATGATTCTCCTGAGTACTTCTCAGGAACAAGTATTACTGATACCAGTTTGGGGGGCGGGGGTGGTGGAATAGGAGTCAACTTAAAGAAAAAAAACTACAAGAGAATAGAAAGATATAAAGACTGATTGTGAATAAACAACCTAAGATGGTAACTTTACATGTAAACCCATGTATTTGGTTAAGAAGATGACACAGAAGCCAGTTGTTGGAAATCTCTGACAAAAGCTCAGATGCCATGGATGGAAAGGGAGAGCCAAGAATATTTAAAATTGGCAGACAACTTCTGAGACACAGTGATGAGAGAAGGTAAGGCAGAGTGTGTGCTCTCCTTGAACAGCACAAGAATAATGCCTTTTACTATTTAGCTCTCTGAACCACGCACCATTCACAAGCGTGACAGTTGCAATAATGGTAGTTACTATAATTTATTGACAGAGAAAACCTTTTTTAACCCTAGTTTCTAAATGAAATGCCAACAGTTTTATTGTTCTGTAAACATCAAGATTCCTTCTGATAAATATCACCATTACATTATAGCGGTATTGTAAAAAGAGAAGTTTTGTATTATAGAGCAAGTAATTTGGACCTTGCTGAACTCTCCCACAAAATTTTGTGGTAGATTTAAAACCAAATTTATCTGAATAACCTCAGCTCAATATTGAGGGTATACGACTATTGTTGAAATGGGTTAAGTCTATTAATCCTATTTATGGGCAAACAAGTTATGTGAAAATGGTCTGTTAGGCTTGGCTTCAGAAGGGGGGCAATGAAGGACTGTTAAAGATACATTTCCATTCTTTCTGAACTGTGAAAGAAACCATGATTAATACTTGAATATAATTTGGTTTAGGCTGAAGACAGACCTGTAGAAAAAAGGATCCAAAAATATTTATTCATTTTTCACTCAGTGACAGCCACCATTAAACTAAAAGAAGTATTCTTAGTATTGGAGAGTCAACCCACTGTGATTGACTCCAAAAATAGGAGTTATTTTTGTAGTTGCTTTTATAATTTTCTAACCCAGGGTCTGAAAATATGATCGTATCTGAAATGAGAAATACCAAAAGTCAGAGGAGGAGGAGTTTGTTTGGTTTGGCTGATTGGTTTTTGGAGGTTTATCTTAATAAAACTTATCACAGAGTTCTTTTCCAGTGATCTGAAATTTAGCAGTTTCTTTATGGGAGACCATGGAAATTAGCCAAGAAAACAAAAGAAGCTAAACACACACACAAATCATTTAAAGCTAGACCTGACACAAGTTTTTGTTCCCACGTAGACTCCTAGTGCAAGCAGTTTTATAAAAATCATTTTGCTTATTATTTCTGTTTCTCTATCAAACAGCACAGGAAATAAAGCAGAAGATGCAAGCAACATTTTCTGGAGAGGAAATCGCAGTTACTTTCTTATGAAGCCACGGGAGAGAGCAGAAAACACCAGCTCACATTGTCACTTGGTGGTGAAGAGGAGCAGAGTACTAGGTAACTTTTAGACAGTGGTGGGAGGGAGAGAGGTGGAGGAGGAGGAGTGATAGGATCAGTTGTGATGGAGTGAGTAAGTGAAAACCAGTGGAAGAGATTTGGCTTCATGGCAGAAGAGGGAACATGATTTTAAAGGGATAATGATTCCAGATCAATGACAGATAAGAGCAAGATATAGGACAAAAGTTGTCCTGCAGAGTCTTCATCCTTCCATTTAAGAGGGTAGAAAAAAGGGAGTTCAATTTCAAGGAAAGCTCCGTTTTGGTGTATCAGTCCCATGAAGTTCTGTGACAAATCAGCCAAGCCCACTGGACTTCAGCAGCAACTGAAATAACGTAGCACATGCAACATATGGTTCATTTGTTTTCACTTGTCAGAAGAGACGATTTTCTCTTCAGTATCTGAAGCCAAGAGGATGAGCACGATACAGCTGAGATATACTCCACTAACCTTGTTACCAAGAACACAAAAAAGTCCTGAAATTCAGGCATTTCCCATAGACTACACTGTGTTCAGCACACCTTGCCTAGCAGCAGCATGAAGCAGTTGTACCTTTCCCTTCTCCAGGCTCTCTATCGTTAATGAAGTGTTTATTTATGGTCATGTTGTTCTTACTAACCTTCAACAAATTTTCTGATATTCTGGGCAAGACTCCGGACGCTGCTGGGGAGGTTCCAAGGGTCTTGCTTGATGTGGAGTCGTAGCCTCTTCGGACAGTTAAGCTTCGGTTCCATTTCCTGCTGAAACTCTAAGCAAGGACAAAAATAGTATTTTTCTGCTTAAACCTCCTGAGAAAGCCACAGTAAGACATTATTTCTTCCTAAATGTTTTCACAGCTCAAGGAGTTGTCAACTTATTTAACTCTAGTTAAAGCTAGGGTGACAGGTCTAGCAGTCATCTAAGCTTCCTACTTAGTCAAAGGAGAGAGTGAGCAGCATTCCCAAACATGGTTCTTTCTGAATCAGGTACATAAGATAGAAGGTGCCTGTCTCCATGGAGTAAGCAGGACCCTGGAACTTTTAGAGGCAAAATTAATTCAATCAGAAAATTAAACTTAACACAAAATTACTTATTGCTTAACCTAGTCTATCTTTCAAATCATTGAAGTGCTCCTTGTACGGTTCATGAAGATGCTGTAGATCAAGAATAAAATATCTGATGTGTCCATATTTTGTGTCTAACTGAACATTTATTATACCACTGAAAGGATAACGTTTTGTTGTGTGAGCCTGCCAGGTACTCAATCTGAAACACTGAGAAACACAAGAGAGCAGAAATGCTCTAGGTTCATCCCCATTATCTTGGTCCCAAAATAGGAAACAAAAAAAAAAAAAAAAAAAAAAAAGAAAAAGAGTAGGTTATGCGGTCTTCCATGCAAATTCAGTGAGGGGGAAGTACTTCGGGCTTTGTAAAACCAGGTAATTGGGGTACGGTAACTATGCTCTGTTGACTTCAGTGGGATTTTGGTGATTTATAAAAGCCAAAGATCCACCCTCTGACCATCTAAAATTAGTTTTCTTTGCCAAAAGACATATGCAGGATCAATAAAATCATAATCAAACCTATTATACATATTAATACAACATTCAATCTCCCATTGAGCTTTTTTCTTTTTTTTTTTTTTTTTTTAAACTACTCGGTTCACTGAAAGAAGTCCTTTGCATTTTTCATCACAATCTTATGGCTACCACCAGATACCTATTTATACACTTAGACTTAAGCAACTATGTGAGTGTTAGCAGAGTATCTGAAATTACATACAGGATTTTTTTTTAAACAATCAATAATACTTATATAAGCATATATTTGGCATAAAGATTACTGTGACTATAAATTTACACTTGCAAATTATTTATAAATCAACTTCACAAACAATATATCTACAAAAAATAATAAAAATCTAGCATTAGTAACAAAATAGATCAGAAATGGCTTCAGTAGTTGGGACAAAAATGTAATAAAAACACTTGCAATATACAAAACCTGTTTCTTGCTTCAAAAACCTCAGCAATTCTATAGTCAGTTCAGCATCTACAATTTAAAGCTGACTTTCCAACAAACTTGAAATTCTTTCATACGTTGTGCAATAAAAGTGTAAGAAGCCAGTTTTCAACTAAGAGCTACTTAACAAGAATTTCAACAACCAATTATTGCAGAATACACCAAGATTAAGCAAAATCAGTTCCTTAACACCCAGCTCAAGGAGTAGATAGCCATATCCACATACCCTTCAAGCTGCCTTTTGATTCTCACAGATAGAATTAAATGTTACCTTGGAGGCCTCGACCTGGTGTAAAGCATTTTGTCTGCTCAAAGGCCCTCATCACAGCTGGTCCTTTCAGAAGATTGACAATTGAATCGACCTGTTGGGATCAAGGTTCTGTGAGAAAGATGGTTTTTACAGCAACAATTAGAAATTCTTTCTTTAAGAAATATGGACTACAGAAAAGCAGCTTTGGATTCTTTCTTACCTAACAGCTCTAGTTAAAGTAACAAGCTAGGGAGTGTTAGACTAAATCTAAGGACCTGATTAATTCACAGTTTTGAACTATTTACAGAAAACTGAAGGAGAATGAGTAAATACATACCATCCCAGTAAACAGTGGAAAGCAAAAGTAAAAAGAAAAAGAAGTATTTGCTAAAGACATCTTAGCTCAAACATGGACATTAGTATCAAAGCCAAGAAAAATAATCTCATACTTGACCAAAAAGATGCTCCAAACAGCTATGGAGCTTGTCCTGTTTATCATGGGAGATTCGAACACTTATGGGAAGCTCATCGCCTGAAAAATATTTTAAAATGAAAAATTGTTTAGAAGTTTCAGCATGTTTTCCGAAATCTTTGTAGCTTAGATGATCTGCTTTGCACACAGCCTGATGCTTAGGCTTTCAGGATTATAGTAATCATTCTCCCTACATATTTTGCATTTAGTAGTCACCCAGTAATACAGAAATAGCTCTTAGAGAAAGGACCATATTCAAAACCCAACTGGACATGGTCCTGGACAACCTGCTCTAGATGACCCTGCTCGAGCAGCGGATTGGACTGGATGACCTCAAGAGGTCCCTTCAAACCTCAACCATTCTGTGACCAGAACACACGATTCTTCTATGCTGGAGAACATCTTGAACACCAGACTAAATGGCTAAGTAGTGTGAACCTAATATAGCAGACCACAAAGTCACCGAAATGCATTCACCATAAAATTTTTATAGGGACTCTACAGACAATTCACAATCTTAATGTTCTTACTAATTAAACGGTTCTGAGATTTTAGTAATTCAACAAAAATACAGCATCTAAATCCAGTATTTGATACGAAGCTTTTAGTAGTACATACATCATTTCCTAAGAGAGTACAAAGGAGAAGGAGTCTCCTAGGTCACTGCCCTCAGTCACTCGCTCTCTCAGACAACGGGTGATGCAACCTGAACTCTTTCAAAAGCAGTGAAAAATTGAGCTTAAAACTGGTTTTCCTCCTTGCTGTTGCAGCGACAGATAAGAAGTAGCCACTCGATAATTTATAATCCAAATTTATTCATGGTCAATCTAGACTCATTTTTCTTATGTCAGTGAAACATTTAAATAGCACTTTTCTCTCCTTGATTTTTTTTTTTTTAAGCTCCTTTAGATGTCCTTACAGCCAGTAGTTATAACCCTTCACAGGATTTTAATTGCCACAGATGGAGCCCGCTGCCAAAGAGCCCTGATCTGGAGTTAACCAGGTTAGCTTTGGAACTAGGAGAAAATTAAGTCGTCAGGAGAGTGGGAGTTTCACTGAGCAGCAGTATTTATCAACTCGAACCTGCATCTGCGCTCAGCTAGCACAGACAGACTCTTTTAGGCACCTCGGTACTTCAGCTTGATGCTGCACAAGTGTGTATCAGCTCATTTACATCTTAAGTTGAAGATACAGACCCTGGGTCTCCTCTTTTATTAACAATTCTTTATGTCCTTCATCCTTTCCTCTGTATCTGCTCAGCTCTGTAAGTATGTATCATTTCTGGAAAGTAGCTGCCTAGAATTGCATTATTCACAAGGTATCTCAGATACCTTGCATAATGTCATTAATACTTTCCTGTCCCAACTGAAAATACCTCTCCTGGCATGAACAGCAATAAAATTTGCCTTCTCTATGGCCAAGTCTCACTGGTGGCTCATATTCAAGTAATATTTCTTTTCCTAAATCATTCCCAAATGATAAACTCTCATCTTTGAGCGAATTTTTTTTATTATTAGTCCCCAAGTACATGACCTTGTACTCCATGCGGCTAAATTCCGTCTCATTGCTATTAGCAGCTGCATTTATTTAAATTCAATTTGTCATGGCATAAACAAGAATGTGCTTCTATGTGGTCTCACATTCCTTCCTACAAACATACACAAGCCGTATCCTGCTGTCCGGGTGCCGACACAGGCTGCGAGAACATTCCACACTCACCTAAAATGCTCCTTACTCTGTGCAACATAACGCACTGTCAAGGTCAAGGCATGGAAGTGGTTAAAAGCAGTGACTCTAAGAGCTCTAACTAATTCAGTCTATTCACAGAGATGCTGAAATGTTGGCTCTCTTTCACAGATACATTTCTATTACCAAGGAGGATGCAATTTTTAAAACAAAAACAACAAAACTGCCAGGCAAATGAAAAGAATAAAACTGAATAAAAAGAACAGATGACAAGATTCATAGCTGACTTTTCTAAACATACCTGAATCCATTTCATCACTGTGAAAATAAGAACTGCACTGACTGCTACAAATGCTGGTGAATGAGGCAATGGAGTTCCTATTGCTGTTGCAATCGCTTGAAAAAAAAACACAAAACAAAAAAAGAAATAAAGTCATGTCCTTTAACACAGGCTCTGTATCAAAGTTATGGAAATTCTTTCCCTTTTCCCCTTTTAAATTTAATGATGAGATGATCTGTACCATTCTTTATCAACAATAAAGATCCCTATTCTTAGGCTATCATTTAATTGGTGATCCTCGTAGGCCTCAGAGGACTAGATTCCCAAAATAGATAATTCAATTGTCTCCCTTCACCTTGCATGTGAACAAGTACCTGCAGAATGATAATACACACTTTCAATGCAGAACAACCAACTTTTCTTACACAAGTGACAGTTTTTGAAACTGTGGCCTCAAATGTTTTAGTAACTCCACATTTAAATTCTGTACTACTAGCCCATAGCTAATACAAATGACGAAATACTCTGGTTTATGACTTGCAAACTAGAGTCCATAATGGGTGTAGAAGAGATTTGATCCATTTGAGTAACACCAAAACTCAAATTACAAACTATTTTTCCCTGCCAGCCAAAATATAGTTTATGACCCCATCTCTTCCAGCTGTTCATTTTTTAGAGATGTATAGACATTTACATCTGTGACTTCAGTGAAAACTTCTACGCATAAAAAATCTCACCCACATTGGTCTAGTAAGGAGAATTGGGGATTAAAATGTGTATTTTTTTCCTGCACTTTTCTCTCAAAAATAAATTGTTCTGTACAGAAAATAGATGGAGAACATACCTACTTCTGCAGCATAAACAGAGTAAAACATAGCCTCCTGTACTAAAAATCCTATGAAGATAAATTTGAATTCAAAGTCTTCAGAGTTATTTAGCCACATGAAGATCATTTAGTTTCAATGCAGGAAATGCTTACGTAATTATCCAGCAGAGGGAGTCTTAAAAACCCAAGCGAATATAAGATAATGTAGAAGTGTATCTAAAGGATATTTATATACAATGATCTGGCTTTGGTTTCATGAATTGGGTGTACCCATTCACCAAGATACACATATCTATATTTTATATCTAATGCTGCCGTTATACATGTACCCATGTGCTCCCTACATGTTTTCTTTATGTTGGTAAATACAGAGGTAATCTTTTACTAGTTTTTGCATAATGACTTACATTTCCTGGCTAAGGAATATGTTTTGGACCTGTAGCCAACCAGGTAAGTGAATGGAGAAAACTTTTAAATGAAGCAATATGATATAATTACAATCACATCCATTAAGTAGATGAAGACATCAGTAACAACATGTTCCTAACAGAGGGGGAACAGTCCCAAGGAGTATTAAGAATTTCTGGCTGGATATTAAGAAACGTTTTCTGACTAACTCTATTCACTTATTAAAGTCTCCAAAGAGACAATGAAGGTTATTTAAAACTGGATTGTGCAAAGCATGAGAAAATAAAACACAGGAAAATGAGAAACAGATTAGATGTATTAGCTATCTCATTCTGCATTTATTGTGTTGCATTGTAAGGTTTAGAATGAGACCCTACAACACAAAACAAGAGCATTCTAACAGCTGAAATTAGCCTACTAGTTCTAATAATAACCACGGTGGCATTATGGGATCTGGAGATTTTAAGTATTGTCTAATGTAATCATTTAAGCAAAGAAACAAAAAATTCCAATCTCACTCCAACAATTGTTCTAAACTCACAGACTTTATGATTATTCTGCATATGGAACCCTAGATTTTATCATTCCTAAACAGCCAGAATGGACTATAAATGACTGGAATCAGAGTAAAGAAAATGTTTTAAACGAAGAAACACTCATGTTCTAAGTCACACCTTCTTTCTCCACATACAAATCTTGTGTTAACTGGGGAACTTCCCAATTGGAGCAAACACAGGCCACTGGAGTAGCTCCTGCACTGTCAGTTTGACACATCATGGACATGCAGAAACTGCTAAATGCGCTTCAGCTGGAACAGCACTTTGCTTGTGGGTTCACCATGGTTAGAACAAGATGGACTTAATCTGTGCAAATTATCTCTACATTTATTTCTGTCCAAATTTATACGTATATTTCTGTTTCTACTCTGACAAAGAATTCTTATCTACCATGCTGCAGTAATCAAATATTAGCTTATGAAAGAGATCTCGGCAACACAGGGTTCTGTAGAAAAACGATGACCCTACCAAGATTCTACTTTCTGAGCATAATAATGAACCATGATAATGAACAAATAATGAACTCTTATTTTACTTGCAGCTAAAATTTTAATTCAGATTTTATATCGTGTAATTAACCAATTCTCTCCAAGCAACAGAAGATAATCTTTATAAGACCTATGCTTGATTTAATTACTCCTTCCTTTTCAAAATTCTTTGTATTTTCATTCACAGTGAACGTGATGCATTATGAATTCTAGAGATGAGATGATGCTACAACATAGAGTGGAAGAAGGTGAGGAATATATGTTGAGAAACAGATAATTTTTTTTTCTTTAGATCAGCAAGCGTGGTGGTTCTGGCATTTTGCTTTCCATGGCAGATTTGGTTTGTTGTTGGGGAACATAATAACAGAAATTATTTCTGCTTTTTATAAGACACGTAATCTAAAGTAAAGCTTTACATCTCTGGCTCTGATATCCTATAAAGGTTAGGGATACCAAGATCTAATAACTAATCTGTACTCATAAAGGAGTTTATTTTACACATGTTGTAACACATCTTGATGCTAGTTATTCCTCTGTTAGAAATGTCAGAATCATTATATTCTGATAGTCTTCATAGCCACTTGACAGTCTACAAACCCACAGGTTTGATTCAGTTGACAAAAAAAATATTATTAGTAAAGTTACCTGTAAGAATCCCTGTTGCTGATGGTATCATGACCAGAATCTTCTTGTTCATCACCTGTCACACTGAAACAGACTTTCTTCCCATTCCTTTCCCCCTTTTCATTATCACTGTCTGCTGGTATTAAAGGCTCAGGTGTTTTACGTTCTGATTTGGGAGAATATGTTATTGAAGAAAGAAGGCTGTGAGACAAAAAAAGAAAAGATAAATTCATGTTTTTCAAAAGTGAGCTAACAACAGGATAACATTTCTCGTCAACATTCTCCAACTATTATTCTATAATATGTGAAGGGAACATCTTAATTCAGTCCATATCTATTTGAAACAAGGGAAGAAAGTGACACATTCCGCTGTTAAAAAGTGTTACAGTGAAACCCATTAGCATTACTAAATACTCAATCGTGTATGAAGGCAATGATTCTGGCTGGGGAAGAAATACAGCACATTCTTGAACACCTGGGGTCAAATTTTATATTAACATAACTATTTTTAAACAGGAACCATGTACTTCTCAGCATAAATCAAGAAAACAAACCAAAGAAACTATATCTCTGTGAAAAGCATGTATTTTCTCAATTACTACTGTACCAGACATGCCAGCCTGCATCGCAAGCTATTTTACTAAGGCATTTTAAGAATCTTTATTAACATATCTGTGTATTTCCTGACATTCCAAGTGTCTAAGCCACTATCACTAGTAAAACTGATGATTAATCTACAAGCTTCTGTGACAAGCACAAAAGTGACATCCAGTCAAGAAGAGAGAACGGTGCAGACTGATACATTTAGAACATGCACAAATCCTGGAAGTAAAAGATTCATATTCTTGGGTGATTAACTCATCTTGAGATGTTCTAATTTACTTTCAAGATCAGAACAGCTATAATGGGCAATTGTCCTTTAATTCCTGCTACTCAAACACTCCATTAGAATGACGTTTTCAAACTATTATTTGGATTTGAAAGGCAGCGTTTTTCTTGCAAACAAAACCCCTTCTAAATACCTGAAATCAGAAGACACTGAATTAAGTTTTTTTTCCTGTAAAGTACTTAGACACAGTAGCAGGGTTTTATTGTAGGAGCTGTCAGAATGGTCAACTGGCAAACTTTCTACCAAATACATGGAAGGATACAAAGATACGTTAGATCGTTTTGTTACACATAATTCTTACTTCTGAAGGGAAACTATGGGAGATGCGTAACTTTTGTGAACAAAAATGCTGTCCTAATTGTTATTAAAGGGTAGCATTCAGAATTCCTTCCTTTACTCTTACTTCTCGCCACACATATTAGCATTGTCACATTATGTAAGGGGGGAATTCTGATTTTAAGTGGTTTAGAGCTCTATCTTAATTTTGTGGGGCTCTGCCAGTTGACGTAATTCATTCTTAATCCTAACAAAGTTCAGTTTGTTCAGCTACAGTTACATCAGTACTGAGCTATCAATTTCTCTACTCTTCTGACAAAGATATTCTACCAGAAAACAACCTGATCCTAAGCTGTTCTTCAAAGTTGAAGTTTCTGGACTCAGAGCCATCACTTTTTGCATACAAAACACAGACAGTGTGTTCAACACCATGTTCAACTACAACATTTTTGAGTATACACAAATAATTTCCTGACTCTCAGGAATGGACAGGGTTTTAAGAAAGAAATTAAGAAACCATATACTTCGGAAATGCAACAGTGTAGATTATCCTTATAATGCTGTCTGTTGACTGTATAGCAATGAATACATACCTCAAATGGTGTATCGAGCTTGTTCTCATTGAAATCATGACCTGATAGATGTTAACATAGGGTTTGACATTAACTTTAGGGAAACAAGGACGATAAGTAAAGCTTTTTAGCAAATCCTTTCATCATTTCTGCATAACTTTCTCTGGCTAAGAGCTAACAAGAGATAGACAAATAGGTATTTATCCTACACATAGGAAAAGGTACTGATCTGAACTGTAACTGAAATAGAGAAAAACTATACAAAAGGTATAATTTTACTGGACTTTAAATCCACCCATCCACCAGACAGACATCTTTTGGGCTACACGATGCCTTAACACTTCATATCAGTGTGAAATCACAACTCAGTTCTTCCCCATCACTTAAGTCACCGGTTAGCAGGATTCCATGAGGACAGGAAGAAAGATGGGGACCATATTTTACAGCAGTGTTCAGTTTCAATCTACCTGCTAGAGCACCCATGTTCTTGAACATGTCCTAAAATAAATGTGTTATGAAAATGTAAACCTTAGAAAATCAGGTCTTCGTACATGTAAAACTTATTTTCTGAATACGAAAATACAAGAGGGGTTCAAAAAGGGATTAGACAAATTCATGGCAGATCATTCTAACAGTGCTCTTAAAACAAAAGGTCCATTCCGAGAAGACCTTGTAGCACTGCCTGCTGGAAGATGAGATGAGATAAGGACAAGGATTAATCTAAACTTTTGCTTTTTCTTGTGTTCCCGTTATAAACCACTTCTAGGAAAACAACAATGGGCTTTGGGCAGATCCATTCTGGTAATTTCTTGTGGATTTTGTTGTTGCAAGAAAATAATCGAGAGTAAGAAACAAGCATAATGAACTGCAATTTCAGCTCCTGAAAATATCTTCCCCTGAGTAATTATTTGTCAAGACACAGACAGACTATTACATCCTCTTCTTTTATGAGACTGTTTAGTCACTGCTGCCAAGATCTCAGTAAAGACTGATGAAGGTAGCTGGAGCTTTTCCTAACGGAGCTTTTCACTTTCTCTCAGCAGGCAGGCTCTTTTTCTAAGGAAAATTTTTTTGCTGAACTACCATGGACGAAAGCTGGAACTTTGGATAACAGAGTTCTGGAGCTGGTGGTTCCTGAGGTCACTGAAATGCTCTTAGAAACCCAATTCACAGATTCTAAGACACACAAACCCAAACCTGGATGTAAAAACCCCCCAATAATCATGCTTAAATAGACTTTTTTTTTTAAGTGGGTTTTTTTTTTTCTTTTTAAACACAGCACATGCACATTGTGCATAAACAAAATTATCTTAGACGTCTATCTCTCATAGGAGAAATATGTGAATGAGTAGTAACTAACAGCTAGAAAGTCTCTGTAACTATGACGAAAATTTCCATGAAACAGAGAAATTTAAATCTCAACCAAAAAAATCCTCACATGTGGAATTAATCGTATATGCAACCCAAATCAACACAATCTTAAAAGTATGTCAGAAACAAACAAAACCTGCTATGATCAGTCAAAGCATTAAAAATGGATAGCCACAGGCAGTAACAAAAAACCTCTGCAACCTCTGAGCTGCTTTGCCTTTTCCTCACTCCACGCAGGCTCAGAAAATGTTCAAGCCTCTTGTATACTCCCAACAGACATCTTACCAAAAAACAGCTGGGATCGTGGGAGCACATTGAGTGCATGTGAACCAAGAACACAGCAGAGTCACCATATAGAAAACAACTTGAAGAAGGACTTATTTCTGTATAACACCTAGCATCAAGGGTGGGCATCTGGCAATGGTACTAAAGAAGTACTGGGATACTATTAAACTATTTGGACGAGGAGTCAGTGGAACTTTGAGAGACTGTGGAAAGGGGACATATGTCTTTTTTGTGTCTGTCTCTCTTTCTCGCTCCTTCAGTACTGGAAGGAGCTGATAACAGAGTTCTGGAGCTGGTGGTTCCTGAGGTCACTGAAATGCTCTTAGAAACCCAATTCACGGATTCTAAGACCCAATCTCATCAGCAAGCCATGACAAAAGTTATTATGACGATAATGCTAGGAGTACACAACCTTCTCCTAGACATTCCCTTCCCATAATCCACAAGGTCTCACAGACCTGCTCTTCAGGTGAAACACTTGTTTTTCAGTTCACTTTCATTCATTAACAGATAAGGAGAGGTTGGGCAGATAACACTGCCCCAAGATTTTGGGAGTTGAGAGAGACACCATTACTGACCTCAACACAGAGCAGAAACATCTAGTAACATGAAAGAGCAATGGTTTTTCAACAGTACTGTTATAAAGGGTACCAAAGAGTCATTTAGTAGCCCAATTTTTCTATCATTCAATACCATATAAATTTAGAATTGTGATACCGTGTTCATATTTTCTGTCCTGAGAAAATTATAGTAACGAGGATTGCTTATAATAATAAGCAATTCAGTAAATAAAGACATCAATTTTATTGTTGCTATGTCATAACAGAAAACAGAAGTTCTACAGTCTTTATAAAGTTCAAGGATCGGTATGTTCAAGCATTTCCTCCTAGCTGCTGAAGTATGAATATTTCTAATTAAAGCACAGCTGTTCGATTATCCTATCTTGTTACTCTATCTGTTGTTTCTTAGCAGTCCTAACTTTTCTCTCAAGAGTAATTAGTAGCTGTAACTATGTTCTAATATAATACACCATGTACTGCTGAACTGCTCACACCCAGATAGTCCCAGCTTCCCTCTTCCCTATTCAGCACTTTTAAGTAGGTCCCTTGGTTATCCTGTTTTCTGTATAGAACCACTTTCCTCCACAGTAATTACACACTGGCAGTCCACTCAAAATCTGTGAGGAATAAAGCATGAAAAGTCTCAGTCTTACAAATAGCAAAAGGAAAAATTTGCTAAGTAAACCTGTGCACCTTATACAAGATCTGCTACAAGGTCAGTGTACAGGAAATTTATGGAAGAAAAAAAAGTGAACCCTTGTGTTTACTGTCACAACTGTGTGACTCTCAAAATGAAAATACGTATATATGTATGTATATACCTATACACACAATACATATGTGTGTGTAGTTATATATACATGTGTATGAAAGAAAGGCTCAGAAGTTCCTGTGTTTTTGCATCACAGGCTCAAGCGAGTGGAAAGGAAAGGCGTGGCAGACTGGTAACTGGAAAATCCTGAAATATTGACTGAACTTCCATATATAATTTTCTGACTTCCTTGAAGAAGAGTGACAATACAGACTTTACAGACAGTCATTTTTAAGTGTACCCAAGCACTGAAATTATCTTAAATTTAATTAACTGACTTCATCTTCAGCATGATAATTAGCAGAACTACGTAAAGGCACAGAAAACATTTTCTTTAAGAAATTTGTGGCTACTCTTACTTTCATTCCTACTGCAGTATGGAATACATTACAATTACTTATTACTGTGTAACTATGACGTTACATTACTATTAGAACAGTACAAAAAAATTCCCACTCTGAAATAACTATGAAAGGACAAATCATTGTACGGTCTTCAAAATAACAGGAGAAGCAATGATACAACACTTTTCCAAACTGGAGATCATGAAAGATTGGCTTTTAAACTCAAAAAGTTATGTTATTTATATTTTCAAAATGAATAATTTCTGACATTTGCATTACATATGGGATCTTTCAAAACTGAAAGACCTATCATCCTTCTTCATCCTCATCCCAAGACAGCAAATAGCCTAGCAGTCAACCCACTTATCTCACAAATGGAAAAACAAGGTTTAAATCCTTGTCCTGAATTAGGACAGAATACGGTGAGACTCTGGGTCTCCCACATTCAAGCCAAGTGTCCTAATCACTCAAGAGTGGCTCTCCCTAGATCCATAGTTCTTCATTAAGGCCAATTGGTTTTTGAAAACTGTCTAACAAATTAATAATCTTCCTATGGGTAAAAAATGCTTTACCTACAAGTTCATCTTTGGGACTATTCAGCAATACCTGAAGAGTTCAATAAAAGCTATTTTCATACCTCTGCCCTTTGTTTCCATTCCTAGTGAAATTTCAGATGACGTGGGCCTCATATTTCTCTCACCTCAAAATAATTAGCATTTCCACATTCTAGAGAAAAGCTACAAACTGAAGTGGGAAAAAATCAGGGACGCTGGGAAAAAGAACAAAATATAATATTACCTACACTTAAATTCTCTGCCTTATTTCAATTCTATCTGAAGCCAACATTCATCCTACGCTACACAAAAAGGATACCCAAATTTATCAGTATCTTCAATGGAAAAATTAAAAGCAAGTCTAGATGGTAACATTTACTTACTCGTCTATTTGACAGACACATGTTTCCACCTCTTTCAGTGCAGCTTGTAATTTGAACAGCAATTTTTGATAGACATCTTGTGTTTCTAAATCTTCTTCTTTTAAGAGGTACCTCAGACCATGGCCCTCTTGCTGGCCAAGAGACTGTCCTGAAGGGGCAGCCATAGTAGTAATGGTATGTTGGACATAAATCATGGGATTCAATTTACCTGGGAATAATCCAAAGAGGTTACATCATTATCTTCTTTTCAACATACATTTTGAAGTTAGTAGAATACCTAACAGACATTGAAATATTTTCCTGCTTAAAACTTCATGTAATTATTTTATTTTGCATTTTATTTTGCATATCAAAGTCAAGCTATTTAAGGAAAAAGTTATTGTGAAATTATGACTGGCCTTTATTTTGCTTTAAAATAAACCTAAGTATCGAAAATAGGGGGATTTCATAAAGGCTTGTCCTTAATCTTCATATCTGGGACAGAAACGTAAACCAGTTACCTTTTAAGACTCTATCAGAAGGACTGGAAGTAGTTCTTTCAAGCTCAGCTGACTTACCTTGATCAGTGTTTTTATTTTCCTTTTCATGGGAAGAATGTTTTCTGCTGTCTAACTGTACACCAAAGGCACTACCAAGGGAAGTTGAGGTTTTAGGGTAGGACACTTCCATCACATTGATATGGCAATTGGTTGGACAGAAATCACTGCTGTGAAGTGGTGAAATCTTTGACTTAGCTTGTTTGAAGGTAGGCCAAGCTCTGTTTTTTAATACTCTTGAAAACTGGAAGTGAGAAAGAAAACAAAATTTTGATTAACAGCTTTTGATGTGTCAGCACTTGGCTGACAAAACTTGTGTACCTGACTAGAAAACAAAAGTTTAAAGTATTTCAGGCATCCTTGACTTCAGATGCCTTGACTTCATAATTTCCATCTTTCTCTACAAGGGAAAGAAAAAATATTTTTCATTTTATATTTTTGAGGGGTTGGTTTTTGAAGTAAATGATATTTACAAATGTAAATAGCCTTGTAACAAAGAGAGAGAATTTATTTTCTTTGCAACATAATAAAATATTAAGTGTCTTCCTGGGAAGAAAGTCTGGAAACGCTCTATGATCCAGTGCTGTTGTGCACATGACATTTAAAAACACCTGCTGACATAGATGTTTTCAAGTCAATGTCTTGCAAAAATTTCTGAAATTTTTGCCTGAAGCTATAATAAAGACAGAAGTGGAAGCTATGAATTATGAATTTCATATTCAGGAAGGATGAAGTCCCCACAGTGGTTTCCTGGGCTGCATTAGGAGAGGCATTGCCAGCAGGTGGAGGGAGGTGATCCTGCCCCTCTACTCAGCACTGGCGAGGCCACACCTGGAGTGCTGGGTCCAGTTCTGGGCTCCCCAGTAAAGGAGAGACATGGACATACTGGAGAGAGTCCAGAGAAGGGCCATTAAGATGATGAAGGGACTGAAGCATCTCTCCTATGAGGAAAGGCTGAGAGAACGGCAACTGTTCAGCCTGGAGAAGGGAAGGCTCAGAGGGATCTCATCAGTGTATTCAAATACCTGAAGGGAGGGTGCAAAGAGGACAGAGCCAGGCTCCTTTCAGTGGTGCCCAGTGACAGGACAAGAGGCAACGGGCACAAACGGAAACAGAGAAGGTTCTGCTCTGAACATCAGGAAACACTTTTTCTCTGTGAGGGTGACTGAGCACTGGCACAGCTTGCCCAGAGAGGTTGTCAGATCTCCCTCCTTGGAGATACTCAAAAGCCACCTGGACACGGTCCTGGGCAACCACCTCTAGGTGGCCCTGCTTGAGTAGGGGGGGTTGGACCTCCAGAGGTCCCTTCCAACCTCAACCATTCTGTGATTTTGAGTGATTCTGTGAAGCTGATAAACATTAGAGCATAAAAATTGCAAACACCATATTTTACAGACTTTGCTAGTCCACCACCTCTTCTCTCCCCCATGTATCAGCTCAGCAATGATGAACATTTTTTTTCCCCTCTGTTTTATAGCCTAATTCTAATACAGTGCTTAGCCACATCTCCTTCACTATAACACCTGAAATTTTGTGCACACTCTTGAACAGGCTTAGTTATTTGTTTTTTAAGATGAGAGGATGTCAACCCAAAATGGCTCAGACTGAAACTGTACTAAATTTGGACACTTGGAAAATACACCTACTTCAGAATCATAAAAGTCATGAGATCAAGCTCTCCCAGTGGAAAAAAGACTTGTCAGTCACATGTAGGATTTTTGTCAAAATGTGTCCTTTCCAGTGCAGTTTGTTGATAGGGGAGAATTTTTTCTGGGAAAGACATAATCAGTTCCAAGTCTCTGGTATTTTAATCACAGCATCTCTCCAGTCAAAATATTGCACAGACCTACCTCAGCTATGGAGCATAGCTCATGCATAAGAATATTTTCAAAGTTAACTTGCAAAGTTCCTTCCCTAATAAATGTCAGTACAAATTCAATCAGTCAAGTTTTGACTAACACTTCAGTTGAACAAAGGTATGTCCCTTCTGAGTAGTAACAGGTTTTTGTCCTGGGATTTAAATTTCTGTTTATTTTGGTGTCATATTACTTCAGCCTGATGAACATTTGACTGATTAATTACATGTAAATCTTTATATCAGGACAAGATCTGGAAGGTTACAAGAAATCCAATTATGGACTTGTTCAAAGGCTGAAGAATGTACAAATAGTTAAGAAGGGCACTAAGGACATTCAACGATGAAAATGTTCCTGCAAGCACTGCATATTTCACATCTCCATCTCCCACACATCCTGCTCCAGAGAGACCAAATGCCTGGCTACGATTTAATCAGGTCATAAGTCAGGCCCAAAATTCTTTTCATATATGTGTTGAGAAACATCTGGGACTCATGGCACTGGACTCGAGGTCTATTATGAGCAAAATGTTCTGATGATAATAATAATAGTAGGAAGTACAGAAATCTACAGGGTTTCTATTTATAGAATTCAAACTTTCACAGTGAAACCAGGAGCCAAGCCGGGCTCAGGCACTCCGAAACTCTCCCGTAACTATGGTTACCTTTACCTTGCCAGGAAAACGACATATCTATTCCTGAACTTCATTGCGTTACTAATTGTCATTAAAAGCTGTAATTGTGAAACTACTGATTTTTGAGCAGATGAGCTTGAAAGTGCAGTTTGTATCAGCAATATCTGCTTCTAGACAGTATAAGCACTATGAAAACTTCCCCAAGGCTGTTCGTTTCATATCCAGCATAACTCAAAATTTCATCTATTGTCTTGGCCTCCTGTAAAGAGACTGTACATCATGCTAGAATTTTTTGGCTACAGGAAAGGTATAAACCACCTACATGTTATGCGAACTCTAAATACACTATTATTAATGTCAAAACTATGAATTTGTTTTTTAAAAAAGATATTTTGATTTTTAATCAATTTGAAAACACGGAGGTTTATAATTCAGGCAAACAATGGAGAGATCGGATGTTTGGTAACACAGTATCAGAATCTTCTTCTGTGACTCAACTCCTCAGTTTATTCCATTCCTTGTCGGAGAGCACCCTGAAAAGTCTTTGGAAAGCCGCTTTTTGGCCTTCATCCTACTGAAGCTACAGGTTTTCCTTACAGGTTTCCCTCCTTTTCCTTTGAAAAACAAGAAAACATCATCTGTTCTTTTCCATGCAACTTTTAGAACTGTGTGAAGCTTCTATGTTGAACCTCTTTTTCCTTTTTCTTTTTTTTTCCAATTTTTTGCATATTAACTCTCAGAACAGACCAGTCTCTAAATGTCACAACTCAGACCCCCAGCTGAGATAAGGCAGGGCAGAGCCAGTTCTGTCTAACCAGAGAGAGTTGGGGTTGTTCAGCCTGGAGAAGAGAAGGCTTCAGGGAGACGTTATTGCAGTCTTTCGGTACTTATAGGGGGATATATAGTATCAGTACTATACAGGGGGCTTATAAAAAAGATGGCAGCAAACTTTTTAGCAGGGCCTGTTGCAACAGGACAAGGGGCAATGGCTTTAAACTAAAGGGGGGTAGATTCAGACTAGATATAAGGAAGAAATGTTTTACGCTGAGGGTGGTGAAACACTGGCACAGGTTGCCCAGAGAGGCGGTGGATGCCCCATCCCTGGAAACATTCAAGGTCAGGTTGGACGGGGCTCTCTCTGAGCAACCTGATCTAGTTGAAGATGTTCCTGCCCACAGCAGGGGGGTTGGACTAGATGACCTTTAGAGGTCCCTTCCAACCCAAACTATTCTCTATGATTCTATGATTCCATTTTGGGCCTACTTCAAACTAGTTCCAAACTCCCAAGAATTAGGTTGTATGGGATAGGAACCAGAAGCCAGGACGAGAAAATAAGTTTGCATTAACAAATTGGCAAGTGGTTGATTCATTTATGCCCTGCTTAGCTAAACAACTATCGAGAAATACACTGACAGCAACTAGAGGTCATACTCCGGGTTATTTATTCATTCACATCTCATTAATTTAGATCTCAAGTGTATGCAAGTCAGTGTATGCTATAATGTTTTATTAACCCAAGTTAATCTAACAATTTACAGAGCTATTACTATTAATAGTCATGCTAGAAAAAGTCATACCATTTTGAAGGGTATAAAAGATGAATAAAAGGGTAACAATTTGGTATTTAAAATTAAGATGCATTAGAAGGAAAAAACAACTCTGCTGTTATTGCTTCATTTTGGTTAACATCTGCAAATTCACTAGAGTATTGGTTTAAGGCATTTACAAGAATGCTGGGCCTTTTGTGGGAAATATGCAGTCGATTGTATCTACAACCGAACACAGCTAACAGGAAAGGATACGATCTACCCAGTGTCTAAAAAAGGGATAATAAAAAGCACAGTTTGAAATCAATTTATGCAATTACTCAGTTTAGGCATTCACGCCTCAAAATAGCTAAACTTTCAGCCATATTTTTGTCATTGCAATAGACATTTTGAAGAGTTATTCAAACTGTACCACATTCCCCTGTTTTTCCCTTAAAAGACAAATATCACCAAGCTTAGGATATGCCGGTCATACCTTTTTATAACTAGAGATTCTTCGGTAGATATGCTCAATTTTCTCACTGCAAATGACACTGAATTTACTTTGAAGCTCAGTGGGGATCACTTCGTTTAAGGAATTGAGGCTGTTGCAATTCTGCACAAAATGTTCATCGCTTTTTGCCAGTGCTTCAAGAATCTAAGATAATAAAAACAAGAGCAGTATGTTATGAAATAAGATGACCAAGATAACCCCTTACTTAACCCCTTACTTATCATCCCTTATAATTAAAGCTGAAAAGCCTGATAATCAGTTGCCTTTTAAAATTACAGGCAGTGCTGCATAACAACAATTAATGAAACTTGGGAAGCTAAGAGGTTTCTTTAAATCTATCCCCTGCATAAGTTATACCCATAATAAGTACTTCTATTTGGCTTCTCATGACATTGTCTGATAATGGATTTACTACTAATTTCCTACTAATGTAACCACTATGGCTCCTCTGAAATCCATTATCTGCTGTATTTACTTGAACAGCACATATTATGCAAAGCTGATGAATTAATTCATTATTTGTAGCAAAACTTTGGTCTGGCAGTATAAGTGATACTAACGCATTGAAAAAGCACACAAGAAAACTGAGTGCTATCCTCTTGTATATTCTGCATATATAAACAGGAAATAGGGAACAGAATAAGCTATACCGCCCTGCAAAGACTGAAGTCTTGCTATGATGGAAATAGCACCAGGAAATGATGGTGATAGAAAACTGAAAAAAAGGCATGTTGAAGACATGAGGGTTGTATGTAGCCCTTTTTTTGGAGTTAGAGTTACATTTCAGGCATTGAAATTCACTGTGTTACGGAACTTGGGAGATGCCTATTGCTGGTTGGGTCCAACTCTGAAGATATGTTTGAAAAACACACCCAAAATTACTTTCTAACAAAGGCACCCAAAATCCAGATGAGGCACCTAAATAAGAAAAGGCTCGCATTTTAGAGATACTCAAAGAAATCTGGACAAACAGCACATACAATATTAATCCATCATGGGACTTATGTCTGTAATTCACTTCTGCTACAGTTCATTAATGTACTATCCACCATCACAGATGTAATATATGATTTATAAGCTTGACCAAGGAGTTTAGAAAAAAACAACAACGTACAGAAATTTTGGACTGCAAAATCCCAAGTTTTTAAGAAGTCACAGATTATAAATTACTAGATCCTGAGAGAATTTTTTTCTCAGGTCCCCAGCAGGATGAATTAAGGAAAGCCTTTCTTCTGCAGTGTTTAATTACTGTATTAAAACACCCCAGTCACTTTGGTCACATTTTTAAGCTTCCTTTATGTCAGTTTTTATTAATAATACAAATTTAAATAATTCAAGTGGATTTTTTTACAGCTGTACATTAAAATAAGTGCATTCAAAACCAGTAACTTTTGCAGCACAACTTTGGATACTTTCTCATGGTAATAATTAACACAAAAATTTGCACAAGATAGGAAAGCAGTCCAGGATTACTTCACTCCCCTGCTACATATGATGCAGAATAGAGGTGTTTGAAAATGCAAAGCAACAATAAATACACAAAGAGAGAAAGAAGCATATGGAGAGAAGCATAAGACCCCACTGAACGCACAGAGGAGTTTATGTTTAGAGTATTTAAAACCACTTGCAGACAGTTATATTTGATGAAGTGTCACTACAATTTTTATTATTGCCTTTGAGTTAAGGCACCTGGTTTTTCTAACGGTGGACCTTTTGTAGTCATTTAGACCACCATGACTTGACAGAAACATTATATTATTCTAACATAGTCACATTACATCTCCTTATTGTTTTTAATCATTTCTGAATATTTAATTAGCCAGCCTAAACACTAAGGGTGATGACACTGCATTATTTAAGGCCAGAATCAGTGTGCTGGAAGCACTTCTTTACTTAACTACTCCATGTACAACAATGGAAAAATACTTCTTAAGCAGTTAGGAAATAATACCTTAAACATTTTATATGAAATTTAACATCTTTCAGGCCAATGACTTGAAGCATCGACTAGACCAGCTCTACCAAATCTCATGATGTTGGTGGAAGAAGTTACTCCCCTGTCTGTCAACCTGACCTGCTCCCAAGTGAAGTCAGGGAAAAGAAACACGTGCCCATGCCTCAGTCATTTCAGGAAAAGATTAGTACTTTAGTTTACAGTTCTGATGGAAAGATCAACAGAAAAAGAAATTTGCAGATATCAATACACTCCCCAAAAGTTTGGGCTTTCACAGTTATATTAAGCATACTTTGTTAGTATGCATATGTGTGTGAAAAGATAAAAACAAACTTAGTAAAAGAGCTGTATTACAACATTATTTGTCAATCTGACCCAGACAATACCAGATATATTTAAAAAATTTCACATCCCATTCATAGCAATCACAGATTTTACCATTTGGAAATATTCACAAAATAAAAACTCCAAAGTAAACTCTAAAGTTGCACTTGGTTTTTTTCTTCTTCTGTGATTTTGCCAATGTCTGTGCGCCTGTATGTGCACAGCTTTATTTTACTATCAGAGACAGAAAAGACAGATGCTGTGCTACTCCTTTTACTGAAACAAATCTTAAAAGTTGCACATGCAATTCTGATGAGATTAAGTAATTTTTGGAAACTACAGCCTACCTTCACCAAGTTTTGACATTTCAGTGAGTCTTTGACTTTCAAGTTTTATGTGATAATTAAGAAAAAAGGGAGAGAGGCAGGAGGAATGGAAAACTTTAAAGTCCTTTAACATTTTTTCAGTTTAGAGGCTCAATTTATAACCACACCATAACTTAGTTTGCTTCCTGAGTACACAATTGTCCTCCAAAATGTCAGAGGGATAAAGGCGACCAATTACAAGATATTAAATGAAATACATATAATCCTAAGAATAAGCAAAAGACAGATGTTGCTCCATTGGTATTAAGCATAGTAAGAATTAATACATACAAAAATTGCTTCATACCTTTGCAGTCAAGCTGAAAAATCCCTTTGGTTCAATCATTTTTTCTAACACGTGGCACTTTATTCCAGCTGTGCTGTCATACTCATAAACCACTCCATACTCCAGATGAACATTGTCAACAGTCAGACTCACATGATCTTTCTTCCCATCAATTATTGCCATAGTGTTAAATTTGTCAATTACCTCTAGAATAAAGAAAATAACACAAATCAGTTGAAGAAGGTTGGCCATTAAACACACTAAAAAGGACATAGACAAATGTTCTAGAAACAGGTATGCTGCAATCATTCTATTTAAAAACATTCATCAAAAAACCCAGCTACTAGCTGAATGATTTAAAAATCAGAACACCAGTAGGTTTATGGATGCTAAAATACTAGATTGCTAAAGAGGCATGAACAGACAAGTCACAGTGGTCTCTCTTTACATACAAGCAGTTATTGAAGGGGACTAATTCAATTTCATTTATAATCCAGAGACATAAAAAAGCAACAAAAAAAGGGAAAACTGAGAACTTCTAAATAAACTAGAAGAAAATGGCCATGAAAAGTGTCAACATTCAGAAAAGAAACCACAGTATCAGCATTTACCCAGAGAACATAAATACAGTTCACATGTTAACTGTCTCTTTAATTACCATGATGCATATGAATGCAGCTTTACCTAAATGTTAATTGCCTGAAAATAATCTGAAGGATAGCTGATTTGTTATTTCTCATGCAGTAGTGACTAATGCATCTAATTTAGCCTTAAACGATTACTAGGGGTGAAAATAAATCAGGTAATTCCTAGGATTATGTATCCTATGAATGAAAATTGAATAGCTTTTCCCTGAAGTATTCATAGAAGCTTTTTCTTGAAATGGGAAATACAATAATTTTCAGAGAACAGCATGTTAAATTTGCATCTTTAAAATACATAAAAAAGCAAATCCTTATGTAAAACGCATCTTACGGTCTGCCTGCAATTTCCTCTCTGAAAACAAAACCACTGCCTATATTTTCCTTGCTAAACCACCAACGTTCTCAGCAACAACAAAATCAAAGCGAGCACCACACACCTTCCACTTTGCAGTCAAAGGCATCTCCTCCATCATCTCCAGAGGGCTTGGTGTTTGTTTTCTGAAGATCTTCCTGTGCACTTTCAATGCTGTTGTAAACCCATTGTATAGAATCTTGCTAAAAAACAACAAAAAAAAGACAGCTAGGAAAAGCTTTGCAAATGCAATTGATAGCAACTTATTTCACTGCTCTCAAACATGAAATAGTTGCTTAAATTCCTTGATTATTATCAGCATTATTGCCTTCTGATCTCCAAGTTAAAAATAGTATTTTGAAAATTACAGAGAATTTTGGCTTTGTCTAAAACCATCTGAAGCATTTTGTCAACTTATTTTTTATTTCAGAGTACACTGTCATGAGACAGTGTGAAATCTGTGACAGTATGACATCCATCAGTTTCATGTCTCTGCCAAAAATAATTTAAGACATTTCAAATCAAACTGCAGATTGAAAAATATTTGAGACAAGAAATCGTGAAAAAATAAAGAGAACCGATTTTTGCCTTGCTAAATCTGCTGTGCGTCCACAAATCTCCTGGCAAGTATTATGGAATACCAACCAAAGATATAGTATGTCCAGTTAATCTATCACCCATGTGTCACTGGCAAGAATATACACTACAGCCGTCATTACTTCTATTTGCCTTTACCACAGTTGTTTTACTAGATGCTCTTTATTTTTCCCCCAGATTAGCAAAACCCCCCAAAAGGACAGAATCGCAGGCCCCAAAGTCCAGCATCTTATGTGACTGAGTGACACGTGAGCACAGGAATGGAAGCTTGGTCATACAACCTATGAAGAAGCCGCGTGTATGCCTTTGTCGTGGTTTAACCCCAGTCGGCAACGAAGCACCACCCAGCCGCTCGCTCACTCCCCCCGACGGTGGGACGGGGGAGAGAATCGGAAGAGCACAAGTAAGAAAACTCATGGGTTGAGAGAAGGACAGTTTAATACTTGAAATAATAATAAAATAATAACAACAACAACAACAATAAAAAATTGTAATGGAAAGTAAAACAACGAGAGAGAGAGAGAAAGAGAGGAACAAAACCCAGGAAGGAAAAAAAAAACAAGAGGTGATGCAACCGCTCACCGCCTGCCGCCTGATGCCCTGTCAGTCCCTGAGCAGCAATCACTGCCCCCCAGCCAACTCCCCCCAGCTTATATACTGAGCATGATGTCATATGGTATGGAATATCCCTTTGGCCAGTTTGGGTCAGCTGTCCTGGCAGCTGTGCACCTCCTCGCTGGCAGAGTATGGGAAGCTGAAAAGTCATTGACTAGTGTAAGCACTGCTTAGCAACAACTAAAACACCAATGTGTTATCACATTATTCTCATGCTGAATCCAAAACACAGCACTGTACCAGCTACTAGGAAGAAAATTAACTCTATCCCGGCCAAAACCAGGACAGCCTTACATCTTGTTCTTCCCCTTCACTTACTCAGCCACATGCCCATCACATGCTTGTGGAAGGGCCTAGCAAGCGTGGCATCTCCAGACTACTCTTCTCTTCCTCTTACACTTCAAAAGAAGCTTGACAGTCAGTTAATCACTCCCTCTTCAACAGCTACAGCAGAATAAATGACATGATTATGACTAATCTGAATTCATAGACTTTAAAAAGAAGTTTGTGGAAGAATTCAAAGTTAAGCAAGGATAGCAGAAGTTTCAGCTGAACATTGCAATTTTCACACAAAATGCCAAGTACATCCGATTATGCTTTGCTAACATACAGTATTCAGCCGCTACCTTTATCCCATTAATCATAGACAACAATTTTTGTATGATCAAGTTACTATTTCTCTCTAGGTTTCCTAGATTCATCCATGCCTTACTTTTCACTCAATGGCACTGAAATATTTTAATAAGGAAGCTTAACTTTCAGAGCTCTCTGTTGATTGTTGGAAGACACCTGCGCACAAGCTGATCGACAGAAACACTTCTGAAATCCACACTTCTTTGCAGGTATACCTGAAAGCTTGCTGCTTATTTATGGAGTCTTACAGGTTTGCTTGGCAGCATTAAGACTGCCATGCCAATCTCTAACAGGAGATTTACATTATGTCAAAGGGTTCCTTCATTATTTGAACTTAATATGGCCTAATGGAAGGACTAACTACTTAAACTGGCAGTCCCTCTTTCAAAAGTTAACACAGGATATAATGCAACATGATTTGGAGCAATGTTCTCCAAAAGCATTACAGAAGCACAAACTAAACATAAATCTGTCACACCATGATCAGTATCACTGCAAAGAAATTGTACGTAATTCGAAGAAGTAAAATGTGCTTTCAATTTTCTTTATCCAGACAAGACAGAAAGAATATAAACATTGTCCAACAGAAGTTACACAGTTATTCACACTGCAAGAACCTGAAATGAAACTTCACACTCCAGGCAAGCAGGGAGACTCCTCACCCTGAGAAGTGGAATATACAGGAAACAGAAAAAGATCCCCTTTCAATTATGCGATTGCCAACCACAGGAGAGACTGCAATATTCGTGCTAATTAAATGATCCATAGTCATCTTCCAAATAATTAAAAACCCAAATTTCTGAATAGGAAATGAAATTTTAGCTGTCTTGACACCAGTGGGAATACTGCCATTTATTTCAGTCTAGACAGTTCTCCCATAGCATTTGATAGCACTACATCCTAAATGAAGTTTTTCTTGTCAGTCTGGGGGATTTTAGTTATTTGCGATTTGCCAAATTATGATCAGCTACTTTTTTAGATTGAAATAAATACTCTGTATAGGAAAAACAGTTTTGTACTCCAACATATTACACAAGTGGATTAAAAAAACAGTAATTTTGCATGTCAAGGCATTCACGCCAGCCTACATTAATCAATCCTCTTTGGACATCACTAATCTCTATAGGAACTCCACACTTATACACAGAGAGAACACACCTGCTATAAAGGATTTAATTTATCTTTTATTCTAGCCAGTTTTGCTACTAGTGCACAAAGCACCCTCTCTTTCCTAGAGCACATCTTCCTTTAAAGAATAGGTGAGCTTGATCTTGATATGCTATGTAACAACTTCAATTCTGTATTAGAGTTTGAACACAAACATCCAGACAAACATTTTCATAAAGACTGTATTTGCATGACACAGTTGTAACTAACTCTTACTTAGAATTCTTATCTCATAGCTGTGCAGTAGGTGTGGGAGAAGGATTTCACTCTTGATTTTAATTGGATTTTTCTTCTCAATTAATATGCACTGGAACAGTTTGTGAAGTTAATTAATGATATTGGTTCACAGTTCATGAAAAATTTGCAGGGACTTGGAAAAATTACGTTATAGAATCCAGCTGGTTTTGGTTTTCTTCCTTAAATTTATGTCTCGGAAGCCTTACATTTTCTCCTATACTAATGTGAAAAAGATAACAATAATTGCATGCTTATATTAAAAAAAGTGAAATTTTGAGTCCTTGAATGTATGTTTATTCCCAAGATTGGAATGCAATGGGAACACAGAGACTTTTATAGATGGAATATGTGCACTCTGCTCTCTACATGTTGAAGTGTTACAAAACTCTGGAAGAAGATCAGCTTTTTGCATTGCGTTCTCATGCAGCTGAGCAGGCAGCGAGCTGTGTAAATCCCTCTCCATCATGATGAGAATATACCTCGTAACGCTTTCTGCTGAGAACTGCAGAAACACTTTAAAAATACCATATTAAAAAAATTAGCTATAGCTTAGATTTATTTCAATGTAGAAATTAAATAGACCTTGAACATCAGCAACATATTGAGCAATCTTCAGCTTTTATAATTCAACTGGCTTCCCTTCGCTTTTATTCAGCACTCCTTTCCCCTCATCACACTCAAACACAACAGATACGTGGACAGAGATACACACCACACTCTTTATTTTGACCAAAAAAAAAAATTTAGAAGAAAATCTGCAAGGGTACCAAGTGAGACGTACCTGCATTGGCCGCCTGTACTTCCTGCACGCCGTGACATGAGCAATAACACTTGCATGAGTCTCTTTGCTGACATTAATTCCATTCACTTTGATTATGCATTGGCCAGGGTGGAGACCTGCCGCAGCTGCCACTGTTCCTATAAAAAAACCCAACATAGTTAACAGACTTCTTTTCCTAAACATCTCCTTTAAAGCTTACAGTCCAAAAGCTTCATTTTTTAATCAGAATCTGCTCTCACCGATTCTTACATACTTCCCCTGACCGCAGGGTGCTTCTGCAGTCAGCTGGACTCCAAGAAAATGGAGTTCCTCAGCAGATAATTCCATAAAAAGAGACCAGACTACTTTCTAAAGGCTATTTGCTTTATAAAGCAAATGTTGATTCATAGTGGAAAATGCGGAAAATTTGTCTTAAAGAAAAGGATTTTAAAGGATAAAAAGGCTCGAGCTTGAAACTCACTAATTATAACTTCGACCACTTTTATTCTGAATTCTTTTATATGCCCCAAGCTTATGAGCTTCTTGACTACTTCAGGTGTCTCTATTTTACATACAAAACAGAAGCTTTCTGACAATTCATAAAGAAGTATCAGAGCATACTAAAGTTTCTCGTCAAACATTATGCGAAATGACCAAATCCAAAGACATTTCCAAGGATTTTGTTCTCATTTTAATCTTTTTACCAACTCAATTCTAACAGAGTGCCTTACAGCTTTAATCAAAATACCCAAAGATAATCAAGTAGGAGATCTCAAATTTAATTTTTTTTTTTTTTTTTTGGGGGGGGGGGGGAACGCAAAACAAAACATTCTCTTTGAGCAATATAAAATATATGGTTCAGCAATTTATTTTCACAATGGAATAACCACCTTGGGAAAATCTTCTATCCATTGAATAGGTGCTACAAAAATAGCAGCTGTCTCCAGGTCTTTTCAGTGTGATTCAAGCCCACTCCTGAAAGACAGCCTGCTGGAGTATGACCTTAGTTCCAGCTACCTGAACATTCGCCTCCTTATGTCTCTCTTGATACTGCCACAAAGGTGCCAGGGAAGTCAAAATCTATTGCCTGGAAACTGCAAGGCTGAGCTGCAGAAGCTAGCTGCTATGAAGGAAAAGGCTAGACTGAATCTGCAGGGCTGACAAAGAGAAAAGCTACGTCATGACTTGTCAGCTGAGCATATTTGACACGGAAATAACTTCAAGAATATACCTGGATTTCCCTCATTTTAGGTACTATCAGGTTAGATGATAGCTGCATTTTAAATCTAATATCAAAGAAAGTCTTTGGAAATGACACCATTACCAGCTATTGCAATCCCCCAAAAAAAGGATTTAAAAATAAACATTTACATAGGCCTTATTAAATATCTCTCTCTCAAAAAAAAAAATTCTCTTCAAAAAACCCAAGGTCCCAATTCAGCAAAGTATTTAAGCATATGCTTAAAATCTTTCAGGTTTAGCGAACCACACGAGCAAGCACTTACATACTGTTGAGGCTAATTGGAATAAAGTATGTGCTTAATGAATAAGGATAGGCAGTTGAATTGATATCCAGGTGCAGAAATAATTATCACATCAGCTCAACAGTCTGTAGTTTATTAGACTTTCTCTTGAAAATCTAATTTCTGGCACCACAGCCTAGAAAAAACAGTCATCGAGCCCTGTTCAAATCCGGCTGCTTTGCAGATCAGTTCACTTTAAATTCCTCAATTACAAAGGGAGGAGGGGGGAAAAAGGACACAACTGCCCCACGATAGCTGAAAATACAGTGTTAGTTGGCTCTACCATTAACAACATGCGACAGCAACAAAGAATGCTTCAACTTCTTTTATCGCCAGTGCACCAGACAAGAACATACTGAGTTAGGGATGGCAAACATTTGACAATCACGTCACAAAATGGACAAAACAGTATTTAGAGGAAACATCTGCAGTTACTAAGACAGACTAGGTCACTAGCACCCTTGAAAAGATTTGTGAAAAGTGCATTTTCTGTAAAATGTTTTCAGAGCATTGCAGAACCACATGGCCACCTAACAACGCTCAGGAAGTGAGTGGTTCCCAACACCCATTCACTGGAAAACGTGATTTTGCATCCATCAGCTATTCCTTAGTCTGTAAAGAATGCACGGCCTTCACTTAACTTCCCTACATCCGTATAAATATATAGGGGAAAAAAAAAAGCCAGAGAATCTGTCCAAAGCTTACAAAATATAAGAACACAAAATAATCTTATTTGGTTTTATTTAATATTGTTTGTTACGGGGGGGGGGATCTAAGCTGAATCACTGGACCTAATTTTGATTTATCTCAGCCACGCCATTTAGATATTAAATGTACATTTACCACTACTGTTGACAGCTCGTATGGCTTACCTCTCCCAACAGCATGGACAACTGATGGGCCAAAGCCCCGGATTTGGAATCCGAGTCCATCTGCAGAGTCAGGAATCTTCACTGTCCTGATATAAGCAAAGATTCAATATGAATGCAGCAAAAGGTAGCATTTTGTTATTCAAGATAAAAGTGGACAGCAATAAGTAGGTTACAAGGGTGTAAGACTCCACACTTTCATTCAATTCAGTTTCAGATTCAGCACCATTCACATTCCAGATACTTTGCACCACTGACATCAGAAATAAGAGCAAGCTGAGATACCGAAACCAATCAGAGGAAGGCAATACTATTTCGCAGGGAAATTCAGCATGCCGATTACAACAAAAGCACCACCATAGCTTTAAAATTCCTCCCAAAGGGACAACTGGGTAAGTTGCCACAGCACAGCAACACTGAAAGCCCTGGGAAGGCAAGCAGTCTCTCAGCCAAGAGGACAGAGCCTGGACATCACAGACCATGGCAGGCCTTGTCAGATGAGCTGCAGAAGACTGCAGAGACTAGATCCGTATTACAATTTGTTAACATCTAAGTGTCTACTTGGTGAGTTTTATTGAAAAAATACTTTGTTGCAGTTTTCCTGAGCAGCTATGCAAAGCACTGAGTTCGGTAAAGCAAGAATCGCCTACTACTGTTCATATAACTTGTAAGTACACCGTGCTACGCTCCCGCTTGGTCTAAGCGCAACAGTAATAGACCTACTGACAAACATAACCAACAAAACCACAGTTCTGAGAATCAAAACTCACATCTACTCCTTAAAATGAAGCCCTGAGCTCGCCCAAAGTAAGCTAGCATATCCACATGATAGCAGCTCGGGTTCCAGAAAAAGCAACACAGCTGCATTAGCCCTTATCTGAGCTAGTTAGGTCATGCATAACAGTGCACCGATTTAACTTCACAGCCTTTACTTCCAGAGCCAGCTCCGTTATTATTTAAGGTATCTTTGTCCCCAGCTCCATTTGCCAGTGCAAAAGCAGACAAATTCAAATTGATGCTGAAAAGTGATTTTAAAATACATTTGGACTGTAATAAACTTGATTTACAGGTAGTTTTGAATAATATCATTGCATCATTTCTTGTACTTTCATTTTTTTCTGGTACACATAATGCTTAGCATTTGGAGATGATTATCAGCAGAAGTGAGATCCAAAACCCACTGAAGACTATATATTTTTAAAAAATATTAGAATATTCCTGAGATTAATACATTTTCATTTGAAATATTTTCATAAGTATAGCATAATTTAGTATACTTAATATATTAACTAAGGTTGATACAATCTATATGGTTTAATTCTGAAAATGCTTTGTGAACTTGCTAATGAGCTATGAAAGACCATCATTGGCAGTTTAAGCTAAGAATTTAGGAGAGAACTGTCTCTTCTGCCAACACAGTTGTGCTAGCAGCAGCTCCTGGCAAAAAGCAGGCAGCACTAGAAACAAATTCTTCAACTCCTCTGAACTCCTCATTCCTAGATCATCTCTGTCAACCTTGAAATTCACCCACATTTTCACTGGCAAGTTGTGTCAGCAATTAAACCAAGATCTACATTAAAGAAAGGCCAAGATATGCATTTTATGCTTGCTACAATACTATCATCTATTGGTTTGGAGGATTTGTTTGTTGTTTTTGTTTGCTGGTTTGGGGTTTTTTTTGGAGTATCAGTCCAGATTATCATCTTTATGCCATATTTCTTTCTTTGCTCTTTTCCCCTTTCTGGGTGCCGTTGTTATTTCTCAAGACACCTTTGCTTATTAACAGGAGAAATATGTCTCCGTTTTACTGCTGAACCAGAGCCATTTCCAAGGCAGTCTGTATGTGCTATCTGGTAACAGAGGATGGTTTCTCCTTACGTGCAAAATTTGACCAAAATTACTCCTGACCACTGTTTCTTAGTCTTCTCTTTCTTTGGTATGTATAAACTAGTAACAACTGCATTAACTTTATCAATAGACCTATGCCCATTTACACACTTACTGAACCCAGCCATTAGGCCTCACCTTGTATTTCTTTTACGTAACAAAAATTGCAGTCAGGTAGGAATGGTCAAAACTGTGTACAGAAATGCATCTGTTACATAAAGATGGGGAGCTGTTTACTTGCTCCTACTGTTTACACAGCCAGCACACATGCTGAAGGGGCCCATTAGATCACAGAGCCCGACTTCTGCCAAACCAGCCACTAATCCCCAGACAGAGGAACTTGTTTAATAAACACAGTAAGAGATAAGTGATCAAAACTGTCCATACAGTCAAGGAAACTTCATTTGCACTTGTGGTTCCTTCATGTATTTAAAGTGGCAGAGCTGATGATCTAAAGCACTTGTGTTTCGCTTTTGCTGACTGACAAGTGTAATAAAACAAAATCAAAGCAGATCAAATTGCTTGCCTTTACAAAGTCAGATTACATACAGCATTTAAACTAACTTTACAGTAGTGCTGTCTGATGTTCCACTGGTCTTTTAAAATTCACTTCAACTGTAGTTTGTAAAAATTCCCCCAAAGGAATGACAACTTACTCCCGTGGTTTAGTGCTCACAAGAACCCGCAGGGGCTTTCTGCTGTTTAAACATGCTTTCAGGAAGGAATCCACTTCACTGAAGGGTCGCAGAAAAACCAGGTCACCGTTAATGGCAAAGATTTTTTTCCCAACTTCCAAGCCTGCCATCTAGAAAACAATAACAGTTGTATATACGTTTGCTTTTTATAATCGCTAACACTGTGTTTTCTTCTGCTTGAGTGCAACCTCAGTAGGAATAATGACACGCACATTTTCTTTACGTTCTTTATGTGTCCTTCACATACCACGCACAAAAGACTTACACCACAAAACACTTCTAGAACTGGTTAAATTGGCATGAATGGTACAGTAAACTCCCATTCTGAAGAGACCTAAATACAAGACCTAGTCTTAATCAAGATTTTCTGACAGTATTACAATATCAGTTAATATTTGTAATAATTAACACAACAGCCTTCATTGAGCCAGTTTACTTTTTTTATGATGTTACCTAATTTGCCCATCCGTCATTCTCCAAAGGAACTAAAGCTTCTTTTCATAAGGAAAGACCTGATGAATATTTTAGTAAGTGAATATTTATTAAGTTCCAAAACAAAACAATATCCTTAAAAGTTTCATGGCCCTTGAGCCAAAGGCATGGCAAGCCAAATGGCATACAGTTTTCAGACTCTAAACGAGAAAAAAACCATAACTAGCTCAGATGGCGGGAGTACACAGAGCAGCTCAGGGCACAGGTTAGCCTTAGCACCATCTGAGATCGTGGCAGAACCTGACTGCTGGAAAAGACAATACGGAATTGTGCGAAGCTAACAGAGCTAAATCACCCTGGACATAGCTCTGTGGCTGTATTATATTATTGATTTGCTGTATCTATTTTTATTTTAAATTCCTATCCCACCATGAAATTTAGAAAGGCTTGAAATCCGTGTCTAAAATTTTTCTCTCGTGGAGGAGACTTGTTCTTTATCTTTCCATGTATAGAGACTCCCATGCAGTTCAGTAGAACAACATGAATTTACCCAAAGAGCATCTAAAGCAATGCTAACAAACAGAGGCTGTAATTTATTCAGATTCTCAAATTCTAGACTTTATCCAAAGCTTGATACATCCTTTACAATGAAATATATCAAGTGCAACTCACACATTAGCATACTAGTTTTATACTCATTTCATATTCTACCAGAAATGTTTATTCCAATCATGATTAATGTCATCACTGGAATATTATAAAATGTATAAAAATAAAATGATAACTCTTACATCACCACTCAATATGACAATTTACCTGAGCGGAAAGTGAGTGTTGATAATAGTCAGAGCTCTATTTTAAACAAAACAACAAAAAAAACCCAAATAAAAAAGGAAAAAAAAGATCCATAACCACAGCTTTCTTGGAAAGCTGTCATTGTTACCTTTTACTACTATAAATTTTCCCAACTGATCTACAAAACATACACCTGTGATCAAGTCAATAAAATAGGGAAGATAATTTATAATACTTGATACCTCAGCATTGGATCCTTTCTCCACCACTTTAATAATCGGCACCTTATTTTTATCTTCTAAACCAAAACCATAGGTGCCTTCATTAGATTTAATCTGCAAAATAAAATTGTTCAAAATATTGTTCAGAAAGGCATTAAGAAGAACTTAAGTATATCCCCATTAAATAACAACACACAGTGCTAATTCATTGTCACTACAACCAATTTTTTTAGTCATCAAAACACACAATCATTCGGTTTCACTCACCAATAATGACTTGGCTATGACATTTTCCACTACTTTCAGATCATGTTTCATGAGCCTGTGCTTCATATTTGACCCTTCCATTTCTTCATCCGCATAAAAACGGAACAGCAGTGGTTCATCTTTAAATTCGCTTTTCTCTAACACTGCATGATACAAAACCACACATATTAATCCTTTTTTTCTTTTGAACGTTTGAATACCATGTCTTTCATGAGCCGTAATACTGAACATGTGTACACAGATTAAATGCTAGCAAACTATTTTTGTGTGTGAATCTAGGGAAATCTTAATTTTTAACATAAACAACAATTTTTATTTGGATCCATTACAGACAGGTATCACTAAGCTCATTTTCAACTACAACATCTGGATTTCACCAAGCTGAGGAAGACGCATTAGCCTGACATGGTTTTAGTGAAAATGCCAAGCACAAGGTTTTTTTCCTAAAATGGATTTAAAAACATGATTTTGAAAAGTTATGCTGAGCAGCTGCTGGAGATGCTCACCATCAAGACCTGGCACTCTCCAGGTAGTGAAGCATGTCAGGTTCAGTATTAGAAATGGGTTTGGTGGGGATGTGGAAGCAACTAGAACAGCAGACGGATGCAGTTTGTATGTTTAAAAATCAAAGGAAAAAGAACGAACAGTGCCAGAGAGAAAGTTAATTCTCCCTCCTCTAAAGAAGCTGATGAGAAAATTATTTCTTCCTCTTTTCACTTCAGCAAATGACCTACTGCTTCAATCCTTTCACCAGCATCTTCCCTCTGATGGTATTAAATGCGACCTTGTTCACCTCATTTTTGGTACTGCACATATCTCTGCTCTCCTCTCCCTTCTTCTTTGTTCTCTGCTGTCCTTATGATTTTCTCATTTTTCTACAGTCCGCTTTCTCCTACTGTCACCACTTCACTTTTTTAAAGTCATGCTTCTCCATACTTTATTCCTTCCTCCAAAAATGCCTCCCTTCTTTCCTACGTATTTCCTCAATTTTTATCATCTCATCTGTGCAAACATGTATCACCTGCTCAAGAAATTTCTTCAAAGTGGCTAATAAAACTTCCACATCGAAATCCTTCAGTGGATGAAGCCCTCAGTGCATGCTATAAAATTGACTGAAAATAATTTTCAGAGTATACAATAGCTATATTTTTTTCTTGAAAACTGTAGGATAGGTCTCTTCAGTGATACAATGAAACAACGAAACAACTTCCTATCCCCTTCTGGAATATCTTTACCAGCCCTGCATTTCCTTCCTACTGTGTAGATAGCATTAAACAAAAGGTAAGCACAGCTTGTACAGAATGTATTTACTTACCATGGTGCATAAACCCATTATCACAAAGAGCTACACCGAATATCATAGCTTCTTCCCTCGTCCGGCAATCCCCCTGTTAAACCATAGCAGATTTTTTTTTAATATATTTTAAGAGAGCAGCAAAATGGATTCAATACACCATGGCGTAACTTCACAGGGCCAGCAATGGTTGTAGATTATATTTACCACCGCCACCTTTATATATATACTTATAGCATACATATAAAACAGTATATACATGTGTATATGCTATACCTCTTTACAGTTACAAATAAATATGTAAACATTCTAATAACACTGCATTCTCCATAAAAATTGAACATAATAGAATATAAAAGTATCAAAGTTTTTAACTTTTATTTTATAAAACTGATGCACGTTGACCGAGTGAACAGGATACCCTGTTCTTGTTCCTAGTTCACTTACAATAAAACAGAACTGATGACAGCAAATTGGTACTGACTTTTATCCATCTACTTAGCAATTCAGAGTTTTCAGAGCCTATCCATTTCATTTTAAGCCATGAACAAGGTTACATGCTGAATCACAAAGCTAAGTCTCATTAAAACATCTAAAGTTCAATTGCAAATAAGGAAGATAAGCACAAAAGGGATGAACAGCATGGCAGCTGACAGCTGGTTTCTGTTACTTCACTAGTTTAAGAGGATTACACTTACACACGCTGTTCTAATAACCCTTACACAAAGTGTTTGCATGTTATTCTGCTTAACACATCACTACCTTTCAAATTAGAATTTAAATGCGAAACGTACATAAATCCAAAGGTGTATACTTGCCTGTGCAATCAACCAGTCTATGAGTTTGTTAGCCATGACCACAGATTTGTAGGTTCTCAAGTGATAATCTTTATCCCTGTTCGAAACAAAACAAAACAATTTAAAAAAATCAAACAAAAACTCCAAAAGAGCCTAACAGAAAACAACTTGTATTTTATAAACAAGTTAGTACAAGCATGAATTGAGCATTTTGTAATGGTTCAGAAGTTGCCTCTGGAGTAAAAAAGCAAGTCAAACGTTTCAGTGTAGATAGAAAGGAGGATGCTGACCATATCTTACTTGGGCGATACAGTCACTGGAGCATAAAGGCAGTTGTCTTGTTACAGCTGGGACTCTCCAAATGAGGTAATGGAGTGTTAGTAAAGGAGTGTATTAATATATACAGTAAGTATCTAAGCATATCCATCAGGACCTAGAAGGCTCTAAAAGTCTGTAAAAAAAGGTCATCTTGAACAGAATTTGTAGTCATTTAATGATTCAGTTATGCTTTTTTTGTCTTGATAGCACTTCAATCTTGTTTCATTACTCCCAAGAGACCAATCTTGAAAAGATGGGTTAGGTTCCTACATTCAAACACAGCATCTTCAGACTATATACGTCTTCCGAATGACTCTCTTAAGGATTTCCCAATTGGACTCACCTAATTACTGGGGTAAACAGACTGTGAAGGCGACAGTACAGCCGTACACCCTGTTAAAGAGAAAGATGAGGTTAGTTAACCACATGTTCACACCACAGAGAACGTAAGAGGAATGGACGCAGTAAGGAAGCCTGTATGTTCCAAATGCACTTCATTTAGATAGTAAAAAAGGTCTGTTCAAATTTCTGTATATTTTCATGTGCCAAAACTTAATATTTCCAGATAACAATATCGATGAATAAATTACAAGAAATAAAACATTTCCAATCTAATCTAAGCTTCACTGAGACACCTGCAAAAAGGATTAGCTTTAAGGTAGTATTAAAAAATTCTGACAGTATAGTACTTTGAAAGAAAAGTACACAAAACCTGAAAGATAAAGCAATGTTTCCATGCATTAAGGTTTTCCCAATCACTGGTTGCTATTCTACACACAAAGTGAGTAATTACAGTAAAAAACACTGCATTTGATTATATGCACCGATACTTTACCTATAAATTGAAATTATAACTAACAAATAAACTTTAAAAAAAAAAAGCAAGAAGATTCAAAGATTGGAAACGTTTTTAATTAAAAACAAAAAATAAAACATTTGGAGAAGTTTAAGAAACTACCATCAGAAAACATCATTTAAAAAAAGAAATCACATTAGTATTCCTTAGCAGACGATCAAAAAATAATTATGTTTATAACATGCAAGAAGAACCATGTATAACAATTAAAAGTTGTGTCAAATTAGATTCCATCCTACTTTGCTGTGCCTGGTAGTTCAGTATTGAAGATCTTTCTAGATATACCTTACATTAACAAATGCCAGCAGAAAAGTGAATGACACTGTAATGTAATATCCAAATGCTGATGTTTTCTACTGTCTCAAAATCATGAAAAGTTTGAATGTTAATCCGTTTAAAGGCAATTTTGTTCAATCATTTTGTTATGCTCTGTAGTGTTGATGGATAGCACTACCTATCTGTGTTTAAACATCTACATGACTGCAGATTTACTGCCTTGTTAAGGCACTAATAAAAGACACTTAGACTTAAGAGAAAATTTAAAACAATTTTCTACGTATAGCTTCATATCTATTAAAATGGACTGAAAAATACAATAGACTGAAACACCAGCTTCAGAATCACCCAGAAACACAGGCAATGCATCCTGCACGTGAAACCATTAAATAGCAAAAATAACTAAAAAATAACAAACTTTGTGTATTTAAAATGTGTAACAACAAGCCAAAATCTTCCCTTAGAAACGGAAAACTAAATTTGATTTACATAAATATAGAGATGGGCAAGTGTGAGGGGATGTTATTTATCCTAGCATAATGTTTTACACTATTTTTCAAGCAGAATCTCCATTTCTGATGTGTCCTTCCTAATAATAGCAACTATTCTATTCTGTACCTTAGAGATCACATCCTGCATCTCACTTCTTGGGTAGTATGTTCCATCATCATATCGGAATCGGTACAGCATGTGTTCAGGTTTGAATTGGTGCTTATCTGTAACTAAATTAAAAAAAACAATCATGTATTGTTAGGTGACTTTCTGAAGCAATCAACAAGAGAGAAGAGGGCTAACCTCATTTCTTCTAATAACAGCCCATTACACAGCAATAGGTAGATTTCAGACAGGGAGGGCAGGAAGCCCAATTAGATCATCTGCCCTACGCACCGTTATGTCACTGGTGACAATATTTCTCACAACATTTAAGTAGGCCACAAGAGACCAAACAATTTTAAGTCACAGGGCAAAGAATAAGAAAGACAAACAGGCAGGGAACAGCCTGAAAAATTAGGCACTCAAATCTGCTGTAGTCTTCAGAGCTTTTGCAAAGCTTATCGACCAAATAGCCAAAAAAAGCTTCTTTTGCAACTATTCATATTACTATTCCACATTATTCTCTGTTCTAACTCTTGCTGAGGCCAATGTCAGATGAGCCAATAAAGATACAAACCCTCTACAACATATCTGACCAGTCTTGCACTGGGGAGGAAAGGGAGAGGGAATGTCTTCCTCTATACATAGCCAGCTGAAAGTCTTAAGTGCAAAAGACTTGCAATCATTATGAAGGCGTTGATAATCCATTTCCCCAAAGACCCATGAAAAAGGATCTTAACAGGTGATCTTCATGTGATTCCAGCAACAAACCTCACAACTTCAAGTGTTTTGACAAAACAGTCATATCATATGATACAAAAATTCTCCTGGAAATGGTACTACGGCAAGTCTTTCTGAAAAACAGCTGATTCTTTTGATGGCTGAGGACAGCATTAGGCACTAGCACCATGCTAGGATAACTGTCTGGTATTAATTACTGTTTTGCTTGCAGATGTAAGCTTTAATTTTGAAACCAAATTTGCATGTCATCAACTGATAAAGGCGGCTACTGTAATGTCTTCATTAATCAGAGTACCAGGCCTGACAGTGTTAGGTAATTCTTCTGTGCATGCCTTCCTATATCAAGTGATTAAACCATCATCCCGTATTCTCTTCAAAAATGTAGTTAGGCACCATAAACTTCGTATAGTAAGGTGCCTTCTGTCTGCATCGTTTTTCATGCTCCTTCAAGCTCTTCAGTATCTCCACATATCATCTGACACATGGACTTCATATATTAAGTGGTTTCACCAGTGTCATGTGCAAGAGCAAAATAACTTCTCTACCTGTATATGATATATCTACTAATAGTACAGCCCAGGACACTATTCCAATTGCCTTGAATTGATGGTTCACACTAAGGTGATCATCCAAAATAACCCCTAAGCTCTTTTACGTATCATTGCTTTTCAATACATCAAATATAGACTACAAAATTTTCACATACAGTGCCTAGTATAACTATCTAAATTAATTTTAATCAATTGTGACCATTTAACTCAGGAAAAAAAGATACCTTCTACTTCTGTAATTAAAAATAATTTCCTACTGTCGGAAAAAAAAATATATTACACTAGATCAGCATACATTAAGAGTTTTTAAAACCATCAACTACAGAAAATAGAAAAACCACCACCAGGACAGTATTGCTTAAGGCCAAATTGTTCCTCACTGTTACAGAGATGCGCAGGGAGGGAACCAGGACTACAAAGCACCTTTCCTTTCTTGCATGCCTATGATGAACAGAGTAGGCTCTACCCTCTGAGGAACACAAGCACCGCTCTGTCTTTGCAGCCCCTACTTACACACAGTGCACCAGAAACTCGGGGAGCAGGTCCACAGAGCTGGCGCATGCTGAGCTCTAGAAAGCAAGGAAACCAGACAAGGATGCTTCCAACTCTACTGTATTGTGTAAAATACCACATATATCCAGTGAATGCTGTGAGGGAAGCTGTAAATCACTATTCATTTGGGGGGGGGGGGGGGGTGTTTTCTATAATATAGACGTGATTTGGTTTGTTCGACTCAAGAGGAAGTACAGATGATCTATCAGCTACTGTACTAACATGCAAACCTTAACAAAAAATTATGACAACATTTAGCTTACTGTATAGCTTTCCTTTTAACTAGTATCAGCTGTACATTTGTAAGACCATAGTTTCAAACACTTAAAGCTGATAAAACACATCATTGCCACTAAAATAAGGAACCCCAAGTTGTTTTGTATGTCGCTCCCAACAACGTACCTATACTTTGTGTTGAGACAGATATTTATATGGCACACACTAAGAAAAGGGAACTGATCCAGGTTTAAACTAGTCTTTACTTTTACTTTTTTTGCCAGGGTAATTTTGACTCAGATCAGTACACCGATCCCAGAAACTGCACAGCTACATAAATACCTATTCATTTTAAAACTATCTGATATTCAGTTTCTTTTTGTAACTACAAAGCTCCTCACTGCCTTGAGAGGAAGCTTCCATCTCTAATCAGCAGCAACAAGTGACTGGACAAAGTATCTCAGCCCATTGGCTGATATAATTTTAATTCATTTCAGGTATTAGAGAATGCCACCAGGAAGATTTAGAATAGCAGCATACAGATTTTTCTTTTGCAAAACTGGGGAGAAAGAAAAAAAAAAAACACGGAAAACCCATAACTTTTCTACTTGCAAAAGTTCACACACCAGAAAGTAAAACAATGCCCACCACAACATGGGTCTGGCATCGCTAGAATGAAGCCTAGCACAGTGAAAACAATGGCCAGCATAGTGAATATGCAAAGTCTAACAAAGCCCTCTATAACATTTGCAATGTGAGTAACAGCCAAACTTTCTTTCTCTCTTGCTCCCTCTGTGAAAACAGATGGTTCATTCAACTTTATTTTAGGAATTCTATTTTCACTGAACCACAGCTGGATCCACTATTCAAAGTAGCATGTCTGGCTCACATTTCCATGCTCTAATTACCCTTTTATCTCATGAAATTACACAATATTCATTTAACTCTGTATTGAGAAAGTCTATGAGTGTATTTGGGATATAAATTACAAGATCAGGAGAAGAATCTTTGGCAACAGAATCATTCCATTGAAAACAATTCTGTGTGTGTAGTAAACATAATAGCATCTGACATTTGAATGATGGTGGAGGAAAATCATGTAGACTGACATTAAAGAATTAAAGACTACATGACTACTGATGAATAACCTTAATGTTTTTCCTCCTACTCTGCCTATGTTTAAAATGCACACAGCTAAGTGACACTGTTACTCCCACTTTCTTTCCAGTCAAGGACACTGAAAACATCGTGGCAAAGAACTTAAAAAGTAAGTATTAAATTCATTGCTGGGTGAAGTATAGAAGCATTAAATTGTATATTATCAATTATTCCATCTAAATTTACACCCTGGATCTATGCTGGAACAGTAGCTAACTTCACAACTGTTTCACTGTTGTTTTTTTCTTAAGTGACTGTACGTATTTTAAGCCAAACATGCCTTCAAAACCAGAAGTTTCCCTAGCTCGCTTATTTGGTCCTACTGGACTATGCCTTGTAAATGGGACAGAGATGAGGACCTGCTCTGGTAAGAGAAAAATGTTGCCAATGCAAGTTACCTCCAGAAATCAAACCTTCCTATTGGCTCAAAAACTGAACCATTTCAGTGATACTTCTCTCCAGAATGAGCTAAACACAGATAGTTGACCGAAAGTTTCAGCATAAAAATATCAATTTTAGTAACTATAAAAAGTAGTGAAAATAAGGCCCTAAAATTCAAAAGATTAAACTGTTGGGTTCTAGGTTGGATTCCACCAGCTCCGCTTGTAATACCTAACAGATGCGCAGGCACATTTATCAACAGCCAACTGTGACTCACTCTCTTCTACAATTCTTAGTTGAACATGTATCCCTAAAAAGCCTGGCCTTAATAAAAGGTTCAAATCCTTAAAAGCAGTCTAACGTTCTCTGTTCCCCCAGAATTTATTTTTGCTTACAAGAGAATAGCAATGTTTCTCTAGGTCCCTCTTTGCAATGTTGTGATCCCAACAGCATAGATGTAATCTGATTAAATCAATGGAGCATCTCCCAGTAAATCCTCTAGGCATGGACAATAGCCCCATAAGGTCCCTGCAAGGATATAATGCAGATTCAACAAGCTGTCTTGCATTAACAAGACCACCTTTTTGTCAAACAAAATTAAGTCCGCTCTAATTACAACAATTACCTTGAAAACAAGTAAGTTAAAACTAATCATATTTACCATGATGGATAATGCCATTCTCTAATAAAGCTTGGCCAAGATGAACACCCTCTTCAGATTTGTGTATCTCTCCAATTTCCAACAACCAGGACACAAATTCACTGAATTAAAAACAGATACAATAAACAAACTTTAAATGTCATACCACCACATCGACTACATTTCCCTCTCAGTTACTAGTGTTTCTTACTAGCCTAGTAAGTGACACTTAAGCCTAATGATCTTCAGAATGCCATACCACCTTTAAAAAACCCACTCATTTCAACTTTTTTATTATTTTGACATAAATACATATGGTTTCCCTTGAGATATCTTTTCTGTTCAGAAGTTTTACCTTTGCACATGGTGCACCATTAGCAAGTTTGCTGATGATACCAAACTGGGAGGTGCTGTTGACTCTCTTGAGGGACAAGATGCCTTGCAGAGGGATCTAGATAGATTGGAGCATTGGGTAATCTTTATTGGGATGAAATTTAAGAAGTCGAAATGCCGGATTCTGCATCTGGGATGCAGTAATGCTGGGCACAAGTATAAATTGGGAGAGGAGCGGCTGGAGAGCAGCCCTGCAGAAAGGGATCTGGGGGTGCTGGTCGACAGCAGGCTCAATATGAGTCAGCAGTGTGCCCTGGCAGCCAAGAGGGCAAACCGCATCCTGGGGTGCATCAAACAGTATGACCAGCCGGTCAAAAGAGGTGATTAGGCTGCTGTGTTCAGCGTTGGTGTGGCCCCACCTTGAGCACTGTGTGCAGTTCTGGGCCCCACAATTTAAGAAGGATGTGAAGGTCCTTGAATGCGTCCAGAGGAGGGCAACAAAGCTGGTGAAAGGGCTGGAAGGAATGTCCTATGCGTGAGGAGCAGCTAAAGACTTTGGGTTTGCCTAGTTCAGAGAAAAGGAGGCTGACGGGCGACCTCATTGCTCTCTACAGCTTCCTGAGGAGGGGAAGTGGAGAGGGAGGTGCTGATCTCTTCTCCCTGGTATCCAGTGATAGGATGCATGGGAATGGTTCAAAGCTGCACCAGGGGAGGTTTAGACTGGACATTAGGAAGCATTTCTTTACCAAGAGGGTGGTCAAACACTGGAACAGGCTTCCTAGAGAGGTGGTCGATGCCCCAAGCCTGTCAGTGTTTAAGAGGCATTTGGACAATGCCCTTAATAACACGCTTTAACTTTTGGTCAGCCATGAACTGGTCAGGCAGTTGGACTAGATGGTCGTTATAGGTCCCTTCCAACTGAAAATATTCTACTCTATTCTATTCTATTTCCATGTTTTCTGGGATTTCCTAAAGTAGAATAGCCACATGTGACCAGACTGTCAAATATAAGGCAATCCCAGGCATACCTACTGCACCTGCCCAGGGCAGATATGCCGTGAAGGCAGAACATAATCGCAGTCTGATAGACTTCTGGGACGTGTCAGACACATGGACATCCTCAGCATATACAGAAAGTATAGAGTGTATGTGCAGGAAATGCCTGGCTTATTTCACAATAAACCTGATGCAGTTCAGAGACGTCGAATTTATAGCACCTAAGATATTTGCATGTGTGTTACAAATCAAAAGAACAGCGTAGTGAGGTAGCGCAACACTCACATTCATGGGTTTTAACTGGTGACCCAGGGACGAGCAAAAGCGTACTTCAAAAGGGTCCACTTCAAAGATAGCATAGAAAAGCAGCCATTTGGTGGTAGGTTTAAATGTTTCACACATGGCTCCTCACCATGAGCGTATTCTTTACCTGCTTCCAACAACTTCACTGAGGGAACATGATTCAACCACAACTCAATCATTAATCTTAATCCTGGTTTCAATTCTCATCAGCTATGTGACTTCTGACGGCACATGAAAATCTCCCAAGTTTCATTTCCACTTTTGAACCCAGTGGTGCATTATCTTCACTAAAACGTGTTTGTGTAAAACACTCACTGTACTTAATACTTTCCACATTTAGCTGTCTTACGGTCAAATGAAATAAGTGATAACCCCTCCGTCCCCAAAACTAATTTTTTTGTCATATACACATTTTCAGGGTACCTATTGCTTTCTCTTCCTCTTGCATTCAGTCTTCTTAAGCCATAGGTATAGTATGGCATTATAAAGATCCTCATGATAATAGGGGTAAATTTTTAAACCTGTAAACTTTACTTAGTAACTCTGTCCCTGACATTCAGGCAAGAGGAGGACATAAACAGTTTTAGAAACAGAGATTTTTTTTAAGTGGAATAAAGCAAATTTGATACTCTAAACTAGGCATTTCAGAGACAAAATGCATTAAACAAGTTGGGAATTATTTCTTTAAAGAAACAATTTTATTTGATGCATTTTCATATTTTCAACATGCCTTTGCAGCCTTGTCCCCTTAATAAAGCTACTTTGGAATATGAATACACATCCATAAATTTCAGGCAGACCAATTTACATTTTTACTGAATTCTGGGAGGCAAATAGGCCTAACAGACATTACAAATAAAGCGTGGTTTCCGCAGAATCCCAAAGAAGATTTAAAATGTGTTTTCAGCTGGTTAAAATTCATGCTATTAAAATGCATATAATACCTTCCAAGAAAGCATTTGGGGAAAGTGGTTAATTTCCTCTTCCTGTCTTTGATGAGATTCCCTTGTTTGCACATCATTTTGTACAGTCTTTCTCCTTGCTCAGAGATCATCACCCAAGTGTCCTGTTCCATGCCCAGTTTTAAACCTGCCAAAAACGCATTAAAATTTTATGAAGTGATACTGCCATTGTATTTCAGTATCTTCCCCAAAATGGAGAAGCAATACCCGCATTTTACATACAAATAAAGGTAAAGGAACTGTTTTCCATTGTTTTTCTCACAATCAAGATTAAACCATGAACATCTGATCTTCATAAAGCATAATCAAATGCTACCTTTAAGTTCCTCATAGTGAAGTTAAATGTTACTATATCGACATCACCATTGATATTGTAGTAATAAATACTAATGCTGTGATTTTCAGACTTCAGTATATGAGCATTTGCAAGAGAGTATTCATGTCTTCATAGGTTTAAAAGAAAAGGGCCTTGGTTTTGCTCTTACCGTGTGATAATAAAAATGTTTTCACTTAAAGGAAACTTTTTCATATTTCCAATTAATAGTAACTAGTTATCTGTTATACATCTGTTACTTTCACATAAGATTAATTCACCCCTTTTCCACAAAAGCATATGCAAAACTTGATTTTTATTTGCTTCAGAATTTTTTCAACAACAGAAAGCTATCAAGGGTTTTATTTCAATATTTCTTACTGGTTTATTTTTTCCTGTTTCTCTTCTTGAGAAAATCGTTGTGTTTTCTGAGTAACAGATGATCAAAACCAGTTTTTGTTGAATTATGCATCCTACTGGCCACTCACAGAAGCTTGTGCTTCCAAGGAATACCACAGACCTTCATATACCATGTGCTTTCTCAATAAAAAATTATTAATTCTGGACAAAAACACACATTTCCAGAATGTCTTGTGTACATGTTCTCAGTTTCTGTTCAGATTTTCACGTTTTTAAAACTATAACTGTACATATTCAATCTGAGTAATAGTCTGCCACTTCTTTAATTCTGAAAATATAGCCAGAAAAAATGTACCTGTCATGAGAAAAAGCTAACAGTGGTACTGGACACAGATACAGGAGTGTGTCTCATTATCCATGAACTAGATAGTGGTGATATCACACAAACAGATAAACCCTGATGTATTCCCGGGAAAAGAAAACTTAACCAATGTACTACTTTTGGAGCTTATACGATGTTGATGCTTTTATTTGTATTGACTGTTTGAATCAGGTCATCACAGCATCATCAGCCTTGAAGATGATCATCTTTTAAATAAATTTCTAACTTGCTGAATGCCTCAGGTGGTTACAGGAAAGCCCCAAAACTGACAGAAAGACCTCCTAGCAAAAAGTTTCCAATTCAGCTTGATTTCTCCTAGCAAGAAAATACAATCTATAAAGTGGTCCTAGTTAATAATTCAATTACAAATGCTGAAATCTCTGCTGAAGTACTTCATTCAGGGCATTCTCTCCATTTTGCTCCACTTCTGCTATATGGATTCAAAATAGAACTATAGGTTGAGTTTCCCTGAGTACACTGAATCTCTGAGTCTCCCAACACAAACAGCCCAGCAAGCCCCAACTACACGGCACACTCAAGCTGTATTTCCGTGCGCCACTCCTGCTCCACATGCCGTATCTACCTAGTCTGGAAATCACTGCAATCTGCCAGTCTGTGTGAGATGTGGGGTCTACAGCACCACTACAAAGAAATGCACGGGCACACACAGCACAACCAGGAGGGAGTCACTCACATGAGCCTCACTCCTAGCCCAGGAGATGTGGGAAGTATGTTCATTTGATTTCGTTCGTCTCAGACTTGCAAAGGAGATAAAACACTGTTCTCACATGTGCAGTCACTTAAGACTTCAGTGGAATTGCCTATATATATACACACATGAACAGGCTCCATGTCTTATTAAGTAAACATACAATTAAAGCATCTTTATGTTCACATTGAATGGGAAAGTGTTACAGCTACATTTAGATAACAGTATTTGCATTCTAAAAAGACAGCCGTTTGGTTCCCGAGTCATTTGGCAACTTGACTGCAATTAAGTTGATGCATCCTGCTTTGCAAGAGGTGCTTATTCAGATATTTTGAAAAAAAATCACTGTTCTGGAGGAGATGGATAAATTTATAAGTTGATAGAGTAACAGAGATATTCAAGAAATATTTTTGAAGATTCTGTGTTGCAAACTGAGTCCAAGTGTGTACCAAATCCTCACCTCTTTCTTTCATGGTTGTCTCCTTGGTGGCAAATCCACTGAGAACACCAGGAGCTGAGAATTTCCCCGAATCATAGGATGCTAAAATCCTAAGACATGCCTTGACTTTGGGATGGCTACCTCAGACTTCACTCTTGGCAAGGTTTAGCTCAAAGTCACCTCTACTACCAGCTGCTCAATAGTACAGTATGAAATAGTAAGAACACATCAACATAAAATACTAATTACTCTTTCTATTTCTTACCTAAAGGTATCAAGAGTCTAAGGGAGCCAAGAAACTTAACAGTGAAGTGGGATTTGTTAAAAACCTTTTTAGCCAGTTCCAGACAAGGCCCTATACAGAAGCAGACAAACCTGGGGTTTGTTGTATTTGACACCATCTCTACCACATTGCCTTTTCATTTGCTATTTTTAAAATGTTGAGTTTTTAGACCTCTAAGGCATCTTTTTAGCTTTTGTACTATTAATTCCTGACGGCACTATTAATTAGCCAGTGCTCAAACACCCTAGTTGAAGCTCTGATCCTACGGCAAATGTTCTACAAACTTCCAGTATTCAACTTTAAAAGACCAAAGTAAGTATTGTTAGTCGCCATTTACAACGGAGGCACAAAACAACAGCTACTGCAACAGGCGACAGAAAATCTACGCAGACCAGGGAAAGAATCCCAGATCTAACTACAAGGTCATATTTTCTTTCAATACCAAGGCTCCAAACTTCATTACTGATTAGGATATTTCAGCTTGCAAATGAAATTAGCTCCAGAAGATTATGATGCATCATCTTTCCCTGGTTCTACTTTGTGCTGGGTTCACCTTGAATACATGAGGTTATTCGTGGTCACATTTGAGATCAGGATTATATTTCATCCAAGTATTCTTCCACCTTAGTTCAGTTATTCAAAAAAGATAGTTGTTTGCCAATGGTGATTTCTTACTTTCTTGGGGAGGGGAGAATACATCAAAGATGGGGTTGTAGGTATATTCTGTACCATTTCATGTTGGGTTCATCTGCATGAAGATCCAACACAGAAGACCTGCTCATTTCAGTGATTCAAATGTCCAGTCACAAAAAGGAATCAATGAATGCAAATCCCAAAAGGCATTTAGGATAGTCCCTCATATACCATAAACCGTAATAAGTTCACAGGCCTCAATGAAATTATGACAATTTATACTGGTTGAGGATAAGCTGTAAAATCATAGATGAAAACATCTACCCATTTCCAAAAGAGCATTCACTACCAGCATACATGATTCAAGCCATTATACCCTTCCCAGTGCAAGTTTGATTTCTTTTTTCCAAGCTCGTATTCATAAACCTTCAGCTGAACCTGACACCACAAGTTTGCCTAGCAGCTGGTTTTGCTTTATATCTCAACATAAAAACACAGTATGGCTTTCTGGCAAAGCAACACAGAGAAGTTTATTAACCTACCTTTTCTTCTCTCTCGCTCTTTCAAAATAGCTTCCAGCCATTCTTGCTTCTCTTCAGGGGTTTTTGCCATGCATACAAACCATTTGTTCTTTGCTGTGTTGTGGATCTTCCAGCCATTAATAACAGTGTGGCCACTGCTGTGATAGTCAGCTGGGAATAGATAAAATGGCTTAAAGAGCACCAACTCTTAAAAAAGCAGTAGTTGTTATAATTATTAAGAACTCTTATCATTATACATAAAGCTCAGGAAATACAGAAGAATAGAAACGAATTTGAAGTTATCTGTGCTGCTTGTGAACTACGTTATAACTTAATAAGCTGTACTTTTAACTTTTAGTAAATAATGTCCTTTTGAAAATGTAACAGAGAATTGCTTAGCATATGGAAGAAGGTATAAACTCAACACTAAAACAGGCAGAGTCCTATTAAAAGAACAGATCACGGTAGTTGGAGTACTTTTGTTTGTGTTAAACTGTGATAAATAATTCCTTAAAAAGCAGCACTGGGTTTTGCCCCTTAAATTACTCAGAGCTGCTGTGCTGATTGAATGATTTACTATTAAATTTAAAAAAGGATTAAATATACAGGGGGAAAATACAACTTCTGTTTGACGAGTAAGCAAATCATATAGATTTGATGTATCTTTACTGGTTACCTGAATAAAGAAATATAGATACACTTAGTTGTTTACACAAACTGAAATACAATACAAGATTTACTATGATTTCAAAAAATGCATTAACCAAATGCATAATTTTTGAAATATGTTTTTAACAACACATTGTGGGAGAGACGTAACAATTGCTGATGTTCTTGGATATCTAGACCTTCTGACTGTTAACATGTAAACTGCTATGCTATAAAAAGCAATTAACTACTTATTACTCTTTCTTTACTTATATAAGTTTGATTTTAACATGCTAGTCCATAAATCTTATTCAGAAATTAGCTAAACAGACTTCCTCTCCAAAACTAACACCCTTGAATATCCTTCACTAGGATTACATGCATTTCCTGGGGGAAAATTAGTGAGGCATAAGTGTCCCATGATAACAAATATAATTTTTTGCATAAAATACAGATTAAAACTAAGACTCGCAACTATTGTACAAAACATTAAAGAATCAAAGGTCAACATTCGATCACCGTGAACTTTCATTAAGAGGCAAGAAAGTCCTGGGGCCCGCCCTGAACTACTATAACTACTACAGAGCTTTTTACTTTGTCACTACTTTTTCATAATTCAGCCCTGTTTTGTGTAATGAGATGGGATTTTCTGAAACTGAAACCCTTGCTGAAATGCTAGCTAAGATTTATCATAAATCTCAGCAGACATGCTAGTATCCTTTCAAAAACTCTGCATTTTAATTAGATGGAAAGCAGCCAAGCTTTGTATACTGGGCTGGGAAATGTCAGGAACTACTAGAAAATGAGACTGATGGCTACTTTCTAAACCAACAAAACTTTCTAGTACTCAAGTGTACAAGAAAGTGCAAGCAAGTCTATGACAAGGAAAAAAATGAAGAAAGTTATTTTTGCAACATCATGTTTATACTACGTACCTATTTATCATATTTTTAGTCACATAACCTATGCATAATATCCTTTGTCCCTTTAAAAACACCGTGTCTTGAAAACTAGCCATCATATCATTCATGCACTGTCAGAAAATCAGAGTCAAAAGTCAGGGAAAAGAAAGAAGCCTCAGACAGAAGCTCTCAACTGACAGACTGCAGCCCTTTGGAGATCAGAGGCAGGAGCACTACTGGAGGAAGGAAGGTTAAGGTCCCTTTGTATTATTTAAGCATATACTTATAAACCTTGCAATATGGCACTAGCTGCGCCTTTTTGTTTATTTATTAAGTTAGAGGTTAATACATATAAAACTACAGGGTGATGTTTTTCCTGTGGTCTTTGTTACCATATAGCTATCATCACAACACCCATGTTATATAGGGAAATATTATGATCTCTAATGCAGTGATCCGTAGCAGTTAAAATTGTGGCAAAAAAATTGTAAAATTCTGGCTCAGACTCACAAATGGATTTAGATCCTCCCATTCCACTTCGGACAGAAATTTGGCGTCAACTTAGTAGTTTAATTCAGAAAAAATGGCTCATCCAGCCACTTGAATATCTCGATGTAGAGATGACATTTTAAACATGCAGCTTCCTTGGTATCTGAAGGTCTGTAACTGCAGGGCCAGGAGAGCTGGCACTTTGACCACATTTATCTCATGCCACTACAAACTCACTGAATTCTGTGAAAAGCCCAGTCACCTAGCTAGGTACTAAGACTGCCTAATGTATACAGATGGCAATGAGTTCAGGTGGAGGAAAATGGGTAGCTATCGCCCAATATTGCAATAGTAACCCATTCCTGTGACGCCCAGCTTCACTCCAACCTCTGCCTTTAACTGCAACACCCCTGCTTTCTCTTTTGCTCCCCGTGTTCCCCATGACTACAATCTTCCAAGGCTACTGTGAGCAATTTGTTCTCCCCAATACACCCATGCCCATAGTCTCCTGAAGAGCATTTCAGCATTCCGCCATCATCCCATATGAACTCATACCTTTTTTTGGACTGGCTATTGGACAAAATCTGGTCAAGAGCTGCAGATGTGCTGGCCGGCCAGCCAGGAGGTATGCAAGTTCTGACTGGCCAGCTGCACAGGATACATGCACACTCTTCACATCAAGGCAATCACAGCTGCCAGTCAGCCTAAACAAATGATTTGCAAACCTGACATAATGGTTACAGAAGGAAGAAGTGCATGAGACTTCAGGTTGCTCCATGGAAAGTCTGAACAAGCATGTTTAACAAATCATCAAGTCTCCAACTTCCTAAGAAAAGGTGATGAAAGATGACATCATCTTCTAATGATACTTGGTAATACATTAAAGCTTGTAATTTGAACTGTAATATATTGTTCAAAATTCAAGACTCAAACCTTTGAGAGATGCATAACAAGCAATTTGTTACAGCCATATACAATAGAATTTGTTTCTTCCCTTAAAAAAAACCAAACAGAAATCTCTGTATTGAAGTACTTCTAAGTTTCTCAGACTTTCAGTTCTTAGGAGCACCGATACTCAGAAATATCAAGGAAATAACCGCTGCATAATATCAATTCCCTTCCTCCTCTGTATACTTTTATGATGCAGTCTCTGGTTACTATTAGCACGTAGTGTTTTTTCTATTTCGTGCCTCATTTCAAGACAACAGGGGACAGAACTAAGATAGTGTAAGCAACCATAAATCTGGTATTTCCTAAGTCTTAAGTGCTTGTCTTCATAAACTAAATAACATTCATTTAATGGCTAGTGAATGCCTTTAGAAATACACTTTTATCTCAAAATTGAATTTTAAAAACCGAATACAGAAAAAACAATACCATCACAATATATCCACCTTTCTTATACTTGCAAGTGGTTGTGTAGCCACATTGTTTTAAGAACACAAACAGCCTGCCCTGATAAGTAATATGCATTCCACTTTAATCAGTGCAATCAAAAAAAGGCAGAGTGCTTCATGATGCTGAAACAAAAAAGAAAGCTTACACCAACTGTACTGCTCAGCCAAGGCCTAATTTCATCAAAGAAAAATTGCTTTTCAGAAAAAGCTTTGTTAATTTCTGTAGGCATGTCATTAGCATGACAATAAACCACACTGGGAATCTGTTTTCCTATTTCTATGCTTCTACTTACAAACAACGAAGACTACATTCCTACCTCTATCAACACTGAGAGCAAATGCTCTGAGTTACCCTGTTCCCTGGAGCCCTATGGTTCCTTATACCAAGTGAGCAGAGGATCCCAAAATCTACAGTAAAGAACTGTGGAAGTATCATCTAGACTCAAGTCTTTAATGTCTGTAATGTGACCCATGAAGAGTACGTGAGAAGGAGTCATGCATAGGCATGAAAATACAAGCACTCTGCACTCCGAGCTTGCACTGTAAATTAAGAATTACAGAAAGTGATAGGTAACAGATGATTAAGGAGAATAAAATAATACAACACCAAAAAAAGCACATGCAAAGCTAATGTGAATGAGGCTCAGACGACCAGATTACTGCACTTGGGAATGACATGAGACAAAAAGAACACAGGAGAATAGTACTGGGTTACAGTTCAAACGTGGATGACTACAGGGGATGAGAAACAAGACATCTGGGCGCAACAAATGAGAACGGTACAGAAAGAAAGACAAGAGTAAGGTTAAAGAAGGGCATCGTGATCTGAGTGAAAGAAAAAGTAACAGTGTGAGAAGAGGTAATGCACTTCTGACTACAAGGAAGGAAAACAGGTTTGGTTGGTTTCTTTTTAAAAAAAGGGGAAGGGGAGGCAAGAAAAGGGCAGAAAGGTGCCACAGGCCAGGGAAATAACACAGACATTTCCATATTTCAAAGAGAAACATAGAAAGGAGGAATGAAATAGCAGCAATTACAAGAGAAAATTATTTTAGGATATTGGACAAACTGAAATGGAGAAGGTGGGAAATGTGGGGATATGGAAAAAAAAGCAGGTAAGAATAATCAAGAAATGAAAATAACCAAACCATTAACTGATATCTCAGAAGTGTGGACAGGAGGACAGATTTTAGAAATGTTGCATATATGAAAGTGACAAGATTTGATATGGCTCAGGAGAGCACGTGAGAAGGAAGCATGATAGCCTCCAGTACTGTGTGCATGGCTATAGGAAATGGGGACAGTAGCAAAATTTCCTGAGGCTGGAGGAAATTAGACTACTGGTGTCTGGAGTAGAGAGGAAGACGATTTGTGCTTTGCCAAGTTATACTTGAAGATTCATTGAGGAAGAAAACAAACGGGCAGGAAGGAAAATGGACAGTGTGAAAGAGATCAAAGACTGGATAGCTAGAACAAGCAAATGAAGAAAGGTAGGACAGATCTGAGAAACACAGGAGAGTCATGGAAGGAGGAAGGAAGAAATATTTGCTAAAGCCAACACTAAAAGCGTGGCAATATGTGGGATTGGAACCAGTGAAAGAAAAAAGTTACAGAATTCTTGGAATATTCATCAGGAAGAAGATGGTGGGTATAAGCCTCTGTGGCCACAGTAACACCAAGAGTTATAAGTAAAGAGATGCCGTCTTAGAAAGTGACATCATGGAAACAGGAAAACTGTCTTTTATTTCTAAAGCATGTATAAGGAAGATGAAGGAAAATAAATGAAAGTTAGTCAAATAATATGTGACATAAAAGACTGAAACACTCAACTATCTTTTTTGCATAAACAAATATGCTTAATAAATTGTGGAAATAGTAAGATAAAATTCAGCATAGAAAAGAAAGTAATTATTAGGACCTGTTCTCAGACATTAACACAGTATAAGATATAATGGGATAGGCACCAGTACTGCACAAAAGGAGCTGGCGTGGTATTCTGGAACACAAACTAAAAAATTGAAAAATAATGCTCTCAGAAAAGCCAAACAATCCTGGGATTAGTAAAATAGGCATCCCACATGCAGCACTACAGTAATTATTCTGTTCTACTTGGCACAAGAGAAGTTTCAGCTCTGGACACCTCATAATACAAAAGATGCAAACAAACTGAAAAAAACCCTCAAACTCCAAAGGACACAAAAAGTAATAAAAACTTAGAAAACACGACCCATGACAAAAGGTTGAAAGACTTCTGTCTTTCAAGAAGAGATGGAGGAAAGACACAACAGCCTTCCAATAAACTAGTTTGTTGCAGTAAGAACAACAGTCAAACTGTTCTCCAAGTCTACCCAGTAGAACAAGAGGTGAGCGAACTATTTTGAAAACAAGGAACTCAAAGATTAGAGAAAAAAAAAAACCTTAATTTTTTAAGAAATATTTAACTTCTGTGAAGGACTTCTATGAAGCGAGGCCAACTGTATGAGGTTCAACAAGGACAAGTGCCGGGTCCTGCACTTCAGCCACAACAACCCCATGCAACGCTACAGGCTTGGGGAAGAGTGGCTGGAAAGCTGCCTGGCAGAAAAGGACCTGGGGGTGTTGGTCGACAGCCGGCTGAACATGAGCCGGCAGTGTGCCCAGGCGGCCAAGAAGGCCAATGGCATCCTGGCCTGTATCAGAAATAGTGTGGCCAGCAGGAGTAGGGAAGTGATCGTGCCGCTGTACTCGGCACTGGTGAGGCTGCACCTCGAATACTGTGTTCAGTTTTGGGCCCCTCACTACAAGAAGGACGTCGAGGTGCTGGAGCGTGTCCAGAGAAGGGCAACGAAGCTGGTGAGGGGTCTGGAGAACAAGTCTTATGAGGAGCGGCTGAGGGAACTGGGACTGTTTAGCCTGCAGAAAAGGAGGCTGAGGGGAGACCTCATCGCTCTCTACAACTCCCTGAAAGGAGGTTGTAGCGAGGTGGGTGTCGGTCTCTTCTCCCAAGTAACAAGTGATAGGACGAGAGGAAATGGCCTCAAGTTGCACCAGGGGAGGTTTAGATTGGATGTGAGGAAAAATTTCTTTACTGAAGGAGTGGTTAAACATTGGAACAGGCTGCCCAGGGAAGTGGTTGAGTCCCCATCTCTGGAGGTATTTAAAAGACGAGTAGATGAGGCACTTAGGGACATGGTTTAGTGGGTGGTGGTGTTGGGTCGATGGTTGGACTCAATGATCTTAGAGGTCTTTTCCAACCTCAATGATTCTATGATTCTATGATTCTAAGCTTACTTAAGCTGTACAATCCTTGTCATTAATGCTCAATTTTAGAAAGAAGTTACATTAAGAAATGCCTGGAATCCATAGTAGATGTAGGGCAAACATAATGCTATTTTAAAATGAGGAGAAGTAACATATAACTCACAGAAATTTCCTCCAGACCTACGTATTTGCAATGCCACTGCAAGTTTCCCATAATTTTTTTTCAGTTATATATTAAAAAGCCCAAAGTGTTTCAGGTTTTCTTTATTAATTGTAAGGAAATAATAATTGTTAAGTTCAAAGGTTAAACTCAAGTTTCTAAAAGAAAAAATGCCATTTGTAGAAATACTTTGGGTTTTCACTTTTCTAATGTATGTCATGAAAATTTCAAGCAGTCATATGGATTATATCCCTAAAGGTATTAAAAAAACCCACTTCCTTTTTTCTTAAACACTTATGTTACAATTTCAGCATTTATAGTGGTGAGGTTTCATTCCAACAGAGGTAACTTTTCCATTTGCTTTTACAAATATGTCACATACCTAGGGATAACCTATTTAGGAGTGCTGGAATGCTGTAAAGTGAAGTTAAATATATGATTTCAGTTGAGTAATAAATGTCACCTTATTTTATTACTCTGTTCATGTTGGCGTAAAACAGTCATCTACAACTGCCCGGCTAATAATGTATGAAAGCAATGATGTGTCACAGCAGCAGAGTTTTGATATGAGCAGATAGACCCTGAAAAGTGGCAACACAAATATACTCACCTGTTCCATCATCTACATTCTCTACTTCCATCACTTCTGTGTTTATTCTGCCACGAAAAAGGTAACGATGGCCATCTGTAGACGCTTTGCTGTTCTTCAACCGCCTGACAGAAGAAAGAACAGAGGAGCATGTCATCCACCACCTTTTGCTATGTTTCTGCAATGCTACCTGTACATGTAGCATTTAAAGGCTACTGTAAGAATCACAACCCATTTATACATGTGCAATTGAACTGCGGAAACCATTGCTGAATGGGACACTGCTGATGCTAAAGCAAAGATGCTACCTCTCGTAACAGTAAGCTGCAAATTGCTGGCTGATATGAGAGTTTATCAGGAAAGTCTCATTCTGTAAATGCCCTGTTCCAACACCTTGGTACTTATATGCCACTGCCTGCCATCAAAGACAAAATACTGCATTGGCAGGATCTTTCATGCTAACTGGTTTAAGCCTCCTTATGCTAGTCAAGAAATTCAACACAAGGGTTGAATGACTGAAAAAATGAAATAAGAACACCTTTGGATATAAATCTTGACCTACACACATCAGCCTCATAATTGGGATTTATGCATGGAAGAACTATGAAGACATTTTTTCCGCCTCACATAAGGGTTAACCAAGAATTATAATTAAGAATTGCTGAAATTCTGGGGAAGTTTCACAGTGACATATTCCAAAGCACTCTGCATTGCTATAACTCTGTTCCCAGTGAAGTCGAGGCTTTTTGAGAATCCCAGTTCTAGGCAGCTTTTCCCACCTCAGATAAGCCAGGGATGATTTTCTGTCCATTTTGGGCTATAATGATAATTAATACTGTATATCAAACAAAGGTCAGTTCCTGAGAATTAATGATCCTCTGAATTCTGACCTTGACTCATTCCAGAGAGGTACTAATCTTCAGAAAATTACCTGCCTCTCAATCATTACTGTCTAATGAGTAACTCTACTATACTGTAAGTTTCTTATTCAAAAACTGGGTAATGTATCTTAAAAAAAAAAAAAAAAAGCAGCAGCAAGCATAAAGGTTCAGTATCACACATTTTTTCTCTCCAAAGTGAGGTAAATACAATAACTCTAGTGACCTTTGTACCTATGAACCCAAATTTAGTAATACACATTTATACAACTCCGCAGCAAAAGGATGCTTAAAAATTACATAAAATATCTCGTACCATAAAAATAGGACAATTTTTGTAAAATTTCCAAAATACAAACCTCCTGTGAGCAACACTTTCTTTACCTACTTGCCAGTCAATACCCGAAGTATCTTGCTGGCATATAATCAATTCATTTTCCACCATAAACCCTGGAACTATGTTCTAAATCAAGTTATTCTCATGTCTGCAGAGGTGTCACCATGGTACCAGCCAATGACATGTAGGGCACGATTGCTCAAAACTAAAGAAATCATTGACCTTTCATGTATTTTGAGATTTTCATCCAATAGTGCATTTTAGCTAGAATATGGCTACAAAAATATGCAATTTAGTGGTGGACAAGTGAAAAGATACTATGTAATCAGTAGTTTAATTGTAATTGCCAGACAACAAAATATAGCAGTAATTAGAAATTTTGAAAAGAGCATGAGTTTATATTGAACCAGTCTACATAAAAATGAAACTGAGCAGTTGCAGAATGATATCCTTGAAATAAATTCAGTATTCAACACTAGGTAGGTGTTGAAGGTTCACAAGGTTCTTAAAATGGTTGATACTCAACTGTTCCAAAAGTTCTGCAACCTAAGCAAGAGTTGAAACTTAAAAACAAAGGACTGATTCACTATAGCTAGTCAAGTATAAATTACCTATCTTCTCACATGTAAATGCTTCACTGTTAACAGAGTAATCTATAGGAGGAAACAATATTCACTGGGGAAGAAGATTTTTACATCTCCCTCAGGGTTAGCCAGCAGCTTCTTATGTAGTAACCCACTAGAAAAATCAGCATTTCCAGTAAGGTCCTTGCAGAACAAGCTTAGCAGCTTTACAATTTAGAGAAATTCTTCTAAGACATTCTTGATCAATAGGTTCCATGGCTACTTTCCACTACTACCACTTTCTACTTTCCATACCACATACTGATGAGTCCGATCTTCCCCACATATTGGTTCAGCAAGAAGCTCTACAGGTGCTACAGTGAATCTAACCACAAGTCTATAATTAGCACAGGAGGAGAGAAAAGGGATATCCATCCCCTAGCCACCTGCTCTTATGTATGACATCATGAATATGAGTATAAACTTATTTGGAAATATAATTTTTTAAATATTTAAAATAATACTTTGGAATTACGAGTCCTCTGCAAAAACTCGTGTGAAAAATACCATATATAAACTACATACAATAGCAGACAACAAGGGTTGCTAATAAAATTTTAAAGCATCCCTTAAAAATTGGTTTCAGATTCATGCATTTTATGCATAAATTTCCATTTACTTTGCTGGTTGTAGCTGTTTAGATACATCTGAGGTTATAACTAGACTACGCAACACATGGATATTGTGGTACACATATATAGGAGTTCTGGTCTCTATTATCCAACCCTCATATCTCCTTCCCTTTCATCTGCCCCCACTAAGAACATGTAGCAAGAAGAGGATGATAAGCAGCCACTATTTCCCAGCTAAAACAATGGGGGAGGAGGAAATCATTACGGCATCAGCCTGCCTGATCAGCCTTTTCATCCTCAAGTTGATGGTGCTGTGTGCTCCCACACGCTGGACTGCATGTCCAACAACCTTCACCCAGATGCACCAAGCATACATTTTGCCGTTAACACTGCACTTGACCATCCTCTCATGCACAGCCTTCAAAAGCAGCTGGGCCAGGATCCATCCATTAACTGACACATGACCACTGCCAAGCCAGAGCACTGATCAAAACAAATGGATATTACAAGCAAGATATCTTTCACTCGGATGCTACAGACAATCCAGGGCACTGGTAAAAGACGGTTGGAAAAACAGGATGAAAGTTGGCTATCAAATCTGGAACTACCCTTGAAAATCTTACAGCAGTCACACTGATCTGATGGACACGGCTGTGGTGATGACAATAGAACCTGGATTTATGAAGCAACAGTTTCAGCAGCTGCAGACAGTTTCCTTGACTGGACACTGAGGTCAATGGTGGAGTTTCCTCTGACACCATCCACAAGTGTGCAGAGGCAGAGGCAAAGATAATAGTATTCACAGTGCTATTAGAGAGCATACTCAAGGTCTATCACATATCTAGGAATCTATCAAGGATCTAACCAGTAATATGTATTCAGTGGCTACTCAAAAACAGTTTCTGGATCAAAGAGACAAACTCAAGCAGTTTCAAAAGGGATGCCTGTATGTAGGAGAACCATTATTTCTCAGAAGCATAAGAGCACTGGACGACCATTAACTGCAGAAGCTTGTTGCTGAACTAAGGAATTGCTCCTTGCAATGCTGCACGCAGCAGCTTTCTAGCTGTTTTCCCTGATTAGAAATACAAGGCTTGAAACTCTTGAATCTGTAGAGACTAATTTTACAGCATAAGCTGCAATACTGATTTGTTTGAGCTAAAAATTCAGTCTGTTTACCCTTCCTAGAAGAGAGTGAGGCCATCACATATAACCTGTTGTGGAAGACTGACAAAACAGATTCCTTCTCCCTGCACTTCAACGTTTGGATTCTGCATTCCTACAAAATACACTTCTCCCTGGAGTGTGAGAAATACACTTCCTCTAAAAATGCTGACTTTTATATTGCAATTAACTGCAGAAAAGACTTTGGTGTTGTTCAAATATTCTTATGAAACAGCATACAGAGGATTCGCTCTACTGTGAGAAAAATATAAATTATTTTTCAAAGTATAAATTAATAATTTACCGGTGCTTTTTTTTGCAGTAGACCAAAAGGTTATCAAAAAGAAAAAATATCCTCTCTTGGATATTTCCTGCTGAAATTTTCAGTAGTAGTCCACTTCGCAGCATCTCTGTGCACGTGTCTGTGATGTTGGACCCCTGAAATCAATTGGAAAGAGATTATTTTTTATTCTGTGAGAATTGAAGGATTCTGCACCAATTAAGGAAAAGTTTCTTACACAAACTCACAACCATAATGATTCTCTGAAAACACCAAGAATAAAACTCATGGTAATTTATTACATTGTAATTAAATAATAATTTCTAATGTTTACTTAATGATGCTTAACACCAGCTTTGTATTCATTTAGTATTGCCATTAACTGGGGGGGAGGGTTTGTGGCTTTTTTGAATGGATGAAGTTTAATCGCTAAAGTTTCCAAATTATATTACATTGTGCATGAGACCTCTCGTGAAAAATCAGGCCAACTTTATACAATAACTCTTATCCTCAGTAACTTTACTATTTAGTCAGATATGTCTGAAAATGGGGCTTTACAAGACATAATCTATGCCAAGATGAACTTGGAAGCTGAAGCAACCTGGAACTTGAACATCATTAAGAGTATATAATTCTACACTAAATTAAGCTAAACACAAAATCAGAATCAAAAAAAGCAAGATTTAATATTCAGGCAAAGCTAATAGTGGCACGTTCAACAAGACTGTCTAGTATACTTCCCCTTAACATACTCTGAAGACATCAGAATTTTGCTAGGCTTAAAATGTTGGGGATGAAACTCCCCATGCCTCATTTTTGCTTCAAGGCAGATCATTCTTTCATGCGAAAAGAAGGCAGGCATCTTCATAAAGGTTAATGAAAAAGAAGCAACTTTAACAAAGGGTAACATCTTCCCCAAAATATTTCTATAAAAAAGTCATGGCATTTCTATGCCTTATAAAGAAATTTACCTCTCCAGGAAGCCTGCCTTGAATTCAGATGTGCATTTTGCTATTCCGAAAATCCACGCTCCTGTGGGACAGAGCTCCTGACCATGTGCTATATGCATCCAGCCATGCGATCCTATTGATAATTATGCGTGCTGGCTGCACTGAGCACACACCCATGGCTCGAGGAGTTTCCTATCTTGAGGCACTCAACAGTCAGCTTGGAAAACCTGCAAAAGCCAGGACTTTCCTTTCATCTACACATGTTCTGAATGACTTATGCCTGCAATAGCTGTAGTTACTTCCTCTTCTTGATCTAACCACAGTAGCCCAAAGAAAAATGCATTCAATTAAGAGCCAAGAAGCAGTCATGGGTTCTGCTCTCAGCTCTTCATCTTACCGTTCATCCTTTGTACGTCACAGCACTGAATATTGAGCAATAGCTCAGATGCTGTTCTAAGGAGAACACAGCCTGTTTACAGAGATGATAAGAGAGATTGCACAACCATCACACTGGAACACAATTCAGGTCTCTAAATAAAGCAGCTTCAGTATCAGTATTAACTAACCACTCTTGTTTCCATTTAGGATCAAATGAGCCAAAAATGAATGTCATCTATAGCCACTGCACCATACTTCCTAAGACAGAAGAAGCACCAGAAGCTGGCGTACTTATTTTACAGTTTTATTTGAAACCAAACACTGAAACACCTTAAAAGCACACTCAGTAATATAAATTAAGCATAAATTAAGGCTGCACTTAATGCTTGCTGACCACAACTACAGAATAGCAGGTCATTCTATTTCATTGCTTTTGTGTATTAAAAAGAGTAACCAATACCTTATGCTGCTTTTAAAATTTGCTGGAACGGTACTTACTTATAATTTGCACTTTAAAAGCTGGGTATTTTTTAAAGGTTTTTGGTTTGTTTTTACAGAAAACTTCGGCTTTGCTAGAAAATTGTAATTTTTTGTAGGGAAGCCAAAAAAATTTCAGCTTAAGGCTTCAAAACTGTTTCAGCAGTTTCAGCTTTCTACAAGAGGGTGCATTTTTTCATAGAAAGGGGTTTTATGAAAACATTTTGTCTCTTTTTATTGAAAAATTTCAATTTCACTGTAGAAAAATACCTTTTCCCAACAGTCCTAGCAAGATCTGCTACTGTGCCAGCATCATGTCATAAAATACCATATTTTATACATATTTTAAATGCATATAATTCAGGCCACCTGAATTACCAGGATTTTCCTCACTCATGATTCAAGTTCAACGCTGCAATATGACAGCGAGTATTATCTCTAACACATTACTACCTTTGCTATTGTTTTCCTCTTCATTTTCCTCCTTTTCTAATATAAACTGCTAGATGATGAAAAAAAAAAAACATTCTAGAGAGATTTTTTTCCCTTGGAGACCTCCCGTCCAAATACTGAACAGTGTTAACTTCACTTATCAGATACCTTTTGACAAGATCACAACCCATGATGGTGTGGCCACAGGTCAGTGAATTTTGTTATTGCTGTTTTATTTGCTGAAGTCCAAGGGAATAAGATAACAGGATCAGAAGTCGCATCTGACTGTCCTACATAACACTGCCAGTGCAGAAAAATCCCCCACCACCCCCTTGCCTATGTAACACTGTTAAGGTCAGCCTGTTCCTAGAATCTGGGTGGGCATGGAGCTGAAAGGGACAAAAGAGGAAGGGCATATTATGTGAAAAGTACTGCTGTCTCAACACCTGGGGTGAGCGCTCCACTTCACCACATCCCTTAGGGATGAAAAACACACCCAAAGAAGGATAAAGCAGAGAGCACACAAGCACTGCCATATCCACCACACAATTCAAAAGAGGACTGACAACTATAAGAACATTTTCATGAAGGATGTAGCTATACCTTGAACCTCCACATGGGTTTGCAGCAGGAACACCAAGCTACAGTTGATATCCAGCCCAGCAGGATAATTCATTTATCCAACTCCAAGCTATCCCTCTCATGGGGGAAGGTTCGAGGCTGCAGTAATGGATGAGGTGTCACCCTTGTCCCAGAAGCAGGAGAGGCTGTCTGCTGCACAGCTAAAACTGAACTATGCTACCTACAAGCAATACTTTTGGAACAAATATTACCAAAACCTTCTAACACAAACATGTTTTCATTAAATGTTTGAATTGAAACTACCTGGGAAATCTCAAATATGAGCAATTTGAATCTGAAAAGTAATTTGCTATTTTAAAGTTTTCATGAAGACGCACATTTATACTCAGTGCTTGCAAGGGAAGATCATATAGTTGCTCAACCTAAATGTAAAATCACTACTACTATGCTACAATTCATGTTTCTATACATTTAAAGCACCTGCAATTAGAGCTGATGGGGTATTTTCAGTGAAACCAGCATTTTTGCAATATGTCAACTTGAAAATGCCATGTACTGTAGAAACATACCTGTTCTAATAATCTTTCAACAAAACATGTAAAGGATTCAATTGGAAAAATCTGCAAAGCAAGTTTTTGCTTTCCAAAGCAGGCTTATACTGTGAATCTAGACTAGTTTTTCCTCCATCTTTCCTACTGAGCCACTGAAGACTCAAAACATCTAACTGTAGAGCAGCCCTCTCCTGTGGGTTGCACTGGGGCTGAGGGCTGTGTGGTTTTCCAGGATAGCTGGTGTGGAAATTAAAAGCCCGTAAGACCTCAGAGCTTGCAGGCTATTTAGACAAAACTGGCTCCTAACAACTCCTGACTGCCAGTCAGTCGCCTATCAGTCCACTAAGGCAAGAGCTCTGAAATGTAGGCTACCATGATGGTATCACAAAATACATACATTTAAAACGCACTGGAAGGAGAGAGACTATATGCAAGAAATGTAAAACAATATGCCCCTCATCCTTAAGTCATTAAATACCCACCTTTGACATTAAAAAAGGTCCTTCATTACCTTGAGATCAAAAGCAGCATTTGTTGGTTTTATTTGTTACAAAAGCTACTTATCCACATATTCCGGGCAAATTTCAGTCAAACATGGAGGTCTGACCATACTGATTCAGTGGCCATCACGCTAGCAGTGATAAAGGTCAGAAATAGCAGATATTAACTTACTCCTCAGTACTTGCACATGGGCATAGGAAACAGAAATAAAATAGGGGAAAGGGCTAAAAATTCTGGAGTTTAAAAGAGAATTCTCTATTAAAAAACTACTTGATGATATGGCGGAATGGAAAGGAACAGAATAGCCCATGCATTGTCACTAAGTTGGCCTGTGACTCAGACTGGGTTGTTCGGTTTCCAGCTTACAACAAATGCAACGATTTTATTTTTTCTTCTGTCACTGTAACATCCACGCAAATTTTACTGACAGATTCCTTCAGCTGCTGAGCCATTCTCCAGCTGAGACAGCCACCTACACAAGTTCTGAATTCAGACCAATAAATTTAACCACTTAGGAGATTAAGTGAGAAAGCCATTATACTCAAAATTTTCTTTCTTGAAACAGATGTTTCATTTTTCCATGAATCTGTATTTTTATCATAATAAACACAAGCTTCATCTTATGACACTTATGTATAGGAATTTAAGTCATGCTTTGATCAGATTCTAAAAATAGTCTTTATTTTTTTCCCTTTCCTTCTAGTTGGGGCCAAGCAATGTGCTAAGCATTTCCTTCTGGAAGGAAATCTCCAACAAGTTTGCCTCTTTATTTTTAGGCAATGCAGAAAACCAGATGTTTATTTAATTAAATCCACTCTCATACATTGCATTCAGAGATTTTTTGTAGTTGTTGTTGGGAATCATTCAAAATACTGTTAGCTCTTATACATGCTCTGGAGCTCTTACCATTTCAAGGACTAACCGTATATTATGTTTGAAAAGGATGCGCATATTAAGATCAGGGCAATTTTGCCAGATTAGGCCCCCTGTGGTTGCCCTATGATAGCATCAAACCTGATCAGCTAAACTACAATAAACACCACATAATTCTACTGAAAACATACTATTTTAAGACAATGGCACTATTTCAGAGTTCAAGCACAAGTGAAATCCTAAAATTAAATCGGGGGGGGTGAAACCAACCAAAAAAAACCATCCAAGGTTGGAAGGAAATTACTATGTTACGGTTCAGAGAATACATTCTGAGCAGAGAGAGAATAAATCTATGTTTTGCATGCTTCCGTCCATATTGTTACCTTTCCTTATTGTTACCTTTGTTCATTAATATATTTCTAACAGCAAACATATTTACTACTGTATGTTTTACTAAGGATTCAGAAGAAACTTAGTGCAGGAAAGTGGATTCCCTTTTCAGGGTTAGAGGTTTGAGAACAGTCAGTTCTTAACCAACTTATATGACTAATAATGCATTGAGTTAATAATAGTGTAACTTTATACTTGAGTGCGTTCATTAAGAAGGATTTGACAAATATCTATAAGACTCAGGCACTGAAAGCAAGTAGAAGAATTTTAATCACTGTGGTGCAGTGGAAAACTTAATTGAAAAGTTGAAAATAATAGAAGGAGTAAAGTCAGTAATAGGCAATAAGGATTATTCAACAAATTTCCTTGCCACAAAATATTCAGCAATGTAAGCACTTAGCATGCTATTGCTTCTATCATGAAGTTATTGCACAAGCATGTCTAATGTATTTTAATATTCACCTACACTAATCTTTCGAAGTTACTGCTAATGACAGCAAGTTCAAGCTAATCACAAAAAGAAACTTATTTTCACCAAGTCTAAACAACATTGCTTCTTTCGGAAAGTGTTAGGTCAGCTAGACCTCCTCTCAGTTACATTTAGAGGTTTACTTTATCTAAGTAGTCCTTTCTTTTTCAAGATCCTACAAACAATATCATGGCATGAGTACATATTCTCTGTCATTTGTCTTTAATGGCTTTTTTTTTTTAATTTGAGATTGAGGATTACAACTAAATGCAGAAAGGTTTGTCTGAATATAGACCAGCAATTATATAGCTTTTGTACTTGCTAAAGTTCCTTCTCTTGAGGCACAGTGAATTTTTGTGGAATGTGTTACAGTGACAGTCCTGTACCAAAAGACTACAGTGCCCTGAACTCTGGCATAAGAGGATTTCTCTGCTTTAAATTATACCTACCCCAATTACAGAAATGGAAGAGCAGTTCTTGAAAATGCTGCTACACAGGAAAAGGAAAAATACCTTAAGTGATACATTTCAAATCCCACAATGCCCTGAAGAAACATGAAGAATTTTGATTAAAGTAAAATTAGTTGCTTAATCCACGTTTAGAATGAATCAAATCTTCCCACACTACTCAATTAACAACAAACCAAAGGTTTGCGTAAGTCCACAGATCAGGAGATTTCACGTGGAGCAGACAGGAAATAATTTTGCGGTGCCATGGGCAGTGTTTGGGGGGTTCTTTGTTCAGTCTAATGTTTATGCTCCTTTCCGATAGTGGCTTGTTCTGCCGAACCCTTCTGGAAGGCAGGGGGAGACTGAATCCACTGCTGCAGAAGCAGAGCACATCCTTAGGCAGAGCAGGTTCAAAGAACAGCAGGTGTGGTAACAGCAGGAGACGTAGGGAGGGAACAGAGCTGTGGAGAAACTATTTTTTGTTTCTGCTGTTTTATCTACTACTATGAATGTCTACTTAAAAGTTGACTCTTCTAGTCAATATTCTAATTTTTAGTTGTCAGACTTCTTGGGGAACTCTGTCAGTTAAAGTTCAGGCAGGTCTATCTCAAAGCTTTCTCTGATTCAGTGTCCCATCAGTGTCCCTAACCTTTTCTTTTCTCTGCGCTGTACAAAGGTCATTTCCCACTATATAGCTGAAAGATCAGTTCTCAGTCTATCAGACTAACGTGCAAAAAATACATTTTTCTTGCTGCCTTTTCCAGTCAGCAGGCCTTCCACAAAATCCTGAAGTCTGCTATTTTATACAGTGGTGCTCAGTCATGGACAACACTTAATTTACAGAGTAGATCCCAAATAAAAGCTGTGATTTCACAGAACTGAGGAGTTGACAGTGCCTCAGGATCACAAAAACAGTGCAATACATGCTTGTTGAAAACTGTTACTCCCTTCGCAATATAGAAAGCGACAAATCTTAATGACAGTACCTCCCATCCTTCAACATGAGACTGCCATTCTTCCAAAAACTCTAATTTTTCCATTTGTCTCTTGGCCTCATTTATGTTGGAACAGACAGCTTTCATGGCCTGGAGGGCTTCCATTAGTGCCGCATAGTCACTGTGCTTCCTTGGAGTCCGCTTCAGTAACTCCTATTTAAACATTTAAAAAAAAAAAAGAAAAAAAGAAACCTGTCTTTGATCTCTAAGTGTACATTACAGGAGGCTTAAATTGCCTAGGATACAAAATCAAAAAGTAGCCAGACTTCTCTTCTACTAAGTGGAAAAGTAATAAACCCTCCAGCATTGTGTCCTAGTAGGACACTAAAACTCAGAGAAATAAATTACTAACAATAAAAATAATCGCTACTTAGCAGAAAGTTTGCATTTCAGCTACTTTCTCCCCCCAACAATGTTTCCCCATGTTGAGCTTTGGTTTTTTGGGGGCTTTTTTCATTTTTTATATTCCACAGGATGGAACTGCTCAATAGCAGGGATAACAATTCTGCTTAAAAATGTTAGTTTACTGACGTCAAAATTAACACCTGCCTTTCCTGCAACTCAGGGCAAAAACCATGTTCCTTTAGCTCCACAGTATTGTTCAATCTAGTGCAATACACCAGAGCACTGAACAATAGCTTAGGTGACTCACTGATTTCAGATGGTTACTGGTAACGGCAGCCATAGTAAAAAACAAAAGTAGAGTTGCCAGTATTCATATGAGATTTCCCATCTCAAACTACCAACTACCCGTTTACAGCTGGACCGACTATGGACAGCCTTCAGTGCATACCCTGACTGAGGCGTGGGTACGTTCCTCCTGGAGCCCTAACCCTGCTGCCATCACACCCTGTATTTAAATTTAACATAAACATATTAATTTCAATGTATCCCTGAAGTAACTCATTAGTCATTTTCCCTTGTTTTGTCTGTGGATCTTTCATTCAAAAAATAGAAGACAAAAATAATTTAAAATTAGGCCAAGGGAAGCGTAAAACCACAGATCTCTGGGATGACTCAAACCTCACTGCAATTATATTCCTTAACTTGTTTCAAAAACCTTTATTTTAACATGTTTACTTTTAGGTTTTTATGTCAGTGGAATGACATGCATACACCTCATAATTGGCAACGTTTCAGATCTAAACTCACACATGCATTGTGAAAAATACCGTCCAATATTCAGGTTTCAATTAGTTTCTAGAGCTGAATCTGCTCTGGCTTTTCTCTCACGGTTTGAAACAAGAAACAATATTAAACCTTAATTTGTTAAGCATAAATTCATTTTAAATATTTACTTTCCTGATGATGGTATCATTTTATTTCCTAACATGCCAAAAATTTTAGTAACTCAGAGCTTTGAATATCTAATGTTTATCAGCACATTTAACATTTTTCATGAAGTTTTAACAGTAAGATAAGAATAAACATATAAATGTGCATAGAACCACCTACAGCATCTTAGTGTTACTCTACAGTTTTTCTTACAAATAATTTTCATAAATATTTTTCATTTACAGTTTGGTGATGGTAAATTAGAATCATCAAAGCATGTCACTAACAAACTCTGCTATCCCAAGCGTTTTAAGCAAGGACATGGTCAAACCCAGCTGAAATCAGTCTCATTAAACTCCCTTAATTGGCTCACTTCCGTTCAACAATGGAGAGGCAACCTTACGACTAGATGCAGAAGGGAGCTAATCATTTTGACCCAGCCAAACTCCTCAGTCCTTTTAATACTGATGTCAGAAGACTTGCCACTGGATTTAATGAGAGCAAGTCTGGGTCCAGTATCTAATAAAGAGATTATTCACTGTGTAGAGAGATTGTTCCTGCAGTTTGGAAATATGCTTAGCAACCAGTTTTATATAGAAGTATAAAGTCCTAGATAAAAATCTTGTAAGTACCTTCAAAAGAAGGGGATACTTGCATATTCTCTGTATTGGCGTTACTAGATATCCCTCCAATGGTACATCTGTGTTCTTGCGTCCTCCAAGGAGCATGCAATTCTAGAGTGTGAACAGTTTCAGAAATTATTAAAAAATCCCAAGAAAATTATCAGAAATAAAGACAAGGGCTTATGCACACGGCAATATCAGCTAAGCTATATATAAATTATGTATGCATATGTTAAATATGTGATGAGGGAGGTTTGCAAGAGCGTCAAAAGCACAGGCTTGAACACATGCATAGGCAGGTACATTGACTATCACACATGACAAGGAAGCTGCGATGGTGTTATGCAGGCATCTCCCCCACGTATCCTCTTCATCCAGTCTGATTAAGAGTGGCCTTTTTTTAAGTTCAAAAATAAAATACAGTAAATAAAATGCTAAAAATACGCTTTCATGCTTCAACGAACAAAAATAAAATTAATTCAGGGTGACCACTATAGGTGCTGTTGGTTCCAAAAGGCATGTTCGCAACAGTAAGTAGCATCAAAGATGCTTTGAAAAGCTTGAATATGGCCATCCTAATACACACGCACACAAAAGTCTTCTGTTTACATGCTTCTATATTTAAACACAATGTGCAATGAATAAAATATCCTTAGTCATGGGCTAAATGTGAGTTTTGACAAGACATCCAACTATGGAAGCAGAGACTACATGAGATACTGGGTGGAAGCATCCATGAAAAAAATAGCTGAGAGAGAGAGAGAAAAGAATAAGGGCTATTTGAGATAACGAAGTCTGCAAGGGACATCACAACAAATATTTGAAATTGCTGGAATTAAAGTGTAAGTACATAAAGACCTAAAGTAATGATGGAAATTATTTTATGGAGGGATCAGAAGGAATTGTGATGCAATGGTATGAGATAATCTACAGCTTCAAAGAGCAAGATGTCTAAACTGAGAACACTAAACAAAAGTAGTTTAATACAGCCAGATGGTATGTTGACACAGGCCACAAATCTCGATGCAGACGCATTGTTGATGGAACAGAGGCTACACAACTGGGTGGCCACTCCGCTCAGCACGTAACTCACAACGCACATACCCCATAACCAGTGCTGCTAGGGGGATCACTAAACCCATCCTTAAATCTCTGCTTTGTACTCATGGTTAACCAGCTTCTGTCTTATCCTAAAGGATCCTTTATCCTAAAGGATCTCACTTACCCTGCCAACAAAAAAGCTTTACTGATAAAGACCAAGCAAGATAATGGCAATGAAGACTACAGTTTTATATAATGACTGTCTCTATCCTTAAAGGCGCAAAAGTTTGGTTTCAGCTCCCAACTATTTATAGATAATCACATCTCTAATGACCTGAACTGTTTGATCTGGCTAGGTGACCTCAATTGTACTTTCAAATCAAACAGTCAGACCTCCCATTCTCTAGGTTAGACTGCTGCCACTTACTCTACAGACATGTCCTGAATCTACAAGGAACCCAAAGCAGATGTGGAAGCCCTGTGCATGCGTGCAGGAGTACATGACACTGACACATCATGAGCTGCCGCAACTGCACACTTGGCTTCCTTTCTCACAAAAGAAGCTCTTTGCAATCTTTCGCTGGAATATTTTGCTTTTTGCCTCTGTAGTCAGCATTCACCCCTTCTTCTTGAGTCCGGACATGCTGCTCTCAATACAAGAACCATGCGTGTGCAGCTCCTCAAGTCTGGAGCAAGGTGAGGGATACTGTGTCAACCACTGAGGAAAAATAGGAGAACTCTGAAGCTGTTTTTAACTATGAATGGAACACTGCTGAATAAGAGACTCCTAGCAAAAAGGCAGATAGAGCTTCATGTCACCCAGTACCCCCTACAATAAGGAAATTCCCATACTGCTCATTAACTTGGCTGTAAGTAAACGCAGCTAGGAAGGGAGTCAGATCCAGTATCTTTCAAAAATGTAGTGAGCTGCACCAGGACAACTTCACCAAGAACTCTGTCAACAGCAGCAGTGAAAGCCTACTGCATGCTAAAAATAATTAAAGAAATTAAATAAAACTTGTGATGGCATCATCTTTTCTTTTTTAACCATATCTGTGATGCTGTGTTGATAGTCTCATTTGCTCTCCAGTCCTAAAATGTAGTAATCAGATCTAATCACTCTGAAATTTGATCTCATATCTGAGGGCACCTTCTCAGGCATTTAAGCTCCAATATAGTAGGCCCCACATTTCAAAGCTGACCTTGTTATCACAGGACACCAGGAAGGAAAACACAAAAATCATTCCATACCAAATCCTTCTTATAACAACTAATGTCAACTACTAGGAAACTCAGTACTTACATGGAAACTGGTTTTGCTGTGGGAAAATCATGAGGACGGTCATACTTAACATTTTAAAACCTCTCTTTATTTGTCTTGTAAAGTGAAAGACTAATTGTGTAGCTGTTTCTTTTGACCTCAGATTAAGTCAGCATCTAAGATCAGGATGGATACTCCATGATCCATAACAAAACGTTCTTCTGCCTGGCACAGCCATGGCTACAGTACCAGAATGTGGACCTTCTCTTCAGAAGTTCTGACAAGTCATTCAGCTTCCTTTCTCTAATTTCTTTCCCTACCCCTCCTCATATATCTCATCCTATTCTTCTTTCTTTCTACAGGCACGGCTGGATTTACACTCTTGTCTCTTGGCCAGCAAGTTCAAGGCACACTGCCTAATGCTGTATTACGCATAGATCCAAGTGCAGCAGTGAAAATACGATGTACACAACCCCTTCCCCTGGAAACACCACCTCAGCTGAAACTGTCTACTAACCGCTTGCAGGTGTGCTTGTAGTTGTTGCATGGTGGAGGTGACAGTGCTAACAATTCACTGCCCAGTCAAAAAATATTAAGTTAGAACACCAGTTCAAAGTTTATTTACCAAAAGAAACGTCCGCACTGTTCTTATTTTGTTCAGGTCAAGCAGAACTTTCTGTGCCTTCTCGTGGTTACTGCAGTATTCATCATAGATACGGAATTTCTCTTTCTGCAGAAACAAAGAAATACATTGTTCTTCACTTGCCGTTTTGATTTTTTTTAATTAATAAAACATGGAATGAACACTTTTCAAAGCTGAATAGCTAATATAGTCTTCATTTTGGAAGGTCAGCTCTTCCTCCTATGTTTATTATTTGAGGTCCAACCTCAAATTAGAATTATGAACAGTCTGGAAGCATCACTTGGGAATTTCAATCATAGAATCATAGAATACCAGCTTGGAAGGGACCTCAAGGATCATCTGGTCCAAACTTCCTTGGCAAAAGTACGGTCTATGCAAGATGGTCCAGCACCCTGTCTAGCTGAATCTTAAAAGTGTCCAATGTTGGGGAATCCACCACTTCCCTGGGGTGATTATTCCAATGGCTGATTGTTCTCATTGTGAAAAATTTTCTTCCTGTGTACAATCGGAATCTCCCCAGGAGTAACTTGTACCCGTTACCCCTCATCTTTTCCATGTGACTCCTTGTAAAAAGGGAGTCTCCATCTTTTTTGTAGCCACCCTTTAAATACTGGAACATGGTGATAAGGTCTCCCCTAAGCCTTCTTTTCTCAAGGACGAACAAACCCAGTTCTCTCAGCCTTTCCTCATATGGCAGGCTTCCCAGTCCTTTGATCATCTTTGCGGCCCTTCTCTGGACCCTCTCCAGCTTGTCCACATCTTTTTTCTATAGCAGGGACCAAAACTGAACACAGTATTCTGGGTGTGGCCTCACAAGTGCTGAGTAGAGTGGGTTAATGCCTTTTTAATCTCTGCTGGTGATGCCCTTGTTGATGCAACCCAGCATCCTGTTGGCATTCTTTGCCGGAGCAGCACACTGTTCACTCATATTGAACCTGTGGTCCACCAGGACCCCCAGGTCCCTTTCCACAGAGCTGCTCCCCAGCCAGGTAGATCCCAGCCTGTGCTGCACTCCTGGATTATGTTTTCCCAGGTGCAAGACCATACATTTGTCTTTGTTGAACTTCATAAGGTTTTGCTGAAAAATTTCAGAGGCTGGACTATCACAAAAACACAGGATAAAAAAAACAGGAAGAAAATGCACAATGAGTGGCTTATTTGCTGACATCATTACCTATTTTGTCTGCAAACACTTGTTCACAAATACGATCCATACTTCTGCAGAGTCAAAAACTGATGTTATTCAACTTCTGTAAAATGTTTCTACAAACCATTAATAATTTTCTCCTATCACAATGAATAAACAAAGACTTAGCAAACAAATGGGACTCTAACCAGAGATAACAATGAAACCTAGACTTTTTGTTAGGCCTACAACTGAAAGCAAACTAACTTGTCCGGATTTTGCAGAGCTCTGTAACACTGACATCCTTGTTTTGCTCCAACAGGAAAAATAATACTCCTAGAAAACAATTGCTACAGGACATACAAACACACTTGTGGAGGTACTGCAGTTGTGAGAAGTAAAATAACTTCACAGTCCAGAACCATGGAGATATTTTACTCAGCATATGCAATTCTTTGTTAAATATTCATATTTTTGCCTAGCATCAAAGGGGAATAAAAATAAAGCATTTTATTACTTTTGCTGTTTCATGCAACCCTGATCCTTGTACTTCCATCTCACGTATAGGCACCAGCCTCGCCCACGCTGCAGGGCTCAGTTCGTCAGCCTGGGCTAAGTTGGTGAATATAAAAATGATGAAACAACAAAAGTTTGCCCATTTGATATGATCTTTCTTCATTCTCCTCCCCTCTCTGTTTTTTTTGAAATGGCAGTAACCAAGAGATGACCTCAAAGTACTCTACATTATGCAATCAAGTCATATTTTGTCCTCATGACTATGTACACTCTTCATCATGACAGTAATTAATAAAGACAATTAATAAAGGAAAAAAGTGAAATAAGGCTGTAATAAAAGATAGCGTACATAATGAAGAAAGCAGGTTCCAATTTCATGCTGCGCATTAGGTTCTGGCTGTAAACACTCCTCCACCAGGGACAGGAAGTTTTTGTGAACTGCGAGAATATCTTCAATATTTGAAAACAACATCTGCAAAAGAATAAAACATACGTAAATAAAACATCAGATACAAAACAGAAGAAACATGCAATTAGGAGACTAACCTTAACTGTCTCTTCTGTGACATTTTTATCCACTTTGGCTGTAGCACATTGGATCATTCGGTGAAGGAAAGCCTGCATGAAACAAGACAAATAAGGAAAAAGCTATTTCAGGAAGACTTGAATAACTTTTAGCTTTTTACGCTTATAATTTGTTTCCCAAATTTCTTATGCTTTGGATACAGTGTCACATCAAAATATTATTTGGAATCTAAAACAAATATTTTATTTATAAAGCATTTAGTAGTCCTGTTATCCTAACATGATATAAAACCCTATCTACGTAGTGTTAAAAAGAGTTAAACAGTGAAATATTAATGAAGCAGAGAAACTGAACATTTTCTGAAGTACCACTTCCACCCTGCACTCATATTACAATCAAGCAAAAGCAAAATGAGTAATTTTCAAAATCTCGCTCTAGCACTTTACAAATTGACTACAAGACAAAGCCGAAATAAGCCACTAATTTCTAAATTAAAACTAGTTCGGAGATACTATAATGAAATGTAACTTTTACCATAGTAACCACAAGTCAGGTTTCTGACGTATTAATAATCAAACCTATTGTAAAGTAAATTCGCTTAAATAAGTCAGCTGCACCTGGTTTTGCTTAATGAAAATGTTCACTCTTCCCTCCCCAAGACCTCATCCTTGGGGATCAAATGAGAAGTTAGTAATACCACTAATAAAATACCAAAAGAGTAAGGTTTCTTGTATTTCACATTCAAGAATGGGAAACAACAAGAAGAGATGTACAATAAGTCGTTCCAAAAGAAATAAATCACATTTCAGGTACAAAGGATATAATTAATTTTTATGAATTCATTCCATTACAAAGACTTGGGTATGTTCTGAAAATATCTACACGCTGTAGACTAAAATATTACATTGACAATTCTTCACATAGACACGCATAATCTTTAGTCATTAAAAACTGGCACCACAAGTGCACAAATGTCATGTCTTTCATAACCATTTTGCTCCAAGCCACTGTGCATTGTACAGTGTACATGAACTCATCTAAATTCTGGCGTGGTGTAAATTCCATAAAAGAGGCAATAAAATACTCCTACTGTGTGGATGGACAGCAGTCACAGCATCCCTTTTTTTCTCTCTGCTGGGACTTAAACATTTTCATTCCCAAGCAGTGATCCTTTCTCTGCTGAAGAGGACTATGTAACTGGCATTACACATTTTTATTACTGAAGAGACAAATCTAGTTATCCAGGACATAAACAGAATTAAGTTTGGAACATTGCCAGCACATTGTATGTTTCGTATCACTCTCTACAGTGATGTAGATTTTCTACTTCTTTAAACCCCTCTTTTTCCTGACTATTATGCTTTCATTCTAATGTTTTATTGATGGTAAAAAAAGCCATTAATTCATTTGCAGCAGTTTACTGTTGGTGGACGACAGCCCTTTATATCCTTCCTTGCTATGAATATCCACAGGGGTTATGGCAAATTTACTGTGCACATTGCCTGTACCAATCCCCCATAGAGTGAGAAAGCCTGTTTAACTGGATGACTCTAAATTCATTTTTGAAAGTTTTCACTAAACCAGCCAACAGTATTAAATATACTTTAGAATTGAGAGGGAGAAAAAAAATCACGAGAACTACCTCTGAAACTCCTGTCTATTTTTACTGTCTGTAATCTCTCTCTGTTCACATTATTTCCCCATAGACCAAACATACTGCTCACCCACACTTATGTTATCCCAGAAGATCTTCATTTCCTGTAACTGTGAAGGAAGGTGAACATTCAGTTGGCTGAAGGCAAAACAGAAAACGATCTGGGAGCTGGGGCATTAGTTATTCTCGAGTGATTCAAGACACTAGCTGAGAGTCATGAGGTCAAGAAGAGCATACATCAGCTGCAATAAACAGAGTTGTCCAAGGCAGCACTGCCCCAGACCCCACATCTGCAGAGGTTATCAGAAACTGAATCCAGGAAAATCCAAACTCTCGCAGAACCCAGACACAAGTCACTAATTAAGGTAGGCAGGCCTAGGATGACTTCAGCCCCTTCCAGCAACTTGGCGCAAGCCCGTATGTTACGTTGCTGTGCTCATACTGCAGGGGTAGTGTAGTCACGATGCCAGCTTTTCCTAAAGATTTGCCACCTGTTGTTCCCATCAATGTAGATTTGTTTCCTGAAAAAAATCATAACACTATGTCCCACAAATCTGTGGATGTGACCATTTGAATCTTTCAGGGCACTTACATGAGAGCACTACGAAGCCACACATATCTCAAAGTAATTGGAAAAATCTCATGTTTTCCAGAAGAGTGGGGTAAGAGAATTCAGGGGAGTGCAGGTAGGGATGGAGGTCTCTCCCTCCATCCACCTGCCACCAGGACCCATCCTTGGTGGTCTTCATCCACTGTGGCGAGAGCAATGCAAAGCAATGATGAAACCCAGGTTTCCATGATGCCAAATGCATCATGGATACCAACTCCCTTCCTGGAACGCAGAGACATCGTTGACTCCAACACCTCTGCTCTGAGACTTTGCTAAGGAGAACAGGCAGTTGTCATCAGGCAGGAGGATGGAGAAGTAATTGCTTTTGTTACAGTGTGAAATAACCTTAATCCAGCACTGTGACTATGGAAAGAGAGGTATCTCTGAACTTGTATGAACACACAGTTGGTCTGAGGGAGAGATGACTGTTCAAAAGACTCCAGAATTATTTGAACATCAACTGAGGACAACCAAGAACAGTTCTTCAAAAATGAATAAACAAAGAAAAAGCAGGTCATTTGTAGACATAGCTTTAAGGAGGACCCCAACATAGAAATAACAGTCCTTAAAAGGAAAATATATAAGGATGCCCAGAAACTGCTCAGGAGCTGACAGCTGCTAAGCTAAGAGAAAAAAGTTTATAGAAGCTTTTGAAGATAAACCACATAAACTATTACTAACCACAGAAAAAACACACCTGTAAAAAAATGAAAGAAAAGTAAAATGGACATCTCAGACAATTTATGATTCACTAAAGAACCGGACATACAAAAAAAGTCAGAAACTCCTCTGAAATAGCACTGAGTGGTTTCTAAAAATTCTACCTTAACTTCAGGTCTGCTGCTCAAAGTCCAGACTCATTACTGAGCAGAGCATTACATGAAGGAGCAAAGCATTACAAATTGCAAGGGCACAGCTAAATAGCCCCTGCTCCTGGACTGAGCAAACAACTGTAGCAATCAACTGGCATACATAATTCCCATGCTCATTAAAAAAAAAAAAAAACCAACCCCAAAAAAACCAAAAAAAAAACCCCAAAGCAAAAAATGAGCTCAAACTTAATGCAATTCCATTTATCACGCACACATGTCAGTAAATCATGACTCATGTTTGTTTCCTGGAGTATACTGCACGTCTTGCTGAGGTTACTTCAAGATTCATCTACATTAGTGTAGATGTTTCTTAGCACAACATCAAGCACAGAGAATAACATGTATCTCTGTGCACGCCAGGATTCCAGACCTTTGTCATCTACACAGTGATCCTCAACTTCCCTAAAGCTTTTCAAGTGGATTCCAGAGTTTCCATTAACTTACCTTCAATTCCTAGTTTTCTCAAGGAACAGTAAAGCCATATGGTTTAAACATAACATAATTTTCCATTTTCATCTTGTGCTACCAGCATTCTAGCTACATTGCTATAGTACAGGGATTCACCCTTGCAGCACTGCAAATGGAGATCCGCTGCCCCTGGCACTCTCTGCCAGCCAGACTCTTGCTGATTTCCTGAATTCAGAGTTAAAGAGACCTCCGTGAAGCATTCCAGAGGAGCAAGTTGGCTGGGTACCATAAAGAGCAGTCTAAATTTAAAAGATCAAATGAAGAGGAAAGATAAAAGAGAGGGTGCTTGTTATTTACATTTAAAAAAAAAAAATCTTAATCCAGTTTCATTTGCCAACTTTTAGAACTGTCTGTGGAAAACTTTGTCATTCTAGGAATATTCTTGAGTCACTCAAATTGCTACAACCCTTGCCACCGCAAAGTTTGAAACTCAAATTACAAACCTAAACTTCCTCAAGCATCCTTCTGGAAACTTCCTTAGCACAAAATGGCATCTAAATGATCAGTGTATAGCTGCTTTGGAGAAGGAGAAGAAATGCCCAAAAATGCTGAGAAAATTCTAAACATGAAGAGGCACATCTTTAGAAGTTTGATGTTCTTTAGAAGTTTGACAAACTTGCAGACCAAACCGTGGGGTACCAACTGAGCCCTTTACAATAGGGGAGCAGCTACACATAAAATACATAAGATAACAGCTTAGGGCTAAGGTTCCCTAACTCCACTGGGGACAATAAAACTCTATTTCTGGCTATGACTCAGGGTCTCTCTGCCACACTGGTAAGGAGGAGGGTAATTCACCTCTTCCTTAGAGAAATGTGGCAAAGAATTACACAGAACATTTGGAGAAGATTCCATACTAATAATATCAATGAAGATAACTAAATCCTTTTTTCATGGTTGTGTATTCATTACTTCCAAAATATTTTGACATACTTTCTGTACTAGTCTGTGCACTAACTCTTTTACCCTTTGCCTGACAGTGCTGTAACACACTATAGGAAACACTGGGACTGAAAATTCAAACATAAAGACCGAAAATCCAAATTCAAAGAATTAGAAAAGAATCTATTCACTATGCCAAATAAACACTAATGTGTTTGCCTGTCTGTTGATCTGCTGCCATTTTGCGAGGCAGCGTGTTTCACAGAGAACGACACTGAGTTCCTGTTACGGGGATTTTACTTCTGGTCTTATGAAAATAAGAGTAGCGTTGTTGGGTTGTTTGGTGGGGGTTTTTTTCTCTATAGTTGCTCTATGTGTTGTTGAAAAAAAAAGAAAAACACCACCGCTACAGATAACGCAAGAAGCTGCCAACAGCACAGATTACTTCTCTAACATCTGGAATGAAATCAGGGAAGACAAAGAAGTCTGCCTGTAGAAGATTCCCAGGGCACGAAGAGTTTTCACCTTCTCGACAGATAAGAAATTAAGTCCTGAAATTATGTCAGAGCACCTGGATCACAAAATATATGTAACTATTTTTCTGAAAGCAATCATCCTACTTTTGTGAGCCTAGAAAGAAATATTCTTTTTTGTTTTAAAAAAAGAATTAAAGAAAAAGTTACTTATTTTTTCCCCTCAGACTTCTTTTAACATTGTTTCTACCCCTAAATCTATACTGTCATAAACAAAAACAAGGTAGACTGCAAAAACATATATATTTCTAATAAGGTCATTTCCTGTATATTTTCACTTTAGGAAAACCAGTTCAACTGAAGCGCCCAATCTATTATACTGAAGCCTGCTGAATAAAGCTAGCAAGATGTTTTGTACATTAAAACTGAATAAAATTTTATTTTGCACACTGTCAAAAGACAAAATCCTAAAAGAAACCCACAACAAGGAAAATGTTCATATATTTCAATTTTTATAAGTGTCTATGATAATAGGCTCATCTTCACAAATTTAGAAACACAAAGCTGAAATATTTGTGCTTTTTATGTTTTCTCATCTGGATGGTGGAAAACATTTTGCTCTTTTCACGATATTCAAAATGATCCTAGAGAGAACCCTGAGACCTATACTTGGGAGGAAAACTGCTCAAAATTATAGATGAGTAGCCAAATGGATTTTCTTATCATGGCTAATTCAGCTCACAAACATCGAGGTAGCACTTTGCACATCAGTCTGAGTTTTTGCACGCTATAATTAATGCACGTCATATTCCAGGTCCCAGAAGAACACCATGCTGGTTTTGTTGATGCACTTTCTCTTGATTTTGCCACCAAAAAAAAAAAAAAAAATCAATAGAGAAGACTCCAGCAGCAATAGCAGCTGTGGTAAGCACTGTGTGCTTATCCTCCTCTTCCCATTAACCTGTGCCAGAAGCAGTAGCTGCTCAGGCTGGCTTCTGCTACTGAACAAAAGACTCTTCTTCTCTCTCCAGTAATTCACCAGCTGAGGCACCACCTGTTTCTCCCATCTTGCTTGCAGGACTGGATGAATCACAAGCATCAGAGAGAGCATCAGTCAAGGTCAGATATATTCTTTCTCCCTGCTGTACCTAGAGCCACTTTCAAAGCCGGCTTCAGATCCTGCTGCCCATAAGGACAGGGGAATAGACGGAGCACATCTGCAATACTTTCCATTCTAGCGCCAATTTCCTTTCCACAACTGACCAAACTATTCCCTTCTCCATTCATCTGACCCAAAGGGGCATCAGTCTGCCTGAAAGACTTATTTTCTTAAGGTAAACATGAACTCTTAGAAGTACACATACAAAAAAAAGGTGATTGCATTGACGAAACAACTTCATAACCTGCTCATACATGCCAGATTTTGGGATAATTGTAACCCTTTGTCTGTCATGTACAATTTTTTATTTTCTGCTAAAGTTGTTCTCTACCACATCAGAAAACGTTTTCCAAGAGAAGAGCAAGAAAGCCTTCTCACCTTGTCCGGTATCTCGATCTCCCTTTCTGCACTTCCCTAGTCACTGACAATATTTTTCAACTTTTTACTGCACATCTTGTTCATCCTTTCATGCCCACTGAGACTCCTAACTCAGTTTCCTCCTTTGATGAGGAAGTGCCCCCTAAACTGATCTCCCCTACCTCTAAAATCACCTGAGTTATGACTGTGCTTTCACTTTTGATCCCCTCCTTCCTTTCAGCTCCATAGCAGATGAAAGCAAAAGGTTTACAGTCAAAGTCCAGTTCCCCTCAGCCAGGCGGGAAGTCAGATGTCTCCACCCTCTTCCTTGTACTGAAGCCATTCTCAAAAAGATTTAGTACAACCTTTTCCTGGCCCAAATCAGAAGATATCTGTTCCCTTTTCTTCCCAGATGTCAAGAATCTTGTCACCCATATCTAATATCTTCATTTTGGGAAACTGGTTTTCTGAGGACTAGCTATGCTCTTGCTGGTCAATACAAGTTTGGTTGATGAATAACGATGGAGTTACTCACACAACTGCAGTTAAGATCTTGCCTAAGTGAATTGCCAAATCAGAGGCTGGATGTCAGCCTGGCTCATACATGCTGCTGCAATCTGAAGCCACATGCAGAAAGCTGCTAGATCATCACCTACATTTTTTCTTGATTAAAATATAGCTTAACTAGAGCTTTAGAGAAAGGCCATACACTTGGGTAAGGGATGAACACCCATCTGCAAGCTGAGCAGAAGGCAGAGTCTGTCTAATATTTTTGGCAAATATTTTATGCAACATGGCTTGCTGCTAACCAGGCCTTCATCCCATTAAAAATGCAAACAGGTTAGATTCTGGTCTCAGCATCACCAATGGAGAGTTTTTGGAAGGGTAAGGGGAAAATAGGGATTTGCCTGTCCCATGTGAATTTCTGAACAGACTGCTGGGATCGCAACAGTAAACCAACCAAACAAGAGGTGTCCGTATCAATAAATAAAATGTTTCCAGCATGCTTGTGAAGAAGCACAAGATTAATCTTTATTGTATTTTGAAGATTTCCTGATGAAGAAAAAGATACTCCGGATTGAAAAATGTTCACGTGTATGTGGAATTCCCTCTGGTAACACATTATATGGTCCTGTTGGTGCCTGTTACAAAGTGAGTAATATACTGCTAATCATACAACTGATCTTGTATCACTCAAGTGGGAATGGAAAAGAAATGACGTCTACAAACAAAGTTTACCTCTCATAAAAGTCAGCAGTTTCCTGAATTTACAGAACACTGGGTTCTTACTGGGAAATCTCAGTGAATTCAGTTGTGTCCACGACCAGCAAATCAAAACAAGAAACTAGAAAACCTCAGAGCAACTGTACGTCTGGAAGTAACAGTATGTTCCCATTAAATTGCAATCATAATTAGAAAAGAATTCATATGTTTGAAACCTTTATACTTCATACTACAGTTTCTGTTTCTTTTATGCAGACGGGTCTGCTTATTCTAATCAGTAAAAAAAAATCTTGAATTTTCATTTAATTTTTACTCCCAAAATGATGATTTTTCTAAATTTCTTTTTTTTAGTAGGAGAACACCAATTTGGAAGAACTCAACATTTCCAAAATATTTTTTAGACAACTTTTTAATTCTACACATCAAATTTTATTTCTTTTAGCGACTCATGAATTTCAGAAAGTGTAAAATGGTCAAGATGAGAAATACATTTGTCACAAATGACCCCTTTGAAAGACTTTTTTAGATTTTCTGATTCAATTTGACAAATAATAGTTAGAAATCTCAAAAACATTACAAGAAAGCCATTCTCTGCTAATCTCCCTTCCTTATCTTTCCAAAGTTCATTAACATGTTTGAAAACAAGTTTGAGTCTTTTCTGACTCAAAAATATCCACCAGAATTAAGAGAGCCATAAACTTTATCACCAATTATGAGAAAGAAACCTGAAATAACACATCACATCTCCACTTTCAGAATTAAAATTTAAAGCTTACTTCCTATTGCATCTGCATAAGGGAGGAAAGCTGACTCAGCACCAATGAAAATTAATTATTAAGTCCTTAATGATTAAGGCAGCTAGTTAAAAAACTCAACTGTTTTACCTATAAACTGAGAAAACTTGAAACTACTGACAGGTGATCGTAATGGAAGCTCACCAAACCCTTTTCACAGGCTCAGTTTTCAACACATAACACTTTTTTTTCTAGTATTGGATTGCACAGTCTTTAATTGTGAGTTTATTTAACGTTTATCAGAGAAACATAGAATCATAGAATGGTTTGGGTTGGAAGGGACCTTAAAGATCATCTAGTTCCAAACCCCCCTGCCATGGGCAGGGACACCTTCCACTAGATCAGGTTGCTCAAAGCCCCATCCAACCTGGCCTTGAACACTTCCAGGGAGGGGGCATCCACAACTTCTCTGGGCAACCTGTTCCAGTGCCTCACCACCCTCGTAGTGAAGAATTCCTTCCTTATATCTAATCTAAAGCTACCCTCTTTCAGTTTAAAGCCATTACCCCTCGTCCTATCACTACATGCCCTTGTAAAAAGTCCCTCTCCAGCTTTCTTTTAGGCTCCCTTCAGGTAAGGTCTCCCTGGAGCCTTCTCTTCTCCGGGCTGAAAAACCCGAAGTCTCTCAGCCTGTCTTCATAGAAGAGGTGCTCCTCTGATCATCTTCGCGGCACTCCTCTGGACTCGCTCCAACAGAACCATGTCCTTCTTATGGTGGGGGCCCCAGAGCTGAACGCAGTACTCCAGGTGGGGTGTCACGAGAGCGGAGTAGAGGGGGAGAATCACTTCCCTCGACCTGCTGGCCACACTTCTTTTGATGCAGCCCAGGATATGGTTGGCTTTCTGGGCTGCAAGTGCACATTGCAGGCTCATGTTGAGCTTCTCATCAACCAACATTCCCAAGTCCTTCTTGGCAGGGCTGCTCTCAATCCATTCTCCACCCAGCCTGTATTTGTGCTTAGGATTGCCCCAACCCATGTGCAGGACCTTGCACTTAGCGTTGTTGAACTTCATGAGGTTCACATGGGCCTACCTCTCAAGCCTGCCAAGGTCCCTCTGGATGGCACCCCTTCCCTCCAGCATGTCAACCACACCACACAGCTTGGTGTTGTCAGCAAACTTGCTGAGGGTGCACTCAATCCCACTGTCCCACTGGCGAGGAACACCACTCGTCACTGGTCTCCACTTGGATATCAAGCCATTGACTGCAACTCTTTGAGTGCGACCGTCCAGACAATTCCTTATCCACCGAGTGGTCCATCTGTCAAATCCATGTCTCTCTAATGTAGAGACAAGGATATTGTGTGGGACAGTATCAAATGCTTTGTACAAGTCCAGGTAGATGACATCAGTTGCTCTTCCTTTATCCACCAACGCTGTAACCCCGTCGTAGAAGGCCACCAAATTTGTCAGGCAGGACTTGCCCTTAGTGAAGCCATGTTGGCTGTCACCAATCACCTCCTTATTTTCCATATGCCTTAGCATAGTTTCCAGAAGGATCTGCTCCATGATCTTGCCGGGCACAGAGGTGAGACTGACTGGCCTGTAGTCCCCCGGGTCTTCCTTTTTTCCCTTTTAAAAATGGGGGTTATGTTTAATATGGTTAGATGCTAATCAGGAATTAAGAGTGTTTAAGAGTCCTACCATTTTTATTGCCAGAGTTGTATAAATCAAGTGTACTTCTCAAACACTATTCAGTGCCAATTCTGGCTGCCATTTGTACTTGCACACTTATGCCAAGAAAAACACGAAGCAGGGAAGAGTATGAAACAGCAGTTTTTTATCCCAATTTCAGTTCCTCACAAAGCCTACAGGGAAGCTGTAGTGAGTATAGCACTTCTAAAGAGTGCCCTCCTGATCACAGAAAAAAGCAGAAACATCCCATTTAAGTTCTTTTCCAATCAGTAGAAATCAGAATGCTTCCCTACATAAGGAAACCTCTCTTCTGTCTGGGATACATATCCCTAATTCCTGTCACTTGTCATTTAGATAGGTCCTGGGATGAGCAAATGGTACAAAGTTAACAGGCTCGTATGCAACGATGCCTCATTTCATGCAACAGTCATCTGCCACATTTCTGAGTCTTAATAAGACAATAGACTTATTTTGGGAAAACTCCCAGACAATGATATATACTCTGGCTTCTCCTACAAATATACCAAACTGAGAATCTGCATAATCAAAAGACATCCAGGTTTATACTATGATGGTGTTGCTATTTAAACGCATTGTGAAACAACTTTTATCTTCAAGGCAAAATAAGGTTTTAAGAAAACCATATTACTTCAAATTACTTATTTCACAGAGAATTAAGATGCTCTTGGCTTCTGAACTCATTTCAGCCAATAGTTTAGCAACACAGACAGTACCGCAGAATTATTAAATAAATACAAACTGTAAGTCACAGAAAGGCCTTGAAAACATAGCAAATAATCCCAGACCAAAAGGCTTTACTATTGTCAACAAAAGCTAGGGTAAACAAAAAAAGCATCATAGAGAACGAGCTCCCAAGAAATACAACAAAAATTAAAGTGAATCCACACTTTTACAGTTATCCCAAGCACGCTTACCTCTGCCCAGTAATGACAACGTATGCATATAACAACGTCACTATTTAGGAATACTAACATTTGCATTTCCAGATTCATTTGAAATAATTTCACTAGAGCAGTTTTCATATGTTCAAGTATCTTGGCTGCACTCACGTGCTTTCATGTTCTGCAAATCAAGGGGGAAAAAAAACCTTTCAATTTCATGTACAATCAACCAGAGTTTATTTGAACTCCAAGAGAATACTAACCTGCAACCTTTCCACTGGCCTTGGATGTGTAGCATTAACTATAAATCAGTTCAATTACAACTTTGAAGAAACGATGTACCAGAACAGCCAAAAGTGGGCTTTAACGATAACCCCCATGAATAAAGTGGCTGAAGCATCTCCGTGAATTTGATTCTTAATTTGAAATCCAAGATTATATACCCCACACTTTGGATCAGGAGAACCATTCTGACAGCAGACTGTCTTAACAGTAATTCTCCTCCTACAGACTTGTAGAGCAGTTAATTTTTGATGCAAATGTTCAAGGGCATATTTGAATTCAGGTAGATAAACCAAGCAGAAGTCCTATATGCCTGTCCAGGCAAAATTACATGGGTTTGCAGTTTTAAACTTCTTCTTCCCCCTCCTCCCCCCTTTTGTAAGACTGTGAAGTTCTCAAAATTTCATTTGAAAACTGGATCTTTTTCACAAGAGAACTGAAACACAGAGAGCAGGATCTCTTTGTAAATAGGTCAGAAAGCAGTTTCAGCTATAATGTATTTCAGCTGTATTTTATTTATACATTATATAAATAAATATAATGTATTTATTATATTTTATAGATAATAAAATAATAAAATTTTATTATTATTTATAATTAATAAATAAATTTATTTATCCAGCAATAAATTTAGTGACAGACTACTTTTAGCAGGGCCTGTTGCAACAGAACAAGGGGAAATGGCTTTAAACTCAAAGAGGGTAGATTTAGACTAGATATAAGGAAGAAATTTTTTACGCTGAAGGTGGTGAAACACTGGCACAGGTTGCCCAGAGAGGTGGTGGATGCCCCATCCCTGGAAACATTCAAGGTCAGGTTGGACGGGGCTCTGAGCAACCTGATCTAGTTGAAGATGTCCCTGCCCATGGCAGGGGGGTTGGACTAGATGACCTTTAGAGGTCCCTTCCAACCCAAACCATTCTATGATTCTATGATTCTACTTTTGAAGATAGTATTAGTGATAGTGGTGGGTATTTAAGACAACATAGAAACACACATGCTTACTTATATGTAAAAGAACAGTTTACAGAGAGAATTATACCTATTCTTGCTGTACCATCATGTAGTGCAAAATGTCATCATCAAATACAGTCTTATTACACTTGTATGAAACAACTTCAAATCTTTAATATTTGTTTAAACTCCAAGCTCCTACTATCACTCCTAGTTTTCACACTTTAAAATTTTAAATTAAATGTAACACTGCGATATGAATGCCCCCCACCATCCCAAACCAGGAAATAGCCAGTCCACAAAACCCAAGCTGCATTAACTGCTACCAACAGCAGCTTATATGGCACCTGCAACATATACCATATTTGTCAGATGTTGGAAATGAAACCAAATTAAAGGATTTCTCAACAGTAACGGGATCTTCTTATCAACTAGTCAATGAATTCTTTCCAGGGCAGCACACAACACTGAATTCACTCATATCTGGTAAGCAAGGCTGACCAAAGCAATTCTTTCCAGCAAGGCTGACCAAAGCCATGGTAATTACTTAAGGCATGAAGGTCTGAAAAAAGAATCGTTTCAAAGGAGAAACACACAATTTTATCATAAGAAGCTGACAAATTGTGCGTCTCTTCTTGGAATATTTTGCTTAAATTTTAACTTATTTTTCTTGGGAAATGATCAAGAGTAGATAGGTTGAACAAACTAAACAACTAGCCTACTCTGAGAAACGCAAACTGGCTGCAGCAGTAAACTGAGGTTTACAAATTCTGCGTACTGGCACAGACCCAGCTCTCAGATTTGCAGGGACAGACCCCCAGCACTTCTGATTCAGGATCCCACAGGAATCAGTGACATTCAGTGCAAGAACAGGACCCCATTCAACTGGTGCTTACTGCAGTGTTACAGGATTAAATTACAACCAGAATTGATTCTACATCGAAGATATTCTGATGACAAGAAATGGGCTTAAAATTCACCTTGAAAAACTAAAAGTATTTTAATTAAAATACATTTATTTTTTAAAAAGTATTTAATAAACACTGCAGCGGCACATGTATACTTATATGATTTGTGACTTTAAACTCCCACTTCTGAACAAATACTTTGAAGTGTTGGGGAAAAAAAAAATAATTTCTTGTATCATCCATGGAAAAAAGTATGATTATAGCTATGCAAGTCTTGCAACCTGGCTTGAAAAACTAATTCTTTACTTTGAATCAGAACTTAAATATAAAGAATAAAATCAGTAAATGAGGAAACTACTGGCTTCTGAAGATTAGATGTAAATGTTAGTTGTCTTAACTCCATTACAACAAGAATACAACCATACCAAAATTTAATTTTTTTTATTTCACACACAGCTTCATATGAACAAAAGATTGTTACATGCCCCTATTGCCTGCCATGAACTGGTCTCGTGAATTTTCATCTGCCTATATGGTTTTGAGCCAATTTCCATGGAAATGCAATCATTGATAATATTTTTTCTGGCTTATATTTGACTCATGAGATGCTTCAACTGTGCAAATGCAACAATAGTTCATCTTTTATTTCTTTATTGGCTTGATAACTATCAGAAAGAGTATATGACAAAAAAAATCTAGCACTCTGACTTTTTTTCTTTATGCTACCATCTAAACATCTGCTGAGCATTAATTATAACACAGCATATTTACATGCAAATCTCAGTTTACATCCATCAGAGGTTTCATTTCTTGAAGGATACAATGATCACCAAGGACATGATTTTAGAAAAATAAATGGAGCGTATTCACATCCAGAATAGAGCTGCAGGAATAAAGCCATGCCATTTGAATTTATCCATATTAGCGGATTGCCTTACTGTCAAATAAATTTGTAATTTCAAGAAATATGGACCTCGATTCTATGTGCATGCTGGGGAGAAATAACCCCACACACACACTCACAGGCTTTCCTTCTCTCACTGGTCCTTTCTTTTCTCCTTTCCCTCTTCAAGCACAGACTTTTTTTGTAGGTCTTATGTAGGTCTATACCCTCTCTTCAGCTTTGATGAGTTCCCAGCATAATTGCACAATTTCACTAAACCGTCTGTGAAGCATGTGTTCTTCAGGAACACAAAGATTGCATGACTGTTATTGTTCCTTTCATTAATTTTTATAAGGGAACAGAAGACAAAACCTGACTACAGTACAATTTTAGTTGCCTTCTTAATGAAATTTTTTGTTTGAATGCTGGGACCTTAAGACAAGAGAGCTTATTATTACCTTCTCCTGAAATACGAGCCTCATTTTTTTAGGTTATAATCAAAAGCTTTAAACCATCATCCACTTGAAGCGGGGAGGATTTGAGGATTTTTTAAGATATTAAAGCTGTAAAAAATAGTACAAGAAAAACTGCCACTCCCAATCAGGCCAGCAGGGACAGCTTCTAAGAGTGTTACTTAAGTTAAAAAAGGAAAATATTCAGCTGTCACAACATCAAGCAAATCACCCTCCTCACCAATCTGCCTGCACCGTAACTGCAGACAAGTACCAGCAGAGCACGTTGGTGGCAACTGCCATCTGCAGTTGCAAACTCAACCAGAGTTTGACAGCGCTGAATACTGCTCATACCAGGACATACTGCTGCTTACCAAGACACCCACATTGATTACACAAGCAAACTGAAGTCTCACAGAGTCTTTCCACACAAGGTTACATAAGGATATGGAACACTTTTTTTCTTTTTTTTTTTATTTCATTCATGAATTTGCTGTGAGGAACGTACTCTTAGTTCCTGTTCTCCAAAGAAAAAAATAATTGTCTAAACCATTCAAAACCCCAGATACCAGACTTCTAAGAACAATACAAGGGAACAATGATGTTAGTGGGACCAGGAAATCAAGAAACCATAAATAAGTATAAAGTATTGTTTTCCAGCATCTTCAATAGTTTTGGATCCTGCAGTCCTTCCTCTGGGTGAGGAAATGACGCCTCCGCAAGTTTTCCTCATGTCCATAATAGACCACTATAGTTTGCCATACCTGGGTAAACTGAAGGCATTGAACTTGCAGCTGGTGAGCCACGCACAGGCCCATCCGCTGGGCAGTAAAAGCCACTGTGACCACAGATTCAGTTCTTGACTACAACATGCTGCTACTCCACTACAAAGCCTCATTGCTCCCTTTTGAGGAACAGGGTACAGCTGTCTCAGAGATGACCAGGCCATCTGAGCTATGGCACTGCATGAATGTACTGGTAGAGATAGCTTGAAAAGACAGGCAAAATAGCTTCAGGAGCAATACCTGCTTCAGGAGCAGCTTTAGGAGGACAGCTGATGCCAAGATCAAGTCTGACAGTCTTCAGGTCTATACATGATCCTGGTAGAAACCTCTTCATCATCCTTCTTCCATTAGATCCTGCCCATAGGAAGGACCAGTGGCAGGGAGGCAAGTGAGGCAGCGAAGCCAGGGCACGATGTTCTCTACTAACATCATTCCAGATGTGCAGTATTCACAATTATACCAAAAATGAAGGGAAAAAGAAGCAAAACTTGCGGGAAGACAGGTTCACTTTAAATGAGGAAGCACAAGCGCAGAAGAAGAAATTTGTGTGTGTGCACACACACAAATGAAGCAGACACTACACTAACAAGCTGAAATCCTGTCAGAAGGAAGCAAAAAGAAAAGTAGATTGCTTGGTCTTTCAGGCTTCATCTTACTTTCCCCAAACTGCCTGTTAAAAAGTTACTAATTGCTAGACTTTGATTTTTTCCAGTGGCATGTGAAAGAAACTGGGATAAGTACAAAGGAAAAGCTGCCAAATCCACAGAGTTAGAAACTTTCCACAAGCATTTTTTTTTTAGAAAGAGACGGAGTTTCATTTCAAAATATTTTTCTAGCCTCTTCTACTGTGAAGACTGCAGTGCAATGATTTACAGAATGGATGCTATCTCTATAGACAAACAAAACCATCATTCCCAAGAGATTTGACCTTCACCTTCCATCCCAAAATAGTACGGCCAATTACATAGCAGCAGCAGCAGCCTACATCCTTAAAATATGTTTGACTGAATTATGGAACTGAGTGCTAGTCTTGACTTCTCAAGTTTGCGAGGGACTGAAACTAAATAGAAGAATAAAATATACAACTAAAACAAAGTTATGTTTGTTAGAAAATAAATTTTAGCAACTAAATGGTGATGCACTAGTATGTATTCTTGAGTTTGTTGTTCTAGTTAAAAAGAGGAGCTAAAAAAATGCACAAACTGACTTATCATCGTTACATCAACTTGAGCAGCAATTTACAAGCTTGCAGGAAGTTTATCATCCTGTTTGCTGACTATAATTTGGCTTGTTGTGTTTTGATACCATGTTCCTGTTCCTTCAACTCACGTCCTCCAAACAGGGCAAGCACTGGAGTCTCACTGCCTGGACTCCAAACGCTTGCCCAGCCCGTATACCTTCTCATCCCAAAGATGCTGTAAAGAGTGTTGTAGGGCAGAAACAGCTTCACATCTTCCCTCAAATCTGAGGGAAAGAGCAGACCTGTGGCTCATTTGGCTAGAGAAGGGTAACAAAAACGCACCTATATGAAAAGCATCCTAAATATACTGGACATTTACTGACCAAACCCAGGGCAAATATTTAGGTAACAGGATGTTAATCTGATCTGTTGTCATTTAAAGAGAAAACCAATGCAGGTCCAACAAATAAAAAAATATAAATTTTACAATTAGGCCTCTCTTTTTTGGATATTATGTTACATTTTAGTCCTATTTTTAACATTATTTTTATGGAATTTCCTTTCCATTAATACAGTACTTCTCCAGAATTACCATCAAAAAATGTGCAGAAGAAAATCACAAATCCACAATACAGACTCAGCCCTAATATTGCCACTATCATTTCTGCCACAAGAGCAAGGATAACTCTTTGATGACCAACATGGGATACTGCTCACTACATAATTGATATTTTTCTGTCATTTAAATTTCTGCAAATTCTGTTCTAAGTCCGGGATAAGGGGATTAACTGTACCACACAAGAGCTAAGGAAAAATGTAAATCCTTACCACTGATTCTGTAAGCCCTCTCTCAATGACAACTCAAAAGCAGCAACTTTTGAAATACAATAGTCATCGCAGAAAACCGAGCTCCCTTATTAATAAGATAAATCATCTGAACAACATGAGTTCAAACGTTAGCATGAGATAAAAACTAATTTGGTATTACGGAACATTTCCTTCTCTCCTTTGTAGTCTCTGCCATTATCTACGAAGCACAGTAAGCACACATTACATTTCACTCTCTGCATAAAGAAACTCAGCATCCAGGACTAAGAACAAAGAACAGAAATAACATTTCAAGGAAGTCTGATAACATGGCAAATACTGCACGCTCTCCTTCCAAACCCTGAGAGGACAGGCATCCTGGTCATATATAATAGAGAAATACAACATCCATTGTAACAGAAATCCCTTCTAGAGATGCCTCCATTTAGCGTTAAGGACAATCTGGCAAGGCTTTAGTGCAGAGAGCTGTCATACATGAGGGTGGAGATTTCCAGATCCGGAGAGCTACAGGGAGCTCATAGATACAGGATCCCTTCTGGAAGCACCAGAAGGTTTGTCTCATTTTCCAAAGGGATGGGTGACATCCAGATATTGTTTTTCAACTATCCTTTTAGACAGCAAGGATAGTTCTTTTTCATTGTCATCCAAAGAAATGGACCAAAGGAAAAGAGCACAATTTCCTGCCTATTTTGAAAAATCAGAGTTCACCTAAGAAACAAAGGAGGGTGGAGACCCCAACACTACCGAGTCCTTCTGGACCAGCGTAAGTGCTCGGAAATAGGCAACACTCATAGCATGCTGACTTAGAGCAACCAGATCACGCTCAAATAAATAAGTCTGACAGACAAACAAAAAAAAAAAAAAAGTCTCCATGTGCAGAAAAGGTGGGCCAAACTGAAGCCAAATCTGCAGTGAAGACAGAGCTGCTCCTGGCTGAGCTACCCCCAAGCAGCTCAATATATCAGCACACTCTGCAAGGCAAATGCACACAGGATTTAATGGCCAATGTCGTTTTCCTGGTCATGTGATGTTATCTAGCCTTGGACTGTGCATTTTCAGACAGAAAGGGGCCTTGACCATGGGCCTTTTTTCAGGGGCTAAGGCAGGAAAAGGACCAGATTAGCAGCTAGATCGGACTGAAAAATCAACCAAAAGTACATACCCTGTCTGTTAAACAGCTGGTATGTAAACAGGTAACAGTGATTAGCATTGCTTTACACAAATATCTACCTACGCGACTAATAATGTGCAAGAAAGCAGGACTAAGTCATTCTGCAAATACCCCACAAAACTGTGAATTTTTATTTTCTCTTCCAAAACCGGACATCGATTTGAAGAGATTTCATAACATGCTCCGATTCAGCAAATGGGCAAGAATATTATAATTGCACAGCCAGCTTCTCCCACAATACCCATTTTTGTCAATTTTCTTCCGCACATGAAAAATTCCAGAAGCAAAGTTCTGGATTCCAGCACATTGTGAAACCAGAAGTACCTTGCATAAGTCTCTGTGCAATGCTGTCAGCCTAGCATCCATCCCAATAGCTATTCGACATTCTTCATTTGAGCAGCGTGCAAGGTCCGGAAATTTCCCAAACTAAAGAACAAGCAAAGTTGTCAATAGACATGGGCCTCTCACTCCTACATAAACAGATTCTTACATGGTCCTCCCAGACTACCGTATCAGGGAATCCTCTGAGAAAACAAAACAAAACAAAACAAAACAAATCTCTCTTCCTCCTGAAGTGTTCAGCATTTATTGGAACTGAATGCATGTTTCTGCTCATAATGGAGGATAATGGAGGAACTGAGGCGAAGTTCTGCTCTTACTTCTGGAAAGCGCACTTTTTCCAGTTTTCTGCAAGAATTCCATGATCTAGATCAAACTCTTAAAGTTCACATCTTGTGTCCCGAAGCCTCCGTCTTACCAACCAACCAGACTACTGGTTTTCCACTGGATCACACAATATAGTGTAGGACAGGCAGATGGAGGCTTCTTAAAGTCCAAAACCTCCTCTGTATCTGATGGGAAGTCAGTGCACAGTGCTGTTTTTGAGAGAGGTGCCCCTGGTAATTCATAGATAGCCAGGTTGCTGAGCTATGCGCTATTTAAAACGGTTTTAGATTAGGTAGTAGAATTTGTACAATTCAGATAAAATAATGGAGTCTGAATGAGCTTGGCCCACAGCACTGGGCCAGCGGGTGCAACGTGCATGTGAAAGCTCCCGTGATCACCAGAAGAAAACTACCAGCAGTTCCTTCAAGCTATTTGGTCTCACGATTTCCAGTGCTGTGAAAATCTGCATAAAGGTCTGATGTGTCTTGTTTCTGAGATTCCTGGCCACTGGAGACAAGCCAAGTAGACACAATCCTCCCAGCTACTATGTTTAGACTATGTATGTGCTTTGCAATCCCCATGAATGCCAATGGATTAATTTTCGACCACGGTAAAACATCTCCAGCTTTACTGTTTGCCTCTGGTTGGAGCGAGCGCAAAACTGCAACTTTGATAGGAAGGAGGACCTACACTCATCTGCTTTTGCCTTACTTCCACGAACCAAGTCTTGCTCTCAGAAAAGTACTACATGCCTAGTCACTGATTTCAGTGAAAAAATGACTTTGAAAAGATTAACATTTTGTCATCAGTTTGCAATGTTTACCCTGAGTTGACAAATTTTGTTTATGGACCACTTTATGAATAACTTGAATCAGATTTTGCTAAAAGCTGACTTTTCACTGTGCCTCAGAGTATGCACACAGGACTATCACTCCAAAGGGCTTTGCTAGCACACTCACAGAAGCTGATACAAAGTCAAATGTATCGACTGTTATCAGATCCACTACCACAGTAAATAAAAACAACACATTCTAAGTACAAAATAACAGTGGGGTTTCTAGCAATTTAAAAGTGATCTAGGACATGTCAGAAAGACAAATATCTGAGTAACAATTACTAAGGCTTCAGAAGCCCACAGCAGATTTCCTGCCTAGTCAGTTATTTAAATCCAAGAAATAATAATCATTAAGCACTTTCTTTAGAATTCCTTTATCTCTATATAACATATAAAGACTTCCTCATCAATCAGTTTGAATGAGCTTTCCAAAGAAGTAAATAGTACAGAGGGGGCAGAGCAAAGGCTGATAGATGTGACGTTAGGATCTTAGTATAACAGCCTCTGTTACGTAGCCTGAAATACCAAATTTGTTACAAAGTGGAGTAACATCTCACTGGCTAAAGCTACCCTACATGGAGGCTAGACTGTCAGATTGTACAGATTTATAAATGCGCTGTCTCACGTGAGGAGGCCCTACAGGTGAAACCAGTCAGGATATGATTAAAATGATGCATAATTGAGAGGATATTCTGTTCTGGGTTCTTGGTTTTGTGGTACTGTGGCCACTGTAGATAGCAGGTTTGTTCCCTTGTTTGGCCTTCCTAATGAATGACATATTTTACCTGTATGGTCTAGTCCTGCTCCTGTAGTTCCCATGCTATGAGATGAACCTCAGGGGAAAATAACTGAATCCAGCCACATATTTTTGATAAATATGTCATGTTACCCATTTAAAGTATGCTAAAGCAAAAAATAAAGTGCCAGTGCTGGATTTTGTCAGGATATCGTTACTTGCAGCACTCCATCACTCATGGACAGAATGCTTTTTTTAGAATTTGGATTAGATGGCTACAGTAATTTTATAACATGTTTTAAAGTCCTCTTACATGATTCCAAGTATCTGGCTGGGTTTATACTGGGTTAGAACTTCAGGATCAAGCTATTTTCTAATTGGGTATACTGTCATTCACTTTTAGAAAGGATAGACACTCTTACTGAAATATATTCTTCAAACACAAACTTTCAGTCAAAGCCTATGCAAGGGAAAAGCCAGCATCGATGTTTTAGTCTATCTTTTTGCTTATCCATAGGACTGTATGCTAAACATATCAGATTCGAGTCTCAAAAGCTCATAAAAGTGCTGGTTAATTAGATATTTGGGATGCAAAAAGAACTGCTTTTCCACATAATTTAATGTAGTATTTTGGAAAAAGAGTAATCCTTGATAGAGCGTATTAATTTAACTTGCAACCACTGGCATGTTCCTGCCTCTTTTTTTCCCCACCACAACACAGTCAGATTGTAGGAACTTTCAAGGTCCAACATTTTCTTCTAAGCTCTATGAAAACAAAGCCCTGAAGATCATTTCACTCAACTTCACTCACAGAAAAAAAAGCTGGAGAAAGCAGGCAGAACAATAAGGATGTGCTGATGCAAGCAGGAACTCAACCCTTTTTTTTTTTTCATGTTAGAGGAACACCCCTCTCAAAGAGGCATTAGATCAGAGACCTCGAAGGCAAGAGGCTGGTAGCTAACTCCGGGCTGAAACAATGTCAAGGACAGTCTCTCCTTACTGTGCCACACTAGAGCACACCCAATGCTAGTGATGCAACATCAGAGAATTAGTACTTCTATCTCCTTTCATGCATTAGTCAATTATGTTTGCATTTTGCAGAAATGTAGAGTTCTGGATTAAGTCTTATAAAACATCCAGGTTACACCTTAAAAGGAAAATACCAACTCCTGTGAAAAAAAGACTCCTTAAATCAGTTAACACTTACAAGCTGTGCTTTCAGAAGCATGCCCGCAGCCCCAGAGGACTGAACCTGAGGCTGTGCTTTTCCTGGGTTCTGCTACACCAGCCAGCCCAGCACTGCTGTCCAGGCTGTGCGAATGGGGCACGGCTGTCTTGGGGAGCTCTTCTAAGGTGACCACAAAGACAGAAAAGAGGTCTGTGGTTTCTGTTCTGAATGGGTCCCAGTAAGTGTTCAGTCAGTGCTATATATATATATATATATATGTATATCTCCACACACTGTACTTACTCAGTGTTTACTGCAGGCTTTTTTCTCCTCCCCCTCCTTTTTTTTTGTTTTTGGTTGGTTGGTTGGTTGGTTGGTTGGGGGTGTGGGGGGGTAAAGATTATTGGCAACACAAGCGCAAAAACCATCAGCTTCTCAGTATTTGGAAAACAATAATTATGCCTCTGTACTGAGGCACAGTCATCCAGGCATATGGAAGCACTTCACGAACAACACATTGAGCTTCCACAACATACTTGCAACATTAAATAACTTTTTCTGCACATTGTAGCTGTAGAAGCTAAAAGTGAAAAAAGGATGCTACCACACATTGGCAACAAAGCACAACTTCTATATATATAATCAACTGGCAGTCTTTGCAAAGAAAAGTGAGTTCTGAAAAGATGTAATTAAAAGGCTTAATTTCCATGAAGGACAATCAAAACTGAGAGGAGTAAAGCCACATAATTCATTAAATCCACTTATGTTCAGCTGGAGTATTTATTAAGGCCCCTATTCCCATAACAGATCTACGTAACTGTAAATGTACCCCGGCAGGAAGCCTTCAGTGCCTAATAACTCCAACTACTGCAGAACACAGACACAACTCTGCAGCAAAATAAACGGGAAACATCACGCCTATTCACCTTCTCTACAGAATTTTAATGTGGCTTCAAGGAAACACACAGACAGGGCCTTGATGATGTAACATATTGTCAAACTTCAGCGTAATGGTTATGACGGACGTTTCTGCTCCCTAGGTTCCATGCAGCTCTCTGCAAGTAATGGTCTAATTAATTCATACAAAGAGAAGAAACTTAGAGCATAGTCAGTGGTTGTACAAGAAACATTTCCTGATGTTCTTACAGGAAATAAGGCACATTGCTGTCTAGGTCACCTTCCGCTTCAAGTGCGGAACACATTCCTTTGATTTTGTCTTCCCTTAACAAAAACATAGCAACAAGAGTATTTAAACAAAAAAAAAAACAAACCATAACGCTCCTGAAACAAAACACTCAACTGCAGACGCTTTTCCCCCCCTGCAGAAAAGATGAAAAAGCAAAGACCGCATGACAAATGTTAGTCACATCACTTAGTATATAAGTGGAAGACATTCATCATAATGTCCACGATACAAGAATTTACACAGGGCTGAAAGCTTGAGAGCACTCTTACTATCCTAGATGGATATTTTTTAGCAAATAGCTTTACAACTGATGCACACATTGAATTTCCATTGGTGTCCAAGTTTTTCAGAAGCGTACAGCTTTGAAACTTTCTTTTAAAACTTCTGTTTAAGTGCGCACACATTAAGTGCTGGAAGAAGCCCATTTTGGAAATCCCTTAATTCTTGTGTCAGAATTAAGTTGTTTGTGTCTGTTTTCTTCATATGTTTTTTACAAAATTTGCAGCAAGTCTGAAATGCAAAACTTGCCAGTCCACTTGTTACCAATTGCTAACTTTTTCCTTTAAACTGCATAAAAGACACAAAAATGAAATATCCCAGATTTCAAATAGATCCTTCCGTGAGGGTTTAAAGTGAATTTTTATATGAAGTTTTTTTGCTTTAGAAATGAAGAGATTTTTAAGCGAGGTTTTGAGCGACAGCAATTCTTATGTCATTAGCTTGCAGAGATCATCTTCCCTTTTTTTTTTTTCCTAAGTAGTTAGTAAGAAGTTACAATAAAAAGCCACAGTTAAAAAAAAAAAGGTCAGAGAGTCATGAACCGTAGCGACACTACCAGTTAACTGCTTCCATGGAAATGTGGGAGCAGTGGGCAGAATGGTGGACCCTTCCTGAATTTTCAGAGCACAGTCCTATAGACATCAGACCACTGTGAATTACGTTTAACGCATGGATATAGCAGAGAGAGACACTCTGTAAATCTAAAAAGAAAATAACCACGCTAATAATTTTCTCCCATGTATAACATATTTGATGTAACAAGATATATTAACTTCCTTCCTTTCATTTTTCTCCATCCATTCCTAATCTCAAGACCATAAGGCTGTGAAATACACCTTTTTGGAGACAGTACCTGTGAGAAGCATTTCTGAGACTACTGCTGAAGCCTATCCTCTTCCTATGAACAATTCACTCAAAGTCTCCAGAAATATATAATCTATCGCAATAGCAAATGAAACCGAGATGTGAAGAAGTTTCCTTCCTTTAAGTGAGTTAAAAATCTAAAGAAAAACGAAGTACATCTATTCACCCTACAGACAACACCCCAGGTAAGAACGTGTGGGAAATAACTGCCTTTGCAGCAGGAAGATTCACCATTTGCCCTCTCCACACAATGCAGAAATTCAGTGCCCTGAGAGAAAAGTGCAGATAGTTTAGGCTTGAACTTTAACACCAACCACTCACAGCAACCCTGCGAGACAGGGAGCCAGGCATCAGGTCAGTCCCACCCTTTAATATAAAAATCAGGGGAACTCTACAATGGATTATTATAGTTTGGTTTTTTCTTTCACTCCCAAAAGATCAGTATGAATGAAATGGGATTTCTTCAAAAGTAAGGACTTGCTTTCAATGGCCTTCTTAACGCGTGCAAAGCTGTATTTCTAAGAGCCATGTCAAATGATGACTAGTATCATCATCTGCCCTATAAAGGGTCAGTATTTGAGAATTCCGTCAATCTGCTTCACAAAAGTAAGATTTCTGACCCGCATAAACCGATCCCTTCAACAGGGATTAAAGAACTGTCTAAAATGGTGGTTAGTTTACCACAGATGATCTTTAAGGTCTGAAGCTAACAGCAGCTGCTTTAGGTTTTCTCAAGAGCATCACAGCCAGCACCCATCTTTGACTTCATAAAAAGTCAAATTTATTTACCATTTACTAACATATTCTCAAGTACTAATAGTTCCCTTCTGATAGTAACGTGACCTTTTGCTATATGGTACTCATCTCACATATACTACTCTACAGGAGAGCCCACTGGCTAACACAGGAAGACAGTGCTGCCAAGACATCTTTGTGAAGGGGCTACAACTGCTGCCTGCCACGTCTTTTGGTAGCAAGTGGGGAGGCTGCTACAATAAAAGAAGGAGCTGAAGGTATATTACTGTTGCTTGCTTATAATTACAGTAAGAGAGGTTTTAATTACTTCTTATGAAACTATCATTTTCACACTGCCTTGCAAGCTAAAGAAAAAAAAAATTATAAATTATTACCACCTCAGAACTGAGGGAATTTATAACAGCAGATTTCTTTAAAGAGCATTTTTATCAACATCTACTACATAAACATCTTGTTTCCTAAAATCACCATCATCTGCAGTATCTACAGTTAATTTTTAATTAGTAAGCACATATAAGCCAGAAATTTCAGTTAGAAACGCACCGCACGTGCCTGGAACAGGCTACAACAGTAAGCGAATCACTCAGTTTAAGGAACTACATGGAGGAATTTACCCAATAAGCAATATATTTAAGAGCACTTTTAATCAAAAAAAACTGTAAGAGAAGTTACAGAAAGATTAGGACAGGAAAGGAATACTTACAAATGTTAATATTCTGCCTATCGACCAAATTCCAAAGATTATTAAGTTTAACCATAAATTTGGACTTCCTTCATTTACTGTAGCATGAACTGATCCTTAAAATAAAAATATAATTTCCTTTCTTTGAGTTCTTTTTCAATTAACTGAATTGATTAGAGTATTTCATTACGGAAATACTTTTGCCTCTGTGCATTGCTTTAAATCCGCAGCATCTGAAGATTCAAAACTTTTCCTAGTTTTTACCTCTCTGACTGGACTGTCATCTAATGCAAAAAACAGTGACGTAGAACAACCACATAAACCCAATGAACACACCCCTACTACTGCCAAACTTTGCTTGGTAACAATATTATGACAAGCATCAGAGTTTTTTGTTGTTTGAAATCAACTCAAAGCACAGAGAATGCAATACTTAGTTGTGATCATCCTACCATTGTACTGGACAGTACAGGATAAACTTAAGGGCATCTGCATATCATCACCACATCTTGCCATAGATTTCTACAACTTAATTACTTTTTAGTATAACCTAAGTATAATATTTGAAGTATAACTTCCCATTTGAGTTTTTTTTAATAAATCCTTATAGAAGCAAAAAAAAAATCCAGCATGTTGAAGCATTATAGTATTGTTAGCCTTTCCTCCATTTTCACAGGTATTTACAGTGCTGTGGAGAAGGATGAAAGAGAAACAGTTGAGGGTTTTGGTGTTTTGGTTTGTCTGGAAATGTCATTACAATGAAGCCTGTATCTCAGACCACTGAGGTTTGGTGCTTGCAAAGAGCGTGAAGATCAGGAACAGACTGCACTCCTAATTACACCAACTGTAGGGCATGGGACCTCTGTGCTGGAGTCATTTGTTAACAACTTTGTTTAGATAAGACACATATGCCTGAAAGTCTTCCTGTTAGAAATGTCAGACACCTTATGGATCTTATCTCTAATTCACATTGAATTTCAATGGGATACAGTCTTCAGTCTCTCTTGACGATCTTCGAAAAACCCTAGGCTTCGTTCAGAAGCAATGAAACTAAGTTTAGGGAATTACAGTATTCCTTTTATAAAACAAGAAATACAGTGTCCTCATCAAGAATAATCAATATATTCTCTCTCAAATTCTTGGGTGCTCCACTGAATAAATATTTCAGGGGTTGAAAATTTTTTACAAATATTGAAAATAGACAATTTTGTTCCTCAATCTATAGGTAAGAAGCCAGGTAATCTGTGCAGCACTGGAAGAATGAGTTATATATTTTTGAAGCACCACTAGGAAAAAAGAAGTTGCATCAGAATCTGTTTTCTTTTACTTTACATTTATACCTGTCAAACTATGCAGAAATGAAACAAAGGAAATAATTCTCCAAGTGTAATGAAGCAATGGAAAAAATCCTCAAACATTTCTGGGTTTATGGAGCCTAATTTTTTGAAAATGCAAAAATGGTGAAATTCTGCAGCTGCCTGTTGGATTTAGTAGGGATAAAGAATTCAAGTAATTTTACTAACTCACTGAGCTTCCTAAGTCAATGTATATATGGTTGCTGAAATCTCTGACCTTCAATTCAAGACTCATGGAATGTGAGGTATAACGCCTTGCATTTCAAATACATTAACATGTTGGAGACATCTTTAACGCATCACATCTGAAAAAAAAAACCAAAAACTCCTACTCAATTCATATCCTAAACTTCAAGGAAGAGAATGGAGAATCATTGCAGCCCAAATTGTATCAGAAAGGAAAATGCCAAAGCATAATTATTTTTAATTGGGTCCCACTAACAATGAGAACGCTTCTCACCACTTGAAAAATAAGGCAGAAATATTAGTCTAATCATCATCATCCAGGGCACTGTCATAACTACTGTCTTGTTTTCATACACTTTTTGGGGTCCTTTTTCCTGAATATCTTTTCTATTGGGTGCAAATAATTTAAATACCACCTCTCAATTGTGCTTTAGTACAGTTGAGTATGTTTAAGGACTAAACAAAACAGCTACACAAATATTTCGATTACGAAGACTTATTTCCATTTTTAAGCATCATAAGAAACTGCAGACAGCTTAGTGCAATAGAGGGGAAGAAGAATGTCCTCAGATGGCAATAATAAACAAACACCCTTTTATTCTGGTCAGACCTAGTAACGATTGGGCACGACAGTACTTAGCTCATCCTATGAATTTAGATCACTAAGATCTTTTGTTCTGATTCATCATCTTTAATTCCTTGAAATACTTAATTTTTTCTCATGCACTGAACCCATAACTGTATCACTACTTGAATGTTTCTGACTGTGCGGTTTGGAAGAAGTTTTAGGACCCTTTACTTACCAGCCAGTAGGATGGTCCAAGCTCATGCCATACACAAAAATGAGTCTATTGTGGCTTTAATTTCATTTTACAAAACAATTGAGACCTAAACTAACGCAAAACCTGACTATATACATCACACTGATCATGCAGAACAAGCCAGAAAACTAGAAAAAGACAGCGTTTTGAAAGACTGTCTGTTACTTGGGCATCTGAGTAACAATAGCAAAAAATTCTGCTTACGTTTCTAGCTCTGCAAACCTATTCAATCTCAGCAAAGCTACGACAGTACAGTAGAAGATGATTTACTCCACATATTTCAAGAGCTGGTAAGCAAATTCATTTTCTAAGTCATACAGACTACTTTCATCTTTAGACCATTAATAGCTAGTAAGTGGGAATGCTTTTTGCAATTTTTCCAGCTACCCATAGAATTCTTTGTCCCTACTGGAAACAGTTTTGTCTTCCAATTAACAGTTTTCATTCATTAACATAACTTGGGGGGGGGGGGGGGAACAACCAACCCACAAATTAAAAATTACACAGTTCTAATTAGAGACATACACAAAAATGTTACGTGTGAAAACAGGTACGGATAGTTTTCAAGGTTAAAAATGACAAAAGCTGATTACAGTCACAAAGCGATCGTTACAGCTTTATTCTCAATTCTCGACAGAGGTTTTTTTCTTTACAAAAACAACAACAGCAGCAGCATCACTGCCCATCCTCCAAACCAAAATCACATTAATTAGCTAGGCAGCAAAGTTTCAAAGCATACCAAATGCTTACTAGAGCTCACTCTGCTATTGTGTTTAACTTTGAAAACAAGTCATGATGAGGGAAATCTACATGGTAAGCATACTTCAGCTACAGAAAAAAGGTTTTAATCTGCCTAGAAATTGGCAACCGCTCACTGTGTTTTCTACACTTTATGTTATGTTTCTCTGCTCGCTGGAACGAATTGGCTGCTATGAATGAAAAGAAACTTTTGCATCTAATCAGTGGCATGAATTTAGACTGAAAGCTGCTGTGCAGGACTTCTATGAAGAGTCTGGGCCCTCTGCCATCCTTGTGCTTGTGAATGAAACGGCGTGAGCTTCATGCCCTCCTCCCCGCCCCCCCAGCTGGGGCCTTCGCCCTTCCCTTTGCTGGGGGGACCGGGGAACCAACCCTTTGCTGGTGAGACGACCGTGACCCAGAAAGGCATTCAGTGCCATCAATGCGCTCGCTTGAGAGATCTCAGCTGCGCTTTCCATCCTGCGGCTTCCACTCCTGGTTTCTAAATCAACTTGTGAACCAATGGCGAGGCAGCCCTCCCGATTCATTCCCTTGATAAATAGGCCCCTAAACTGATCTCTGACCTCTCTGCATACTTTTCCTAAGTTACTGCTGACCCCGGAGACTCTGCACCCCGTTGCCCATACAGGTTTGACTTTGTTTTTGTATCGGGGCATACTGATCAAGAAGAAAACCCAAACAACCCAAAAAAACTTTATTACCATACAATTACTCTAACAGCAAAGTCCCTATTCTTCTATTCAATCCTAAGAACTACCATATGTTTTTGATTAAAGTACTAAAGGCAGCAAGTTTTCAGGAGCTACAAAATAATACAAAATCTATTTAGGCTAATGGAATTTCACCTTTGTTTCAAAATTAGTGATAGATGTCCTACTTCAGAAAAGAAGTTCACAACAAGCTAAATTCTAAATATAAAATATTGCTGAATCTGGATAAGGAACCAGCTGCTGTTGAGTAATTCATTTAATTAACTTAAGAGCTGAGTCAGACTTGGAGAACAGGCTATTAAAAATTTCAAAGAACAAACACAATGTCTGTTTCAGATGTGTATTTGTTTAGCTCTCTTCTGTAGTCTTTAACTATGTTCAAATACTACTTAGAACAACTTTAATAATGCACTTCTCAAAATAATTTTAAATAGATATACTTAAAATGGTAAAACTATAAAATACCACCATTTTCCATAGAATACTATATTAATGGTTTTCTCTCTTTTAAAACATGAACTTACTATACTTCCTAGCATGTAATTCAAGTTCATCATTTAAGTTTTCAGAAACTTCTTGACATAATATCCAAGTTTTCCCATTCCAGGAGAAAAGTTCTTTTTATATATCTACCCAAAGAATTTATGCAGATTTGTTTCCATTCAAATAGTAAATATTACTAAAACCTTGGGCTTTTGCATTTTTCATTAAATAACACTTCCACTTTGCTAAACTACTTTAAAAAGCATCCCATTTTACTAAAAAAAGTATACTCTGGTGCATCTCAAGTAACCTACAGTAATATACAAAGACCACAACAGATCAATTCCAAACTGTCAAGGAAGCTTCTACCTTCCAGTGCGAGGAAGGCTACTGATCTCCACCACGTGCAAGGAACCTTTCCCAAGCACAGGACCGGTATGACTCCAGAGGCAGCTTCCCTCATCACCTCTCTCCATCCAACACACATGACATCTCTTTGTCCCGTAGTCAAATATACATCAGACAGCAAAACTGCAGATGAAGCGTGAGGTGCTTTGTCAAAAGTTGAGAGACAGGACTCAAAGCTGTCTTCAGAGGAACATTTCATGTCAGAGGCTACACTGTAAAAGCAATGGACTTCTACCGTGATCACTCCCATTCCGTGTCACATGACAGATGCTCAATAAAACAGATATTCCCTGGCTGTTGCAAAACAATGGGGTTGGTCAAGAAAAGAGATGATCATGGCAGGAAGCAGAGTCAGGATTAATATTTTGGCTAACTGAAAGAGCCAGGACTAGCCTAGTTGTCCCCAATGTCATAACACTGTTGCACAAATTACATCTTTATCTACAACACCAAGTAGATCCTATATGGAAAAAAAGTCATTTGTATGATGACAGCGAAAACAACCAAGAGGAGGGGTAACGGTTAGCAGAACTTCAACAGACACCAGCCACTGGCACTGCAACAAAGACTGATCGGGCCCTGCCCCTCTCTGTCCAACTCACTTAACATGAGCAGTGAAGTATGCTAACCTCTAGTAATTGTTTTAAAATTATTTTTAAGCTGAAAAACATACATTCCGCCATGTAAACTGATACTCACTTCTGCATAAGTCATTAGCCTTTACATTCAGAGCAGAAATCTCTACTGCTTCAGTAGAGTAACTGGTAATAATCATAGATTAAGAAATCCTCAGAGCTTACCAGAGCAAGAAGAACTTTCCTTGTGTTTCACAGCTATTTCCAAATAGTCAAGGAACAAACAGGAAGACCTAGGAACCCAGAATTTCAGTCCAAGTGTTTTATGCAGAGTGCGCTCAAGTGTTCTTATGTATTGATTTCTGCTTACAATTTATTGGCTTTTCCTGCCTGTCCTCCTGCCCTTGCTCGCCACTTCCACTCCTGTCATCCACTCCCAGCTCACAATACTGTTGATTTTTGCTTTTATGCTCCTTCTCCCTGATCCTGCAATTATCGACACATTTATCCTGCATTTATCAAGTGAGAGAAGAGGCACAAAGTCTTTCCCAACCCAGCTTTAAGGTTTGGTACCGAAAGGGTCCAGGCTATCAGGGATGTAACTGCTCGGAAAATCCCACCCAGGCCAGTGGCTCTGGACTGGAATAGGCTCAGCGGCTGTAGAGAGATGGCAGATGAAGAGTGAAATCAGTGCAGTGGTGTGCAGGGTGCCAAGAACACTGAGTGCAAACAGATTCTGTGGGCAGCAACGGTAGAGGCTTCTAATTAGCCTCCACCGAGTGCTTCCGAGCTTTTCACTTGGTTGAACTGACTGGATTCACACAGAAGAGCAAAAGCCAATTCCCCAACATTAGGAAACTAACCCCACCACATCCTCCACTTTGCCTCCCTCTCCCTCATGTTTAATAAAGTTCTACGAAATATGGAGGTGCCAGTTTCCTGACCAAACACACACAGAACCCTATTCTTGCATCTTATCTGTTTATTAAAAGCAAATGTAGTGTGCTTTACTGACTTGGCCATAAAACAATGAAGATAAGCTTTTCAGTTGTGCCGCGTACTTAAATACGTGCAGAATGAAGTTACCACTCAGTGTGCTGTACAAAGTCAGCATCATCATATTTTCTCTATACTACAAAATTATTAAAATATAAAAACTTTAAATACCTCTTTTCACCTTAAAAACTTTAAATACTACATCCTGAGATCAAATGAGTGGGTTTTTTTTAAATTAAAACGAATAAAGCACTATCTAGCTACCTTTTGCTAACATAGAGCACATACACATCACTGAAAGGCACCAGTTTATATTTAAACTATTAACAGCTGAAGCACTGTGTTTTCTCTTATCCCATTGCTATGTTTTCCCTGCAGTACCTCCAAATTAACCAGCCCTCTCCTTTATCTGTTTCCAAAACAGTTATCTCAGCCAGGTTCCCAACGCCTGCTGCTCTTTCCCCCAGCAGTATCGATGGCTACTCTCTCATACCAGTGATCCTGTTCAACAGGATGGCAGATCAGCTTTTCACATCATGTTTTCTTGCACTATGGCAGGCCAATCTACCTGAGACAGAAGTAGCTAGAGGTTCAGTATTTCAGACACATCACCAGGAGACAGCTAAATTTACCCTTCATGCTGTTTCCCTAACCAAACCCAGGAGACCCGCAGAAAGCTTCCAGCATCCATAGGTACACATTCAAACTTAAAGTTACCCATAATTATTAAAATGCTTGAGCTAAGAAAATAAAATTCCAGACACTCAAGTCTCTTCTTTCGCAATTTGTTATTGGCAGGGCTAGCTGTTGCTGAAGCATTCATCAGTCTCTGTCTCTGGTGTTCCCCGTATTTCATTCAGCGACGACTCCAGATGCCAGTCGTCAGAATACCCACCAGCAAGAAGTGGCACTGCTGACAGGAACAGCCTGGTTTGCGTTCCAGTTGTTCCAAATAACGAAAGCCTGAATGTACCGTAAATAACATGCAAATCTCAGAATAACTGTGGCATTTTGAGAATGCTTATCCGTTATGTGTTATCCAGCACTATTATCAGAATACACAATCTACAATACACATTAACAGTAATGTAAATTTGGACTTTCAAAGTAAATATTTATTTAAACTAAGACAAAGCACTTCCATTACAACACTAGCATTCCAGGATAATGTTAACTTCTTAGCGCTTTTTTGAGCTAGAAGTACATACAGTAGCTCCTGTAAAAGCCTTTAGAAACACAGATGCTAAGTACGCTTTTGGAAACTTAAGTATTTTATTCATGGTCACTTAATGAATTCATTCTTGCGGTTACCAAAGAGAGGTGATAAAATCTGTCATCTTTTATCCATGCTAGGCACAGACAGAAAAGACTGAAAGTAAAAAATGGAATACGCATAAAGGAATTCTTCACAGCATAAGAAGTTTTCAAGGGAAATCTAAAGCTGAAAAATTATAGACAAATCTGATGGAAATCTTGGCTGCTGAAGTAACACCAATAGAGAAAAATGGATCATGCAAAGAAAAAAAAAAAAAAAAAAAAAATCTATCGGTCAGCATTTAGGAAGGGTATTTAACTTGATATGGTAACTGAGTGAAAAAAAGAGACAGCCTCCTAACCAAGGTGCTCTGAATTAGTCCTTGAGGCAATTTCTCTTCCCCCATTAACTACCCAGATAAACAACTCGTAAAATAGGCACCTCTGGTAGATGTCTCAGGATAGGACAGACCCCCGTTCATATCTGCATATACACGTATTACACAACCATAGTTCTTTTATTATTCTGACATAGCATTGCTTTGTCTGCCTCTATCTAAAAAGAACCTGGAAATAAAACTGATATTAGACAGATTGGGATCAGCAGCCCGTTCCCTACCCCACCCCAGAATCTAAGGTAACTTTGTTTTCCTGTAATTTCCAATTACAGGACATTCATAAGTATGAGCATACACATTTAGAAGTTTATTGTGCAAAAGTTCATTTACAGAAAATTAAGGGCAATCTAAATGTATTTTCGTTCTCGCATTATCAAAGTACTTATCACTGAAACCATTCTTTCTCATTAAGGGAAAAACTGGACATAGACTTTTTAATTAAAAAATCAGAGCCTCCGTGGGGCAAGAGCAGCAGTATCTAATTCCTCAAGGCCAGGTGGCAAAGTCCTGTATAGTCATCATTAAAAGAGCATTAAAAAAAGGAGAAAATTATCAAGAGTAAGTACACGCAGAGGCTGCGATGCAGTGCCTTGCCTACGTCCTGTCCCCGTGTGAATAGCTGGGAGCAGCACAAGCACCGGCAGATGAACTGCTTTCACTCCGCACCAGAAGCACTGCAGATCTGAAGAGAATCTGAAATTTAACCAGCAGTCTGGTTCCTCAGGTCTTTGTCTTAGCCTGGGCATAGCGTCAGGCTACGTCATAACTGAAGTTAATTACCCATTTTTACCAGGATATTAATCATCCCCTAGAAAGAGCAGATTCACATGGACAGCTGACTTTTCCTTCTCTGTGCCCCAGACACAGCCTGTGCACATGCAGCTACAGAAAGTCAGAGGCGTAAGAACCAGCAGTGACAGGTTGATGCCTGCTGTGGACGCGCTTACTTACAGGGAGCTACCAGTTAGGGATTTCACAAGGATTCTGAAATCTCTTCACACTATTTATCAGACAATATTCTTCCAGGACTGGCTATAGCCCTTAAATATTTTGAAGCACTATCTTTAGCTCTCAAGCTCAAACAGATTAGTTACCATTGGTCTATAGTGCTTTTTGAACAATTTTATTGTACACTTTTAATCAAAATGAGAAAAACTATAATATAACACACTTTTCCCACTGATACAAAATACGAAACCTGAATTCAAATATCAATGAGATGTTATTAAACTCCACAGACCAAGCTTTAAAAAAAAAAAACCACACACAAAAAAACCCCACAAAAACAGAAAAAAGAAAAAAAAAAAACAAGCTTCCAGAGAAGAAAATATGCATATAAAATACAACAGATATTGTAAAGGGAGAAAATGAAAGGTTTAAAATTTGTTTTAGCAATATGTTTCTATAACAATTAAGATGTTATAAACAACTATACTCATACGTGAGGTCTGGTCATGACTCATCATGGCTTTACAATCCACGTAATATTTCGGGATGCGTGTAAATTAGAATTAGAGACATCCTAGGAATGGTGGGCTAGATATATCTGTATATGACAGTCTACTGAAGTAGAAACCAATTTATAAAGTGATATGAAAAGCCTTTACATAGAAGGTAAAGTAGCCACTTTTCCTATCTGTGAAAATTCAGGAAGACAGTAGTCCCCTAAAATCTTGGTTTTTATTGTATTAGCAGAGGCTTTTTAGAGGCCAAAAATACTATTCGAAGATCCTCTCTGCACCAGCTATGCTGTGTTTTCTCTCAAAAGCTTACAAGTGAACAGAGTTTAAAATTTGGTTGCATGTGGCAAGTCTACAGTTCGTTTACATTTTTCATTAACCAGAAAAAAACCTCAAATTTTTCACTGTACAAGACTTCCTATCACAATAGGAATATTCAATATGCAAATATTTGCTTCCCATCCATAGTGCACAGTAAAGCTATAGCTGCCCTACTGCCACTGAAAGTTGCACCTATCTCTTAAGTCCAGTTATCTATCAAAAACAACACCGTCTCCTGCAAGACAAAAATAAGTAACTAAAATTTGAATAAATGGGAGAAATAAAGGGTCAATAACCAGAATTGCTGTGATATACCAGTAAATTCCTTTTGGAATTCCATGGGATAACTACAGTGAATGCTTCTTCCACTACCGCTAGCCAGCTTATGAGAAATGTTTACTCTGTGAAATTAAAAGGTTTAGAAATAAATGGGAAAGTCGGAGTCTGATGCACTGTATGAGCGCAGAGCTGTTTGGTGGCGGCAAAACAACAGGAAATGGAATGGAATAGCCATTAAAGCCTTTATTGCCATGGCACATTAAGACAGACAACAGCATATGAAGAACAAACAGTTTAGACACAAAATAACATTTTGCCAAAATCCTGTTTTACATGTAACGGCTCTTGCAGTCAAAAGCCAAATTATACTTGGCAAGTAAGTATGGGGAATTTTTCAGTACAAAGATGCATAATATGCAAATGCATAATAGTAGCTGTGGTGGTCATATTTTCATTTTTTTATATGTATCTTGTACTACCATTTGGTCCAAATCTAGCTATTAATTTTTTTTATTAGTAAAAGCTACAAGTGCAAAAATTCGTTATTACTTTCTGTGCTGGAAGCTGCTGTAATACAGATGAAAACTAAGTAATCCAGTATATTTCCAGCACACATTCCTCACAAGATGCCCAAATTAATTTCATTTTTCATGATACAGCAATTGCCAGCAGAAAGCAATGCTTGCTCACATATCCCATACAATAACCTACATAAAATCAGCTTATATGTCAGGAGAACTGAGTATTTTATGTAACACTGCCACTGATAACTGTTGTAAAGTGGCATTTGTATGCAAAATACGTTTGACAGAGAAATAGGAGAAGCTTCATAAGATAAAAGGCAATTCCTTTTTACCAGTTCACCTGAAAATTTTGACTCAGGCCCAAGAAAGTGTCTGAAAGGATCCCATTGTCAAAAAAAATTTCTCAGTGAAGAAGTGTCCTGCAAATGAATTTGGAAAGCCTATTTTTTACTGGATTGTACATGTGGAAAACTGCATTACAAAATCTAAGTTAAGAACTTACTGAGATTGAGTAGTAACTAGTCAACTTAATGACTTAAATATTGATAGTATAGCAGATGATAAACTACTATAACTATAAAACAGAATCTACTTTTTTAAAAAACAGTTTTTAACTTAGCAAAAGTTTCTTCACCTGGCCTATTGAATGAAATGATGAAATAATTGTACCAGTAGTACAGCTCCTGTTAAACTTTTATCTTCATGTATTCCAACTAGAATAACCTTTAATCGTGGCTGAAGGTCATCTCCACCAACTCACGGGAGTGTTCTGTAATATATGTATATGAAATTTAAAGACAAGCAATCTCTCACGAACTCATCAGGATGAATCTTGACTTAAAGGGTTTTTGCAGTGTTTTTTTGGGGAAGGCCAGATCCTTTGTCTTTCCCTACCTGTGGAAAACCACAGCTTATATTGTAGCAGTATCAGTGTAATTTATCGTCAGCTTCACATGAAAATTTCATCACTGTTATTTGCTGAGACACTGATTTACCAGCTTTCCCCAATTTTGTCCTGGCACAGTAGACTAAAAACACAAAAACAAAGCACGTTTCTTTTTTGCAGTTCAAATCCTTATTATTCTGAAAAGCTTCCAAGTCTACGATATTCATATTCTCCTCTGCTTCCCTTTTAAGGATGTCAGAGTCAGGCCCATAGCAGGCACACAAACGTGAGGATTGTTTAATATAATTTTATTTCATCACCTATCCAAAAACATCCTAACTGCAGCACAATATATTTGAGCGTTTACAAAGAGGGAACTTTAAGCTTTCCCTGCTGTAATTTACTATTTCTAAATGCAAATACCGAAATGTAATCAAGACAGGTAGAACATTTAAGAGAGTAATCCACTGCTTTTCAACAGAGTTCACAGCAACTTCATACACTAATGCAAACCAGTTCTTTGTGCACTCACACTTGGACTGAAGAAAGCTTTACCTTCCCTGGGGCCAAAGACCTCTTCATATCTGCAGAAAACAGGAAACTTTCCTTCCCATTATTTCTGTCCGGTCTGACTATTCTAACAGTTCGGTATAACTAAACATGGGAAAAAGTCCCTTTATTTCCTGTGAAGACAACCTCGTAGCATATGGGAAGAAATTAACACACTCATACAGAATATAATTGCCAACTTCCAGGCATTATTCTTAATAAACAGGATCTTGCACAGTGTCAAAGAGATAAATGAATGAGAAGTAACCTTAAAGTAAATGAAAATAAAAGTTATTGCTATCAGGTCTTCACTCTCCTGCCCCTGCCCACATAAAGAATGCTTCCAGGTATATTACAACGCTCTTTAGGAAGGACAGGCAGGGCAGATGAGGAGGGGGTGTCATCCTCTATGTCAATGACCAGCTGGAGTGCATGGAGCTCTGCCTGGGGATGGATGAGGAGCCGACCGAGAGCTTATGGGTCAGGATTAAAGGGAAGGCAGGGACAGGTGACATTACAGTGGGGGTCTGCTACAGGCCACCCGACTAGGAAGACCAAGCAGATGAGGCCCTCTATAGACAGATAGGAGCAGCCTCACGCTCACAAGCCCGGGTCCTCATGGGGGACTTCAACCACCCCGACATCTGTTGGAGGGACAACACGGCAGGGCATAAGCAATCCGGAGGTTCCTGGAATGCATCGATGATAACTTCCCTCTCCAAGTGGTAGAGGAGCCAACGAGGAGAGGTGCTAAGTTGGACCTTGTTCTCACCAACAAGGAGGGGCTGGTAGGGAATGTGAAGCTCAAGGGCAGCCTGGGCTGCAGTGACCACGAAATGGTGGCGTTCAAGATCCTTAAGGCACCGAGGAGGGTCCACAGCAAGCTCACTACCCTGGACTTCAGGAGAGCAGACTTTGGCCTCTTCAGGGATCCCCTTGGTAGAGTGCCATGGGACAAAGCCCTGGAGGGAAGAGGGGCCCAAGAAAGCTGGTTTGTATTCAAGGATCACCTCCTCCAAGCTCAGGAGCGATGCGTCCCAACAAAGAGGAAGTCAGGCAAAAATGCCAGCAGGCCTGCATGGATGAACAAGGAGCTCCTGGACAAACTCCAACACAAAAAGGAAGCCTACAGAGGGTGGAAGCAAGGACAGGTAGCCTGGGAGGAATACAGAGAAGTTGTCCAAGCAGCCAGGGATCAGGTTAGGAAAGCTAAAGCCCTGATAGAATTAAATCTGGCCAGGGACGTCAAGGGCAACAAGAAGATTCTATAGGTATGTCAGGGATAAAAGGAAGACGAGGGAAAATGTGGGCCCCCTCCAGAACGAAACGGGGTTACCCAGGATATGGAGAAGGCTGAGGTACTCAATGACTTTTTTGCCTCAGTCTTCACCGGCCAGTGCTCAAGCTACACCGCCCAAGCCGCAGAAGGCAGCCGGGGACTGAGAGAATGAAGAGCTGCCCACTGTGGGAGAACATCAGGTTCGAGACCATCTAATGAACACAAGTCCATGGGACCTGATGAGATCCATCCATGGGTCTTGAGGGAACTGGCGGATGAAGTTGCTAAGCCACTATCCATCGTATTTGAGAGGTCGTGGCAGTCCAGTGAAGTTCCCACTGACTGGAAAAGGGGAAACAGAACCGCCATTTTTAAAAAGGGAAAAAAGGAAGACCTGGGGAACTACAGGCCAGTCAGTCTCACATCTGTGCCTGGGAAGATCATGGAACAGATCCTCCTGGAAGCTATGCTAAGGCACATGGAGGGCAGGGAGGTGATTCGAGACAGCCAGCATGGCTTCACCAAGGGCAAGTCCTGCCTGACCAACCTAGTGGCCTTCTATGATGGAGTGACTACATCAGTGGACAAGGGAAGGGCTACAGATGTCGTCTTATCTGGACCTCTGTAAGGCCTTTGGCACGGTCCCCCACAACATCCTTCTCTCTAAACTGGAGAGGTATGGATTTGATGGGTGGACTGTCCGGTAAAGGGTGAGGAATTGGTTGGATGGTCGCATCCAGAGGGTAGTGGTCAATGGCTCAATGTCCAGATGGAGATCGGTGACGAGTGGCGTCCCGCAGGGGTCTGTACTGGGACCAGTACTGTTTAATATCTTCATCAGTGACATAGACAGTGGGATCGAGCGCACCCTCAGCAAGTTTGCAGATGACACCAAGCTGAGTGGTGTGGTTGACATGCCAGAGGGACGGGATGCCATCCAGAGGGACCTGGACAAGCTCGAGAAGTGGGCCTGTGTGAACCTCATGAAGTTCAACAAGGCCAAGTGCAAGGTCCTGCACCCGGGTCAGGGCAACCCCTGGTATCACTACAAGCTGGGGGATGAAGGGATTGAGAGCAGCCCTGCCGAGAAGGGCTTGGGGGCACTGGTAGATGAAAAGATGGACATGAGCCAGCAACGTGCACTCGCAGCCCAGAAAACCAACCATAACCTGGGCTGCATCAAAAGAAGCGTGGCCAGCAGGTCGAGGGAGGGGATTCTGCCCCTCTACTCTGCTCTGGTGAGACCCCACCTGGAGTACTGTGCCCAGCTCTGGAGCCCTCAGCACAGGAAAGACATGGACCTGTTGGAACGGGTCCAGAAGAGGGCCACAAAAATGATCAGGGGGATGGAACACCTCTCCTATGAAGAAAGGCTGAGAGAGCTGGAGTTATTCAGCCTGGAGAGGAGAAGGCTCTGGGGAGACCTTACTGTAGCCTTTCAATACTTAAAGGGGGCTTAAAAGAAAGATGGGGACAGACTTTTTAGCAGGGCCTGTTGCAACAGGACAAGGGGTAATGGTTTTAAACTAAAAGAAGATAGATTTAGACTAGATATAAGGAAGAAATTTTTTACAATGGGGGTGGTAAAGCACTGGCACAGGTTGCCCAGAGAGGGGGTAGAAGAGTTAATTTTCTTCATAGTATCTAATACAGGGCTATGTTTTGGATTTGTGCTTGAAATAGTGTTGATAATACAGAGATGTTTTTGTTATTGCTGAGCAGTGCTCACACAGAGTCAAGGCTTTTTCTGCTTCTCACATCACCCCACCAGCGAGTAGGCTGGGGGTGCACAAGAAGTTGGGAGGGGACACAGCCAGGACAGCTCACGCCAGTTGACCAAAGGGATATTCCATACCGTATGACGTCATGCTCAGCATATAAAGCTGGGGGAAGAAGAGGGGGGGGGAGGGGGGGCGTTTGGAGTGATGCCATTTTGTCTTCCCAAGTAACCGTTACGCGTGATGGAGCCCTGCTTTCCTGGAGATGGCTGAACACCTGCCTGCCAATGGGAAGGAGTGAATGAATTCCTTGTTTTGCTTTGCTTGCGTGCGCAGCTTTTGTTTTACCTATTAAACTGTCTTTATCTCAACCCACAAGTCTTCTCACTTTTATCCTTCCGATTCTCTCCCCCATCCCACCGGGGGTGAGTGAGCGAGCAGCTGTGTGGTGCTTAGTTGCCAGCTGGGGTTAAACCACGACACATTCATTAATTACAATATTATTATTAATGGTAGTTACGTGTTGTTTTGTGTAACTGAATTACAGAATCAACATCTTATTAGAAAATGAACCTTTCTACTTAGAGAAAACAGCAGATACGATCCTTCTATTTAAGAGGTCTCCTCTGTAACTCTAACCCACAGAAAGATCTCAACTCAGCCAAAAATATTTCCAACATTATGAAGCAATCTACAACTTGTCACTTTCAAAATGTTTAATCAGTCACATCATCTTGAAAACCTGGAGGTCTCTTTTACTGGTAAGCTTGAGATCAGCTAAAGACAGCTCACGTTTTGCTCTCTTTAATTACAAAATTCTCAGTATCTCTTGATAATTATCAAAATTTCATATTTTATCATAAAATGAATGAAAATAAGCAGACAATAACCAAATGCAAAGGTAATGGCATTTTCACACCTCAAGCTGACTGTATTTGAAGATATCTAAGAAACTGCATTTTTTATTGCTAGCTACACTCACTTCAACCACCCAACAACATAGCTAACTTCTGGGACCATGAGTGGCACCTGATTTAACACTGCAAAAGCCAGTGATGCCTGTCCTATTACCACAAATACTACAATACGAGGAAATCTCATCACATACTTGATATGTTTCAAAGGGGCTTTTGTGTGCTTTTTCTTTTTTAGAAGAACCAGTAACCATTCCCTCTTCCTTTTCTATCTTGTTCATGCATTTTTTCTTCATTTCCAGTATTCTCCCCCTCCTATTTCCAGAGCACAGTTTCTCCTGTAATCTCACACCTCTCATTCTTCATATTTATTACTGTTGCTGACTACTTTTGTCCTTCACTGAGCCCTCTTTCCACACCTTTTCCCCATATGCTGTTTCACACTGCAAAACAGAATGGTGAGAAGGACAGCAAACAGCAGCTACAACTCATACTTCAAGTATCTTCCCCAACCTCTAAAAATATCACTTTAAATATTTAAAGGTAAATGAAGAGAGGAAAGCAGGGCCTAAGTAAGGCGCTAACTACAAAAGAAGGATAAGCAGAACTCTTCAACATCTTTCAGTACAAGAAAAATCATAATTCAGTACCTCAAACATCTGTTACACACATTTGGGGGGTTTAATCTTTACCCTCTTAAAACTGTTGTGCAAAAGATTAAGAACGAAACCAGGGTGAAGATCAATGATACTGATACCAGAAGAATTCATCCCAAAGGAGTTTGGAAGATGATCAGAAGTACGAAAGGGCTTTCATAACAGGAATAATTAGACTTGGACTTCTAACAAGAAAAATAGTGACGCAAGTACTTAGTGAATTTTTCAGGCAGGACATTTAAAATGAGCAAAAGGAATTATTTTGTGGGAAACACATTCAGAAGTTACTGGTGCCAAAAAAATACAAACTGTACAAAAATAAAGTAGGCAAACTCAGAGATTACTTAGTTTGCATCCAGGCCCTACATTCACAATCTCCAGTACAGACAGCCCCCCAATCACTGGTGCCTGAAGTTGGGAAGGATACACCCTCCTTAAGTAATGCTACTAACCACCATTATAAAAAAAATTACTGTGATAGACCTATTATTAAATCTATCACAGCAATCCACAGGTTCCTTCCAACACTTCTCATTTTAGGTCTTTATCTTACACTGCAAGTTCATTTTTAAGTGGTATTTTATAAGCTTTCAGGAGCAAAAATCAGCAGGCACTGGAAGGAAGGAAGCAGCTATCATTATAAATTTAGGGTGGCTATTTTCACAAAGGCATTCTATGAATCAGGACGTATTTACTGTCTTCCCGCTTTATATGGCTTCTGCAAAATAACTCTCCCCCACAGACGATAAAAGGATAAACAGGAACTAATCAGCGATGAACATTTTACAAGTGACAAAACACAAACTCTACAGTTATGTGCCACTCCTTCCCTTCCCTCTATCTTGTAAGGCTTTGGTATCTTTTTAATGAAAGCACTGCTTAAACACTGCAGAGCTTCAGTTGCTTCCACATCTGTTTAAGTCTCAAATGCCTCTGTGACTGTTAAAGCAAAGTCCCTTTACCATGCTCACACTACAGAATCTGAGGATGTTGTCTCAAAGCATCCTGGCGTATGCTATTTCTTCCAGGCATCTGGATACACCATATGCTTAAATTCCTTGGGTAAGGTAACTTAGCACATACTAAGCAATAAAGTGAAGTGATTTTCCAGTCTTGTTACACAAATTCATAGCATCCCAGAGATCAATCACTTTGTTATACAGAACATCATTTCAACTTTATAGCTTTGTGCTTTTAGTGTCCAATTTTTTTCAAAATGTCACAGTAGGGATTAAGAAGTAAAACCATGGCCAATTAAGTTTACAGAAGAACCTGAGAACATCCTGAAAGTGTATTAAAGGCCGGGGAAGAGAAATCTTGTTTACCATTCTTCCATTTTGTATCTAGTACTTTCTAGTTTATTTCAATAACATAAAATGGGAAGTTGATGACTCTTATGGTATCTTTTGTTAAAGAAAATACAAACTAATGAATTATTTCAGGGGTTACTCCACTTTCGTGCTGTTACCTAGTAATCAGTATTTAACTTCATTCCCAATCTGGAATTTTTAGCTGAGTAATAACATAAAACCAGCTTTGTTTTAGATACACATTCATCATGTTTTGAACTGTCATGGTTTTGAGGGTGGGGAACAGTGAGGACACAAATCCAGATGATTCAGGGTTTGCCACTGGACGTCTCTGAAAGTGTCTCATCTACTTCACCAGTTTGTGCCTATTACAAGGTAGTCCTTCCAATACAGATACTTGGCTACCAAACTCACCCTTCACTGCTTGCCAGCAAACTCTTCCTAAACAAGCCCCAAAATACAGGTCTCTGAAGGCTTTCTGTAAGCACAATTTCATGAAGTTAGTAAGGCAACGAAATCAGGCTTTTCAAAAAACTGGACATTTACAACAAGTATAAACACAATTCTAGTCCAAGTGAGAACACTCTCTTGTAGTTTAGCCTTTCTGATTGCATCACACAAACGACATTGACATAAAGAAAGCCACCCTTCTACATCTTATTACTGTTCTCTCCACTGCTATTCAGTTCTAGCTGTTTCTCCTACCCATTCCCCTACACTAAACTCATGCTTTTCAGCATTGAACTTGAAAGCTCATGAGGTATGCCAGATGACTCGGCAGACAGGCTGCCAAAAGCAGAAAGGAGAATCAGGAGGTCTCATGGGACCTAAAGTAAGTGTCAACCCCTAATATCTCAGTTCTGTCCCTACAACAGGATAACTTCAGCCATGAACAGTCTATGAGAGCATCACAGGAGCAATAAAGCTTGTACAAAATGAAGCTGGCTTTGAAGAACTATCCTTGCAGTTTCTCAGACATTTTAAGTAGACAACCATTCTTCTAGTATCAATTATTTATAAAGGGAAAGGACTGCTTTGCTGTCAGAGTACTGAACTGGGAATCAAGACGTCAGATTATATTTCTGGCTCTGCCAGAAACTTCCACTGGGACCCAAAAATCAAGATCTGTCTCTAAGTTTCCCATTTGTAGAACTATTCAGATTTGATTTATTAATGACAGCAATGCACTGAGAGATCTCTGAATAGAAAATATTACAGAAGCGCCAGGTTATCTGTTTCCTGAGCAAATATAATACAGTGGAAAAAATAACTGTGTATCTGAGTTTCCTCTTGGATTTTGAATATTTGTTTGCTGAACAGTGTAGCCTGGCCATTTGCATTGCAATTTCAGAGGACAGGGGAAACAAAGTAGAGGTGCAACCCTGAAAAATTTGCTCTCCTGAAAAGCTGAAACTTGAAGACAGTCTGCCTTTTTCCCCATCATATCAATAAATTGCAAAATTGATGAGTCATGTAGGTTGGAAGGGACCTCCAGAGGTCATCTAGCCCAACCACTTAAACAAAGCACTGTCAACTACAACAGGTTGCCCAGTGTTGCCCAGTTGAGCTTTGAACAAAATATATATTCCACAGCCTCTGGGCAACCTGTTCCAGTTTTTGACAATCCTCACAGTAAACAATAGTTTTTCCTCTCACATTGGGTTGGAATTTCCCATTTTCCATTGCCTCTCCTTCTTCCACTGTGCACCTCTGAGAGGAGTGTGGCTCCATCTTCTCCATATCCACCCATCAGGGAGGTGAAGACAACAATGAAAATTTCACTGAGACTTCTCTTCTTCAGGTCAAAGAAATCTTGTTCTCTCAGCCTTTTTTTGCAAGTAATATGCTCCAGGCCCCTCATCACCTTGCTGGCTCTCCACTGGACTTGCTCCAGTACATAAATTTATTTCTTGAACTAGGGAGCCCAAAGTTGGAGCCACAAAGGTCTCACAACTCTAGAATAGAGGATAAAGAATCCCTTCCCTTGACCTAGTGGTGACATCGTTGCTAAAATAGCCCAGGATGCTGATAGTTTTCTGCACTGCAAAGGTGCAGTGCTGACTTATGTTCCAGTTCTTGTCCACAAGCACCACCAGAGCCCTTTCTGTAAAGCTGCTTCCTGGCCCCTAGCCTGTACTGGTGCATAGCGTTACTCCATTCCAGGTGCAGGACTCTGCTTTTACCTTCACTGAACTTCATGAGGCTCCTGTCAGTACTGTCAGAACTCCAGCCTCTTGAGATCCCTCTGCTGAAAGTCCACCTTCCTATCCCACCATTCAGGACATTACTGAAGACATGATACAGTATTGGTTCTTGAGTGACACCGCTCATAACTGGCCACCACTTTAGTTTGTGCTGTTGACAACTGTCCCTTGAGTCTAACAGATCCACCAGCTTCCCACCCACCTTATTGTCTATTTATCCAGTCCAAATTGATGAGATGTGGAAGTAAGGATACTTTATCAGGCCATGCCAAAGACTTTGGTTAAATCAAGGTAAACAATATCTCTAGCTCTCACCTAGTTCCCTGAGCCAGTCATCTTCTCATAGAAGGCAATCAGGTTGATCAGGCATGATTCACTCTTCTAAATCCCCAGAGGCTGCTTCCAATCACCTTCTCTTCCATCAGCTGCATGGAATGGTTTTGAAGATGATTCACTGCATCACCTCCCCAAGGACTGAGGTGAAGCTGACAAGCTCGCACTTCCCCAGATCCTCTTTCTTCACCTTCCTGAAGCTAGGTTTGCCATTTGTGTTTTCCCAGTCATTAGGAACGTCTCACAATCACCATGACCATTCAAAGATGACAGATAGGCCTCACATTGACATCGGCCAGCTTTCTCAGATGTATCCCATCTGATCTCAGACTTGTTTATATCCAGGTGCCTTAAGTACTATGTAACTGTGCCTTCTTCTGCTGTAGGCAATGACACATTCTCACAAAATCTGCAAGTAAGCTTCGAGAGGCCTAAGGGAAACCCTTATCGGTGAAAACTCCAGGAGAAAAAGCATGGAGTACCTCAGCCTTTTCTATGTCCCCTTTTCACAAGGCTCCCTGCCCCTCTGAGCTGTAGGCACACATTTTTCTCAGCCTTCCTTTTGCTACCAATGCACTTACAGAAGTCCTTCCTGTTGTCCTTCACATCCCTAATTTCAATGCCAGCTGAGCTTTGGCTTTGCTACCTCCAGTCTTGCATGTCTTTATATTCCTACCGAGTGGCCTGTCCCTAAGCTGTCTCTTAAGTCCCACACCAACGCACACAACCTATTCACCAAAGACAGGGACAATCCCGCTCAGTCCAAAACAGAAAATTGAACCGATATGCATGCAGTTTAGAATTAAAGCAAAAATAGTTAAACAAAATTCCTGAAAAAGAATATGCATTAGTACATAAGTATACAAAATTATTCAAGATACTTACATAAAAAGGTAAAGCCTAAATTATTCTAATTATTAATAAAAATTATCTTATTCAAATCTATACTTGATTCATGGGTAGCCCAATTCCTTTCCAAACTGGGACATATACTTAACATACAGACACATGGTTATAGCCTTCTACAGACTGGCAAGTTGCCCCCACCAGTATCTTAGGTCAACCGTAGCCAGTTTGGATTTGTTTGTTTTGGCCAAAATACAGTTCCTTTTGGTTTCCAACGTGAAGAACTTCTCAGTTCCTCCTATAGCGTAATACTGTTACTAACTTTGAATTCCTCTGCTTTGACAAAATTGTTCTTCATGTTAACCCTACCAAAAAAATACACACCAACCTTGGAACGCATAGTTTCAAAGCACTTGGTGTTTTAAAATGGTGACAAAAATTACTACTGAAGAGGGTTGAAAAATATGTCTCCATAAATATTTGCAATCACTGGAAACAGCATACTATTCAACAGCATGAGGCTGCACAGAGTAACTTAAGTCTGGACATATTGATTGACGGTCCCCTCCAAATAGTCTCTTCTAAATTAGCAGCTCACATTACAAACTTATGAAATACATGCGGCAGGAGAGTTAGGACTGACCTATAAGGCAGAGCAAAGGAATAACTGGAACACTGCAAATATAATGATATTTATAAATACAGATAAATCAAGAAGTTGTACAACACCCCTAAGCATATCATGATCTTCAGCATGATACATCTTAGTCTACAGTAAGTCTTATGAACAGAAGAGTTTCTTAAATGCTATGAAACAAAGATTTCTCCTTTCAGTATTTTAAACTTTTCACTGAACAGCTAAACAAACCACCTTTTTTTCTTAAAGAGCAGCTTTTCAAAATATAGTCTAAGTACATGTGAGAGCAATAAGAGGAAATCCATTGAAAAGTATGAAACATCACTCTATAGTGCAGTATAATTCCTTACACTTCCCAACAAGATATGTGCTTGAAAATTCTTCTGAAAAACCTCTGCTTTTTACCATTGTCATACCTTGCATGAACTCTGTGCTCAGCTAGTAGAGATGCAAATAATCTTTCTTGCTAATCCACTCCATAAAGCAAGCATTCAACCTTGGGCACGGGGGCTACAAAGAAATAAACAGCTTTTAAGCAGTTACCCTCACCCTGATAAAGACCACAGGTGGTGCTATTGATATAGCCAAGCAAAGTCAAATAAGAATAGAATACCACATTCAGATTTTTTTGTAACGCTTAAGCAAGTTAAAAACAGCAGAAATTGGAAGTGAATGGAAAAGATATTGACTTTCTATGGTAATTGTGTTTGCACTTCCTTTTGACTTTTTATGATGAAGTAGCCATAGAATGTTGTTTTTCTTTTCCTGAAGAGAAAGGAAATCACATAACCTTATCAAAAAATGCAGCCAGCTAAAACCCTTCCCTTCCATTCATTTAAATCCCTTTTATAAAATATAAATGCAATTATGCAAACCATTATGAAGTCACTAATCATTACTGTAACTGAGATATACATATAACATATTTAGGGAGTTGGACTTGATGATGCTTATGGGTCCCTTCCAACTTGAGATACTCTATGGTTCTATGATATATACACATACACACAAAAACAACACACACATCATTATTGTATCAAACTACAGCCATAAAAGATCATTTAAAAGTGGCTCTTTGTGAAAGGCCCAACACCTAATTTCATCGTCTAGCATAATCATTTGAGGAGTTTTAATCTAGGACACAAATCCTCTATTGCTGGTCAGGGTTAGTAACACTGAATTTGCTAAAGTTTACCTGGAGTCTCAATTACTATTAATCACTTGTCCAACTAATTAGTCTGCTCAACAATCAGAGAAATACCTATTGAGCCAAGAGAAAGGAAAGGCTCAGTGTGGCAGGGAAATACAGATCCTGAGGAGTCACACAGCCACCGCGGAGGCTGGGCAATAAACCTTATGAACAAAATCTCTTTATGCCCATTGAAAAGCAAGGACTGGGCTTCCCTTAACAGGGCACACATTTAAAGAAAACGAACCCTTTTTCCACTTTAGTGCAAGCAGAAGAGAGAAGACAGTACAGTAGGATTTAATGGCATTAAACTGAGATTTGAGAGTTAACTGGAAGAAATGTATATATATTCACAGAAGAGATTCTGTAAACCATACTATAGTCTATATAATAAACTAGCTCTTTTTTTTCCCCAGCTGCTTCAGGATCTAACTAGTCACCCCAGCTGAGGCCATGGGGTTTTGGAAGGCTTACACAAGTGCCAACATCTGCTTCTATTCCCATCAATGTCAAATTTGTCAGAACACGAAACTGCACCAGAAAAACAATCCCTGTCATAGAAAAAATAAACTCTACTTCCATGGCTATCCCCTGAAGTACCAAATGTAGCAGATCCATTACATTTCCAATTTCTATTCCAAAATAAAATTTCTTTCCCAAATATATATACACACACTTTTTTTTTAATATATATATATACACACACACACACACACACATTTACCTACTATTGTATCTAGCCTGTTTCCCTGCAGTGTATCTACATCCTAAAGTTCTTCATGGCTTGGTTTGCCTTTACTGGCCGAACAGTCAGTGTAAAGCACAATCATAAAAACTAAGCCTTATACCAAGTTACAAGGTGACAAATTAAGCCAGTCACTTTTTGGCAACTCTTTACTATTAAATACTTTTTAATTTCTCAGCAACTTCTACCCACAGTTTTACTGGTCTCTTTACTACTGGTACATCGAGGGTTCAGGTGAGTACCCTGATTTATACAGTAAATGAAACCTTACATGAAAACATTAAGCAAATTCAAAAAACCTTATTTTTTAAAACATTCATTAAAAAGTCAAATATATTCCCCAGCATAAAATCGTGGACCAAGGAGAATCTTGGAAAAGTTTATTCAGTTTTACTCTAGTTAGCTAACTGTGCTTATAGAGCAAAATAGGAAATTTTCATTTTATTTACACAGAGCACATTAAATTTAGATGCTTTGTTGTTTGCTGTAATGAATGAAATAGATAAGTTACATATTGAGAAAGTGTCAGATTTTTTTTAAAAAAGCATCTTTACCATGAACACTAAAGGTAATATCAATTAGTCAGTTCACAGTTGGATGACGTGTAATTATTTTAGACAGAGTAAATATTCACCAATTGTTGCTTTCTCTCCCCTCCAGAAAGTGCATTTTGGTGAAAAAAGATTCTCCTCTATCCTTGCAAGTACAGCTTCTTTTTCATTAGAAAACAAAGATTTCGCCATAGGAAGATGATATGATCACCAGAGAGATGGCCCAGCAGCAGAAAAATCCCAATTGCCAATTCAGCCAGTAAAGTATCAATAGTTTGTAACCAAATCCTCATGTTGTAGCTCTTAAACTCTATCTGTAGATAGAGTTTTCAAAAGTGTTTTAGTGTCTTAGGTAAATTCTTCCATCGCTAGATTAATTTCTTTTAAGAAATGCTAAATGCTAACAAGAACAAAAACTCTGGTATTGCAATGACACTCCAAATGTTAAAATGAAATGTTTGAAGGAAAAGCATAAGCCTTTCTTCATAATTTCCTGTGCATGCCTGCTCCCTCAGACATTGCTGCGACTACTGGTGGATTTCAGTTTATCCACCTCACGTATGTTTACATACCTCACTCAAAGGGGCCCAAAATTGTTATTGCTCAGTATTACTGATGTCTCAACATTCTGTGCTACTATAGTTTATTACTGGAAGAATCAGGAGATCCGAAAGAATAATATTAATACAACCAGACCTTCCCACTCAGATTTGATCTGTGATGAGTGCAGATTAAAAACAATATACTGTATTTACACAGCATAAAGCCAAAAGGAAGAGGTGAACAAACTCACATGGGAATGACTACTCGGCTACATCTATCTAATAAAATAATGAATATATTTTATCTTCAGCTTTGCACTCAATAGCCTTGTAGACTTTTGACAGAATACACAAACCAAGCTGCTTCTCACTACACTGATGATAACTGGAGGATGAAGAATCACAGAGGAGTAGGGGAATAAAAATACTTTAAATAAGCAACCAGAAATTTGTCCTCCGTGAGATGCTCTTTAATTCCAATATAAACTGAAGAACCTAAATAAATCTAACATATAATAAGACATGTTTCCAGTGTAGGGAAACCAGCAAAGCATTTCCCATGTTGACACACACCAGCAAAGTCTCTTGCTCCTTATAATCTCTTCATCCTCCAGTCAGCCACAAGCTGTACCAGGCAAAGCCCCATTTCCCCAACACGACTGCATCAGCAACAGAGGTTTCCTCCTACCACCACTCGGATAAATCAGGCTTACGCTTGATCACTTCCACTCCTGTCTATATTACATACTGCCCATTGCGACAGTGTAATTTTGCCTCAGCCGAAGGGGTCGTGCACATCATCAATTCACTTCACAAGATCTCATGAGGTACTCAGGAAAATGAGTTAGGTGCAGTATGATGTATGTTACGCTTCCACACAAATCCCACTTATATACTGCCCCTTTCCTACACAAGAACAATCAATTGAAGAACACTGAACTTTTCTGTTCCTTAATTTAACTGCCTTCTCAACAGGGCATATACACAAAATGGAAATGTCAGTCCAAATGGGTGAAAAGTTAGCTCTCTTGCCCGCCTAGACTACTACACAAGTGCTAATGTACTTTTCCATATGAACCATACACATCATAAAAGATTACGTTCTGTAACCCCGCAGAAGAAATAGGCTCTAACCCTGAAACCACTGGATTTTTTCATTTATCTAAGTGAATACTCTGTTCCTATTAACTACAGTGAAAACTACAGGTACTGCGTGCAAACTGTTAGGAAGACTATAAATGGCTTCAGCTTCTCAATCATAAAGGAAACATGGTTTCTACCATAATGAGTTCCACTGACGGTGTTGAGGTGACCTGGAAGCCTAACTCTTAACTTCTATTGGAACTTACGAGGTTCAACAAGGCCAAGTGCCGGGTCCTGCACTTCGGCCACAACAACCCCATGCAGCGCTACAGGCTTGGGGAAGAGTGGCTGGAAAGCTGCCCAGCAGAGAAGGACCTGGGAGTGTTGGTTGACAGCCGGCTGAACATGAGCCGGCAGTGTGCCCAGGCGGCCAAGAAGGCCAATGGCATCCTGGCCTGTATCAGAAACAGTGTGGCCAGCAGGAGTAGGGAAGTGATCGTGCCCCTGTACTCAGCACTGGTAAGGCCACACCTCAAATACTGTGTTCAGTTTGGGGCCCCTCACTACAAGAAGGACGTTGAGGTGCCGGAGCATGTCCAGAGAAGGGCAACAAAGCTGGTGAGGGGTCTGGAGAACAAGTCTGATGAGGAGCGGCTGAGGGAACTGGGGTTGTTTAGCCTGCAGAAAAGGAGGCTCAGGGGAGACCTCATCACTCTCTACAAGTACCTGAAAGGAGGTTGTAGCGAGGTGGGTGTCGGTCTCTTCTCCCAAGTAACCAGCGATAGGACGAGAGGAAATGGCCTCAAGTTGCGCCAGGGGAGGTTTAGATTGGATGTAAGGAAAAATTTCTTTACTGAAAGAGTGGTTAAACATTGGAACAGGCTGCCCAGGGAAGTGGTGGAGTCCCCATCCCTGGAGGTATTTAAAAGACGTGTAGATGAGGCGCTTAGGGACATGGTTTAGTGGGCATGGTGGTGTTGGGTCAATGGTTGGACTCGATGATCTTGAGGTCTTTTCCAACCTCAGTGATTCTATGATTCAACCCCTCAGGCAGCCTCTACTTTAACAAGACATCCTGGAAAATAGGATAGGGTTTGGACAGAGAAATAGTCAGTGCTGGGACACCACACTGTTGGCAGGCTGGTCACTTCAGGCTAGCTCTAGTCTAGTCCCAGGACCTGCACACTCATTAGCAGCCTGATGTGCTCCTACAGAAAACCTTCCAGTTCACTTCCACCCAAAAGGAACCCAGGCTGTGTGCCTCAAGACCACCTCGTGATGTGAAACAAATTAAGCTGGGATAGTGTTTGTATCTCAGAAGAGCTGGTCCTAGGACTGATAATGGTTTTAAGAAAGCGAACCATAAGCCTACGACACCTAAATGAGAGGATCTAGCCTCCAGATCAAGAAGTAACCATAGGAACAAGTACAATGATGGTTTTGATGGCTTATGTAAAATAAATATGGCATTCTCCATACTGGCCCTAGTCCAGCGGCCCTCATAAATCCACCACCACAGCTGCTCTCAACTGCAGTACTAGCAGGTAGACCAAAGGAAAGCTCAGAAGTTGTGTCCTCAAACCAAGGCTGAGGTACAGTTAAAACGCGTGACATTTCCACGTGAAGGATTTACATCTCTGAACTGTCACTTGAACCCTGTTCACAACCATTAATGAATATGAAATACTTGACGTAGAACCAGGTATTGAACTCCAGCCCTCCTCCCTTTCTCCATATGATGTATTTAGATCATCTTGATCCAAACTGCAAAAAGACTTATTACTGAATTCAGTATTTGGATGCAACTTGAAATACATACAGACTCTGCTCTTTAGAAGGAGCTCAGCACTTACTGCTTGAACACCAATATCTGTTATGTCTTAAACTGTAGAGTCCAAAATTAAAGATATCACAAATTCTTTAAATTTGCTGAAATGATTTAAGACTGACACACACCAAATTTGGGGCTTAAGATAAAATATTGAAGAACATTCCCTTAGGACAGATATTTTTTTACAATAGGTAAAATCTGATTGTTAAATGGAAGCAAGTAAAACACAATCGCACAGCCACTTGCTCAAACATATATGTTAAACTTTTTTTTAAAAAAATAGAAGACACATTGGACCATTTACCATTTTTCATGGTTCTGCTGAGGATAAACATATGGAGAAAATAAGCTACTCTGTAGATCTTATTTCACTCCAGTGTCTGTGCTTTTATTCTCCCTGTCACAGCCAAGTTGAGAATTTCCTCTTTCATGATAATAAGCAGAAAGTTCACAGATCTCAAGGCAGCAAAGCAGGAAGTTTGCAGTTTGAAGGATTTCCCCTCTTCAATGGGACAGGGGAGGAGAGAAGAGTATGAGGGGGCTACTGTGAAATCTTTTGCAAACTTAAGCAGCTGATTTGGACATACTTATCTCAACAGGGTCCTAAAGCGATGCTACCGAGACCATGCGCAAATGAAACACTGCCTACATCTGTTCTGTAATAATTTGTCACTTTGGCTTTTTGAGAGAGTGAAAACTCCTGCCTTTCTGATTAGGGTATTACCTGGCACAAATAATCCTATCAACAGGGATAGTCAGATGTAGAAGGAAGCTAAAACTGCTGCAACGCAGCTCTCACCAGAACGTGCTACCTTCCCAGCTGACCCTGTATCACAAGACAGGAGCGAACGCCACATGTGGCTCTAATGCCAAGCAGCTGCTGCACACCAGCACCCCCTCCGTCCTCCTCCTTAACCCCCTGCACCGCTGTGTTTCAAGGACTATCGCGAGCCATGGAACTGCGGCGCCCTGTAATGAACACAAGCCCCCACACCCAAGACAGACCTGAACCCAAACACATTAGCCCCTTAGCTTCCATGCCCGGAGAAGAGAGATGATCCGTGCTAAAGTGAGATCACCGGTGCAGGCTCTCCGAGGAGGGCGGCCGGGGGGGGGGGAACACACGACCCCTCCCCAGCCATTTCAAAACCTGCTACTCTCCCTCCCTTCTAAGCAAAAGCGGTCGCCCCGCATGGCTCGGGGCGGAAAACCCTCTCCCGGCTGCGAGTCCCGCCGTCCCGTGGCCGGCAGCAGCCCGCCCCGCTCCCCGCGCTGGGCGCCGCCTTCCCCGCGCAGCAGCGGGAGCGGGGCGAGCGCGGCCCCGCGGGGCCGGCGGGCGAGGCGAGGCGAGGCGAGGCGAGGCCTGCCCCCCCCCGCTCCGCGCCCCTCCGCTCACCGACACCAGGAACTCCAGCGTGCCCACGTAGTCCCGCTCGGTCTTGAGCAGCTCATTGAGGACGCAGACGCGCAAGCGAAGCTGCTTCTCCAAGTCCTTCCCGCTTTCCCCCTTGCCTTCCCCTTTGCTTTCCTCTGTCATGGTGCAGCGAGGAGTAGCGGTGCTCCCAGCCCGGCGTCTTTCCCGGCTGCAGGCAGCGCTGCCTGAGCGCCCCGGCACTGCGCTGCGGACAAGGACAACAAAAGACCCCGCTAAGTTACATAGCGGGGCCGGGCTCCGGCCGGTCCCCAGCCGCGCAGCAGCCTCAGCCCCTTCTCACCCAGCTCCAGCAGCGGCCCGAGGTCCGGAGGCGAGGAGCCAGCCCAGTGCGTGCTCCTTTCCCGTCAGGAAGGGGACCCAGCCTGGAGGAAACGAGCGGTCACTGGTTCCCAGCTCGCCCTGTTAGCTGAGAGGTTGGAAAGCCTCCGCAGCAGCACAGGCTTGGACATTAATCAAAAGCTTTGTATCCATGTGACTCCAACCCCTTCCCCCCCCTTCGCTAAATCTCAGGAAAAAGGAAAGGAAACAACTTCAGGGAAGATTGCGTGCCAGCAGCTGCCTGTTTCACACACAAGCTGCGAGCTCCAGTTTGAGGCTAATTGGAGATCTCCAACAACAGAGCACAAGAATTATAAAAATGTCCCAGCAAGCTGGCTGGCCAGGGAATCAGCAGTTGTTTTTGTTTTGGTTTAATCATCGGCAAAAGAGCCGTTTCAACTTCCCCTTCCACACCTTCCCACGAGATGTATTTACAATGTATATGGCAACTGATGTGTATTACAAACATGTGCTTTGATAGTCTTCTGAACAAACACAGCTAAGCATGTGGATGTGCTAAGCAGGTACAAACTATATGCTACAATAGGTACAGAAAAGTTCCTCCAAGATAGGGGTGGTTTAGGTTTTTTTGTTTAATGAAACAGGGTGCTATAAAATCCCTGGGTTATACAGTTTTCCTGTCTGCACTGGAAGTTTAGATCTGCAAGATACGTTAAAAGAGTAAAAAAGAATTCAGTAACCATTTCAAACAGTTAGCAAAAAGTATATAGCTACTTTATACAAGAGGAACGGGTTTCTTGAAAACTGAAATATGTCAGGACACTACTGTGTGAATTTTGAGATCACTGCTGAAAGCTGAAGGTTTCTCTGGCTAGCTCTTCGATCTGTGACTGGAAAGAAAATCCAGGTATTCGATTTTGAGATTCCAGATCGAAGTATCTTTCTCAACCTGCAACACCTTGAAAGAAAAGAATAAAATGGAAACCAGGGTGTAAAACTCTTCTACAGCCACAGTACAAGCTGAGGCAGCAAGAACAGCCCTTACTGGGAGAGAAAAGACATTCGTGTTCTGATAACTAGACGTCATGTAGCTGTCTGCCTCAGACATCTACTGGGAAAGAGAGAATACAGTTCCCACAAGATGTTTCTCAAAGAGCAGAAATAAGAAAGCCTGTTTCTTTGAATGTGTCCTACTTCCCTGCATCCCCCCCTTCCCAAACACACACAGCTCCCTCACATAAAACCTAGGCAAGAAGCAGCAGTTGCTGGGACTGGTTCTACTACATGTATCCTGCTTGGCCATTCATGCATGTGCAGACTAGCCTGCGAACTTGCCTGCTGACCTCAGTGTACCTCTTTCCTCAGTGGGACACTAGTCCTCAATGGGACACTAATCCATTCCAAAAGCAGACACTGATTTTCATGAAAATCGGAACTTCATGTTTTTAAGGACCTCACTCCCCTGCCAAATCTGGTTCAAATGGACTGATGGGTTGAAAACAGACTGGGGCAGAAAAGCCAACACAGTTCAATCATTGAAGCTTGTTTCCTTAAGAAACCTGTCTGAAAAAGACAATGTGTCTGATGATTAGCTAGAAACTTTTTCACCCTCTTGGGTGGGCTTCACCAGTGAGGCACAGAACCGAAGTCCCAAAGCTCTGTGGCATCTGCCCTGATCCTTGGAGGAGATGAAGTGTTTCACACTTGCTTGCACTAGCACCAAGAAAGCTGATGCTATGGTGGAAAGGCAAAAAAAAGTGTGATCCACTGAACCTCATGATAGTACAAGTTTTCCCAAGTGATAACCAGCAAATGGATCCAAAACTACTGAAGTAGAATACCAAGGTACTGCTTTCACCAAGCTGCTGCTTTCACCAAGCTGCTGCTTTCCCACTCCTAAACACATGTGGGTGCCCTTTCTCAGGCAGTCATAGCCAGATGCCTCAAACTAGTTAAACTACCTGTCAGCAAGTACCCTCTCTTTCTTCTAGGAGAACAGAAATAAGAGACGGCTACAGTTTCTGATTTCGGACATTCACCTTTGCTCTTGGCTTCAGCCATGTGCCATTAGTTTTCAGAACCCACATGCGCGCTCACAGACTAAGGTGAAGGCTAAAAGAGGCAGGAGCAGCAGCTTACCGTCTTTTTCTTCCCCATCATCTACAGCAGTAAGAATCCCTTCCCTTCAAAGGTTTGTCATCTCATTGCCAGGAGACCTTAAAGCCTAAATGATCCTTGTCCCAGTTTACACTCCTGCTGTCCTCACACAACTAATTCTTGCTCCTTCATTCAGGCAGGCAGCTCCAGCTATTTGGGCCAGCAAAAGCATAACTGACAACACTGAAGAGATTTTTATGACTCACTTAAGGCCACTGAATCCAGCAAGTCCACAGCAGATGTGCAATGGTAGGGAAAGTAGTTCTAAGTACCAGACACAATCTATGGAAAACATACGTGCATACAAGCTTAGCCAATTTTCCTGACAACCTGCTTGAAGCACTGAAGACAAGGGCAAATTACTCTTTTCCCCCTAGTTTCAGGAAAAAGCTGAATTGCTCCAACTGTAGTTTTCACTACACCAAAATTAGAAAAAAAATAAAATTAAAGAAAGGTAGAGCATACACACAAGATGAAAAATTTCAGCCCAAACAAAATGTTGTAAGCAACTAAAGAGCAGATGTAGGATGTATCAGGGAACCTGACTAATAGATAGCACTACCTGTCTTAAATATAGAAACAAGTTATGTAAAACAGTATATTGATTATGCTAGCATGTGAGAGACAGCAATTCTTGCTCTCAGTGGGGAAAGCCATAGGTTTGGAGAAACTGCAAAAATTAGATTGTTCCCATGGGATAATGCTACACCTCTGGAATGCAACAAGAACTATTTCGGTCCAAGGGTACATGAGGCCCAAATCTGAATTCTGTTTAAAGAGTCCTGAAAAAATACAGCACTGCACAACTTTTGGCCTATTCACAAAACCACGTAATCGTTGAGGATGGACGGGAACTCTCTAGACCACCTAGTCTAACCCCCCTGCTCAAGCACAGTCACCTATAGCAGGCTGCCCAGGACAACAGGACAAGTTGTCCAGCAGGTTTTGAGTATCTCCACAGATGGAGACTCCACAGCCTCTCTGGGAAACTTGTGCCAGTGTTCGACCCGTGTCCTACAGTAAAAAAAAGTCTTCTCTTGTGTTCAAACAGAATTTCATGGGTTTTAATGTGTGCCCATTGCCTCTTGTCCTGTCTTCTCTTCCTGAGAAGTCTGGCTCCCTCTTCTTCATTCCCTCTCATCAAGCATTTAGAAACATGGATAAGATTGCCCATGAATCTTCTCCTCTTCAGGCTGAACAGCCCCAGCTCTCTCAGCTTCTCCTCATATGTAAGATCCTCCATCCCATTAATCATCTTTGTGGTCCTATCTGATGACCTGGAACAAGTTTCCAGATATTAAAACCCTTATGCATGACAGCTAGTAGTAATTAAACTTCAACAATCTGCCATGACACTTGTGTCCTCTATGGGAAAACCACATGGATTTGTTTCTGTATTGCTACTGAACGATGGCTATCAGTGCAAGACAGTTCCAGTATCACATGTGAATGAAATCAAACATTCTGCAGGGCTTATTATCTTGTATCACAGCACTGTAAAGGACTCTTCAGTCCAGATGGGAATTTCAAATTGTCTTCTTGTCAGAGAATACTGAAATAAGTTTCTGAAGCTGAATCAATAGATGGGATAGTTTACTTTGCAGGCTGCTCACCAACACTGAAGACTTTTCCCTCTCCAAGAGAGACGAGCCAGCCATTTTTATTCCCCTTGAGGAAAACATCACTGGGGGTCCCCTTTCTCCAGGTAATCTTGATAATGCAGCAATTTGTCCTACTCTAACCTGCCCAAACGGTCCATGCAATGCAGAAATTGCTATCAAAGCTGAAACTAGCCATCTCCCCCTAACAATCTTCAGAAGCAGAATTAAAAAAAAACCCACAAGAATTCTTAAGAGACCCATCCAAGAAATGTGATTAACAAGCAACACTAAAAAAGTTCACCTGAATAAAAACAGTTTGCTTAGAGGTGGCTCTACACTGAGCATTAAAAAGGTTAATATCTAAGGCACTAGCTGTAAACTGTTATGAATTGTTGGGAGGTGAGTAAATGGAGGAGTTCACTTTTGACACACTGCTGTCTTTTCATTCACCACAGAGTTTACACTAAACCATCTTTTCAGCCACAGGTTTTAAAGAGAAGTCATTATTTGTACAGAACGGGCCAAAATAATCAGTTTTGTAATCTCCCTTCGTGGCATTTTTGAAGGAAGATACAGGTACTTTAACCACAAAGATATTTAAATGGCCCCAAGCACCGTATGTTTGTGAAGGCAATGTAATATCATCATCAACATAATGCTTAGAGTGAGCTCATATAATCAAAAGATTGCTTAGAGTGAGCTCATATAATCAAAAGATTTCTTCAAGTATTCTGAATTCCAGCTGGTCCCCCCTAAAAAAGAGACTTTTTTACCCCAAACTGCTACAATATTACTTTCCAGGTATTAATACACTGGACTTCACCACATAGTTTTTCCACAAGCCTCTAATAATGGTGCATATCTACCTGCAAGGCTTTCAACCATTTTATTCCCACCAGCCAAAGGGACACAGCAAACATCTGTAGCAAACGCAAACTTAACATTCAGCTTTCCTTAGCATGTAAAGAACTACTGTGTAATCCAAATCTGATTTATCAAAAAATAAACCTAAAAGGATATATTTAGATTATAACTCTTAAGAAAAGGGGTGATTAGCAATTCACTCGAAGGAGCGTATTTTGACTTTCCCTATAAGAATCTATTGTACCTTTAAGAAATCCCGCAGCCAGAAGCCACCTAAGTCTTACAGTGGCAAGTGATTACTACAGATGTTTTTTCTTCAGAAGGATATCTAGCATGAGCCAGCACATCTCCAGAACCTCAAGACAGGAGCGCAGTTAGTTCACATACCTTTTGAATTTAAATTGGTATTAGAAGAACATGAACTAACACAAATGCATGGCAAGATCTCCTCAGGAAACTCTAATTAGTTCAGGAAGAAACTGACCTTACATGGAGCCAGCAAGATAAAAATGGTCTCCACTAGGTTCAACACCAGCTTAGCGTACCTCGATAAAAGCTGTTTAAACTAAAACCTCACCTTATGTAGCATCTAAGCAGAAGGCCAGAATGGACAGCTGCAGACAATTACTCCACCTCACTTTCAAGAGGACATCTGATTACAGCTTCTTCACACTAGACATTTAACAACCTTTTTTAAAGCTGATAGGAAACTGAAAAAAATGAATTATAAACCACACAAGCTGAAATAAACTGAATACAATTTACCCAAGTAATCTCAAAAAAACTCCTACATCTTAGTGAGAAATAAAACAAATTAACTTCAGAGTATATAAGGTCTTTCATGTTGCTAGCCAGATTTATATCACTCTGGATTCTCCATGGGAAAGAAACCATAACTGATCGATTAAAGCACCTTTTTTGATCTGCTCTGTGTCATGGGAGCTCTGCAGAACAACAAAACAGAGATGGAGGAACAAGGCTTTATGTGGAAACAGTGACAGAAAAATAACGCAACCACTTCTTTGACTTTTGTATAATGGACAGTAAAACAAAACTTGATACGAAGGAAAGCGTAATGAATTTCCATTTAGTTTTCTTTAGGGTAAAAAGAAAAACCATCTTCTAATAATAAGAAGCTAATTATGAGCTTTCAGGAGAAGTGCTAGCTGATGTACAGTGAGTTCTCCAAAGACAATAGCACGTTTGTTAGCTTATAGTTAACCAGAGGACAGTAACTAATCAATAAGTTTCCAGTAATTATGGTTGAACTATTATAGAAACATGCCCAACTATTCTGTAGTATTTAGCAGGCGGAAAGAACATTACATTCATCAGCTGGTACAAGCTATAAGTCAGACACATCTGTAGCTGACTTTCACAGGCATCCTTTATACCTTGGCGAGTACGTGACATGTAGACCCATTTGAAGGCACTCTTTCACTCAGCTTGAAATATGTTTGATACAAGAGGTAGTTTTATCACATCTAAGTAAGGAACTTTTGTCTCTTGAACTGCAAAGGCTCGCTACTGTTATTGAGAGGCTAATACATTAAATAGTTTATTTAACAAAATCTTGTTTTGCTGTTCAAAAATCTGATTTTTTCTCAAGTATTTTAATATTCTTACTCTTGTACAATGACTTAGAAGAGTTTTTTCATCTTTTTTCAATGTGTGAAATTGATCCGTAATCTCTCTAGTCATTGCATGTGCAGTGTAAAGTACTGTCAATATTTGCTGAAAATCTTAAATTAATCTTAAATTAAGCAAGGCTACTGATTAGGTTAAAAAATTTTCTATCTTGCTTTAATTGCTGGATGAAGTGATACAGGAGCCTCAAATATCAATCAATTGAAAGCCCAAGACAAAAAAAAAAACAACACCTCAATTCCTACTTTGGCAGAAATTATTTTTTATGTTTGCAACTGTGTGTTTGAGAGAGAGGGTGGGGAGCAGGCAAGGAGAGGTAACATAAAGCAGATGTCCAGAAGCAAGCTATACATACATGTAAGTAGAACACAAGTCACATTGGTAATACCAGCACAAAACAAACAGCATTTGACTGGTCTCAAGATTTCCATTTTGCTTTAAGTAACCGATACTTGTACTGTATCTCTCTGTCTCTGCCAAAGCAAGGGTAAATACAGACGGTTCAAGTTACGATGTATAGGTACGTGGCAGCTAAGCTTCTTTTTTCTCCTAGTTTCTTTTGCCATGCAACAACTTGCATAGATAATAAAAAACAGCTGAGATACTGAGTTCACTGGTTAAAGTTGAAAGTACAGAAGAAACTGCCATTATACTCCAGAGATTTAATGTTGATGATACCCAAAGCAGATATTTTGTCTTTCCAGCCCTTCAGAGAGTACAACAGTGGAGAGAGGAATATTTTGAAACCGTTCTGAATTAGGGGTTCTAGCAAGACCTATCAATCAAGAAAAGATAAACTTTAAACTAAACTGAAAAACTAATTTGAATTTTATTACAGTTGACGCATTTTCTTTATTAAGGAGCTGAAAGAATGATAACTACTACAGAGAAATCTAAATATGTTCTTCCTTACGTAGGATTGTAACTGTCAGAGGATGAAGCTTCTGCCAAAATGAATCCTTTAAAAATCTTTTCCTATTAGAGATTATTACCAGAAAAGCAGAGTAAGACTGGACATGCCCAGAAAGCATAACCAAGTACAGCAGAGTATTACAGTATTCATTTAGTAGAAGGGTTTTGTATTCCGTTTGTAAAAGTAGGATTTTTAAAAAATCTGAATGGTATGTTTACCGCAGTGGCAACTTACTCTTTTGTAGCGAGTTATTTTACAGACAAACTATGATTTGTATGTTCTGATGTTCTCTGTTCATTTGGCCAAACAGGGAACAAGCCAAGGCTCCGCAGTCCAAGCCATGTGCTTTAACCACGAAACAACATGACACAAGGTTAGATCATCAGCTGACATAAATCACTGTAATTCCATTAATTTCACTGACCATTAAAGACTCAAATGAAATATGGACTCACAGTCTAATCCTACTTCAACTATCATCCATTTATTTTAACTACGTACGTGAAAAAGAACAAACATATTACCATGGAGTTGCAGTAGTTATTTGGAGGCAGAACTGTTACTATTTTACAGTGTATTCCTAATATAGGTTTCTTCTCTGGGAAGGTAGAAGGACAGAAAACGTTAAAAACAAAATAGAAAATCACTACCAAAAAATCTATGAACTAAACACCACCACACAGATTCCTTCATAAATATACTTAGTTCTTCAACCATAAAAGGGTTACACATTATTAAATGTTTGTAGAATACTTTAAATAAAACATGATAATTTGCTCTGAGTCACTTACTTTCCTTTTAACCTTCCCTTTCATTTCTACCTATCATAATTACATATATGACTTTATCAATATATTCACATCATTTGCCCCCAGTGAGCTATAAAATGTCAACTATACCAGTACAAATTTATTTCAGGCAAGACTGACTGAACAAGGATGTACAACTTTTTTTTTTTAAAAAGACAAACTTCTTCATTCAGCTCCTCTATCTTCCAGGATTTCATTTCCATAACACAACCATTTTGATATATCACTTTAAAAAGTGACAATTTACTTACAAAAATCAAGATTTAAGCTAGAAATAAAAACCTAATTTTATACAGTAGAAAGTGAAAAGATTCAGTATTATGCTTACTTCTACCTGAGTTTAACATAAACATCTAGACCTTGCAGTCAAGTCATACTGACTAAACTCCAAAGTTTCTTCAGACTTTTTTTTCCCCAGTTTGTTCATATGTGACACTACAAATTTAGGTTACATTGGGGGTAGAAGGATCTCAGCCTATCAATAATCACGGCTTTCCTCCTTGGCTGATGTTCCTTCAGAAGCCACTGATGCACAAAACTAGTATCTTTTGACCACAAGTTTTTCCCCTTTTCCACAGTTTTCTGCACTGACTACATACTTCTGAGACTATTGTGTTTATTTTTAGAAGGCTCTTCTATGGAGGTTTTTACCTGATCTTTGTGGTATGATCCAAGTGACTACCCCTCAAGCATTAAGCAACGTGACTGGGATCTGGTACATATTTATTCTCTTACCCTTCCTTTAAGGGAAAAGGCCTATGCTGTTAAGTGTTAAGATTGGGATTAAAAAAATCACGTACCAACACACAAATACTGGTATTTATAATGGAGGAAGGACAGTCAAAGCAACACTCCTTGCACTTCAGGCAGAAACTGGTTAAGACAACAACAGTCCCCAATTTTGGGGCAAGTTAACTGCAGCCCTTTGAGACTATAAGAAAGTTTCTTTTTTTCATATGTACAGCTTATAATACAAGCGTTTAAGAAATACTTTGGCTAGGTAAATCTAGACTTTGAGGCTATGTCTCTTTTCCCTGCACCATGGGACCAGGTAATAACCAGTTCTGGATCCAGCTGAGTAAATCAGACAGGATTCCTCTAATCTACATGCTTTTATCTGTAGCTCTGAAATCCCTTTTGCCTGGTCCCTATACCAGGGGTCTGTAAGGAAGCACAAGAACTGTTACAGTAACAAATAACCAAAAAATCATATAGGTGGAAGGGACCTCTAGAGCACTTCTAGATCAAACATCCTGCTCAAAGCACGTACAGTTAGAGCAGGCAACACAGCTGAGTTTTTAATATCTCCAAAATACAGTAGTTCAAGAACTACTCTGGGCAACCTGCTCCAGTGTTTCACCACTCCTATGGGGTTTTTTTCCCCTTGTAGAGTCAGCATTTTCCACGTTCTAACTTGTGTCTGTTGCCCCTCATCCTTCAACTGTACACCTCTGAGAAGATTCTGGCTCCATCTCTCTACACCTTGCCATTTAGGGAGTAACAGAGAGCAGCACCACCACTGCCTGCTCTTCTAAAGGTTGAACAAACCCAGCTGGTTCCCCCTTAGCCTACTCTTCTAAAGGTTGAACAAACCCAGCTGGTTCTCTCAGCCCCTCCTCATGCATCATGTTGTCCAGCCCTATAAGCTTTCTGTTGGCTCTCTGCTAGACTCGTTCTAATATGGCAATGTCTCTCTGGTACTGGGCAGCCCAAAACTGGGTACAGTGCTCCAGCAGCAGTCTCTGAAGTTCCAAACACAGGGGAAGAATCACTTCTCTCAACCTGCTGGCTACACTCTTGTTCTTACACTCAGGCCAGTATGACATCCATCACTGAATAAGTTCTCCTTATGAAGGAAATGCAGGACTTGCTGACTATGCTGATTTTAAAACACTTTTGTTCTGCCAAGAAGCAATGCAACCTGAAACAGAGCCAAGTGGTGCCTCAATATTAATCTCCTCTTGGTTATTATCTAAGTTTAGCATCATTCTATGGCTAACAGAAGTGGTAAAGGTCAGCAGCAGTATAATGCCGCTCTGAGACAAAAGCTTGCTAGATGCAGGATATAAACGTGCCTGCCAGCGACAGCACACTGATTTATGAGTGCTGAAAAATCAGTAATTTGAATAAAAGTTAGGTTTGGAACAGCAAGCATTTATGGCCATCCATAAACGCTGTGTAGCATTAAGTGCAGTAAGGCAGCCATGGGAATGGATGATTGGGAATTTCCTGTGGAAGTAGCTTTTTTTTTTTCCACAGTAAGAATTCCCACTCAGCCACTATGACATTGTTTGGAATCTAGAAAGTTTCCTGTACAGGTGCTCCATGAATGCTGGAAGGAACTGTAGAAATGTTTGTGCAGCTAAACAGCACACAAATACATTCTGTCAACAACATGAAATCACAATTAAAAAAAAGTTTCAGTACACTGATGAAGATACATGGATCACTGCCCAGGAAACAGTAAGCTAAGAACTGAATCTGGAGTTTACCACTAATTTGTCATGTAAGCACCATTAAGTCATTCCACTACCTGCACCTCTGGGTTCCTACCAGTTATTAACTCCATTTATACACTTGAGTACCACTAACCCTCAAATCAATAGTCTTTTTTAGCAGCTATTATGTTTTCATAGGCCTTCATAACTCACAATTCCTTGCTCACATATTGTCAAAAATACCTGGTGGTATTTCTACAAAGTACCTCCCACTGAAAAGAGACACAAATTTGATGCTGTTGTATACTGGAAGTATCGGTGAAGGGCAGCTCTCTTACACTAGCAGGAATTTCACCATAGGAGACTAAACAGTAACACCCATGCAAATCAGTGTAAATTGTAATATCTGATATGTTTTCTCTTCACAAACAGAATTTATTCTGTTAGAGTAATAATGTTGCCTCAATATTTATCTTTTCCATTATTTTTCAAATGACTGCAATACATCAAAAGTTTTTATTTTTACTTCACAAAGGACTTCATATACAACAGTACCACAGCTGTAAGATCTGCTGTCCCAGCGAGTTATCACAGATTTGCATACCACTTGCTAGTGCAGTTGGCTTCCCTGTGAGGCAGTGGCATACAGCTCTGGTACTCGACTCCATGAATGCTTCATAACACTGGATGCAGGATTTGGACGGCCAGCAAGGACTGGTGAACTGGGGTTCATCCAGCAAATGACAAGAATGATTGCAGAGTTTGATTTAAGGAGCTGAGCAGTATCATTATATGGAAAAATGTTTATAAGATTCAGAGTAATAATCCCAGGATGGTTATGTTGCTTGTAGGATGAAGAAGTTGAGCCACTTCCAATGTACAGCTTCAAAACCCAAGGCTTGCACTCCTTTTGGTAGAAAATATACTTTTTATTGTGTCATTCTTTGATAAACCATGACACATTTGGTAATACAGGAACTTTATATTACTATATATATATCTGGGACTGTTTAGCCTAGACTGGGACTCTGTAGCCTGGAGAAGAGAAGGCTTGGGTTAGGGGGAGGGGCAGATCTCATCAATGTATACACATACCTGAAGGGAGGCTGTAGAGAAGAGGGATCCAAGCTCTTTTCAGTGGCGTCCAGTGCCAGGACCAGAGGCAATGGGCACGAACAGAAACACAAGGCGTTCCCTCTGAACATCAGGAAACACTTTTTCACTGTGAGGGTGACCGAGCACTGGCACAGGCTGCCCAGGTTGTGGAGTCTCCCTCTTTAGAGATATTAAAAAATGGACTGGACATGATCCTGAGCAACTGATTCTACGTGGCCCTGCTTGAGCAGGGAGGTTGGACGAGGTGACCTCCAGAGGTCCCCTCCCACCTCAGCTGGTCTGTGATTCTATGTGATTGCCTTTGCACAAACTCATAATGATGACCCTACTTTGCCATTTAAATCTTAAAAAATTCACAGACAGCAACTTCAGGTTAAGAGTATTAAAACAGATACATTTTCTGTCAAGTATGAATACAGAGACATATATACTTTGTCAGGGCCCTGAGGGCACTTACCAGCCTTAACAGCCTTGCCCTGTCTCCCCGGGGCTCCCCCCAGCCTGCCCACAGCCCAGTGTCGCGGATGGAGTGAGACTGCACTTCACTCGTAAGAGAAAAGCAACAATACTTTATTGATAGAAAACAGTGAGTTAAAGTGTGAATTAACAAAGTGCAATGGTAAATGCAACAAGGAACAAGATTCGATGGCAAGGTACACTTGATTATTTACTGCATAGAGGACAGGGTCAGACAAAACTGTCAGGGAGACCCTCCCGTTGAGTCATGAGGTTCAGAAAGGACCCCCTTGCTTTCTAAACTTCTCAGAGAGGAGTTTAGGTGTGGCTGGATCCAACCCTAGTCCCAGTCTTGGTCAACGGTTTATGTCTAAAGGATTATATATGCGCAATCAATCCTTTATATCACTTAGCTAAGATTCCAAATTTTAGCCTGCTACTAGTCACTTACCGAGTATCTGTTGGCGGCAAGGAATCTCTCAACCTCGAGGAGTAACCTTGAGAGGCATCCCTACTCAAGGGGAGATACTGGCGTGCAGCCCGCTGCCGTGCAGGAGAGCTCAAAGGGCTCTTGGGCTGCTCACTATTTATAGGGGTAAGATGATTGACTCATAGTCATATTTGCATACTGACAACTGTGGTTAGGTGGGTGTATTGCTCACAGTAACCAAGGGCTATTGTGTTGTTATCTGGTTCCCAAATCCACTTTGTTAATGGACAAAGCTATCACTATTGGCATCCACTAACGACTGCCCCGGTAGTTATCGTTTGAGCAGGGTTACAGGAGATAAAGGTCAGGTTGGGCGGGGGAGCACACTGTCACACTCCACCCCATGACTATAGTCAATTCATCTTTTTCTCAGAGTGGTGGTACGGTCACCTCTTGCCTCTGTGCCATAAATAGTATATTAATAGTATATGCACTTATAGATCCACGGTAAGTAGATAGTGAAGCACTGCTATTTGTTGTGTGTTAATTTGTATGTTTTGGGTGGTTGAAGTTGGGTTATTTGTTTTATCATGTACCAAAGCTTTATATACAGTATAATTTTAAGCAACAGACATATTAAAGTTAGAGTTAGTAAAATTACAACTGGATGAAGCATAAGATTAAACACTCCCATTGCTGTCGGTGACCACCCAAGAAGAGTTTCCAACCAATGGTGTTCTTCATCCTTCTTCACTCTTTCCAAGACATGGCGTATCTCTTCTGTATCATGATGAACGGTGATTCGAGTTTTGTGTCCATTGTCTCAGACACGTTCTAGCAGTTGACACAGGTCACTGTGTTGTAGTAGTTTCTTCACCAATGTAAGCTTCATTCCGATGGAGGTAGGCAATAAATCTTCACTCAATGTATAATTAGATTGTAACAATTGATAGGACGTAACAGGAGCTGAATAATTAAAGTTGCATCCCACAATGTTAGTAAAGTTACAAACACAAATATTTGAGCGATTGTATTTACAGTAATGTTATCTACAAATATAAAACCACAAAGGGTTCTCATACAAACACATCCTTTTCCAATATATACAAGTACAGTTTCAGGGGCTTCACCGGGATGTATTTCAAAATGACAAACATTTTGTCCAGTGTCAAGACAAATGTCTTGGGCTTTGATGGTGTTACTCTCACAAATAAATCCTTGTTCCCGTACAACGCATGCGTTAACATCAACAGTTTGCCATTTGTTTCCATTTTGTTGGGCCCACACTCCATGTTCTAATGGATAGAGTATAGCTCCATTGTGATTTAATCCTAACGCAATGATTGGGTATATGGTATATACCGAAGCATTGTGAATTGTTAAGACAAAAGCTGTGGCCTTATTGTTGATGGGGTCATAAGTGAAATTAACCAAATACCACCAGGATTGGAATTCTTTCTCAAATTTAGTTGCATTATCCCAAATTACCTTTCGAATTTCAGTGGGTAAGGTGCCCTCTTCACCTTCTCTTATAATTGCTGCTACCATAGATTGCATCCACAGTTGAGCCTGGGTACAACTAAGGGCTAGAGAAACATTATTTTGGGCTGCACCAAGTGCATCCACAATCAATTCGTGGTCCCTTTCATTAATTCTTTCCCACTGAGGCAATATATTGGATAAAAGCCATTGGTTAGTTCCCAATGCTAATAGAGAAGACTGCAGTGGGTGTTCTAATTTGTTTAAATCACTTGTTGCTGTACTCAGTTTATTTACGAGTACTTCGGCATCTATACTGTTTAAGAGTCCCAGTCCTGTCTCTATGATACCAGCCATATCTCTCCTTGTTCGTCTTGGGGAGGTAAGGGTTTGTCCACATAACCATGCTAACCATTCTGCATAGGTCGTACTTAGGAATGGTGAACAGGTTGGTTTGATTGTAGAGATATTAATTTGCATTAGTAGTTCTACTCTTTTTAAGAGACCATGATGGATTAAATAACACTCGTTGTTGGCCTGTATTTTTGATCACATACGGTCCAATTTCAGAAATTTGTGGGGACAGAGTTTTCTTATCCTTTACAATTGAGGCAGATGTTGTTGTACTAGGTTTAGTAATGTCTATTTTAAATTTAAATGATAGTCCCGCACTGTGATGAGCCCAGAGGCAGACAAAACCAGGTTGTATTAAGGTAAAATTGTACCAACAGTCCAATTTTTCAGAGGCGCAAAGTTTTGTATCTTTTACTACTGGGTTTGATGTAATGTTGTACACAGAAATCTGAGACGCCTTCTCATGGGTAGACGCATTGATCATTCGGCATCCTATTTTAATTTATTTTCCTGCCATTCCTCGAAGTCGGGGAATTTTATTATCAGCTTCATCTTTATCCCAGCTCCATTCGTTTTCTAAGTATGTTTCAGTTCCATGCATGACCACGGTGGAAGGATTTAAATCTCCCTTACTCGAGTGTATTCCCATACTCCCAGTGTACTTAACACGAGCTTGAGACCATGGCCATCCTGGGGTTCTTTGACCACAGGTTAAGAGGAGTGGCATTGTCAGGGTTTGGAATAGTAGCATGAACACAGCATTTCTGTTTGTCATCCCGTGGGGTGCTATAAGAGAAAACAGAGACTCGTTTCAGTGGGGAGAGTCCGAACAGGTTACCCCATTAAAAAGAAGGAAAAATCCATTGTGCAGTAATTCTATGTTTTGCACCACTGCTACCAGTAGCTTCCCAGGCAAGTGGGCCATGAGGTTTAATTAAAGTCATAGGCACAGTACTGATGGATGGTAAATTGACCATCACAGGCTGTCCTGGCTGTAATGTCATTGGATATTCTCTTTTCCCAGCAGGCGGAGCATTAAGCTCAGTTTTTATAAAGAATGCTCGGCTTACGGGGCTTCCAGTAGGCCCATATCGATTATTTAATTGATGGAGTACTTTGGGGAGTCGCGTATCCAGTTGAGTCTCATGTAGTTTGAGATTTCTTTTCAATAAGCCATTAGCTCTTTCTACCATCCCATTTGATTGAGGGTAGTATGGGGTGTGGAACACCCATTTAATTCCCTCTTGTTTTGCCCAATCTTGCACTTCCTTACATGAAAAATGTGAGCCATTATCACTTTGGATAACATCAGGAGTAGGCAGATTTGAGAATCAAACTTATAGCCCTTGCACTGTATTTTGTCCATTGGCTTTCCGACACTTAGTCACCATAAGCAAGCAAGAGACTACTTCCACTCCTGTGAGGATGTATCGATACCCTGCAGAGGATTTGAATGGTCCGATATAATCAATTTGCCATGTAGACCATAAAGTTTTCCCTTCATTAATATGTAGAGGTGGTGTTTTAGCAGGATAATCTGTTTGTAATTTCAGTCTACACTGGGGACATTCTGTAAGAATAGTTTCACAAGTTTTCCTGTTTGTAGGCCAGTCTTTACTCTGTGTAGCAAAGTAAAGTGCTTCTTTACCTGTGTGGCCTAGGTTTTGATGTAACCATTCTCCCAATCAATACCACTCAGGTTTTAAGGTAATTTTCCTAATTTTAGTTAGCTCATCTACCTTTTGATTCCACTTTGTGGCTGGTTGATTATCCTTAGCATGAGCTTTTACCCATCCCATCTTGAAAGGTGTTTTCCTGGCTATATTTAATAATAATTGCCAATATTCGTTTCCCCAAACTGGGAATCTATTTACTTCCCAATCCAAGGCTTCCCATTGACAAAGCCACTGTGTGGCACCGGCCCACACAGCATGAGAGTCTACATATATGATTTTTGCTCCATTCTGTGCTGCCAAAACATCTGCTCTTATTTCTCCTACTTGTGCACTGCCTTCACCTTCTTCTATTACTTGTTTGCCAGTGGTAATATCTAATGCAATGGCCTTATATTGCCATTTACTATTTACTCTTTTTGCTGAAGCATCCGTAAACCAAATGTTTTCTGTTGGAGTACCCTCAGTGAGGGGCGGTGCATCCAGAATGGGTGAAGGTTTAAAAGGTTGTTGTAACGCTAAAGGGTCTGTGTTTATGGGCATCTGCAATTTGGAAACGTTAGTGTGTCCTTCAGTTAATTGCATATTTTCTGCAACTCCTGTTAGGTAGGCATACCATTTTCTGATAGTGGGTTTTTGTGCAACTCCTTCTGGCGGAGCAGTCCCCTTTAGGATTGCTTCTAATAAATTAAATGGTCCTCTAGTTTGCACAGGTTGTCCCTGATGTATTTTCTCAACTTGTTTAACTGCTCGGACTAAAGATAAAAGTCCCTTTTCCCATTCAGAGTATCATTGTTCTGTTTCTTTAAATGCAGTTGAGCTAAACAGTAAAGGTCTTTTTGGCCCATTGGGGCCAGTTTGGAACAGGTTACAGTTAAGTAGCATGTTCAGCGAAACACCATTCGGCTATAATAGGGTCGCGGGGGTGTACTGGTCCCAGTGACTGATAGGTTTTTAATTCTTCAGTTAAAGTTTTCTTTATGCCGCCTCTTTATGTTCTAATTTCCACTCCCAGGGTTTGCCTTTCCATAAGAGTGAGTATAATGGACAGGAAATGATAGAAAATCCAGGTACATGCTTCCTCCAATATCCTAAAGTTCCCATTAATTGTTGTAACTCCTTCTTTTATTGGGGCATTTGCAGTTCTTTGATTTTTCTTAAGGTATCTGGAGGAATCATTGCACTGCCCGCTATCCACCAAGTACCTAAAAATTTTACTTCTTTAGTGGGTCCCTGACATTTTCCGGGTGGAATCTCAATTTCTGCTTTATTTAGTGCTTGCCATACTGCCGCTGCTGCTTCCCCCACCTTCTCAGGGGAAGTTCCTCCAATCAGAATATCATCTATATATTGGTACAGTTTCACTTCTTGGGGGAGTGAGACTGCCTGTAAAAGTTCAGCAAGGGCGGCATGAGCAATTGTAGGTGAATGTTTATACCCCTGTGGGAGTCTGTTAAAGGTATGTTGTACTCCCTCCCAAGTGAAAGCAAACTTCTCTTTATCCTCCTTCTTCAAGGGAACCATGAAGAACATATCTTTTACATCTAGCACCGCCATCCATGGGTGTGCAGCTGCTTGCAGAGTAGCTGTTAAGTTTGCAGTGTTTGGTACAGCAGCTGTTCGCGGGGCTGTATTGGCATTCAGGCGCCGATAATTGACTTAAACGCCTCCTCCCGTCTGGTTTCCGAACTGGCCAGACAGGTGAGTTATATGGGGAGTGGGTTCTGGAGGTAATTTGTCATTTCTCCAGATCAGCTATGACTTCAGAAATTCCATTCCGTGCCGCAGCAGAAATCGGATGTTGCAGTAGGTTAGTCATTTTTGACTCGGGGAAGGCAGGGGCTGCACCAAGTGCGCGCACTGCGGCCTACCGCTTTCTACCAGGCTCAGGATCGGTGTTTGGGCCGAAGGACCACACGCTGCCATTCGGCAGGCACCAGGTTTGGCCGTTTAAAACATCAAAACCTAAAATATTTTCATGATGATCTTTAATTTCAAAGCGAGTAGTCGACATGAGCTTCTCGCCCGGGAGCCATAAATTGACCTTGGCAGTTTGACACATAACACTCGCTCCGTTCACACCGGTAATCTTAACTCTTTGCCCAGCTTCTCGGCATCTTGTTGTGTTAATATTGAAATTTGTGCTCCCATATCTTTGAAAAACTTCACCAATTGTCTCTGAGGGCCAACTGGAATTAAAATATATGGGCCGTTATTACTTACCAGTGATAAGCTTCCACTTTCCGGACAGGCAGGCCCAATCGCCTTCCGGACACTACTCGCTTTTTTGCTTCGTGCCCTGCAATTCCTCCCTAAGGGGGAGGAAGGGGTTGTCTCCCTTTCTGGGCACTGGCACCGGAGAAGTTTAAATACTCTCCTTTCTTTCAGTGTTCTCTCATTTCTGGAACGCCTCAGTCAGACTCAGGATAATGCCAGTAGGCTGACCTTGAATCACAGCTCTGGGGATGCCTAGGGCTAACGCATTCTTCCATACTTTTAGGTGCTCTTCAGCGGCTTCCCAATTATGCCAATTGTCACGGGCCCATTATTCTGAGAATTTGGGACTCGGATTCACTCCATACCTCCATAAATAATCAGTGATACTACTTGCCATCCTGCCGACTGCGCCAATTTGTCACGGATGGAGTGAGACTGCACTTCACTCATAAGAGAAAAGCAACAATACTTTATTGATAGAAAACAGTGAGTTAAAGTGTGAATTAACAAAGTGCAATGTGCAAAGTGCAACAAGGAACAAGATTCGATGGCAAGGTACACTTGATTATTTACTGCATAGAGGACAAGGTCAGACAAAACTGTCAGGGAGACCCTCCCGTTGAGTCATGAGGTTCAGAAAGGACCCCCTTGCTTTCTAAACTTCTCAGAGAGGAGTTTAGGTGTGGCTGGATCCAACCCTAGTCCCAGTCTTGGTCAACGGTTTATGTCTAAAGGATTATATATGTGCAATCAATCCTTTATATCACTTAGCTAAGATTCCAAATTTTAGCCTGCTACTAGTCACTTACCGAGTATCTGTTGGCGGCAAGGAATCTCTCAACCTCGAGGAGTAACCTTGAGAGGCATCCCTACTCAAGGGGAGATACTGGCGTGCAGCCCGCTGCCGTGCAGGAGAGCTCAAAGGGCTCTTGGGCTGCTCACTATTTATAGGGGTAAGATGATTGACTCATAGTCATATTTGCATACTGACAACTGTGGTTAGGTGGGTGTATTGCTCACAGTAACCAAGGGCTATTGTGTTGTTATCTGGTTCCCAAATCCACTTTGTTAATGGACAAAGCTATCACTATTGGCATCCACTAACGACTGCCCCGGTAGTTATCGTTTGAGCAGGGTTACAGGAGATAAAGGTCAGGTTGGGCGGGGGAGCACACCATCACAGTCAGGAAGCCATTTCAGTTCCCCAGGGCTCCCCCAACCCTGCCCACAGCTCAGGACCCCATGTCAGCTCCCCTGGGCCATCAACCCCTGCCCCAGCAACGCAGCAGCAGGGCTGGTCTCCAGCTCCCCACAGCCCTGCCCAGCCATGTGCCCCGCTGAGCCAGGCCCACCCATGCACTGACGTCCCAGCCTGGCCTCTGCCCGGCCCCATCCCCATGGCACTGCCCAGCCATGTCTGACCCTTGTTCTCCTCACCAGGCCTGATCCTGACTCCCAGCTGCAGGCCAATGTCCCAGCCTGGCCCCAGCCTGGCTCTGTCACCATGGCCCTGTCTGGCAGCCACTGGACCCAACTGCAGACTTCCCCTCCGTCATCTTCTGTATTTTTGTTCCTGTACTATCAAAACATTAGTGATGCTGCCACTGCAATGTGTTTTTCGTGTGCGGGTCCACATTTTCTTGAAAAGCAATCGCTTCTGTCTTTTTATTCTGCCCTAAGTAATCTGTGTGGGCTTAACAGCACTAGTCCAGATCACAGCAATTAACGTAGAAACTGTTTAGGAGCTTAAAGTAATGAACAACATGGGAAAGACTGCCTGAGCTGAAAGGTTCATTACATGACTGCTCGTCTTCCAGAGCTTTTTTGCTTTGGAAGTGGGAATTTCCTTTTCTTTACCACCTTTCTCCCAGCCTAATTTTACCTGAAGACTCTACTTTGCTGTTAACCATATTTCATCTTCTAGAAAAAACTTTTTTTTCATAATCATTGCTTCCCCTGCTACTCATTCATCTGCTAAAAATTGCAACAATTTCCCACTCTAAAAACGTAATTGTACCTTGTATTTATAAAGAAAGTCAAATGTGTTGTCAAATGAAGATTTTTCCCTTATGCACTGCACTACAGCTATCCTGTGTACTACTCAGCTCATCCTCCAGATCTCAATTTTTATTTAAAATACTTAATTAAAAAAGATAAAAATTACTCAAATCATATTAAAGACAGAAACATACAACTTCTAAATCAATATTTGTGTAATCTATCCAAACATGATTCTCTGAAGTCAGTAGGGACCCAGTCACACAACCCTTCTTCCAAGCACAGTGAAGTCAACAAGAGTGCTTTAAGTTAGATGTATATCATTCATCCAACCGTCACCATGCATGTAAGTACCTTCCTAAATACATTAAGTATTAAATATATCCTTGAATGTTTAGTTAGCATCAATGGAGTTAAATTTTAAGCATTTCTCTAAGTTTTTAGAGCCGCTGCCTTCAGGACAGAAGAAATGACAATATATACCTTCTTAGAGCATAACTGTAGAGTATTTATTAAAATCAATAATTGTTGTTTTTTAAGTCATTATCACGATAAATTTTTGCAGTCATCTTAAGGTTCCAGAGATTTGGCCATGCATTTTACCTATGTAACCCACATTTACATATCCTGAGGCTATTTCTAGGGGAGAAGCAAAATTCAACTCAAACATTGAATAGTGTTATGTAATTTAAAGCTATATAAATTGGCCTATATTGTAATGTTATAAAAGTGTGGTCTATATTATCACAGTTATGCTGAATACACTTGCTTGGATTTTGATGGAGTTTTTTGTTTGGTTTGGATTTGGGGGGAGGTGTGGCGGGGGAATATACTTTCTTTCATAGAATCACAGAATGGCTGAGGTTGGACAGGACCTCTGGAGGTCAGCTTGTCCAACCCCCCTGCTCAAGCAAGGCCACCTAGAGCGGGTTGCCCAGGACCATGTCCAGATGGCTTTTAAATATCTCCAAGGAGGGAGACTCCATAACCTCTCTGGGCAGCCTGTGCCAGTGCTCGGTCACCCTCACAATAAAGAAGTTTTCATATGGTGGATAGCAGAAGAATTATGCTCTCTAACTGAGTACCATTCCATCACTATACAGCCTTTTTTTTAAAATATTCTGGTCATTTATCAGCTGACTGGCAAACAGCACTTATGATAATGTAAATACTTTTATGCTTATTGAAAGATTTAAATATGACTCCCTTGTGTGCAAAAAATGTCTAGAAAAAAGCGGAAGCTCAGAGATTCTAATGTGGCACCAGAGAGTGAGAAAAGAGTAGCTCTGAAGCAGAAACAGTTGTCATGATCACCAGCACAGTTCACAAAACTAAAAATATATGAGAACTATGAAAAATGTACATGAGGAACATTTGAGTAAATCACAGAACAAGTTGAGTCATTTTGTGGAACACAACTGAAGGAACAAGAGCTCATTGATATGCCACTGGAAAACATGTCTTAAATGTAGTCGATCCACTGCCAATATTGTAATATTGTCGTAGCAACTGTAATTAGGACAGAATAACATTTAAGAGCATCTTAAGTACTAAAAACAAGTGAAGTGGTGATGGTGCCTCTCTCTGGTCATTAACTGTGTGTTCAAATGCTGTTTGATCACATTTTTCATAGCTTCCAGACTGATTCACACTGTGTAGGAACTTAACCCACAACATTTTAGATATCAATCATCACAGCTCTTCAAAATGTATTTTAACATTATTTGATTTCCCAGTAGAGGAACAGACACATCCAGTGTATTTATAGATCTTCCAGCACTGTCTAGTCTGGGAAATGAACCATCTATTTTAAAAATGTATTTGTTTTGGTTATATTTCCAAACTGATGACTAAAACATTTTAAATACCTAAATAACAAGCATTTTTTGACATTTTCTCACAAAAAACAACCTCTCCGAGTTGTGTATGAACACAAACTGATAGCACCAACAGCTGACAAGCAATTAAGAATAGACATGCAGATAAGAAATTAAAACTGCCCAAATATCACTTGCCATATTCTTCCATATTCACTATGGAGTATGGGTTTTTATCTGCAATCTTGAATCTAAGTCTCTAAGATCTGCGATCTTGTCTCTAAGTCCACACTCTTCATTACAGATAACAGTCAATTTTTCAACATAAATGCAAAACAAAAGCATAAGCTCACATCTTCTCTCATTTATTTTCTTTTTAAATGGCTAGGCCATAGAGTCCTTATTAAACATGGAAATGCATGTGAGCCGCAATGTTGACAGCTCTGTCAGCTTTTGCAGGTGTACCAGGTCTGGCTGGGATGGAGTTAATTTTCATCATGGCAGCCCCTATGGTTGTGTTTCAGATTGGTGACCGAAGTAGTGTTGATAACAAACCAATGCTTTAGCTATTGCTAAGCAGTGCTCGCACAGGGTCAAGGCCCTCTCTGTTCCTCACTCTGCCCACCAGCGAGCAGGCTGGGGGTGGGCAAGAGGCTGGGAGGGGACACAGCCGGGACAGCTGACCCCAACTGAGCAAAGAGATATTCCATATCAGATAATGTCATGCTCAACAATAAAACTGACGGGGAGTAGCCATTGCTCAGGGACGGGCTCGGCATCGGTCTGTGTGATGAGTGATTGCTTTTGCATCACTTGTTTTCTTTTCTTCTTTTTTCCCCCCTTCGCTTATTAAACTGTCTTTATCTCAACACATGAATCTTCTCACCTTTGCCATTCTCATTTTGTCTCCCATCTCATGTACACTTTAATTATTTCAAAGGCACCAAGGAAAGAGAAAGAACATGGCAGATTAGTTCATTTTTGTATACTTTTTAGTTAGTCTCACTCTTAAGATTGTTTACAAGAATAATAAAATTAACATTTCTTGGCAAAGGATGTGATTCTACTGTCTGAGCCTAAGTTTTTATCAACTTTTTTCCTTTGAACTACTTTTCTTAGTATTCTGAAATGAATGGAAAATTATGAAACAACGCAGATTCATATTTGACCAAGTAGGCTATTTTTCCATGTGCTGAATTGCTAGCCACTGACAGTAAAAGGAGAACTCAGGGGGTTTTGTGCTTTTGGGAAAGGATACTACTCAACTAACAACTATTGTGGCTATCTATAAACATAGGGAACACAATTTATTCACCAAGTTCTTTGCTAACCACATTAAGGACTTTTTTTACCTTCACATCTTTATTATGAGGCACGGATTCATTCATCCCATAACTATCATTCACCCATTACACCAACAAAATAATCAGAGCTTATCCAATAAGACATAAAGCTCCAGACTGCACCTACCAGCACTAGCAGACTCAGCTACTTTATAGCCATTACATGCATCTGTAACCGTATCATACTGTGTCACCTGAGGTCCTTATATAGATTTATGACTTCAGTGCTTCTTTCAATCCAACATCTCTTACCTCAAGAGAAAAGGGTTTGAATTTACATCACAAACCACAAAAATAACAGGCAGAGTTTGGTTTGTCAGGCAGTTTTAAAACACTATTCACTTCCAGAGCCAGCAACAGAAACCTACGTTCCTGATGCCCAGAAAGGCACACACAGATATCTGCATAGCTGGAAAGACAGCTCCATTCAGGAGATAAAAATCACCCTTTCACACATAGCTGCTGTAGGAATGATTTGTGTTATAAGTCTGAAGGGAAGGGTCTTCCTCCTTGAGAAAAAAAACCCAAACAAAACTTCTGTATACCATTTAGTACAATGGCCCCTAAGTAAAATTCCTCACTTACATTACTCTGTAACTAGAAGTGAATGGACTTAATAGTTCACTGCTGTAATTAAGGTTTTACATTTGCAGCTAGAGGTGCTGTTCCTTTCACCACAGAACAAGACAGCTGAAAAAAGCTCAGTGTGCCTAAATAAAAAAAATTATTTACTTTTTCCAGCCATATCAGCTAGTCCAACAAAATATATTCTCTGTTTCTTCAATCACTGCTTCATGATAGCCTTGATGGTCATGGATGCAACAGTTATTAAGATTATGGCATCATGACGCTATGGTCTCACTCCTCTCCTGTCCTTGCTCCCGACTCTACAAACACAGGATCTGCCTTGGTTTCTTCTGGTTGTTTTTCGTTCTTTTGTCTTGCTCAATGTATCTCTTCCACATACAGAAACCATGATAAAAACAACTCTGCCACCTCAACACATTCACCCCCAGATACTAATTTCTTTACTCCCTTCAAATAGGAATGACTCAGAAAAACCTGTTTTTTCTTCTGGAACATGTTCCATCCGTTCTACTGTGCTGCCAATAATGATTAGGAGAATGATTTCTGTCAACAGTCTGTAGCTTAAACTACATGTATCGAACAATACAATATCCTACTTTCATTTCTATTTTTAGCTGGTTTTCATTAGGACTTCTTATATTAACTTATTTCTCCTTTAATGATAAAAATGTCACTTATTTAATGTCACTTGCATAGTTATTGAGCAAAAGGAAGAAGTGAGTATCATACATAATTTACAATTTATTTTGATTAATCATCTTCTGTTGGCAGAACTGCTCATCTTTCAGGTAAAAAGCTTGGGTACGTTGGGTAGTTCTACTGGACTGACACCATATAAAAGCTACTGATCAATTATTCATACACAGATTAAAGTGAATTAAAACTGTAATCTTGGAACATCAGGAAAATATAAAATTACCAAGAATTATTAATATAAAAACCTTCAAAGAAGTTATAAAAGTCAAATTCTCAGCTACAAGCCTACTGTTACCTTTTTGGTCCAAAAAATAAAAGGAAAACTTATTTTCTTTTTTTTATATGGTCATTCATTCTTTCACAATTTCAATTAATTCTGCCAAAGATTTCAGAGAATCTTGTTCTTATTAAAGGAGACCATTTCAAGGGAAAAATTGCAAAAGTACTTCACAGGATCGATTCACAGTTTTGTGCTGACCTCAAGCCCTATGCAGTCCTCTCATGACTAAAAAAGGCAATCTAGAGCTAAACACTTCCTTCTCTGCTCATGATGTCTAGGAGCAGTAACATTTATGTCTTCAGTTCTGTCACCAACCGGGAAAAAAAGAAAAAAAATGAACCTAGCGTTGTGGAGCAACATCATTCTGTAATAAGAGCACCAAAGAGTTGTCAAAGAATCCAGCCATGCCTTTCTCAATAAGTTTTAGCACTCATTTCAGTGAGGCTGAGGATATCATTCAGAAAATCCAGGTAATATACAGCCAGTCTCTCACCTGACACCTTGTTTTGCACCAAGAGTTGCTGGTCTGTTACAATCCCAGTAAGAAAGGCACTCAGACTCCGTAAGGTATCATTTAAAATGCTATTTATTAGAGATAACACTATAAGGAGAGAAAAGTAAAGGTAGTCTTACGTCCCTTTAGACACTGGGAACTCGAAGTGGTGTGGCATCGAATGAGCCTCTGATCCACGTGTAGCACATCATGCAGACCCCATCCAAAGAATTTTGGTCATTTGAGCTATTATAGGATTTTATTGCAACAAAACAACTGTATTCATCATTACTGTCAAACAGAAAGGATGTTCGCATGAGAACTTCTTGCTGTGCTGTTAGATAAAGGCAAGGCCACGCAGGTGGTGTAATCGCTGGTACCTGGTGGGAGCTGCCTTGGCTCTCCTTTTACAATGAGCTGTCTGAGTCTATCCTGAAGCCAAGGGATTTATGCAGCACAGCGCCAGCCTGAAGGCAAAGCTGCAAAAGGCAAGGCACAAACCAGCCCTGGGCCTGCTCCGGTTGACTGTTTTGTGGACCACTAACTCCTCGATGTACAATGGTCTTCTGGTCAGGATCACTACGCACATCCTTCAGTCTGTTTCCCCTAGATGCTGATGCTGTATTTTTTACAGAGGGACAATATAATTCTGAAAGGGATTTACATTTTTCCCCAAAAGTTTAACATACCTATCTTGAAAGCTCCCTCTCTCACAGCTGCTGTCCTACTGCAGAGAGAGCACAGGTCTCCTCATGGAGCTCACACACATACAACCAACAAAAATTCTGCTTCCACCATCCCTTCTCCTTTCCTGTAACTGTGTACCATTAAATACATCATGCATAAATTAGCATTAAGTCAATTCAATTGCACAAACACACAGCTAATTTTTTTCCCCACCTACTTGTTCAGTTGCACTCAGCGCTTACACTTCCTGTGGCTTTTTACTCATTTTTAGCCTTTCCATTCACTCCTGTCTCAAACAGAACACGCTCCTTATTTCACCAGTCAATTCTACTTGTATTCACCTCTGTTCACCCTAGCTATGCACAAACAGGGGTTTGCATGCACGCATACTTCACGCGCTCACAGCCCCTCAACACCCATCCTTCTTCACTTCTATATGCAAGAGGAAATACAGAGAGGGAATATGATGTTGTATGAATGTGTGTGTATATACGCATCTGTGTGTGCTTTGGTGTGGATTTATCCACAAGCACACACAGACATACACATGCATTTGGCTGGGTCCTGGAGTAGGAGGGGATGCAGGCAAGCTCAGTGGGACACAAAACCACATCCCACAGGGAGTGGAAGAAACAGAGTTGTTTCTCCATCTGCAAGCTGTGACATGTAGGGTCTTTATCACTGCTGCTCTCAGGGCTGAGCAGAGCTCAAATCCAAGGATAAATTAAACCTTCTAACAGAATAATCGAAGTCCGAAAATAAGGAAGGCTGAAGTCCTGCACCCAGAACTCCCTGCACCTGACCCCTGGGGAGGATGAATTTGATGTCCTGCCTGTACAAGTCACTGTCTTCTGTACTAACATTCAAATTGTGGTGCACCAGAAGTAGCCATAGAGAATAAACACTGCTTATCTCTATGCAGTGCACATATAAACAACCGGGGCCACATTGCAACTTGTCCTACACTGGACACTTAATGCAGTTGTCGTGCCTACTGTGGCATTTGTAGATAGGAGACCAGCACCCAGGTTAAACTGCCCGCTACACAAGGCAGCCACGTCATGGCCAGTGCACGGACAGAAGTTGTCAGAAAAGCTAAGGTTAGGAAACTCTGGTAGGTATCTATAGAAACGTTTCCATACCTGTTCTCACTGAAGGTAAATTTCAAGCCTAATGTGGGACAAATGAGGTATGGCATCTTCTACCACAGGAAAGAAAAGTGAGAGGGGCACACAAAAATACCTGTTATGTCTGTAAAATGCCTAAAGGACCACTTGCCATTTTGGCTTAAATCTTTGTTTAGTTTCATTAGCTCATTAACTATGTAATATTCAGAAAGTCAACTTCTATCAGGGAAGACAAATTTCATGCCATTAATACTCAGAATTAAAATAATTCAATCACAAATGCATGATGATTTTTTATTGTACATCAGGTGCATCCTCTTCATCACCACCACATTGCAAAGCCAATGTACTATTGTCACAAGCACAGGTAATTTAATCACTGATTAATGAAATGCTGCAATCCGAAACATAGCATACCAAGCCTTTGGGTCTAAATGAGAAATTCTAATCAGATTTAAATAGTTCAGTTGTTCCAGTTACTGCAATAATCTTGGAATTCATGGGGTTTTTTATAGGTTGAGACAATCTGACCATGTCAGAAATGCCATTGCGCAAGTACAAAACTATATGTACTGTAGGCATTCTCAGTTGTCTAATTCTACGTGCTATTTCAAGCCTTGAAACAGCTGTCGAGTTTGTTGTGACAGTTCAGGATCATTACTTTTCACAGTTTTTATTTCACTACCATTGTTTTTTTCCATTATGTCCACGGCACCTTTAGTATCATGATTATTTCCTAAATCCGGCTTGCTTCCTCTTTTCAACAAATGTACAGAACTTGTAGTTGTGAAAACAGGAACCAAGTATAACAACAAATTCCAACATCAGAAGACAAAGTTCACCTAAAATTACGCTAAATATCATAATTTTTGCATACTTGACTCAAGATTTTGCTTTAATACTGTAAGTGAGCGATGCTGGAGACCAACCTCCTTATTCTTTCTGATTGTTTGGGTGCTCTTTGAAGAAACCCGCAGTAAAATGCAGCTGCCATTACTCTTGCTGTGTACTGCCCTCTCGTGGATTTGTGTCAGAAGAGAAACCCAAAAAGAAACCCAACAGAGTAAGAATATACACCCACTAGATTGTTTTCCCAAGCCCTGAAAAGACTGTACATGCTTGAATTCAGTTACAGAAGCGGGTCCACAGGAATTCACACTTAGGCGTATATATAAGCATTTGCAGAACTGATCTCTAATTAAGCAGGGATAAATATATTAACTTCGCATTGTGTATACTTTAAATTCAAATTATAGCTCTTCATGTCATCAGGGAATACCTATTCATGTTTTTTACATCAAAATATCTCATAGATTGGAACTTGATAATTTCAGCTACAAAACTTTCTCTTTGTATCCATTATAACTGAAAAACACTTTAATTAATGAAGGCCCTAAGCTACTTCAGAATCAAGCCAAGTATTTTAAAATGAAACCGAAGTCTACAAAGGTTTTTAATAGGCATTTATAAGTAAAGTAAATAATTTAGAACTCGTAAATTTATGATATACATCTTTTTAGGCCAAGACTGGTAAAACATCCAAATTTTGACTACCAGAAGGAACATTTTATACAAGCTGCAGAAAAGAAAGTCACTTCAACACAGCTGACACATTGAGCAAGACAGATCTGCAAATATTCTCAAAAAAAAAAAAATCCTTTGAGCATCAACACTATTGTTCACTCCATGTGAAAATATGAGTTTCTCTACAATTCAGTCTGCTCCTGAAATTCACAAATTCCTGCCTTTTTTTTTTTTTAATCATTCAATCTAGGTAACTAATTTATCTCTGAATCTGGGATTTAGTCATTGGTTGAATTTTTTTTTTAAAGGCAAAATCGGATGTACTCAAAGGGATGCCACAGGAAGGGTGCTTCAGTCTATAAAGTGTATGGCTAAAAGTCTGTGTCAATAACTGCATTCAGCCCAGTCTAAAAAGCCACATTCCCTTCCACCCCCTTCCCCAATTAACTGATTCGCAACTAATTCTGAGAGTCATAAGGAAAAAGATCAGAAGCTCTTAATTAGCATGGGTTACTATAGTATGATGAAACAAGCCCTGCCACTCATCAAAGAACATAATACATACATTGTTTCCACCATATTTTAAATCAAGACTTCAGAACAGGGTAAATTATTCTTTATTTCTCCTCTAGCAAAAAAGTCTGCATCCCACAATGCTCTCACAATGAGCAGATGGACATTTGACAGGAAAATCAAATCCTGACACTCTAGGATTTTAATACATGTAGTCAACTCTGTTATCACTCAGATCAAGGGATCTTGGCCAACAACTTTGACGGGAAATAAAATCAAGCCTGTATTGGACATGAACAGTTACATTGCATGACTATCTCCAGACGTGATGAAGGATAACACAGTTCAGAGTTCAATGCTGTAGTGAAACTGAAGATTCAGCCCACAGCCTGAATTCATTGCCAACATCTAGGGGCAGATCAAGGGTATAGATTGCCCCATGCCAGCAGCATATCCTTCCTACAGTGCTGCAAAAAGCTCCACCAGAGCCCTTCTGCTACCCAGCTGAGTCTGTGCTTCAGTATGACTCTCATTTCTTCCAACTCCCAGGAACCAGAATATGCAGTGCTTTTTGATTGCTTCATTCAGGATTTAGCTTTTGTGGCATTGCCCATTTTTAAATACACATTGGGGAATAGATGGATAGGATGACAATTTTGCGTGTCCGTGCAATATAATTCTTTATGGAGCAAGCTACCAGATTTTAGTATTTCTAATTTACAAGAATGCTTTTATACCTTTCATCAGCATCAGACACTGAAGCTAACTTTCAGAAGCAGCTAGAAGTAAATAGCTATAGATTTTAGAATGGTTAGAAGAGGAATGCACTTCAGGGAATTTCAAATTCAATAGAAGTCTATTTGAGCTTTCGGTTCTTTTATCCGGGCATCTTTTAGAGCCAACTAGGAACACTACAGAATGAGTGCAGGAAAGTTTTCCCTCCCCGGTCATCCAATCAAATTGAGTAGGTCAGCTTTAGAAAGGAAAGCGTTCTTCTGTTTTCCTTTGAGACTCATACTCATGCATTGATGCGATATTCTGGTTTGTGCTTATTCTCTATTCTTCTATTAGCACAAGAGGACCCAGGCTCAAGAATACTGGTCTTTTGTTTGATCTCTCTCACAGTAGTAAAATCAGAGCAAATGCAGGATTCAGCAGAAGAAAAGGTCCATAAAGAGCTTTAGAGACTTGTGGATTCCACTGATTTCCATGGCAGTAACAGAAAACAAGATCGGCCTTATTCAATTTCCTTCTACAGTGCATTGCTTCCTTCCTATGGTAGATGGCACTAGCAGCACCTATTACCAAGCTTATCACTTTCCACCTAAAACGTTGGGTTTAGTTGTTTATAGCTTTGCCAAGTATCAGTAGTTTGCCCTTAGATTTTGTTTCCAGGCCAAGTATCATGTCAGCTTGAAATCTGGGGAGGAGGGGCAAGAGAAGGAAAGGAACAGATTTCAACAAAAATAGTTCAGCTGGGTAGTCAGAATTGGCTGAGACTGTGTTTGCCTGTGTTAAAAAAAAAAAGTAACATTTTGTTAAAAGTTCTAGCAATTTGTTCTTTGAAGTAGGGACTTGAATTTCAGGTAGGCAAGGATGGGAAGTGGAGAGTGCCAGCCACTGTATCAAGAACGTGGCTTTTTCATCCTTTTGAAAAATCCACACAAATTTGTGTATGTTTTAAGTTCACAAAGACTACAGTGTGAAGCTCCTGAGCAGAGGCCGAGATCCTAGCAGTATATTTTCCCATCTGGTCCATCTGTACCCAAGCATGCTTTAACCCCATCTGAGCAAAAGCATTTTTGGAATGTCAGCGGTTGGCTGCTGAGGGCTGTGTTTGATCTCAGTTCAGGTGCGTACACAGAGGCCGAGACGCCTATCGCCTGTGTGCTTTCAAGGAGCACCCATCCTGGAACCATTTTCTGCAGACAAGGAACACACACGTGTACACACACACACAGAGCAGGAACAGCAACCAGACATGCTCTCAGGGAGGGCTTTGAAGGAGCTAGCTGAGAATGGGGGGAAACCCAGAGGTAAAGGGAAGTGCAAAAGGAATATGAGATTATGGGGTGACCCGTCTGTGAACAAGAGAAGAAACTTGAATTCTGAGACCCAGAGGGGTCTGAAAGCGGGATTTAAACAAGCACAGGTGCTAAGTACAGCAGTACATACCCAAACCTCAGGATATTCAGACACCTGTCACTCAGCATTAGAGAGACAGAAAAGACCATTTAGTCATCAAAATGTTTGCTGCTTCAGTAGAGCACTGAACAAATAAGAGCCTTTTAACCCTGTTCTGATACACGGACAATGTCATCTTCATCCTTTCTCCAGTAGTATCCTGTTACTGACTAGCTAACGCTGAAAGGTTTGTACTCAACACACAATTTCTTATGGACTCCATTTTGAGGTACTTGACTTTCCTGTGCGTTGAATAAGGAGCCTCAACAGATAACACAGGAGGTGGCAGGCAGCCAACAGGAGCGCTATTTCCACACAATGTTGAACTGACCAAGTCTTTTCATGGATACGGCCTTGGGTCTGGGAGGGAGGAGGCAAACGTGTCCAGACAATGACTGAGAAGGAGACCTTCTCCAGGTGGCAGAAGGGACAACTGGAACCAACAAACAGAGGAAGTTGAGACAGAGCAAAGAGCCACACAGCCAGGGAGTGTGTGGGGCTGAGAACAGATGAGGAGCAAGACTCAAACACTCTGAAAGGCAGAGAAGAACAGACATTGGCAACAAAGATGAATGTGATTAGGAGGCTGGGTACAGCAAAAATAAAAGGCGCTGGCTGAACAAACTGATTAAGGGTAGGAGCAGCAAAGCAGAGAGCTGGAAGAGGGTTGGAGACTGGGTAATAAGCCTGAGGGGAAAAACATATTGAGGTAAAGTGGCAGACAGAGTGAAGAAAAATGGGATTTTTTCTGAGGAGTGGTAGGCTTGGCAGGGAACTAGGATAAGGTGGAGAAGGATACTAAATTAGGGGGAGAGCTGAGCCCACGAGTCTAGGGCATTGGACTAGAACTTGCACTATCAGGGGACTGTGCCCCCGAGGAGAAACCTGAGGAGCGGTGTATGCAGCTGGTTGAGAAACCAAACTGAACTTGAAACAAAGGACCAATGTGAGGGGAGAGGCAAGAGTAGGGCCAAGAGAGACTAAAAGGAACAGGACAAGATTCCCACCTAATAAGCTTACTCCCCTCTCCAGAGATGAGAGTTTCACTCTTCTGCTGAAGCAACATGAAGCCTCCAGCACAGCAACATGCAACTTGGAAACCTCTGTCCCAAGCTTATTCTTCAGTCAGGTTAAAAGTTTTCAGAATGCCCTGAAGAATGCCTGTGACTTTGTATTTCCCTCAGTGTGCGATTCCTCAAAACACTTCCCTCTATAACCCCATTCAAGTCCTACAAGCTTCTAGCCCTCTCCCCTGCAAAGGTCTATTTCCCCCTAACATCAGGCGCAGAGGAAGAACTATCTGCCAGGAAGAACTTCATTTTCTTACATGACATGCAAGGGAATGGATTCAAGTTCTCGCTGACGAAGCTGCATTAACTAGCATCCCAGTACATGGACTACCATTACAAATGCATGCAGTATGGAATCCAGATCCATATCCAGCTCTGGAACAGACAGAAAATTTTAACAAAAATGAACATCAGCCTTTCAGGTATCAAAGTAAGATACTAAATAGTAATATTCTTAGCCCCAGTTTGGGAGCTCTCTTTTCCCACAGGGCACATGGCATTTGGAAAAGAGCCTTCTGAATCCAAAAGGAAACAAAGGAACAGAAAGTAGAAATAGACTGAGATGCCACAGGCTCTGTTGGCAATGCTCCTTTTCTAGCTTCAGCCTTGGAGACTTGGCCTGAACTGGTTCCATTTTCAAGGCTGAAGTATCCACTGTTACCAGTACTGACTTCTTTACTGAACTTACTAATTTTCTCTTTATTTTAAGGGCAGGTAGGTCTGTTTTTCACCATCACTGGGGCATACCACTTCCTGCTTCACAGTCAGGAAACCATTCCTCTGAAGGAAAGCAAGGATTGGCAAGGTGTACCCACCTCAAGCCTGTAGGCAAACATCAGAGCCCAGTGCTACCAAGAAGAAAACCAGCATCTGCCATACTATTTGAGATGTGTGAGAGTGTATTGGGTTTGCGTGGCAAGGGTTCGGTAGCAGGGGTGGGCTACAGGGGTGGCTTCTGTAAGAAGATGCCAGAAGCTTCCCTCATGTCTGATAGAGCCAGTGCCAGCAGGCTCCAAGATGGACCCACCACTGGCCAAGGCTGAGCCAATCAGTGACAGAGGTAGTGCCTCTGTGATAACATATTTAAGAAGGGGGAAAAACTGCTGCGCAACACCAGCAGCAGTCAGAAGAGAGGATTGAGAATATGTGACAGAAACAACCCTGCAGCCACCAAGGTCAGTGAAGAAGGAGGGGGAGGAGGTGCTCGAGGCACCGGAGCAGAGATTCCCCTGCAGCCTGTGGTGAAGACCATGGTGAGGCAGATGGTCCCCCTAGAGTCCCTGGAGGTCCACAGTGGAGCACATATCCACTCTGCAGCCCATGGAGGACCCCATGCCAGAGCAGGTGGATGTGCCCTGAAGGAGGCTGTGACCCTGCGGAGAGCCCATGAGGGAGCAGGCTCCTGGCAGGACCTGTGGCCCCATGAAGAGGAGCTCACGCTGCAGCAGGTTTTCTGGCAGGACCTGTGACCCCACGGGGGACCCACACTGGAGCAGGTCGTGAAGAACTGCAGCCCATGGGAAGGACCCATGTTGGAGAAATTCATGGAGGACTGTCTCCCGTGGGTGGGACCCCACATAGGACAACTTAGTAACTTCTGTTAAGTTCAACATGGCATCATGGTGAGGCACTATGGTTGGAAGCAGTAGCTCTTTTCATTTCAATCACACAGCTAATAAACTTCAACCCCTTTCTAAGTAGATGCTACTTATCAGTACTGCTCACACCAATTTTAAGAAAGTTGTCCTGCTTGGAAGCTGCTTTTCAAACACTATAGTCACTAGTACTAGTATACGAGTACCTCATTTGTGACAAGGAAAACTAGGGACATCTTTAGGAGAGGTTATATTAGTCACAGTAATTGTGTAACTCTAACACATAAGATTCTTTATTTCATTAAAAAATGTATGTCATATTATGTGCTGCTGGCATATAAAAATTAGTGGGGCTCCCCTTTTTAAAGAGCTGTTGTTCCTCTGTTGTAAACATAAGCAAGCCCTACATATTTGTCTGGCAATACTGCTCAGAGCAATGAGATCTGCAGCCTTGCAAGGAAATACTAGGTCCCACTGAGGTGAAAATATGGCAGGGTAAAAATAACTGCACAAGTGCCAGTAAATCAGCACCTATAAATTATAATCATCTGAGAAGTGAAGTGTATTCAAAGGGAATATTTCACAAAAGTGATGGAATGGTGATCAGAATAGTGTGTGATGTTCTCAGGAGTTTTGAGAAAAGCAGGCTGTGACAAAAATCTTGAGAGTACTTTGCACAGATGAGAGCTCCAAGCAATTTGGAAAGAGACAACCAAAATATGAAAAACAGTGACTAAGCTATTTTCTATGAAGTGAAACAAACAAGTGCATCAGAGAAATGAGGTCTACAGATTTATTGAGACTCTCTGCATTGCTGATCCTCTATTTCACATCATAGATGGTTCTGCTGTGCTCTGAAATGCTAACTGGAAACTTCTTTAGCAGCATTGTTAAATCACCAGAGAAAAGGGTTCATACTAATGGCTTTTGAAAGTCAGATAAACCACCTAAGAAAACTGCTGAGAGGTTCACAGAATCACAGAATGGTCAAGGTTGGAAGTGACGTCTGGATGTCACCAGTTTCCAGTGAGTAGAAGGGCTGATTTTACTTCCGATCATAATAAAGGGACTTTTGATTTGCATTTACAAGAAGTAATGGATACTATGACCACGACTAGAGGGGCCCTGCCTCCGGCCAGGTGGAGGAAAGGGACAACCGGGTTTACTGGACTGTGTGGATTCGATGGCCTGGCACATCAGACCCACAGGAGTATAAGGCTCTGGTGGACACTGGTGCACAGTGTACCCTAATGCCATCAAGCTATACAGGGGCAGAACCCATCTGTATTTCTGGAGTGACAGGGAGATCCCAACAGCTAACTGTATTGGAGGCTGAAGTGAGCCTAACTGGGAATGAGTGGCAGAAGCACCCCATTGTGACTGGCCCAGAGGCTCCGTGCATCCTTGGCACAGACTACCTCAGGAGAGGGTATTTCAAGGACCCAAAAGGGTACTGGTGGGCTTTTGGTATAGCTGCCTTGGAGACAGAGGAAATTAAACAGCTGTCCACGTTGCTGGGTCTATCGAAGGACTATTCTATTGTGGGGTCGCTGAGGGTCGAAGAACAACAGGTACTGATTGCCACCACAGTGGTGCACTGGTGGCAATATCACACCAACCAAGACTCCCTGATTCCCATCCATAAGCTGATTCGTTGACTGGAGAGCCAAGGAGTGATCAGCAAGACTCACTCACCCTTCAACAGTCCCATATGGCCAGTGCGAAAGTCTAATGGAGAGTGGAGACTAACAGTAGAGTATTGTGGCCTGAAGGAAGTCACACCGCCGCTGAGTGCTGCCGTGCCGGACATGCTAGAACTTCAATACAAACTGGAGTCAAAGGCAGCCAAGTGGTATGCCACAACTGATATCGCTAATGCGTTTTTCTCAATCCCTTTGGCGGCAGAGTGCAGGCCACAGTTTGCTTTCACTTGGAGGGGTGTCCAGTACACCTGGAACTGACTGCCCCAGGGGTGGAAACACAGCCCCACCATTTGCCATGGACGAATCCAGACTGCACTGGAACAGGGTGAGGCTCCAGAACACCTGCAATACATTGATGACATTGTCATATGGGGCACCACAGCAGAAGAAGTTTTTGAGAAAAGGAAGAAAATAGTCCAAATCCTGCTGAAAACCAGTTTTGCCATAAAACAAAGTAAGGTCAAGGGACATGCATAGGAGATCGAGTTTTTAGGAATAAAATGGCAAGATGGACGTCGTCAGATCCCAATGGGTGTGATCAACAAAACAACAGCCATGTCTCCACCAACTAGCAAAAAGGAAACACAAGCTTCCTTAGGTGTTGTGGGTTTTTGGAGAATGCGTATTCCAAATTACAGTCTGCTTGTAAGCCCTCTCTATCAAGTGACCCAGAAGAAGAAGGATTTCAAATGGGGCCCTGAGCAACGACAAGCCTTTGAACAAATTAAAGAGGAGATATTTCATGCAGTAGCCCTTGGGCCAGTCCGGGCAGGACAAGATGTAAAAAATGTGCTCTACACCGCAGCCGGGGAGAATGGCCCTACCTGGAGCCTCTGGCAGAAAGCACCAGGGGAGACTCGAGGTGGACCCCTAGGGTTTTGGAGTCAGGGATACAGAGGATCCGAGGCCCGCTATAGTCCAACTGAAAAAGAGATATTGGCAGCATATGAAGGGGTTCGAGCTGCTTTGGAAGTGATTGGTACTGAAGCACAGCTCCTCCTGGCACCCCGACTGTCGGTGCTGGGCTGGATGTTCAAAGGGAGGATCCCCTGTACACATCATGCAACTGATGCTACGTGGAGTAACTGGGTCGCACTGATCACACAATGGGCTCGAATAGGAAACCCCAGTCGCCCAGGAATCTTGGAAGTGATCATGGACTGGCCAGAAGGCAAAGATTTCGGAATATCGCCAGAGGAGGAGGTGACACGTGCTGAAGAGGCCCCACTGTATAATAAACTGCCAGAAAATGAGAAGCAATATGCCCTGTTCACTGATGGGTCCTGTCAGCTTGTGGGAAAGCATTGGAGGTGGAGGGCTGCTGTGTGGAGTCCTATAAGACAAGTCACAGAACCTGCTGAAGGAGAAGGTGAATTGAGTCAGTTTGCAGAGGTGAAAGCCATCCAGCTGGCTTTAGATATTGCTGAACAAGAAAAATGGCCAGTACTTTATCTCTGTACTGACTCATGGATGGTGGCAAATGCCCTGTGGGGGTGGTTGCAGCAATGGAAGCAGAACAACTGGCAGCACAGAAGCAAACCTATCTGGGCTGCCGCATTGTGGCAAGATATTGCTGCCCGGGTGGAGAACCTGGTTGTAAAAGTCTGTCACGTAGTTGCTCACATATCCAAGAGTCGGGCCACTGAAGAACATCAAAACAACCAGCAGGTGGATCAGGCTGCTAAGATTGAAGTGGCTCAGGTGGATCTGGACTGGCAACATCAGGGTGAATTATTTACAGGTCGGTGGGCCCATGACACCTCAGGCCATCAAGGAAGAGATGCAACATCTAGACGTGCTCGTGATCGAGGGGTGGACTTGACCAGGGACACTATTGCACAGGTTATCCATGAATGTGAAACATGCGCTGCAATGAAGCAAGGCGAGCGGTTAAAGCCTCTCTGGTATGGAGAACGGTGGCTGTAATACAAATATGGGGAGGCCTGGCAGATCGATTATATCACACTCCCACAAACCCGCCAAGGCAAGTGCCATGTGCTCACCCTGGTGGAAGCAACCACTGGATGGCTGGAAACATATCCCATGCCCCACGCCACCGCCCGGAACACTATCCTGGGCCTTGAAAAGCAAGTCTTATGGCGACCTGGCACCCCAGAAAGAATTGAGTCAGACAACGGGACTCATTTCTGAAACAACCTCATAGACACCTGGGCCAAAGAGCATGGCACTGAGTGGGTACATCACATCCCCTATCATGCACCAGCCTCTGGGGAAAATCGAACGATACAATGGACTGTTAAAGACTACGCTGAGAGCGATGGGTGCTGGGACGTTCAAACATTGGGACACATATTTAGCAAAGGCCACCTGGTTAGTCAACACTCAGGGATCTGCCAATCGAGCTGGCCCTGCCCAGTCAAAACTTTTACGTACTGTAGAAGGGGATAAAGTCCCTGTAGTGCACTTAAAAAATATGTTGGGGAAAACAGTTTGGGTTATTGCTGCCTCGGGCAAAGGCAAACCCATCCGTGGAATTGCTTTTGCTCAAGGACCTGGGTGCACTTGGTGGGTGATGCGGGAGGATGGGGAAGCCCAATGTGTACCTCAAGGGGATTTGAGTTTGGGTGAGAATAGCCAATGAATTAAATTGTATGATGTTAATTACTATATAATACTGTATGTCATCACTTCTATGGTGGCTATATGCCATATCAACAGTATCACAGTAAGAATCACCTAGATTAATGAAGAATGAACTTTGATGAAACCGAGCAAAATGCAGTGATGATAGAACCGTACAAGGGCAGCGGTGATGGGACCAGAACTGGCTTCAGCATGCAACAATGCGACACCACACACCATCTCTCCTGCCCTGAAGGACTGTTATGACAGATGGAGCCCAGAGTCATGGACTAAATGAACTCAACAAACATTTTAGAGGGGTGGCCCATAGACAAAGGGAATGATATCTGTGTGTATATATCAAAAGACAGGAAAAGTGGCGGTGATTAATAGGAATGTATTGGAAAGTGTGGGACCTCAGCATGATGTAAATGGTATAGAATAAGGGGTGGATACTGTCCTGGTTTCGGCTGGGATAGAGTTAATTTTCTTCCTAGTAGCTGGTACAGTGCTGTGTTCTGGATTTAGGATGAGAATAACATTGATAACACACCGATGTTTTAGTTGTTGCTAAGCAGTGCTTACACTAGTCAAGGACTTTCCAGCTTCCCATGTTCTACCGACTGAGAAGGCTGGAGGTGCACAAGAAGCTGGGAGGGGGCACAGCCAGGACAGCTGACCCAAACTGGCCAAAGGGATATTCCATACCATATGACGTCATGCTCAGTACATAAACTGGGGGAAAGCTGGCTGGGGGGGCCGCTGCTCTGGGTCTGGCTGGGCATCGGTCGGCAGGTGGCAAGCAACTGCATTGTGCATCACTTGTTTTGAATATTCTTTTATCATTATTATTATTATTATTATTATTATTATTATCCCTTCCTTTTCTGTCCTATTAAACTGTCTTTATCTCAACCCACGAATTTTACTTTTTTTTTCCTGATTCTCTCCCCCATCCCACTGCAGGGGGGAGTGAGTGAACAGCTGTGTGGTGTTTAGCTGCCTGCTGGGTTAAACCACAACACTAACTCAGCCACACTGGTCTGCGTCACAAGACTAGGGGGAACGGCAGCTACCCCATATGCCATATGACAGAATCACAGAATGGTTGAGGTTGCTGAATACAAGAAGACAGTTAATATCGTATATTTTCTCTCAGTGTTGATATTTCACCTATAAATCTTGGCAATATTGAAAAACAAACAAACAAAGGAACAATGCAAAATTGTAACTTTGTAGTTCAGCTTCAGTTGAGAGAAAAAAATGTAATATCTAATATTTATGTTCTTTTAACATTTGGAGCAGGCTGCTCAAACAGAACCACAATAACCTAGTAAGATAGAGAAATTCAAATTAAAAAACAGCACGATGTACATTTGCACATATTCTGTAGGGATTTAGATCCTATGCAACCAGAGATATCAGTGATTCAGCACACACTGTGAATTAAAAAGAGAACTTTGCCCAAAACATATAAATAAGTTTTTCTTACAAGTAGCATTGCAGTTTAGTACATACCCCAGCTTATATTGTATACTCCAGGCGCTTAAGTCTACAAGGTCAATGATTCAGCTACACTGCCAGAAGTCTCCCTTGTGACAAGTCACCTTGTTCCCAGATGGTTATGAAACAAGAGCATTGACGCTCTGTCAGAAATCTGTTGGGTTTTTTCTCTCTCTTAATGTTTAGTCAAGTTAGAGCTACAGAAGTGTGTGAATGACAGCCCTGGTGACTGTACTCCTTTGTGAATTCACAAAAAGGTTCAGCCTGAGCAGAACTGGCACCAACCTCCCAACACTGTTTTATCAGCATCCGTCAGCCCTGGCCTGCAGTGACCTCTTCCAGCAGTGAGCTTCCTTAAATCCAGTTTTGGTAGCAGTTTCTGTGATGGCCAAGGCTTGCAATACTGACAGCTCTGTTGATGTGGCCAGCTAAATCAAGATCACCAGCATATTTCACATAGTTCTCCAAACAGTAGATAGACGGTAATTGTTGGTCATTATCTATCCAACCTGGAATCAGTTATTAACTGATTTTTATGTCCATAACAACTGTTATTTGCATCTATATTGGTATCTTTTTAAAGACAGCCCAGGGAGCTATTCCTAGCACGATGTTCAGGCCTTGATATTAGTAGATAAATTATTCCATAAAGCAATTAAAACTCTGCAAACAGCAGGAAGAAATCCAAAGGGATTGCCTAAAATGCGCTGGCAATGTGAGCTAGCAGCCCAGAAAGCCAATGGTGTCCTGGGCTGCATCAAAAGAAGCGTGGCCAGCAGATCGAGGGAAGTGATTTTCCCCCTCTACTTGGCTCTCATGAGACCCCACCTGGAGTACTGTGTTCAGCTGTGGGGCCCCCACCATAAGAAAGACGTGGACCTGCTTGAGCGGGTCCAGAGGAGGGCCACCAAGATGATCAGGGGGCTGGAGCACCTCCCCTATGAGGACAGGCTGAGAGAGTTGGGGTTGTTTAGCCTAGAGAAGAGAAGGCTCCAGGGAGACCATATAGCAGCCTTCCAGTACTTAAAGGGGGCCTACAGAAAAGATGGAGAGGCACTCTTTATCAGGGAGTGTAGCGATAGGATGAGGGGTAACGGTTTTAAACCCACCACAAGCATAGATTTAGATTAGATATTAGGAAGAAATTCTTTACTGTGAGCGTGGTGAGACACTGGAACAGGTTGCCCAGAGAAGTTGTGGATGCCCCATCCCTGGAAGTGTTCAAGGCCAGGCTGGATGGGGCTTTGAGCAACCTGATCTAGTGGAAGGTGCCCCTGCCCATGGCAGGGGGGGTTGGAACTAGATGATCTTTAAGGTCCCTTCCAACCCAAACCATTCTATGATTCTATGATTCTATGATTAAAACCAAAAATTATCCTGTGAAGACTACTGTCTCCAAGCTCCCTTGTTGTTCAGTGGTGAGAGAGACATTTTCTTGGGCACAGTTCAAAACAAGACCAACTTTAGTCACCCTGTATCTTCCTCTAGAAGAGTCCCAGTGGAAGAAGCCTAGGGTTATCAGTTTTATTAGGCTTAAGTTAACAGGATGTAAAAGACCCTTTAAGAGGCACTTTGTACAGTAAGAAGAACAACAGGAGCTTTGTGGGATTTTTTTTTTTGTTTTTACATTATTTTTGACTGCTCAAAAATATTCTGTAATTCTGCAGATCCATAAAATTTTAATTCTCAATGAATAACACTGTCAAATTTCTTATAGGAGAAATTTGTAGGGAAAGATGTTATTTTTAATTGGGCGTGCCCCAGGGTACGATGTCCCTGTAACTTCCTCTGCCATTTTGTTATTTCCCCAGGCCTACCTGACAACAACTGCCGTTTCAGTCTGACAGCCCAACACATCTGCAGCAGGGAAACGCAACAACAAGAGTCGGAGAACAAGACAACACTTATTTTGACATGATTGCCATATATAAAAAAATTAAAAAGATTTCATGTCTGGTTATGGGCACATGAGGTATATAACTAGGTAAACTTAAGTCTTGGGTGGGGAACAAGGGAAAGGAGGAAGGAAGAGCACTGCCTGCCTGCACTCACTAATTCCACAATTATACTGCAGGCACTGTTGGGATCCCCTGTTGCAGCGGCCCACACCCGGCTACCTTTACTTTGTAGCAGCTTACCGGTTTACCCTATTCCACTCTGTCACTTACTCACAATAAACCTCATATTAAGCTGCAATAGCTTAGTCATTACAATATTTTGACTCAAATAGTATAACAAAATTCTACCAATAGAACTAATATTCTTAGACCATCATGATTATAGCATGGAAATTCCCATATATTTTGAGGCAAAAAAAAACCAACAAAAAACAATTTAGAAACTATTAGTTTGAGATGCACGTAAAGAAATTGTATGATCTATAAAAAGCTTATTAATAAAATGCTTTACACTACTAAAGTAAAATATGCTAATTAAACCTCTCAGTGGCCATTTCATAATTAGACATATATATTATTCATAGTGTTGTGGTTATTGGAAATACCTGAGATATGTTCCCCAAGCCTTACAATATTTTTTTAATATTATAAAACTGTATTTTTCTAGTGCAAGTGCTTAGTGGTAAAGAAATTAAACAGCTTATAGAAAACAAAATGAATATACTGATTTTGAAACACAAGTACTTCTGATACATAAGTGACAAAACTGGATGGAAATATAATAATCTGGTTAAACATTGGTTAAAAGATAGTAGACCAGATTCTGATCCCACACACATTATCCACAGGAGTTGAGCGTGGATGGCATGCTAGTACATCCTGATGCTCCAAACCATGCACATGCATCTTGAGGCACCTTAAATGCTTCCCATGAAGAAACCTGAAGTGATACAGAATCCAAATAGCTCTTACTGCAAAGTAAGCATGATATATTAGTCCTCCATGGAATGTAAGAATTTTTCGATGTGGTCTGAGTGATTTTATGATAATGGCAGAGATATTTACAGGAATATAAAATGGTTACATTGAGGGGATTGTCTTAAAATATTTCCATGATGCTTAGAATTCTTCCCATATATATCAGAGTTATAGATATCAGATATCCTGCAGTTGTCAAGCAGCTGGAAGGATAGCCTGTTATACATTACAGAATGAGAAACAAGTTTAATTGGTTCCTTATAAAGAGGCGATCTTGGCCTTCATATATAATTTGGGTTATAATTCACTGGAAGCAGCCTAAATGGGGTTTTTCTGTTATTTTAATCACCACGAGTTCGTTCAAACAAAGCCTTCATTCAGATCAATTAATAATCCTATCTGGTAATATTTCATGCATTTCATCTAAACTTTCTAGACAACTGGCTAGCTACAGGGGAATGGAAATTTGTAATGCCAGTGCAGTGTTCTCCACAGCAATACCAGAATGTAAAGCAAATGGCACACCTTTGACAACTTTTCCTCATTTGGGTTCCTGTTTATCCTATTCATGCAACAAGTTGATTCTTAAGACCTCTTATACATTGATTGCTTAATTTTTCCTTTCTGACAAGCATTCAGCATGTGATAACATCTAGCTGTTTGTTAGCTTGTTCTCTTTGTCAGATCCTTTGAACTGATTAAACAGCTTAGCAAACTGATTTTTCATCATGTTCAAAGCTGAAACCTGCTCCATCACTTTCCGTTGAAGAAGATAAGATTACAAAGGTGCCAACGCATTAGTGACCTCTGAAAAATCTCTACCATTCCTACCTTTCTCTGCTATTGCATTTCACATCTTCTCTGCAAATCACTTACCGTCAGTGGTACTGCCATTTCTTCTGAAAAAAAAAATTATATGCAACTAATTATACACGCTACACTGGTGCTAAGAAACACTGTGGTGTTTCACTGTGGCAAAACAGTTGTTTCAAACAACTGGTAGGTCCGGTTCCAACATCACTGATATTTCTTAAGTTAGAATTTCAAGGTCCACAGTTCCTGCAAAAAGTCCTACTCAAGTAAACCAAATATCCTGTTTAGAGACTATGTAGTTATATTAAATTATGTTTCCCATAAAAAGATAAACCAAAGGCATAGGGATTAACACAACCACTCCTTGGCAAAGCTTTTTAAGAAGCTAGCAAAAATTAATTTGACAGATACCCATGTGGTATAAAAGCAGCATGATGCTGCTCCCTCCTCAGCACATGATCTTAGGTTCCTACAGCAGTTTACAATGTGGTCTCCAATGCAATTCTGGCATTTTGTTTCCTTTGGTTTTGAAGATTTTCTTTCCGGTGTCACAGGGCTACTAAATACTGTTCAAGAAAAAATGGTTGCCAGAGCTAGAGGTGATTATTGCAATTCCAAAATAACTTTTTTTTAACCAACTCATTTCTCAGATGCTAAAATCTGAATGTAGCAAATAAATTGCATGTATATATATATATAGAACTGAAACCACTCTTTGGCTTGAAATTAACCAGGGACTTAACTATACATATGCTAAATTAGGTGCTAAGTACTCTGATTTGCCATCATTCTAATTTAAGGGAAATACATTTATCTGCAGGTGCTTGGAAATTAACCAAAAGATTTAGTGGTGCCTTGTCAAAAGCTCACTATACCTTTTCCATGGAATTTATGCAAGAGACGTATCCTCTTTCTAAATGCCAGACACTATCTATATAACTAATAGGTCACTGAGAATTTTAGTTTACATAAACAAGTTCAGCAGAACATGCAGAAGGTATTAGAGTTCAGTTTGCCGCCTGCTAGACCGAGGGAATATCATAGAACTGTAGAATAATGTGGGTTGGAAGGGACCTTTAAAGGTCATCTAGTCCAAGCCCCCTTGCAATGAGCAGGGACATCTTCAACTAGATCAGGCTGCTCAGAGCCCTGTCCAACCTGACCTTGAATGTTTCCAGGGATGGGTCATCCACCACCTCTCTGGGCAACCTGTGCCAGTGTTTCACCACCCTCAGCGTAAAAAATGTCTTCCTTATATCTAGTCTCAATCTATCTTCTTTTAGTTTAAAACCATTACCCCTTGTCCTGTTGCAACAGGCCCTGCTAAAAAGTTTGTCCCCATCTTTCTTATGTCCCCTTTAAGTACTGATAGGCTGCAATAAGGTCTCCCCAAAACCTTCTCTTCTCCAGGCTGAATAACACCAGCTCTCTCAGCCTTTCTTCATAGGAGAGGTGTTCCATCCCCCTGATCATTTTTGTGGCCCTCTTCTGGACCTGCTCCAACAGGTCCATGTCTTTCCTGTGCTGAGGGCTCCAGAGCTGGACACAGTACTCCAGGTGGGGTCTCACCAGAGCAGAGTAGAGGGGCAGAATCCCCTCCCTCGACCTGCTGGCCACGCTTCTTTTGATGCAGCCCAGGATATGGTTGGTTTTCTGGGCTGCAAGTGCACGTTGCTGGCTCATGTCCAGCTTTTCATCTACCAGTACTGTCAAGTCCTTCTTGGCAGGGCTGCTCTCAATCCCTTCATCCCCCAGCCTGTATTGATACCGGGGGTTGCCCCAATCCAGGTGCAGGACCTTGCATTTGGCCTTGTTAAACCTCATGAGGTTCACACAGGCCCACTTCTTGAGCTTGTCCACGTCCCTCTGGATGGCATCCTGTCCTACAGGCGTGTCAACCACACCACTCAGCTTGGTGTCACCTGCAAACTTGCTGAGGGTGCGCTCGATCCCACTGTCTATGTCACTGATGAAGATATTAAACAGTACCGGTCCCAATACGGACCCCTGCAGGATGCCGCTCATCACCAATCTCCATCTGGACATTGAGCCATTGACCACTACCCTCTGGATGCAACCATCCAACCAATTCCTCACCCTTTACCGGACAGTCCACCCATCAAAGCCATACCTCTCCAGTTTAGAGAGAAGGATGTTGTGGGGGACTGTGTCAAAGGCCTTACAGAGATCCAGATAGACGACATCTGTAGCCCTTCCCTTGTCCACTGATGTAGTCACTCCATCATAGAAGGCCAGTAGGTTGGTCAGGCAGGACTTGCCCTTGGTGAAGCCATGCTGGCTGTCTCGAATCACCTCCCTGCCCTCCATGTGCCTTAGCATAGCTTCCAGGAGGATCTGTTCCATCATCTTCCCAGGCACAGATGTGAGACTGACTGGCCTGTAGTTCCCCAGGTCTTCCTTTTTTCCCTTTTTAAAAATGGCGGTTATGTTTTCCCTTTTCCAGTCAGTGGGAACTTCACTGGACTGCCACGACCTCTCAAATACGATGGATAGTGGCTTAGCAACTTCATCTGCCAGTTCCTTCAGGACCCATGGATGGATCTCATTGGGTCCCATGGACTTGTGCACCTTCAGGTGCCTTAGATGGTCTCAAACCTGATGTTCTCCCACAGTGGGCAGCTCTTCATTCTCTCAGTCCCCGGCTGCCTTCTGCGGCTTGGGCGGTGTAGCTTGAGCACTGGCCGGTGAAGACTGAGGCAAAAAAGTCATTGAGTACCTTAGCCTTCTCCATATCCTGGGTAACCCCGTTTCGTTCCGGAGGGGGCCCACATTTTCCCTCGTCTTCCTTTTATCCCTGACATACCTATAGAATCTTCTTGTTGCCCTTGACGTCCCTGGCCAGATTTAATTCTATCAGGGCTTTAGCTTTCCTAACCTGATCCCTGGCTGCTCGGACAACTTCTCTGTATTCCTCCCAGGCTACCTGTCCTTGCTTCCACCCTCTGTAGGCTTCCTTTTTGTGTTTGAGTTTGTCCAGGAGCTCCTTGTTCATCCATGCAGGCCTCCTGGCGTTTTTGCCTGACTTCCTCTTTGTTGGGATGCATCGCTCCTGAGCTTGGAGGAGGTGATCCTTGAATACAAACCAGCTTTCTTGGGCCCCTCTTCCCTCCAGGGCTTTGTCCCATGGCACTCTACCAAGGAGATCCCTGAAGAGGCCAAAGTCTGCTCTCCTGAAGTCCAGGGTAGTGAGCTTGCTGTGCACCCTACCTCGGTGCCCTAAGGATCTTGAACTCCTCCATTTCGTGGTCACTGCAGCCCAGGCTGCCCTTGAGCTTCACATTCCCTACCAGCCCCTCCTTGTTGGTGAGAACAAGGTCCAACTTAGCACCTCTCCTCGTTGGCTCCTCTACCACTTGGAGAGGGAAGTTATCATTGACGCATTCCAGGAACCTCCCGGATTGCTTATGCCCTGCCGTGTTGTCCCTCCAACAGATGTCGGGGTGGTTGAAGTCCCCCATGAGGACCCGGGCTTGTGAGCGTGAGGCTGCTCCTATCTGTCTATAGAGGGCCTCATCTGCTTGGTCTTTACCTAGTCGGGTGGCCTGTAGCAGACCCCCACTGTAATGTCACCTGTCCCTGCCTTCCCTTTAATCCTGACCCACAAGCTCTCAGTCGGCTCCTCATCCATCCCCAGGCAGAGCTCCATGCACTCCAGCTGGTAGTAAATAACCTGTAAATCCTTGTACAATTTATCATTGTTCCATCTTACCCTCTTCACTGTACTTGCAGTATTATTTGCGCAACAGGTCCCAGACAAGATCAATACCCATTGCACTAGCAACTGTATCAACAAATATTAAAATAAAGAAGTCTGGGGGAAGAAAAGAGTGGAAAACATTATCATTCATACATTGTTTTCTTCACACTGTTTTCCATTACAAAGTATTATGTTGAAACCCCTCCCGTTAATAACTTCCTTGCGCAGACATCTATGGATTTGGATGGAGCCCTCAATTGAACAAGAAACCCCTCCTCCCCAATAAAAAAGGAGTAAGGCAGTTGAATTGCCAGTAATCACTGAGACATGGGACACTAAGAGATGACATTTTAAAAGCAGTAAGTCCTAACCTTTATTTGCTAAGATCAAAGGGTAATTTGAGTAACCATACTTTCCGGTGTACCTATTTCTCGGGTGCACGGACAAAATTTTTTTTTTAAACTCAGATCTTCTCACAGGTTCCATTTATAATGGAAAGCAAGGTGTATGCATACCTGCAAAAACATCTGCATTTAACAATGTGTATAAATGCTATTAAATTATATTAGTATTAATTAATGACAGTATATTACATTATTATATTAAATGCTAATATAAAATGCAGCCAGCAAATTGTTTAAGAAAAGGTGATCACCTCTGCTAATGATGAATCTTCCCTCAGCCTTAGGTAAGGATAAAAAGAAAAACCCTCCTGTCCTACTTATTTTGTGTTTAATTTGCCACTCAGGTTGCCAGAGGCTACTCTGAAAACAATTTGTTGCTTATTTCCTGCATTAAGTAATCCATCCTTCAGAGGAATTCTGGACCACCACCTAGAGCATGGCAAAGTGACATGAGGAAAATTTTTTCAAGAGATATTTGCTGAACAAAAAGATTTTCTGAGGAACAGATAAGAACAGGAAGAGGACTAAGATGTAGTATGTGGCCCAGAAGGCCAATGGCATCCTGGCCTGTATCAGAAATAGTGTGGCCAGCAGGAGTAGGGAAGTGATCGTGCCCCTGTACTCGGCACTGGTGAGGCCGCACCTCAAATACTGTGTTCAGTTTTGGGCCCCTCACTACAAGAAGGACGTCGAGGTGCTGGAGCGTGTCCAGAGAAGGGCAACGAAGCTGGTGAAGAGTCTAGAGCACAAGTCTTATGAGGAGCGGCTGAGGGAACTGGGGTTGTTTAGCCTGGAGAAAAGGAGGCTCAGGGGAGACCTCATCGCGCTCTACAACTACCTGAAAGGAGGTTGTAGCGAGGTGGGTGTCGGTCTCTTCTCCCAAGTAACAAGTGATAGGACGAGAAGAAACGGCCTCAAGTTGCACCAGGGGAGGTTTAGATCGGATATTAGGAAAAATTTCTTCATCGAAAGGGTTGTCAAGCATTGGAACAGGCTGCCGAGGGAAGTGGTTGAGTCCCCATCCCTGGAGGCATTTAAAAGACGTGTAGATATGGTGCTTCCGGACATGGTTTAGTGGTGGACTTGGCAGTGCTACGTTAACGGTTGGACTCAATAATCTTAAAGGTCTTTTCCAACCTATATGATTCTGTGATTCTACAAATATCAGGGAATTAAATGGGAGGGGAGAGGAAAGAAAGGGAGAAAATGCTGTGTTGAGGGAATGTAATCACCTGAGGGTGAGAGTTCAGGAGGCAATTGGAAAAGGCAGCTAGGATAAAGAGAGAGGAACTTGAAAGGAATCTGCAAAGAAACCACTGCAAAGAGTGAGGAAGAAGAAAAAGAGGAAGATGTAGTCATAGATAACTAGAGGACCTGGAAATTACTGGACAAGTAGCATGAATGAATAGACTGAGGGATGGGAAATTCTAACAGGATTCACTTCACTCTAAAAGGAGCATTCGCCATACCGAAGTGCCTCGGGAAGGTCCTACCTGCCTCCCTTTCTTTATGGCAGCCCAATCTTTCAGTGAGGGAGCCAGTCTACGAGGAGCTGATACGGAAGCCTTCCAAAACCTTCACCCAGGCTGCTGCAACAACAGACTGCCTCAAGACACCAAAAAGTCAGTGAAGAAGTTAGCAAAGTATGTTTTACTGACCACTGGTTAATATATTTCGTATTACCCCAAAAAATATACATGAAAATATGCGTGCTTACTTGATTGATCATATAGGGTTTTCTTAAACAATGCTATGCTCAGGTATGAACCCGCACTTTATTTCAATGCCAAATGGATTCCAAAGACTGAAAGCAAGGTTTTAGTGCATACATTGGAATCAATAAATACAGAAAAGATATTTTGTCATATATAAAAATATATATATACACCTATTTTTATCATGCTAAGATGCTAAACACTGACACAAATATAACTCCACAATATTTTATAGTTTTTGTCATGCAGAGTTTAAAGTTGCAAGAGCATGTGTCAGCTGTAGGAGGTGCAAATGTGTTATTTCTGACACTAGATGGCAGGAGATTGAAGTAAATTATTTCCAGTGGGTCAGAGTAGCCTTCTTAATAAATCAGTTTAAAAAACAAATGCCTGCCGTTTTGTAAATCGGGTAATAAAATCAAATTGAAAGATATAGTGAGGATTCTGGAATAAAGCAGAACAGACTTTACGTCTTCAAAGTTAAGATGTTCCTTGGAGAACGACTGTCTGTTCAAATACACACATATAATCTCAGTAATTAGATGGAGTTCATCATGTGTTAAAAAAATGGTGGAACTGATTCTACAAATTTCAAACCCCAGTGAAGTTTTCCCAGATGTGATTAGAAGCCAGTGGTGTATTTAGAAACCAAATTACATGTAAGAAAGTTGTGAAACCTCAAACCTCAGAGTCCATGTTTGTTAGAAAGAGATCAGGATGAAACCTAATGGGAGAGACAGACCATTCCACACCAAGTAAAGGCTTTTTGTATCTTCTACTAAAGTGCTAGTTGGTGCAGCTAAAGGAAGTAAGCTGGACTAGAGGGACTGAGGTTCTGATAGGCCCTTTAGATAGGTTTGTACCCACCCTTTGCTCCCTTCTAAAAGTTTATTCTTCATAGTCTCTGGCTTAAACCTTCATTGGTTTTGGGCAGGAATCTGCAGTGTTATCAGTGCAAAGGGGCTTCTTAATGCAATTCTGACAAGTATCCCTCGTGATTTGTCACACAGCATTGTGTTGTCTGAGGTGGATAGAGGTACTACGACAGCCTTCCTACAAAGCTGGTAGGTTCTTTGGGCTGCACGGAGCCACTCACCCCTTACAACAGCTCTTGCTTTAGCACTGGACTTGCAAATAGGCAGTGCCTTCTCCAGCTCTTCAAGCCCATGAGGCTGATGTGCTGCAGGAAAGCTGGAAAATGAGAAATATCAGGTATGTCTTATGGGTGGGGGATTTTTTAATACGTTTATTTTTTTAAAAATAGTAATTCCTGATAGGATTGGTTCTGTCAATTTTCATTATTTTCTAGAGGTGTTGCTGTCACTTGCAAGCAAACCTCAGGACAAGCAGGAGAGGTGCATATCCACACGTTTAGTATGAGAGAGATTGTAAAGAAGGGAATGGGGCATTTTTACCGAGAAGTTTCAGTGGTTAAAGTAAGTAGTTGCTGGTCAACTGCCAAAAGAAGGCCCTGAAGCTTTGTCTGCAATTACCTATCTCATGCCACAAGTGATCTGCACTAGCTAGGAAGACAGAGTATGTCTCTACAGCTATACGGGGCTACTCTGCAAAAACAGCACAGTGAGTTGTGGTGATATATTGTCATTCTGATTCTTTGAACTTTGAATGTCATTGAATGCTTGGAAGGATACAAGACTCCAAAAGACATCCTCACTTTTGCATTCATTAAGTGTTTTGTCAGTCTGTTTCTTTATCAGAAGTATGTTTTATAGCAGTTACTAGCTACATCCATCACACAAGGTTGTAGTTAAGATAATACAGAGCCAGTTAAGACTAGCTGGCACTTTTCACTTTTCGTTAAGTGCTCTTTGAAAATGGTGAGTGTCATTATACCTCTTTTCTAGACAGGGAAACTTAAGCTGAGGAAGATGATGTAATTTGTGCAGGGTCATCAGCAGGCTAGCAGCAAGTTCCAGTCAAAAAGTTAAGTCCCTCAGACTCCTGGCCCCAGATTCTAGCCACTGTCTCCCAACAGCACAGTAAATACCCATAAATAGATTTTGGTTTCTTGTGTCATCTAGTAATTTTGCTTTCATATCGATATTTTATATGTAGCGGGGGATTAGGAGGTCAACTGTCCCCTGGTAGTGGAATTGGGCTAGTCCCAATCTCCTACTAAACCACCTCATCTGATGGTCCCTTCCACATTTATTGTGGATCCTATCAAACACAGGATACTTGTCTCAGATGTTAAAAATTATCCATTTACAAATAGGAAAAGTAGATCATACCGAACTTAAGCCACCCAAATGATTCTCTGTAACTCATTGCTCCTCTGCTTATTGCACTGGTTGAATTTCGTTTATAAGTAAATGCCTTCCAGTAGTGATTTTACATTTACTTCCAAATCACAAATGAAAGCCCTAGATCTTGTATCTATGGAGCCTTGCTTAGATAGTTCCCATTAATTACAATTTCCTAACAACCACCGCTTTCTGTGTTTTTCTGTCAGCCAGTTCTTAAGCTGTGAATTTGCACTTTATTGATATTGCATAGAGCTATTCTTGATTTGTGCTAATCAGAACATCAGGCAATATGAAATCATGTATTGTACTTCTCAAAAGTCTGAATATATTGCACCTATATGGCAATCAACCCAACTCCCAGAGGGGTAGCTTATACTTTGTGAACAAATGTCAAGCATACTTGATCTAAATCTTCTGAGGTATCTTTTTTCACAAACCACATTGACTAGCGTTACTTCCACTCCAACCCTCAGATTTTTCTTCTAATTGCACCCTGTATAAACCACTCTTCTGTCTTCCCCAGGACTTGTGTCAGACCAACAAGCTTATGCTTACCTGGATCAGCCACTTTGCCTTTGTAACATATAATATGGAACAGTATTTTACTTTTCCAGAAACTTTTCAGAAATCCAGTATTTATTTAAAATCATGAGGGGCCAGGATACAGCTTCTCCGGCCATGCTGATTAATATTTTTTTAATCCCTTGTTAGATACTGTTCATGTTCCTCCTTGATTACTGCTGAAATGACTTCCCAATTCTCTTGTGATATAAGGATAGAATGTTGCTTCTTGCTTCTTTCAAATACAGAACAGATTTTCCTGTTGAACACTTCTGCTATTTCTGCATTATTATTAACAATTTACCCATCAAGCAGTGGCTCTTTGCCACTGCTAGGATTTACACTGTACCAAATGTATTTAAACCCTTTTGTTCTTAGGCTTGCCAGTCATTAATTTCTTCCTGATGGTTTTAGATCCTCTTATAATTCAGAATTTATGAAGTGTAGAATATGTGTATCCACTGCTATTTATTTCTCCTTTTTTCTTGTTGCATATTACTTTTTTTTTTTTTAATCACTGCACCTATTTCACTACTGAACCAGGACAGGCTTTTAGCCAGTGCTGTCCTATTTCCTGGGAAATAGAAATTGTTGCATTATGTCTTCAGGCCATAAAATAACTTCTTCTCAAAGAACATTCAATTCAATACAGTTTGTATTTCCGTATATTAGAATGGTGTTTAGGAAATAACACATCTTTTCCATTTAGCCTTTAACAAATCCCAACCAGTGCCCTTCCTGGGCTTTGTTAATATGTTGATCTACAAGTATTCAAGATCCCACAATTCTTTCTTAATCAGCTTTCAAACAGGTAACGGTGTATTTAATGTGAAAGACCTTACCGTTACATGCTTTTTATTCTTCCCACCTGAGGGAAGAATAACCCACTACATGGGTTAAAAGTAGTTTCTCTACAGTAGAGTGACTGGCTTTTTTGAGGCGTTACAGAGGAAGACTGTACTACAGCTGTTCTACAAAGGGATGCCATCAATTATCCGTATTTCTGGCAGGTAACTGAGAATATTGACAGAATGCGCAACTGCCTCTAAACCACCCAATGGTATTTTGAACATCAAAGATGCCTGGAGTGGAAGGAAACATCATGGCACTTCTCTTGCTCTGGAGGGTAAGAATATATTCCAGCAGTGGGATGGTACAACCTTCAGATAGCTGTGTGGCGATTTCCTCTTAAGTATTTACCTTCCCAGCTGTTAGAGAAAGCTCTAGATTATCAGTCTGAATCCTTGGATTTAATCCAGAGAGAACTGTCTCTGAGCTAAGGGATTTTCACTATGGAAACAGTTTCCATGGTGCATGGATAGTCTAATTCTGACTATCAGATCTATCAACCAATTTGACAAAATTTGACCAAAGTACATACAGAGTTATCTTCCATTTTCTTGGAAACAACAGTATTCTCAGCTGCAGTCACTTGTTTATCCCCAGTGATAACTGAGTCACAGGAAGCAAAATGGGATTCTGCCCAAATACTTCCCTGTTAATGAAGACATTACTTGGATAGGCTATCCCTGACAGTTCATATGAATCTTCACAACTAAGCTTTGCACTAATAGAGGGCAGCAAACTGTATTCATTCTCAGGGAAAAGGTCCCACAGCTCTTCTTACTTGGTGTATTAGAATAAGGAGAATTTTCACTCTATGGAGCCCGGGTTCAAAAATGTTCATTGCTTGTCTGGTATATCAGGTGCATGTTGTGGGCAGGAAAGTAGGACACCAGCTGGGCTGGAAAAAAACCCAAACTTTTAAAGTTTACCAAGGTAGTTGAATTGATAATTGAATAATTGAATTGATAATTGAATCTGAAATTAGTTTTTTCACCTGGAGAACTTATCTACTATACTTACTTAAGCTTCACGTATACCTGGGTTAAATGTTATCGTAAAGGATTATCCCACTTCTACAGTCACACAGAGATTGAAGGATGATATGCAAAACACTTTTAACACCGTTGAGAAACAGCAGAGAAAGGCATCACTTACAGAGGAAACAAGTTGCCATCCACTGACTGACTACTCAGAGAAGTGAAAGGTGGTTTAACAGGCTCCTAAGGGGTAAAGGTATCTTCTACTCTGCTTGGCTGTTACTGCTCAGTGTTTTCATGTGTTTACATTTACGGACAGTAACTGAAGCTGAAAAACTTTTTTTTTTTTAATGTATTGCTTTCAGGGGTTTTTTTTTTGTTCCTCCCAATGGTGAAACAGCCTATCAAGAGACAAGTACATTTTTACATTTGCGGGGGGTGAGGGGTGGGTGTCATTTGCTTATGCAGGGAAGTTTAATCAATCCAAGTAAAAACAAAGTGAAAAAAATTTGCACTCCTGTGTCCCAGCTACTTGCTGTGATGCCTGAAATCACTATGTTTAAGACAGCAATGAGTGATGAAGACTACCTGCTACCCAAGTTATCAAACACTAGGTATTTTATCTAATGAAGAAAAAGAGATACTGCATTCAGATCATGTACTATAAGGTCTAGCTTAGACGTCACACTCGGATAACTCTCCCTATCAACAGCAAAGAGAAAAATCTAAAATGTCATCTAAAATGTTCTTTAACTGTATCACATGTCCTTCCTGCACTGTAACGCTGTGTGAAACAGCACTACCAACACAGATGTCAGGTGAAAACAACTCTTGGTCTGCCCTGAAGCAAAATATTAATGAGCATCTTCAGCAATTTTTTCTTTCTTTCTACAAACTGTTTTAATCCTTTCTCTTAGTAAAGAGTTAGAAAGAGTTTTCAGGTTGTCCTTTAAAATTTTTGAATGGAAAGAGTGCATCATAGTACACTTTTAAAGGAAGGGGCCCCCAACAGCAGATTACTACAGATAACATTTTAGGCATATTCTAATCTTTCAGTGCAAATTTCTGGATCCCACAACTTCCACCAGACGACGAAATGATGAAATTCTCATGACTAAATTCTTTCCTGAACCAAAATTAGGTAAAGTCAGCTCTTGTTAAGTCAGTAGAATATTTGTCAAATTAACTCAATGGCTCTAAATTCAAGTAGAGTGTTAATTAGAAATACGGGGGTTTCAGTTCAGATTTTTTTTTTTTGCATCGTATTTTCGTATTTATGACTACGCTGCAACTTCTGGTACCCGCAAGCTTCTGCCACCCTGCCTCTTCTGGTTTTGTAACCACTCGCCTCTGATTTGAACCGCAAGGCTATGCGTGCGTTCACTGCTTCAACTACCAAGATGGAGGAGATGATAAACATCAAGTTAATGTCAGGGAGCAGCAAAAGCCGGTGCCTCCCTGTGGGCCGGGAGCATTAGGGGCTCCCCAGGGTGGCAGGGCACCGCAGGGCTGCTGGGGGGCACCGGGAGCAGCCCCAGCCCCAGGCATTGGGTACCTCCCTGGGGACGGGGACAGGCCCGAGCCGGGGCGGGACGTGGGCCCGCCGGTGGTCCCAGCTTGGTGGGGCCCACGGCCGGGCAGGGCAGGGCTGTGGGGAGCTGGAGACCGGCCCTGCTGCGGCGTTGCTGGGGCAGGGGCTGACAAGGGGCCCTGGGCCATGGGCAGGGTGGGGGGAGCCCCGGGCTGTGGGCAGGGGCAGGCAGGGCTGGCAGTGCCCTTGGGGCACTGGTGGTTCTCTATCTCCCAACTGAAACAATTTCTTCTCGTGGCCGAGCTCGCGTGCATCCATTTTTTTTGAAAAGTTGATGACAGACAGGTGGTATTGTCTCGCTGTAATGCTGCCTTGCTTGTAAGACACAAGGATGTTTGCATTAAATATGCTTTTGGGGTTCCTCTTGTTTTCCTCCTCTGTTCTCTTTTCTGACATATTTCACCAGACCTAGACTTTATTCCCTGGCTTTTTAACGTTTCAGAACTGGAATGACAGAATCCTGTAATACCAGTATTTTCCACCATTCATGTTTTCCAGTCTTTTCAGCATTCTTCAGTATTCAAGTTGCATAAAGCTCTGAAGTACATGCTACCTAATTATATACAGTTTCAAGCTATTGAGGCATCCAAATTTGAAGGAAGACAATCCAAATATTATTCCAGGCACAGATGGTAAAATGACCTGATAATTATCAGGCAATGTTAAGGGCGAGAAAGGGAGGAGGAGGAGGAAAGACACTTTTCATGCCAGTGCAGCTGACAGATAAATTAACAGCTCGGTAGTTTCTGTTTCACCTGCCTCCAGTATGATATTCTACGTAATGTTCCCTTTCCTCCCAGAAGATATAATGATAGTCCACTGCAGAACGTCTGCAGCTGGGAGTTGTCTGGGGAGTCGCACAGCACACTATTGTACCGAACTTACTCTTTTGAAAGTACCTCTTCCTTCTAAGTATTTTCATATGTGCACATATGGTAAATGCTAGCTGATATAAATAAAACCTCGGCACCTGTCATCTTTTGTGCACAGTAGCTGCTATAGAGCAGTTATAAACACAAGTTCGCTGGTTCAAAAGTCACTTAGATTTCTCACAGTGTTTCAAAGTAAACATTGTTATTATTTTTTCTTTCTTCTCAACATTATAAAAAACCATTACTGGGTATCCAGTGATTGCAAATAACATGTATACGAAAACTAGATACTGAACATAATCTTTCATTGCGAATATGCCACTCCCCTTGGAGTAAAAGAAGTTAAACTGTATCTAAGACTGAGTATGCTCAGACAAGTTTGAGACTCTGGGAACTAATATGTTTGCTTTTTAGATTAAAAATACAATCTAATACAAATTCACTAATGGCGTATGTTCCAGTGGTTATTGTCAGGAGACCCAAATGCTAGACTTACAGTTGCCAAAGACTTGCTCTTCCTCCTGGGACATATTACTCAGCCCCCCCATATCCCAGTATCCCCATCTGCAAAACAACTCCAAAATACTGGTTACATGAAGTTAGAGGAAGGCCGAGATCTTTAATGACTGCAAAGTACAGAAATTCAGAGGGGGCTGGAGGAATGTGCAATACAAGTTCAGTGTGTTACTAGACACAAATCATTTGTACAGAAAGTAAATACAGATGATTTGTGTAGGAGGTGCAAGAAATTTTTAAATTGCCATCATCATACTTCCCAGTCCGAAATTTTCACCAGAACATAAAAGCTAGAGAAATCTCTTGCCTAATGAAAGACTGTATTTTCACTCAAATAAAGATCCTGTAGGTTCAGATATAGGAAATCTTTTTTGATGTTGTTTCTCTATGAGTGCTAGCAGGGGTAAAGAGGCAGCTGAGACAAAGTCTACATACAGTCACACTGCAATTTGTTTATCCAGCTATATACATCTCTCACTTAGAAAAAAAGTTTTACAGAATTGTCGTGAGCAATGCTTTTTTTCAGAACTCTTGCCCAAAAATTTAAAACCAAGTGGCCATATGTGTCTTAAGGCAGAATCTCAAGACAGAACAAGCATTCCTTCACAACGTTGCCTGCCGCAGATCCTTCAAAGAATTTTTTTTTCTCCTATGGGTAGGTTTAAGAAGGAATTCTATACGTACAAAGAAAGCTATGAACGCAAGTATAGCGGTCTTTCCAAGACTAAAAACATGTGAAGGAACAGAACTCATAAGATTTGTAATACTGTCATCTGGTGTCATCTATCAGTATGGTTTCTAAAGACTCCTATGGGGGGTTGATCTGTTGATGATTTGTCTGTTACACGTCTAATTTCCTTTAGCTGCTTCTAAAGCATACCCATATTTAAATGTCTCTCATTTCTACAAAACAGAAAAGAATATTTAACCTGTGTCCCTGTCCTCCTGCAGAATAACAGAGTAATAGCAGAACAGAAGACGGAAATACTTTAAGTGGAAGAGTTCCATTCTTTCACTTAATTGAACCATTTTATAACAGTTCAGTGCCATTGACACAAGTCCAAATAAAATGACTCAGTTATAGTAATGCAGCATCCCCAAGTAAGCTGAAGAGAGAATGTCAAGATTCTTAATTGCAGAACTCATCCCTTTTGAAGACACTTGTAATTCATTTTAGAAAGCTAATTACATCTGAATACCCGCCAAGGCAATGTTCAGCACCGGTTCATTGTTACAAAACTAGCCAATCAGTTATTCTTTCCTGTGCTGCCATGTCTTAGGCCACAGCGAGGGCAGCGTGGCGGTGGCACCTTCCCAAGTACCAGTTGTCAGCAGACCCAGGAAGAAGGACCAGAGAGCTGTGCTAGCAGGCTGCGCGGGAGGCTGAAGAAACTTAAAGGAGATGGCAGTGGGGACGGGGAAGGACGCAGGGAAAGGTAGCAAGCCTACCTAGAGAAGCACAGACACCCTAAGTGTCTTGCCTCTGCAGCAGCCTGGTACCCCAACTAAGTTTAGACTAGCTCAGGTACCAACAGCAGCCTGTCCCTGACAGGACAAAGCCCAGCACAACCTGAATAACCAGCCCTAGGAGTGGGTAAGTCCTCAGGTTATCAGCTCACTGTTGCTGCAGTAACACTCCTGACTACACAGAGTTGTTAGTCTAAGTTAACTCGGCCGTGGCACTCATGCATGGATTATATTGCTCTCATGTTCTTTTAGACCCCAAACCTAATCTAGCACAGAATTGGCAGGGCTGCTTTCACTGTCCTTCATTTGTCAAGGTCTCTGTGTGAGTTAAAAGAAATGGAGACCAGACATTGCACTCAATTAACTTCAGTCTTTTTTAACTAGTTATAGCAGTGCAAATCCCAGCATGAACACGCTTATTCCAATTCATTAACCGGTATGATTTAAACTAGAACAACGTAAACCTTCTTTAAACTCCTGTTTCTGAACCGTTATGGCTCTAACAAACGTACAGCAAGGATTGTTTATTCAAGCTAATGCAACCTTCTCACGAAGGTGAGAGTTCGGACAGCTCAAAGGTATAAAACATGCTTATAAGAAACTATTTCCCGTTTTCTGCTCTTCTGTGCAATTACAGGCTTCTCAATAAATGGCATGTTCTCAAGTTCAGGTACCAAATGTAGGCTGCCTGCCCACCCACTTTACATGAAGCCTTTCTTGTTTCCACGCCATGTAGAATTGCCTCTGTTTCAGCAGCCTGCGTTCCTTGTAAAGTGTGGGATGCTGTGATAAATCCCACATCTTGATTCATTAAGAAGGAAACCACATCTCAGTCTTCTCTCTTCTGCTCCTTCACAGGCTCTCATCACCTCCAAGTCAAAGCTGCACACCAGAACCCTTGGCGTTGGCAATTCCTCTTTTCAGCTCCAAGAAGTGAAGGAAAAGAAACTCTTACTTTCCTCCTCCCAAATCCTTTGCTTAGCTGGGTGCAAGTTTTATAGCCCCATCTTGTCAGGAGAGTAGGCTTACCACATGCATAGCTTCCAGGCTCGACTACGCCGTTTTAATCCTTTCCTAGCTGCCAGCACGATGGAGTTCCAGCCCTCCCTCCAGTCTGCCCATCGCCTGCTATGATTTAAACCGATGGACCAGTGAGAGACCGAGGGATCTGTATCCCCCTCACTATCCCTACCCCTGTTAAAGCCCTTTTTGATATTTTTGAGCTGTTTCTCTCTCCAGCTTCTCCACAGCTCTAAAGGTGTATTTTTAAATTAATTTTTTAACTTAAACAGGCAGAAGTAGTACCTATTAACAAAGATAGCAATACCTTTCTTTGAGTGTTTATTCCACGTTCTGTTACTTATCTTCACTATTTGGTTTTGGTGCTTGAAGTCCCTTTCTTTCTCATATCTTCTTGCATTTTACTTTCAGGGAATGTTGCAGAAAGGCAGGATTTAAGACTGAAATCTACAGCCACAGAAGCCCATAATAAAATTCTCCCTAACTCCAATGGAGCCAAGTTTTCCTCTTGAAAGCAAAAATTTTAGAGTAATAGCCAAACTATTTCACAAACAGAAGCCAATAGTAAAATTCTTCCTAAGTCCAATAGAGCCAGGTTTTTTTCATCCTGAAAGCAAAAATTTTAGAATAATAGCCAATCTACATTTTGCAAACATTTTAATAAATTGGTGTATTACCTGATACACTTCAGGTGTAGCAAGGATACATAGTAAGAAAAGTAACCAAGAACAGCATGTGAAATAAAGCAGTGGGTTTTGTTCCAGTATCATACTCATGCCCTCCAAAAGTCAGTTACTCGACTTGACAGCTGACTTTGCCTTTGAAGTCACCTCTGAACATACAGTACAGCTTCTATTAAATAGGTGTCTGTAAAGTTAAAGTTGCATTTATTACAAGACTGAAGATTTGCAGAAAAGGTTTGGGGGTTTGCCTGTAGTAAATGGAAAATGTTTTCAACGAGAGATGTACAGTATCTCATGCTGAACGTACATCTGTGTATAAGCGCGCACACGCACACACACACAAATTCACCTCTGCGTAGCCTCACCAGAAACAAATTTGAGATTTTAAGCAGGGTATGTTATGGGTGGACGGGCAGCCCAAGGAAGAAAACACCAGTAATCAAACAGAAGGGAATAATCCTGCCCTGGACCAAGTCTTTTCCATCTCCAGACTCTTATCACACAACTAGTGTCAGATTTGGTGCCAGTATGGAGAAGAGACAAAGGAAAATGTTCATTTGCCTTTCAGTCATAGAATATGAAGTGTATGTGGTTTAATATAGTCCTTTTTCAAAAACCTCCCTGTGTCTCTGAAACATTAAGAGGGATTTACAGTAGTTCTCACACATGTTCAAATGTCAGCTGGTTTTGTCTACAGCCCACTTTTCTTTTTGCTCTCAGAGAGGCTGAGAATCACTTGGTTTGCTCCTTTTTATGAAAGCCAACATAAAAGTATCGAAGGGGCTATCAATTTATTCCATATTGGCATTATATTTTTACCGACCTTTTCTTTCACAAGTACTCCATGTGTTTTCTGTAAACTACAACTATTTGCAACAAAATTCTCCTCATTTTCCTTGCTATTCCCAGTGCTCCAGTGACTGATCTTTATGTGGATCTTTCACCGTCACCAGTGTGGAAAAAGAGACTGCAAACCCCCGGTTTTCAAAAACAATGGTGAGGTTTTATTTTATGTTATTATGGCAGTCTCCCTTCCCCTTCCCACTACTCAGGCCCAAGATTTTTGGCAACGCTGGTAACTTGAAATCCCACTTTCTTCTCCCTTCGCGGTTCCTAATGGACTCCCCACCGCTTATGTTTTATGTACGCGTATCTCTGCCCTCCCACCAGACTCAACTCTTTTGCCCAACCGGGAAAATCGCGGCGATAGACCCCCCCGATGCCACTTGCTGCGCGTTAACCGGCCCTTGGCCGGCTGCCTTGGCGCAGCACCTGCAGGCGAAGCCCGCCCCGCGGCACCCCTCTTCCCGGCAGTCCCGACGGAGCCGCCGCCGCGCCCGCGGGGGGCTGCTCGCCGCCCCCCCCCCGGCCCTTGCCAGCCCCCGGCCCCCCCGGAGCAGAGCAGGGAAGCGGCGGGGGTGCGCACCCCCCGCACCCCTCAGCCCTCCCAGGCGGGCGGGCGCCTCCCCGCCCCGTCCCGTCGCCGTCCCCGTACCCAGGCGCGGCGGGGCTGCGGGCGACGTCCTCCCCCGACTTTCTCCCCTCGCCGCTGGCGACCAGCGACACCTCCGACCGCCCCGCTCCTCCCGGCCCCCGCCTCCGCGCCGGCTTTGTGTGCGCGGCAGCCGCCACCTGAGGCGGGCGCGGCGGCGGCGGCGCGGCTCCGCACCATGCCGCTCCGCGGGCGCCCCGCCGCGCTCCTGCCCCTTTGTCTGCTCTGCCTCCAGGCTGCGCTGCCGCTCCGCGGCCACCGCGGCCGCTACGCCGGGTAAGTCCGCCCGCCGCCCCTCTCCGCCCCGGCGGGGCAGCGCGGGGGCGCGGCGGCCGCAGCAGCACCGCGGCCGCGCTCCCTCCGCGAACCTTCCGCAACGCCGCTAGCAAGAACCGGCTTGTATGTACGCGTTCGGGCTTTTCTTCCCGCTGCTGAGCTGTTTGTTTGCTTGTCTCCATTCAGTTGTAGCATGCCCCGGCGCTTTCTTGCAATAGCTGCTGAAAGTCTCTGCTAGCAATAGGAAGGATGCTACATTGGGGGGGGGGGGGGGGGGTTAGTGTCCTTGTAGAAAGAGAAACTGCGATTATACAGGGGGAAAAAAGTTTTAGAGGCTTCACCGTGCTCTGAAATGAGTGAAGGTTTGTATTTTCCTTTAGGGGACAATTTTAATGGGACTTAAAACTGTTTTAAAAAAAAGTTGAACAATGTGCAGTCCTACTGAATGCATAAAAAGCTCAACCAATAAGGGAACTTGATTAACCTTACTGTAAGCAAGTGAAGACTTTTACATGTAGGGGTGGTTTTTTTTTTTCATTTGAAGTTCAAATTTGTGTTAGAAAGGGAAAGATTGAACTAAGTAGTAGTAAAAGGCAAACTGTGGTATCATTGCTAGGCTTTGCCTCCAAAGTGTATGTTCTTTTTGCCTGATTTAGAGACTTTGTTTTTAGCAAGTATTTACCAAAATAGATAGATTTATGATGCAGATGAAAAGACAGCCAAACATAGGAGCATTAGAAGCCAGTGGCATCTTTTCACATACAGTCTAAAATTCGTTCAAACTGACCAGCAAATTCCTCAGGATAAGCACACCTCCTTGTGGAAGTAGGAGCTGTATTATTCTTTTTATTTTATTAAAGTAGCCAAGCCAGGCATGTAAATTCCACTACTGAAATGAAATTTAAAAAAAAACATTCCCTGAGCTTCAAGGATCTGGTAACGTGATATGAAGCCATTCACCCCTGGGTCGCTATTAGTGATAGAAAGTAGTTAAACAATTGACAGCTGTTTCACCATCTCTGTTCAGTTATCGGGTCCCGGTATCTATCTGCACCGCGAAACCAAACCGGCCACCCCAGGCAGGAGCCCTCCTGGCAGTGCCAGAAAGGAACAGGACAGAAAACTAAACTGTTCTTTAAAGCCAGGGTCTTGTCATAAGTTTTGTGCAGCAGCGCTGTTCTCTCTGTCTGGAGCCCATTGCACAGTCATGGTCTCGGTAAGACCCAAGTTTTTTAAATTCAAGACTGTACTCAATTTGTTTGCAGACGACATTGAGATGAATAACACATTCCCAATGCTGGTACATAACTTTTTCTGAATATTGGTTACATGAGCTATCTATTGATCGATGTATGAGATGTCAAAATACACATTTTAATATCCTCTAGGTTTAAGTGAGATTGTCAATCTATAGTCAAGTTGGTTAAAATAGAAAAAAATGCACACAGATTCGAGTATTGTACCTCTGCTCATTTATGTGATTCACCAATTTTGTTAAAGTCTTAAAAACAAGTTTCTTGTTTAAGCATTTTATGTGCCCTGGTTGACGTGTGAAAGAACACCCAAACTCTCCCTGTTGATCCCTGTCCTAGAAGCTTTCGCACAGAGTCTAGTCCAGAAAAATGAGACTGCTCATCAGCTTCCAGAATTTGGGCAAGCACAACAAAAATCACTACTCAAAAAAAAGGCTAGAGTTCATTATAAAAACTCTTGGTCAATAGGCAATTGTAGTAGGGGGCCAAGATACATTTACAAGCCTTGCTGAAAATGTGGTCACATTTGTAACAGAAACCAGAATGCGTACCACATGTGCAATGCAAAGTGGAAAAACAACCTGATATTTTTCCCACTCTACTAATCTTTTCCATTTCTACTACCCTGGCATTATTTGTGTCAATAAAAGATGATGAAAAATAAGTTTGAAGCGGGATGAAGGTTTCTTCAGAATTACAAATGTATCTTGTCCTTCTGAGGCCCAGTGTCAGCCTGTGTCCTGGGCAGGATCATTTAATTTCCTCTGTGTGTGCAATTGATTAGAAACAGTTGAGCAGGTATTGCCATCTCTACTGAACCTGGTCATCACCCAAAGGGAAAAAAATTTTGGTAGGTTTTTTTTGAGAAAGGCAATCAGGAGGTGAATATAGTTTTCTAATGTTCATCGTTAAAAGGGGTGTCCCAACCACGTGACTTCATTTTGTGCTAAGAAATGCATGTCGATCCTAGTCATTTCTATCGTGTCAGAAGCTGTACCATATAGGGGAAAGACATAAATACAATTAGGGCAAAAGGATGAGAGAAAAAAAGAACAAAAAAGGCAATGGAAAACATTTCTCATAAACTCAGGCCAGCACTAGGAGGCACAGAGCAATTGTAGCTCTTTAGCTGAGGACTCGTGACCGAAGACAATTAATTGGTATTGCACATGTTTCCCCAAACTAACTTCTCCAAACTGTGTTCAGAGCAGGCCAGGTATGCCATATGGACGCACCTTTAAGCAAATGCATTCCAGATACCTTTGGGAAGTCAACAAACAGTTGGGAAGTCTCAGCAAAGAGGCAGCAAAGTTCACTGAGTTCTCGCAAAGACTGAGGAACAGGTGTATTTGCCTTCTGCTGCCTCACACAACACGCAGGAGCTCAGCCCGCCTTTGTGCTCTTGTGCCTGCAGGAACTCAAGAGGAGCTTGGAGCTACTGCCTTCGCCTCTCAGTGTCTTTTACACTGCTAATCAGCTACCCTACAGGAAACTCAAAACTGTACTCACACACACACATTTTTCCTTCTCCCATTTGCGTGCTCTGTCCGAAGGTTCCAGGGGAGATAGGCAAGAGGGGGGGACACATCAGGGTTTGGACAGAGTAGATGTGCTGTATTCAAGAGGATTTTCCAGGAGGCCATTACCAGAGGTTCAAACAGGGGCAACAAGGATAACCAAATGTGTGAAATGGTTTAAGTGCCTGAAATAACCACGTAATCTAGGACTCTCTGGTTTCTAATAGAAACAAGTTAGGGCCTAACAGATGTCTACAGGCTTTGAGTGACATGGAGGTGGTGGATAGAGATCAGTTGTTCACTGTTTCTTCCAGTTACAAGAAGTAGGAGGCATAAAACGAATCTAGTAGGAACCAGGTTGAAAATAAGCTTCTTCACCCCACAGGTGTGAGACTTGTGGAAATGCTTGCTGAAGGATGTGAAATGTTTACAAGGATTCAAGGGGGCTTGACAGGTCCATGGAAGGGCGAGTTACTAGGTATGCTACTGAAGTGACATCCAGCCCAGGAGATCACTGTGTTGAAAGTAACTGTAGGTTGGGAGGGTACTTAGTGGTAATATCATATACTTTTGCCTCGTTGTTACTCTTCCTTGGGTAGTTGTCTTTTGACAGTTTTCCAGAGTAGGGTACTGGAACACATGGACTTTTTGTGGGTTTTTTGACCAAATGCAGCAATCTTCATACTCTCAGGAATCCTATGAAGAAGGAGATGGCTTCCCATTAGCAGGTCAAGATTTCTTAGGACAAAAAGCATCTCTCTCATTTGTTCTTTAAAAATCACTACTAAGATCTTTTTACTCCAGCTCATCTACCTCCACCTGTACATGGCGGTTGGGCACGTTCCCTCCATTTTCTATCCCACCTCCTGTTCTTCCAAAGCCTTTTCAGAAGTGTGCTTCATCTCACCTCTTCTCTCACCTCAAATGACCAAATGCAGGCAAAGGCTGAAAAAACTTGGCCAGTTCTTCGCTAACGTTTTTGCTGGAGGTTTTGGAGTCTTTTTAAATATTGGATCGAGATGTTAGCTCCTCCAAAATGTCCTTCTGTGGATTGCAGTGCTGCAGATAATTGTCATTTCTCTTGGTCAGGTGAAGGCTACAGTACATGCTTACATTATTGTGTAACAACTGCATAAAATAATGTAGGAGTGATGTTGAGGTGGGTAACAAGGAAACTGAAAACAGTAAAGAAGTGTTCTGTAATCCAAGATATAATATGCTGCAGCTACTGGGACATCACATCCTGAAAATTGCATAAACCAACTGTTCATGTAGATAAGCACAGATATCAAATCTGAGAGCATTCAGCAAATTTCAAGTATGTTAATGCCCATTAATATCCCTACATACCATAGCTAAGTGCCTCTGATCCCACAATACCTTACACACAATAGCTGGCAATTGTTCTGTCTCATGGAAAAAACACATGGGAGTGTGACGAAAATGAGTTGCTGAGGGAATTGAGAAGTGGAAAGGAACTCCTTCTGTGCTACTCCCCTCTGCAGATTTTTTCCAAATGTTTTAATCAGGGACTAAAAGATCTGCTTTGCTGTGTAAAAAATGTCCTTTCTCTCTGCTGCTCAGCCCTCCTTCCCCACCCCCAAGTCAAAGTAAAATGTCATACACACAACTGGCAAAAAAAGCATTTGGAAAGCACACCGCCAGCATTAGCTGAAAGTTAATCATATTCATTCAGATGAAAACCACACCTAGTGCTTCTCTGGATGGTGTCAGGGAGCTTCTAAAAGGTGAAAAGCTGTGAGCTCTCTAGCACAAACAATTTTAAGTATTCTCTTTTCAAATAACCAATAATTCTGTAATCAAAGCACCACTGATTCATAAAAAGAGCACAGATCAGTGAAATCCACAACAACTCTGGGACCTCCATACCCATTCTTGTCCCAACACCACAACTCTAATTTTGTGCTTTCTCATCACGTGATACTCCCCCTGCACAATATCATTTATGTTCTCCTAGAGGAAAAAAAAAATACTGCCAAGTTTTGATTCTTCTGTAAGTCCAGGCATGATAAATTTACCTTTTAAAGCCTCTCTGCCCTCCTCATTATAAATGAGAAATACGAAGTGTTTCAGTTGCTCGCTCTTTCCCTTTTTTACCTTTTTTTTTTTTAATAATTGGAACAACAGTGCACATCCACATTACCCAGGTGAAGTGAATGCCAGGCAAGGAGGCTCCCAGTTCATTATGGCTGTGTCTAAACTGATCTCCAGGTTCATGTCACCATGTGAGCCTGGTCCCATACTTGTCCAAATTGGGACCCCATTGGGTGGTTTGTGGTTCCTGTCTGGCCTCTGCAGGTGGAAGAGAGGGGCAGAAAGCATGGGGAGTAAGGGAAGACATAAAAAATCAGGACATGGACAAAGCTTGCACCCATACTTGGGAGCTCTGAACCTTTCCTAGGTTTCCTTCATTAGATGCAACCTATGGTCTTCCCGTAAGAATGATTCTTTGGGACGTGTAAAACCAATTCCAGTAAACACTTACACTTTCCTCATTTTTAAAAGTATATATGTTACGAATGGGAATGTAGTATATTATTAAAGAAAATTCATGTTCAGGCTTGGGTTTTAGTCCAACAATTATGTTCTGCAAAAAACAGGATACATTTAAGGTGTACTTAGACCAAGATACTTACAAAAAAACAGAATTCACGTATCAAATCCATCTAGACCCACAGTCTAAAGCATCCACTTTGAATCCACCAGCTTCACTGTCTCATGGAAATAAGCAGGCAAAGAAATACAGCTTTTCCCAGAGCTTCTGGTACTAGTTGCAGGGAACTCCAAAGCTCCCACTTCTACGCTGTACCCACTTCCAGCTCCTGCTGCTGTGAATTCACTCTCCCGGAGTCACTCATGGGCTTTTGAAAATGAAGTTCTAAACTCTGAATATTTTGTACAGCACTTTAACAAGCACTTAACAGGGGACAGATACTATATAAATTACATACATACTGATTTTTTTATTTAAAAAATTGGAATCTAAAATATATGAGCAATTCACATGAAAGACGGTGGAACTTACTTTTAGTCCAGAAGGAAAATCACGGTTCTGGAAAGAGCAAATTTGAAAAAGGGAAGCTAAAAGTCTGCTTTTCTTGAATACATTGCTAATAATTTGTAGGGAACTCTAGTTTCATGCACTGCATAGGATTGTATCCCACACTGCACAATAAACGGGATCCCAAGGTCTCCTGAAATTCTAGTATCTGTAAAAATGTCATCCATATGTCTGAAATGGCCTTACATGGTCAAAATGCCATAGGAAACGTTTATTGCTCTATCCAGTTGAAGGTGAATGGCCACCATTAATAATTTCTCACTATCTCCAGGAGGTAAACTCTGTCATCTCTGTTTTGCAGAGCTGTCATTCACTTATCTTTTCTCCTTAATTTTACCCCTGAATACGTAACAGAAATTGTTCTCCCTCTTCTATTGTAGAACATAGTATTTAACAGTGCGCTGTGTGCATGATGTTCAGGCAAAAATGAAGAAAGAAACAGATACGTTGATCATATATTGGGCATCTGTTCAGTAGTCCTGTAAGCAAAACCTGCTGTGAGGATGCATATAGCAGTAAAAACTGAAAACAGGCAGTGTAGTTCACCATTCAGGTTTTTTTACTGTTCAAGCAGTATGATTTGTTTTGCTCCCAGGCAGGAGATAAGGAGAATTTTCCTGCAGTTTGACCCTCTACACAAAAAAAATAGCACTGTTACTGTCTCCTGGCCACCTAGCTTACATATTTATGCTATCAGTGTTATTTTTCATGCAGAAAACAACTTTCAGTGAATCCTGTACTCTCCATTCTATTTACAATGATAAGCAGGTTTGGTTGCAAAATGAGAACCAATAATTACAATTATACATTAGACCTCTCTCTGAAAACCCCGCAGGCAAAACTCCTTGCAGAACTTAACAGGACTTCTGCTGGTCTCAGATTTGCAGGAACAGACCTACAGTCAGCAAACTTCTGGAGACAATTAAGCCCAATCCTATTTTTTTTTTCAGTAAATTTTGATTCTGATTTAAAGGCTTTGTACACATGGTTGAGTACAAAGATGTGGTTCTGATTTGATACTGGTGTTATAGCAAAACATGCATGGATTTTAAGGGTGCTACTAATTTACACCTCAGTATATCAGATCAGAATCGGACCTTAAACAGACACTGACACAGACATCTGCAAAGAAAACTCTAAAACTGCTTTTTGTGCAAGGCACCTGAGGGTAGGTGAACCAAAGTACTCTGAATTGAAAAGTTATTCACACCAACAAATGGATGGGGCCAATATATTCCATTTTTTCTAATACTTTGCACCTTTTGAGCTTGCCAAATGAGGAGGAAGGCCAAGGACTTTCTTGTGAAACTAAAAGCCAGACATTGCGCATCACCCAGGAGGAGCAAGGACACCTGGCTTTGGGGTGGGTGCTGACACCGGCTGGCATACAGCAGCAGGCAGGGAGCACGAACCCGTTCCTTCTGCCTGTGCCTGCTCAGTGCAGGCTGAATGCTCTGGAGAACAAGGTTCTGCTGAGCCCTCTCTTCCCCTGGGGAACGATGAGACTTGCAAGTGTGCTTATATAAAGAGAAGCCACACCATAAAGTTACCAGGCAAAGCAATACACAGAACACCACTTGCTAAGGAGAAGATGTTCTAGACTTCTTAAATACAGCCATGAAAAAATGAGAAGTATCTTATCTAATCAAAACATTTTTTCTTTTCTTTATGTTCTGCAGCTCGGTTAAGGCCTTTATACAGGGAAGGCTACCAAAGCAGGACCTTGAAAATGAGTTTGTAGGGGGATTATTACAGTAAGGTTATTCTAAGAAAAACTTACTGTTTCTTATACCATACCGTATTTCAAATACCTTCAGGAGAGTAATGATACAGTTTGCAGCACCTCATGGTTGACTCAGAGAGAGAAAAAGAGGCTCTTTTTATTTTCAATTTAGATTTTTGTGTTGCATTTGGATAATAACTCATGGTTACAGTATCCTACAGGTTTGAAAGCCTCAGGTAAGCAGCATAAAAGGTGGTACATCTTAAATACAAGACAACATAACAGCTTGTTAGGCCAGAAGACTAGAATACTTTTTTTTCTTTCTTTTTTTTTTTTTTGAGGGACAGGTAGCATACATGATAAAACTGTAGTCTGTAGATTGATTTTAAATGTGAATGTTTTGGCCATTTTCATTTTTTTTCTCCCAAAGCACTGAAGGTGTTAACTTAGTTGAAATAAATTAACAGATTAATGCACTGAAGTCAGGCATTGGATTATATAAGTATGGGATAGGACCCTGAAAGAAAATCAAGCCTTGAGGACAGATGTGAGAAATTACTTTAGCAGGCCTGATGAAAAACTGGTGCACCCTTTGATTTACTCCACTGTATTCCTACCAAGATTACCACCAGATGCTACTCTTAAGGCTGCAGTGCAGTGATACAGCCAAACCCCGCCAACCCTCGCTAATGGCCGGCTGCTGCCAGGGCAGGTGGTTGTGCTCCCGCTGTTCCAGATGTGCAGTTGCTGCTCAGGGACTGGCACTCCTCTGCCTACAGCAAGCAAATTCCAGGAGGAAAGAGAGCAAAATGCACTTCTGCCCTTTATTTTCTCCCCCTTTTTTCCCCCCTGGACAACTTTCAGCTTGTCAGGCTGTGATCTGGCTGCTGCAGAGCCTCTGGGGTGTTCATTTTGGCACAGGCAAGGGGCGGAGTGGCTGGTTTTTCAGTATCTGCCTGCGTACCTCAAGCCTCTCAGTCTCCCTGTGCACATATGCACTGGAGAGGGTTGTGTGAAACCAGTTAATTCCAGGTCTGAACTCCAAGGAGCACACTGTGGTTTTACCTCAGCAGAATTTGGCTTCCTGATTAGTCCCAACTGCCAGATTCCTCTCCAGACCAATGTCAATGGAACAATCCCAAACGAGTGTTTCAGGCTCATGGAGAGAAGAGTGGGATGCTTATTTTCAAATAAGCACCTTCCTAAAAGTGCAAAACCAAAGAAAAAGTTAACCTTGGTACTACCCATCATCACATGTAGGTTTTTGAAGCAAAGGGACTTCATCGTTCCTATAGTCTGAAGAAGCTGTATGTCCTTCTTTACATAACAGACAAGACTGACATGATAGTGTCTACAGAAAAGTAACCTCTAAATTTATTAAATAGGTTGGTGTTAAGCAAACAATAGCTGTATTTGTCAAGGAAACAGGGAAGACATTTAAATAAGGATGTTTTATTAAGAGGTCTGCCTTTCTTGTCACAGTGCAGTTTCAACAGGGAAATAAACCTTGGCTTCCCTTGAACTGTATAGGACAGGCAGCCAAGAACATACTCTGCCTAAAATTTATACCAAATAACAAGAGTCGCCATGTAAGCACGCTGCCAAGTCTGGGCTAGTAAGCCCAGTATCTCAGCAGAACGAGCTCGTGTCTTTGCCGGCAGTACACAGTGTAAACATACCCCGTGGCACAAAGACAGCACGTCGTGTCTTTATTCCACTCCGTTATCAACAGGCTGGATCCCTGGTTTGTCTGCCCATGGTAGTGACAATGCTAAAAAATATATATGGAGATAGTTAATAGAACATGAAGTCTAAGTAATTTGCTTTCTTTGTGAAAAATTAAATAGCTTCATCTTTAGTCTGTTTAGCTGACATTCTTTTGTTTTGCTTTTACTAAAAGCAGTTATCTTAGTTTTGATACAGTCTTAAAGTCGTGGCCTATACAAAAAAGCTTCAGAGGAAATGAAAGCGTTGGAGTATAAAGGGTAAAAGCTTTTATATTCACTGTCCAACAGCATAAAAATAATTCCTGATGTATTTTCTGAGGCCTAGCCTAGAATTGTAACTGCAGTGAAATATGTAATAATGCAGGTTTTGATCCCTGCTGCAAGAGTTGTTTCTGTTCAAAGCTAAGTTGTCCTGAGGGAGAGTGGTGGTTCTCCCTCTGAAGCAGCTGCAAGGAGCGGGAAGCGCAGGAACCCAGGGCTTCTCTGCTCAGTAGAAGGGCAACCACGTCTTGTGAGGAACCCTGTCTGCTTGGCATGGACTATGCAGTGGCTGAGCACGTTTGGTGTATCGTATCTCTTAGAGGCCCCAGATAAAGAAACATCATCTGGTCAACATCGTCAACCTCTGTCAGACACAAGACGCTGATCTGCTCTTGCCGGACAGTTCTGGGCCAACGTGGAGACAGAAATGTGGGTATTTCAGGCTCAGATTTGGTGAGGGAGGACTCAGGGGCTTCAGCCTTTCCTCCCTTCTACGATGTATACTGTTTGTCACATGAGGTAGTTATGCCTTTCAAGGCCTTGCATCTAGCCTCACCTGCCAAAAATGTATATCAAATTAGGAACTAGGTGTCCAGTGAGTTCAAGTGCTTTTGCAGTTCAGAAGCAGGTTAGCAGGTGTCACAGACCTGGAGACTTTAGGACCATCAATGTCTCACCCTAATCCAGGCCCTCCATGTATGCTTAGTCCTTAGCCAGTGGGCGGCACGCAACCCATTGGTGTGTTATTTTTCCTATGTCCATCCCTCTTTCCTTGGACCTATCATCTCTTCTCCGTAAGATAACTGGCATTTTTTGGCTATATGATGAGTGATGGACAAAAAGGCACCCAAAAAGTCTGGTAGTCAGCACAGGCTGCCCCTGCCTGACCAAAGTGGAGAACAATTTGTAATGATTAGCATGTATCACCCACAAACAGATGGGAAAACAGTACAAAACCCTAGAAAGATTAATTAGCTTAAGCCTCTGCGAGATGATGGAAAAGTGAAGTAAAGCCAGTCTCCTACATGGTAAGGAGTCAGTATAGACTAGTGCTCAAGATGAGTTAAGCCTTACGTCTCCTTTTTATGAGGGGCGTCCTCTCCAAATGCTATAAAAGCTCCACCGAGGAGGGTGGGTGGAGGGGTCCAGGGACCAGGAAAACCTGATCTTTTGCTTCTGCTGAATGAAACTGTAAGAGTGAGGAGAAAACCTGCAGATTTTACCTTGTCAGACCAGATCAGTCATACCAATTTGCAGTCAGCGAGACAGTGCCATGAAACAGTTCAGAGTACAGAATTATAGAGAACAAGGGATCCACACTGTGGTCTGTGAAATCTGATCTTTCTGCATTGTTTTTCTTTAATCCAGCATCCATTATCTCTGCTGAAAAAATACACATGAGCTTTTATGTATGGCAACTGCACTGGGGGTGGTCTTTGAATTAGAAGGCATTTGTTCGCGGAGCCTGCAGCAAGTCACGCCGGCTGCAGGCTGCACAGTTAGACTGGAAAAAAAGAAGTAAACAGGAGACAGAAAGCATTCTCCTGGATGGTTAAAGAGGACAGGTCCGTGAAAACTAGGAGGTCTGAGGAAAGAGGTTTCTAATATTCAGGTGTATTTACTGTGAAGTGGCATTAACTGAGATACAACATTTTAAAGGTTTATTCTACGGGTAATGGATCTACCAGATTTCAGTTATCTTGTTAGAGCTAATTGAAATACAGTCTTAATGATGGAGTAGCTAATAGCTGGCCAATAAAAATGGTAAATAATCGTTCTGTTAAAACATATAAAATAAACAGAACAAAAAAAGGACTTTATGCAGAGGAAAATGCAGGGATCTCACTGGGAGGACCAGTTTCACAGCAGCCAATGGAAAACATAATTATTAGGGTGTATTTAGCAACTGACAGTCCCTCTGCCCCTCTGGAAAACATTACTTTCTTCAGGAGAAAAAATAACACAAACTTCAAGCAAACAAAGAAGGAATTTTTAAATTAGTTGTATAAAGAACTTTGCTGCTTACAAGAATAAATAAATGGGCGAATTTAAGGTAATGTTTTTAAAGTTATCAAATTGCATGCAGAGTATTTATTTTTAAACTGCATGGCTATAAAACACCAGATGTTGTACAATGAAGTAATGTCAGAAGAAGACTAGAATCTGTTGTCTATGAGGAGCAGGCAGATGCTCGCTTTTAGCAGCGACATCTTGCTCATAAAACTTGCTTTCAGTGCAAGGACACCAAACACTTTTCATTGCATTCAAGACTTGTGTCCCCATTGCCTGTGGGGTTTTGTTGTTTTAAGCTTAATTATTACTCATGTGAAACAGGGAAGGGGGAGTTTAAAATCAGAGTTTATGGTGGAAGAAGTAAGAGTTGTCTTATCTTACGGTAGGGATTAACCAAAGGAAACATTGCCTGTTGGATGGGCACTGCAGCCAAAGCTGAGAGGCCTTGCTGTTCTGGCCACACATTGTCTTGATGTATGGCTTAGGTCACTCCACTCTCTATTTTCCAAAAGAAAAATGGAAGTACAACAAAGAGAGAAATTTTTCATTTGTGATGGAAAAAACAAAATCCTGATAGAAACGCAAAGTATCACCTCATATATTGTGCTGCTTCTTGCATAATATAAGTTTTTGGCAGCTTATTCATAGCCATGTAGCATGCCAACTCCATTTTCTATGAAACTTTATGTAAGGATAGCTGGGCACAAAAAGAGTATAACAAGAAAGAAGCTGCAGAAATATGGAGCTGACAATTTAATGGTTTTGTACAGCTCTAAATTTGTGTGGTATTAATTCACATAACATATCAAGTGTAGCTCAGTGTGCACATATTTTGCACATCACAGCTTTATAGACTGAAGTAATTGCAAATGGAAATTAATTCACTTTATGAATTTATCTCAGTGTACAATGTAAAAAAGACAATTCAGAGTGTAAGTGTATATTCATATAAAAGCAGAGAATGTGATTTTAGCTGGATTTTAAAAAATTACCTAGCAGCAAAAATAAACACAGCTCTGTATCTGGGTTCTGATTTTAGTGTTTGATTTTAAGACATGTACTGTTGCTGCTAATTTCCAAAAAAACCCCTTCAGTTTATAATTTTGCTAAATCCCATTCCTTCAGGCATATCAAAGCAGCTGTCCTCTTCTAGGACAAAATACAGAGCAAGGCTGAGGTTCAATATTGATCACAGGTTTCAAAATTTGTGCACTCAAGATAGCGTAAGCCGATACAAACATTATATATTTCTCCATGTGAAATTTCATCTCACTCTTTTAGTCCATTTCAGCCAAATTGAGCTACATCCTATTTATCTACCAAAAACTCAGCAAAAGTAAATAGGCCAACCAAATCTTTCCCTTCCCTTCCTCCAGCATTTCACCTTTAGATGGGGAGCAAGTACATTAGAGGCTCTATCTGATAAAATCGCTGGGTGCTACGGCAGCAGAAGCAGATTTTTAGAGAAAATGCTTGGGGGACATATCTTGGGAAGCAACAGCTCCCTGATGCAAACAGCATTTGGCATCAAAAGTTCTTTCACAGAAGGCCTATGTACATAGTTTCTCAGTTGTTGTTTTCAAAGGACCTTTCCTTTTGCTGGCTGTGCAGGTGCTGAGCTGAGATTACAGCCTGCTGTGTAAAAACCTGCTCATTTTCCTCGTACCTGCCTCTGAGTTCTCACCCCCCTTCTACTTCATTGTCCTCATGTCTCGTCGTAAACAGCCTGCAGAACCGTTCTGGGTTGGGACTGGCATTTTACCACCTGCTGGATCAGCAGATAACTCCAGGTCTTTGTTGTCTTGTGTCTGCAGTATAATCAAGTAATAGCAGTTTCCGCTCTAACACAGGTCTTTTGGACAGTGGATCCAGCCAGTATGATAAACAGCGGTCTTATACTGGTGCAAGTAAGCTTAACAATTTTTTATTAATATGGATGCTTTCAGTTTAGGGATTTGTTTTCAGTTGGACAGAAGGCAACAAGTGCTGATGAGATGATTTGTTTAAGGAGCTAGCAACTCTCTTCAGCATTTTGTTAATTTTTGTGAATTATAATAGCAGGAAACAACCTAAATTGCATTTATGAAATAAACTGATCGTTTCCATCAAGTATTAACAGACAAAGCTCTGTTTCTTAACATGTTGACGTGAGCAAGCTTGAGAAATAGCTAATACCTGAGTGCAAGACTCTACTGACACCCTTTGAATTTGGTATCTTGTTCTCCTCGATCCCTTTGGGTTTTCTCGATTTATTTGCTTGGCTTTAGTAGTTTTCTGGATGTGAGAGTTGGAAATTGTGATCAATTAAGCGATGAGTGAGCAGGAGGTCATAAACAATAGCTCTAAGAGACATTATCTACCCTGTTTGTTTCAGCCCAAGGTAACTCTCACCCTGGATGAAGTTGATAGCAGTGTCCTTTTTCACTAAAAATTACATGTATTTTTATACATTCACACAACTATGTGCATCAACATTTCTGAAATGTGAAAGGCATCCATTATACGTCCAAACCTGTTAAGTCAAAGCAACACACACAAAGGTAACTGTCTTTCATACAGGAAGTATGAATAGCATGATGTCATTCAGTAAGGTAGACTAAACAATCTGTCTCTTTTAGATAAAAACTGTAAAACCTTTAGACACATTTACTGTATCAGGTATCTGATGAAAATTACAGTAATAAATCTGAGATGGTTTAGAAACCATATTCCCAGGACAATTACAGAATGCCCTAGGCTTTTGCTGTCTGCCTGCTGTTAGGCAGAACATGTTTGCACCATGTTTCATAAATTCAACTTTTGCAGCATGGAGTGTTTTCTTCTAAGGGCACAGCAGTGAATTGTCTAAACAAAATGAAATCAGAATCTAGCCAAAAATGAACGCTCCTTAATTTGAGGAAAAAGTGATTACCAGGCAAATAGGTGAGATTTTTACAAGTCACTTCAGAGTATTAAGCCTTTTGTAACCTGGGTGGAAACAAAAACCTTACCATCTAATAAAAACTCTGGCTTTTTCATTTAGCAGAGCTCCCCAAAAGTAGATTACGTTTCTTTTCTTGGTAGCATAAGGGAATCCCAAACCCTACTGCATTAATTCTCTGCTTAAAGAATGTTTTTCAAGTCACACTTCTTCTTCAAGCTTATAACTTTGTTGTTCCTTTAGATGACGTGAATAACACTGCCACCTTATCTTCTGATTTTTTATTTACCTATTGAATTGCTGGGGGAAAATGCAGACATTTATTCAGGAATCTGAACAATTCTGGGGAATATTGGCTCAGGAAGTTCATGGTTTGGACAGTTGGTAGTAAACAAGCTGTTTTCTCCAAAAGTTACAAAATTCTCCAAAGTGAAGGAAACTGTAATGCATTTTAATTCATGTTGTGACCAGAACTTCCCAACCTCACCCCACACCTCTACACAAATATTTATATTATCTAGCCATAAACTGACTTTATTAAATTAAATAAGAAACTCCATACTCCATTTTACAAACATTTCTCCATAAATTAAGTCGTATTGGTAACAGATTCTGAGCCCACAGAAGTCCAAAGCACTATTTGAAGTAGTAAGATGAACTATTTAAAGGGTCATTTTCATGTTTCTTAACAATTTTCTAATTGTTAAGAAAGATTTTCAACCTTTCGTTTAAAAAAAAAAAAAAAAGAAAAAGGAAGAGCTCTTAGGTGTGCCAGTGGCCACAGTACCTCACATCAGATTGGGAGTGGTTTATGCTGTCCTTTTGGTATATCAATCACAGGACCCATTAGCAAAGAGTCAGTAAAGGAAAGAGAGTCTTCCAGGCATGAGACATCTGGTTCTTTGGCAGCCTACGCGGACTTTATATTGCCAGCTTTAAATTGGGCCTTTGAGTTTGCCTCATGCTTTAACTGACGATGGGCTCTCTGGACTGCCACGTGTTCCTGGTTGCAGTAGCTTTAACATTTAATGTTTAGGCTTATTCCCCTCCCTTCTCTCTCTTGAGGATCTCTGCGTCGGTAAAGCTTCACGCTCAGCCCTAGTATTTAGGGCTTACAACATTGCTCTTCTAAACGTCTAAATATGCATTTCTAATTGGTTTTCTAAGGACTGGAACAAATTTGCAGTACTACAAGAATTACGATCCTGAATATTCCTGTGCATCATCTGAAGTTCTACACTTGCAGAAATTCAAAAGAAGTAATTAGAAGATTTCCCAACCACAAGACCATTAACACATCCATTGACTGGTCAGAAACTTCTCGGTCGCTTACTTTACTAAACTGAGTCTGAAGTATATATAATTGTTTGTAGCTTAGTGTCAGGCTCAATTATCCAAAATCTATTACTAGAGGAAGTCAGCTGGAGGAATTGTGTTTGTCAGTTATGAAAATGAGGTCTAGGATCAAACTGAGCATGTCATCTGAAACACAGGTTGTAAATAGTCCCATTTATCTATATCTTGATTTAAGGTATTCTGCAAAGAAGCCCCTTACTGCTTGTAGAAGTAGAAGAAGCTGCTGTTAGGGAGAAAAAGAATTCTGATAGTTATCTCTTGGATATAAAACCCTAATAAAAACATTAAATTGCTTAGAAGGAGCACCAGTAGTTTCCAGATGAAGTGAGCTAGGAAATAGAGGAATCGAGATAGTTCATTCTTAATCTATTCCATTTGTGTGTTGGTTACAGCGTCCTAGTACTCTTGCCCCTACATCTGACACTTCAAGCGTGTATATGACGTACCTGCTCTGCTGAATGGTTTAGGGCCATCGTATCGTTAGGCCTTCTGGAGTCACGGAGCCAGTTATATTCATGCTGATCTTAAGAATTAGTTGGGTTTTTTTGTTTTCTGCTCACATGATGCAATCAAGAGAATATCTAGTCATCTGAAATGTCATGGAAAATGGCTCTCCTCTGTGAACCTTTGTACTCAAACCCAGCAGATAAATAGCCTAATGCTCTTGTTTTCCTTTGCTCATAATTTTTTAAATTTCTTTTAGAGTCTGCACAAACTGTTTGAATACTCTAAGTCAGCAACAACTGGAAAGGGGAAGAGCATCAGGCCAGAGGATTGCAGTTAGCACTCCTCTCTGGCTCTGTGTGCTATTTATCGCAGGTATCACTGACTTCTCCTGTACCCCAGAAAATGATTAAATGCCAGTAAGTTATGCTGAGTGACAGTCAAGCGTTTTCGTACAAATGCCTTCTAACCTCTACAGACAGACCTTCTTCCCCAATTGTATATTCTATAAAGACATAAAACCTTCTGTCTTTATGCCAGTCCCTCTGTCTGTCTGCCCACCTCTTCATGTCCAGATTCCCATTTTCTACTTCTTCACTTCTGTTGCTGCTGAGCCCTGCCCCAGCCTCCATCTTTTGCAGTGCCCTCCCTGCTCTTGTGATAATGATGCCCCACTTCTCTTCAAGTTTAGTGCTCATTTAGAAATCGCTACTGCCCTCGAACCTTCGACCAGTGATGGGCCACACAATGGATTATGAATCTTTCATAATCTGATATAAAAAACATTGTAGTGTGATATTACTAAGCATGCTATTAAACTGATTTGAAAACCATTAAAATAGTTTCACTTATAATATTGGTATCAAAGGGAGCGTAAATAAAAGGGCTTCTGCGTCTTCCCTTGTTTTCACTGTGAACAACAGTGGGACAAGGGAAGTCAGCAGCTACTCTGCTCTTTAGAGGATGCCCAAAGGCAAGTTTTAAGTGTTGCTCATTAAGTGTGAGCATTAAGGAGACTTACAGCATCAGGAATCTCTTCACTTTCACATCCAAAGTGACAGCAAATGGCAAGCTAGCAGCCACCCTGCTCTGCTCCCTAAAACAGCCATGGTTCCGGTGCATTTCTGTGTTTTACTGTATTTATCTGGTCATGTGTGATAGCACGGTCATTTACAACAGTAATAACACAGCACCCGGATGCCACTTACTGCTGCGGCAAACTGTACCAAGCTCTAGCAGATTACCAGGCTTCCTGCGGACAAATAGCACCCAAATATTCATCTACCCAGGGAATTAGGCATCTGTTCACTTTACCTACCGAACTGATAGCCTCTTTGTTACACAGTTCATTCTCTTGGCAATTGACTTTCAGAATAAATGTGAAATGCAAACCTCGGAGCATATAAAGAGCCTCTAAAATCTATCAAATCACTTAGTAAAATCCATCACTTTTGGCTCAAAGTACTTCCTAATTTAAGGCTGACATTTATGTGTTACTCAAAAATAGCTAAACATGAATACTGAAAAGAGGAAGGAAGCTAGAAGCATCAGAATTAGTAGTTAAACTTTTACAGCACTTAATTTTAAAAGTTAGGCTAATGGCATGAGATTCTAAAATCTGTGAGAACAGAGGATTTATGGTTTTGCAAAAGACCTTTAGAAAGCTATGTTCGTGTGTAGCTGGATCATTAAAATATTTTATGGAGAAGTGTTGAAGAAGAGTGCTTCAGTTTCATTGGCACTTGCTTAAAACTGTAGTATTTCACATAACAGTCTAATATGGAACTGAGAAAGCTTATTTTACGCATTTAAGTATGTACCGACTTTGATAGCATTCAGATCTCAACACTTGTATAACGTAGTGCCCCTGTAGGCAGAAAACATCTGTCAAGTAGAGCTGGTAAAAACCAAAGTTGTTACTCTGGGTGTTTTTTGATGAAATTGGCCTTCCACAGAATAGAAATTTCTGTGAGAGTTTTTCCATGCTTTCACTGGCCCCAAAAAAGAGGCAGCAGAGGTATTTAAAATATAATTTAATAAAAATCTTCTGGAAGCTAAATAGATTGACTTCCTTCTTATTACTTCTCTGGAAATAAATAAATTTCCTGAGCAGTTATTGGCAAATCAGGATTTACCTCAATTATGACAATAGTCTGAGGGTGAAACTTCTCTCATCAGAAGGCGGGATGACTTGAAGCTCATGTGTTAATGACATGGATTTGAGTGGGGAAAAATGTTTTCCACAAGCAGTAGTGTAGGATGTACATCCACACTCTCAAACACAATCTTCTGTTGTAAAAAAATGCCCTCCAGTAATTATACTACCTTCGGTAAATTTAGAGTATGACTTTTGGTTAAATTTAAACCTGAGCAAAGATCTACTTATAAGTCTTGGCATATTGAGTCAAAATAACCATCCTTTCAGGTTATGTCTATGTTGGCGAGTAGTGCTATGTAGACACGCCGATGAGACTGGATCAGTTGGTGCTGAGGAGTAGACCTTCTCCACACTATATGAATCTGGTTGGGTTTTGCTTTGGACTGGCTGATCGGATCCCATGGGCTGAAAGCCCGTTCGTGGTTAGGGCACATTACATGCACCCCAAGTGCATCTCAGTTCATGTTCAGTCCAGTTCATGCACCTTGAGACCGGTCCATCGTGTGACATGCACCCAGAGGCTGCTTCGTAGTGCGAACCATGTGTTGGTAAGAACGGACACTCAGGCTCACTTCGGAAGTGCACATCTGATCTGAAATAAAATCATAGAATCATAGAATCATTAAGGTTGGAAAAGACCTCTAAGATCATCGAGTCCAACCGTCAACCCAACACCACCATGCCCACTAAACCATGTCTCTAAGCGATGTTTATGATATTTAAATGTTTATGTAGCTTCTGTCCCTCTCCCAGCACTAAGTCCTAAAGAATAAAATGTCTGAAACACTGCAGCTGTTAAATAGCATGCCTGCAGTGAAGGTTTCTTCCTCATCTCCATCATTTATCATTGATAGAGAGACTGAAATCTCTGAGTTGTCTTGGAGGAGGATACAAAATTGCTGTATTTGTGATTAGTTGTTTTTATAATTTGTGGGCATAATGGGGAACGATCCACGATTCCTTTCTTTGTACATTTTCTAAAAGCTTTACTCAACCGTTGGTTCCTTTTTCAGAAGAGTACTTTTCCATTATAATCAGATTTGTATTGCCTAAAAATGAAGTCATTGCCTGCTCTGTACCAGGAATGTATTTAAACTAGCAAAATTTTTCCTCTCCTTTGCTTTGTGGCCCAGACATGATAACTGCAGAAGCAAATGTAGTTACTATAAAACATTGCTATATACCGTCTGTTTGTTGGGACCTGTACACTGAAGGATGTCGTGTCGGTAATTATCTGGATTGCCTCAAATCACTGTCCTCAGAGATTAGAAATCAGCTGGCTGACGAACGACTGAAGCAGTTCAGGATCATCCATACCTTTTATTTTGTTAGCTGAGGACTGAAGTGAGTCATACTTAGTGAACAGTATTTGTCCTTCAGTAACAAATTGTATTGGGGGAAACAAAATGTTTACCTGTGTGTACCTGAGCCACCCATCTGAGTGGACTTTGAAGAAATGCCCCGTCAGCCTTGGCCTGTGCGGCAGGTCTCGCGTGGCTGGGGAGAGCTGCGCAGTGCGTTGGGGTCCGTGGCTGTGACCGCGCCACGGTGCCCACCTGGCACTGTCTCACTGGGTGCTCTCTGCCTTCTCAGCTCCTGCCATGCAACAGCTGTGCATCACCATAAACCAGCCTCATATATGTTAGCTATGTATACACCACACCCAACACAAAAATAGCAAAGCATGAACTCTCAGTATCCATTTTTTCCTTGAATTCACTTGCAGAAGGTGTCTTTTGAACCCCTCCTTTACGGAAACCAAGACACCAGTAACAAGAAATACAAATTCTCCAATAACAAAAGTGGTTAATACCAGGCTTTCGCTTTTGAAGTTACTATAAACGGAGTCGTATTACCATGAGCGGGCTTAAGAAATGTAGGGCAAGTCCCAACAGCCCTGGAGAGGGACTGAGGCTGGGCTGAAGATTTAAGAGAAGACACAAACTTGTCTGGCGTTGGCAGCTTCCCTTGTAGTAAACTGAGCACAACTGTTCACAGCTTCTCGCTTGAGGGCAGAGGGTGGAAAACTTCCCCTTACACACCACACGGTGTTATTCTCCACATTACTTTGGTTTTACGGTTTACTGAAAAAAACTGAACAGATTCTGCGAGGGCAATTCAAAGTGCTTCAGCATCGCACTGCTGTTCCTCACGCAGGTGACGCTGTACAACCGAGCGGTCAGCTGGCTGTCACCTACTGCAGGTACGTCCTGCTGACTCTGGGCTAGAAGGCTGGTCCAAAATAGAGAGCTCTTCGTGAGATGCTTTGGTAAAGATAACCACCTTTTGACCCATGCTAACGTTCAGAGAATCTCAAAGCAATTTTATATTGCGTATGCCTTCTGGAAGCACATCAAGAGGTATTTAAGGAAATTAAAGTACTTGAGGCATTAAGGAAAGGAAAAGGGAAGTGTCCTGCTGTAGGCACCATGGCAGAAACAGTTGCTGGAGGCAGGAAACTGGCTCTGATCAGGGCAAGTGGGATTACTGCGGATATCTGAGGCTCCTGCAGTATGGTCCTTCATACAGCGATGCTGGACGCTTCACTAGATCTGTACTGTGGCAGTCGATCATTTAATACTTATTTGTACATTCAGTCATTCACTATGTGTTTCTTAATGTTCAAGACTGTACTCCTTGAGCTAAAATGCTACCTCAGAGTTTTCTGTTTACAAAAAGAGACAAAAAAATTCACTGCTTTTCTCTTTTTTCTTTCACGTTTTTCAGCAGTTCCTTATTGTTGTGCTGAAACTGCTTTACCCAGCTTCTACTTGACATCATTTTGATGTGAACATTTTGATCTGCTACTTCCTTGCATTGTTCACTTTTACTGTGCACTATTTTCCAGTTGAGTGGTATTAAAAAGTTTGGAAATCTACTACTAAAAAAAATACTTTATTAATATTTATTAATTTTAACTTTATTAATTTTAATATTTGTTGGATCTATGTACAATATTAATAAGATTTAATAACATAATCTTTGCTGTTCCTGTAAAAAGATAATAAAAAACAGATGATCTAACATCCTTCTGTAATTTATTTTCCTGTACAGCTTGCAAAGGTTTGTCCTTACCAGAAAAGGATTTAGAAAAGACTAGCTTGACTTTTCACCATTTTCATAAAATCAAAATGCTAAACGTGATAGATGAGCTAAATGCGAACAATGAGGTCTAAAAGCAGACTTTTTTTTGCTCTGGCAAATGGGCAGATCTGAACGGCTTTATTGTAACACTCACTCGAAGCACTTTATGCCTGTATTAACAGACCACATAACATACGTAATTGCCATGTTAAGCACAGCTATATGGATCTGTTAGCAACAGGCTACAAAGTCATTTGCATTAGTCCAACATTCATAGTATAACCTAATCATTACTGATCTTGCTACAGCCTCTTTTATGAGAACTCAGAAGACTGTTACTCCTTATTTCATGCAGACTGCATTAGTATGGATGATTCCCAATCATAGAATAGTTTGGGTTGGAAGGGACCTCTAAAGGTCATCTAGTCCAAGCCCCCTGCCATGGGCAGGGGCATCTTCAACGAGATCAGGTTGCTCAGAGCCCTGTCCAACCTGACCTTGAACGTTTCCAGGGATGGGGCATCCACCACCTCTCTGGGCAACCTGTGCCCGTGTTTCACCACCCTCAGCGTAAAACATTTCTTCCTTATATCTAGTCTAAATCTACCCCCCTTTAGTTTAAAGCCATTCCCCCTTGTCCTGTCGCAACAGGCCCTGCTAAAAAGTTTGCCGCCATCTTTTTTATAAGCCCCCTTGAAGTACTGATAGGCTGCAGTAAGGTCTCCCTGAAGCCTTCTCTTCTCTAGGCTGGACAACCCCAACTCTCTCAGCCTTTCTTCATAGGAGAGGTGTTCCATCCCCCTGATCATTTTCGTGGCCCTCTTCTGGACCCGCTCCAACAGGTCCGTGTCTTTCCTGTGCTGAGGGCTCCAGAGCTGGACACAGTACTCCAGGTGGGGTCTCACCAGAGCAGAGTAGAGGGGCAGAATCCCCTCCCTCGACCTGCTGGCCACGCTTCTTTTGATGCAGCCCAGGATACGATTGGCCTTCTGGACTGCGACCGCACATTGCTGGCTCATGTCCATCTTTTCATCCACCAGTACTGTCAAGTCCTTCTTGGCAGAGCTGCTCTCAATCCCTTCATCCCCCAGCCTGTATTGATACTGGGGGTTGCCCCAATCCAGGTGCAGGACCTTGCATTTGGCCTTGTTAAACCTCATGAGGTTCACACAGGCCCACTTCTCAAGCTTATCCACGTCCCTCTGGATGGCATCCCGTCCCTCTGGCGTGTCAACCACACCATTCAGCTTGGTGTCATCTGCAAACTTGCTGAGGGTGCGCTCGATCCCACTGTCTATGTCACTGATGAAGATATTAAACAGTACTGGTCCCAATACGGACCCCTGTGGGACGCCACTCATCACCAATCTCCATCTGGACATTGAGCCATTGACCACTACCCTCTGGATGTGACCATCCAACCAATTCCTCACCCTTTACCGGACAGTCCACCCATCAAAGCCATACCTCTCCAGTTTAGAGAGAAGGATGTTGTGGGGGACTGTGTCAAAGGCCTTACAGAGGTCCAGATAGACGGCATCTGTAGCCCTTCCCTTGTCCACTGATGTAGTCACTCCATCATAGAAGGCCAGTAGGTTGGTCAGGCAGGACTTGCCCTTGGTGAAGCCATGCTGGCTGTCTCGAATCACCTCCCTGCCCTCCATGTGCCTTAGCATAGCTTCCAGGAGGATGTGTTCCATGATCTTCCCAGGCACAGATGTGAGACTGACTGGCCTGTAGCTCTCCAGGTCTTCCTTTTTTCCCTTTTTAAAAATGGGGGTTCTGTTTCCCCTTTTCCAGTCAGTGGGAACTTCACTGGACTGCCACGACCTCTCAAATACGATGGATAGTGGCTTAGCAACGTCATCTGCCAGTTCCCTCAGGACCCACAGATGGATCTCATTGGGTCCCATGGACTTGTGCACCTTCAGGTGCCTTAGATGGTCTCAAACCTGATGTTCTCCCACAGTGGGCAGCTCTTCATTCTCCCAGTCCCTGCCTTTGCCTTCTGCAGCTTGGGCGGTGAGGCTCGAGCACGGGCCAGTGAAGACCAAGGCAAAAAAGTCATTGAGTACCTCAGCCTTCTCTGTGTCCCTGGTAACCAGGTCTCCCGTTTCGTTCCAGAGAGGGCCCACATTTTCCCTTGTCTTCGTTTTATCCCCGACATACCTATAGAGTCTTTTCTTGTTGCCCTTGACGTCCCTGGCCAGATTTAATTCTATCAGGGCTTTAGCTTTCCTAACCTGATCCCTGGCTGCTCGGACAACTTCTCTGTATTCCTCCCAGGCTGCCTGTCCTTGCTTCCACCCTCTGTAGGCTTCCTTTTTGTGTTTGAGTTTGTCCAGGAGCTAATCTATTCCTAGAGCCCCTTTCTGCCACAGAGGACGAGAACAGCCTGTGAGAAGTTTCAAACTAAAACTGAACAGTGAAAACAAAAAAAATCCTTAAAATACACTGTACTTCGGATGTTCCTGTGATGTGGTAAACTCCCTTCACTATGTCATTAAGACCAGACACCTAAATAGGAGTTTTTACATGCTGCCTGATTTATATCCATGCTATTCTGGGCTACTAAGTCTTTCTGTTGGATTTAAAATAGAAAAGTTTTAATTCTCTCTCCATGCAGAATGGGAAGGTTTCTGGAATCTCCCATCGTTTCCCACTTACCCAAAATTGTCATCATTGTCAAATGGTGTTTCAGGTGTAGACTGTTACTCCAATGTGCTTCAGCTCAGTAAGCCTTCTGGTATCATGGGGAGAACCTCGGTGTTAGCAGCTTTGTTGGGTATTACATCTAACTCACCCTACAATCAGGACATTTTTAAACAGAAAAAAAAAAGGAAAGCCATCAGGATTGAAAATGTTGCTGTGAGGGCTGTACTGCAGAAGGATTTATTTGCCCATGCAAGGTAGGTATCTTTTAAATGAGTACCAATAATGAACTTACTTACAAATTGCAGGGCAATAAACATCCTGCAATAAACATTTTGCCCTAACATTTGCACATCACAGATGTCAGCAGATATGGAAACTCAAGACCAGATTCTCAGTTTATGCAAGCAGGCGTAACTCCATTGACTTGAGTAAAACAATGTATATTAACACCAACAAAAAAGAAAAGAATACCAAGTTCTTTTGGAAGATATTTTAAGAAACAGTTTATTATTTAAATATGCAGTATAAATCTTTCTCCTTACAGTCATAAACACAGATTGCCAAGAAGTTAAATATCAGCGTCACAACACAGCTATAATATATGGACTGCATTTATTCCTTGGTGAAGCATTCTACCTCACTTTGGTTAGGTAAATAACCTCACCAAGACCTGTTAATTGATTCATTGCCTGTTATTGCTTATTTGTCACCCTTGTTTTAAAAATATACATTTATCTTGTCCTAATGAGGAACAGGAATAAAAGCCATTCTCAGCTGATTCAAGGAAGCATGTCAGAATGTGCAGAGTGGTTAGGTTAGTGTGCAAAGCTCAAAATAAAATGCTCAAAGCAATCATATCCCTGGAATCAGAGAACAGCAAGTTTGGGTTCCTTAAAGGGAGGAAAAAGGCAATAAAACAGATAGCCCTAACGTAAAGCCGCCAGAGGAAGAGAATATAAAATAGCTTAAATATATTGTGCTCTATACTGTATTGGTTCTTCTGCAAGTATTTCACTGTGTAGATGATGGAGAGAGGACTTCCAGAGGGTGATTCGTATCTTTAGCAGCCTGAATAGTCTCGAGATGCCCGTCTCTCATTATGGGCTCTATAGGATCAGGTGGCCTAGCACAATGTGGAATGGACCTGGGCCTGCAACACAGGTGCTGCGAACACCTGCTAGAAGACAGCTGTTCAAGAGGTGCTTTGCCAAGATACCTGCCTAAGGTCTTTCTTTTTACAAAGTACTTCCTCTCAGCAATTCAGATTTCAGTTTTGTGGCTGGTCTATTCATGAACTTGTGTTGGTAGAAAGGGGCAACATTTTTAATATTAGATACCTACAAAGATCATCTCCCATGTATCTTCCGACTGTCACGATCTAACAAAATTATCCTGTCTATTCACAGCACTCTGCTGGAAGTTGAGGGAGTGTTACAGTACTGCTCAGGGAAGACCTGTAGAGTTGGCCTCATTTTCAGTTGTATTGAAATTACACGCAGCTAGATAGGTGCAGTTAAACTATCTTAACCACATTATCTTACTATCTTAACCACAAGCAGACTTACCACTTTTTTGCGTAGGGAAATCTTAGTACGGCATCCTCTAAGGTCAGGGTATTAGCAAACTGAGAGGCACAGAAGTTTCTGTAGGATTCCAAGTCGTCCCGCACAAACAACTATTAATACAATAAAGAAGTAAATCCCAAGATTTTACCTCCATAATTATGCAACATGTATCTCCAATATTCCCTTAAGTCAGAAGTGATTTTGTGAAGAACTGACACGGCATTAATCTAGTGGAGAAAAATTATTTCTCAAGCAGCTTATGAAAACGGCAAAATATAATTGCCTTAATGGCTGGTGCAGCTGCCTTACAGGAACTGTCTTCAGAGAATAAATAATTTCATTGCCACTAAAATATTTATTTCCCTCCCCAAGCCTTCAGTTTGATGTTGTTTTTTAAATAGTATTCCTCATTTGGTGTGCTTTGGTTTTCTTCAGCACTATAGGTTCCATTTTTCAATGATAGGATAGCAGATCAGTTCTTTGTAAGATACTCAGGACTGGTTTGTGCTATGAGGAAAAACAAGAAAAGAATTTGTTTTAGAAAATCCGGATCAAAGGAGAGTCAGATTGCGTATATGCATATCAAGACTAAGTTCAAAGATTCAGACCCATCAAATTATGCATCGCTATCTTGTTTGTGTGTGTGACTGTGTTATACACTTCCTTCCCATTCGTTGCCCGCTTATGTTAAGTGAGACTGCAAACTTGTGAACTACTATAAACATGTTTAAATTTAGCATCCTGAAGTCTTTTTTATCAAGACATATGATAAAGTTAAGTGTGTGCAAGAACTGTGATGTATGTATTACAACATCACTAGGGCTTAAGACTGTCTTATGGGCCTACACAGCGCCTCTCACAAGAAAATACTAAATACCACTTGAAGAAATGTACTGCCCTGAGAAGCAGCTGCAATCACATCATGAGCAGAGCTCGCTTGGGTCACCGTTCGTTTTCTGGGGAGCCTGGCTGGGAAACCCCTTTGCTCTAATTCTTCCCCACCACTTTCTCTACATTACTTATCAGTTTTGTTTGGTTTCTTTTTTAAGCTTTCACTTTTGACACTGAAAAACAAAACAGGTTGGATCTAGCTGAATGAACAATAAAATGTATGGCAGCCAATCTCAACAAGTAATTGGCCAGCACATACGTCAGTCCTACTCATCGCAATGTTGCATGGGTAGTCTGCCCCTGAGAAACCTTGTGCCAAGTTGGAACCTAAATTTATGGCTAAAAAAATGCATGAGAAGGATAAAATGTAGTATCCTGATCGGCTAGACAAATGCAAAGGTGTTAGGAGTCTTGCACAGCCTTTATGAAGGGAGCCCCATGTCCAGCAAAGTGAGTCTGGTTGGCTTCCACACCCCAACTCCTAAATACAGCTGACCTCAGGCTTTCCATGGGTGCATCTGAATGGCCCTTACCAATACTTAAAACCACTTTCCTTTTAAAACAAAAAAACCAACAAAAAACCCACTTTCCCCCTTCCTTAAAAAATAACCAAACAAAATCCAGTGTGTTCAAAATGGAGGTTATCAAAGCAATGGCTATTGTACTGATTTTCACAGCCTATAAAATAAGTAATGAAGAAGAAGATATTTATGATGATCACATTAAACACACTTTTTGGCTGTTGTTTTTTAATCCGCTGATATATACAAATACCTCCTAATGTTCAGATCCTGAAAGCAATTAGGTGTAGTATTAATTTTACTGATGTGTAAGGTGACGTGTATTTACACACAGGTCCTAGATTTGGTTCCAGTGAAATATCAACGTATATTTTCTGTCTTTATTCTTATCTTATTTATGCTTTTGACAAAATACTGATAGAAGTGCTGCAAGCATCATCTGAATAGCTGCTGGCCTGTGAGCAGTGAGTGTGGCAGGAAGGACTGCCTGCACGCACCCGGGCTGGCAGCACCGGCTCTCCAGAGTGGCCGGTTCCTCCCTTTGGGCAGATTATCACGCAACTCCTATGGTATGAGAAACAAATTGGGTAAGGTATAAAAGGATGTAAAACCCGTATTTCCAAACAAAAAGGCTCAGGCAATAAGTTACAGAGCCTGAAACTAGCTTAAATGTATGTATAAGCAAAAAGACTATATGCATCCGGAAAGCTGTGTGGAGCAGCTGGATAAGTGTTTTCTTGTTTGTGTGCTGAAAACGTCCCACCGTGGAAGGTTTCTAAACCTTGTCTATAAATTCATCACCGTGAAAAAGTGGTCCTCAGGAGAGGACATGCTGTGAGTCGTGAGGTTTCTCTTTGTAGTACTACATCTAGTTCCAAAATGTTGTTTTGAACTCTCACGTTAAAAAAAAATCTGACCTTTATCTGAAAATTATAAAAATGTGAACATTAAAAACCTGTTATAGTTAGTAAAATAACACTTCATACTGCAGGCAGATGCGTACTTAATTTGCCATCACAGGTAATTGGATTGATTTCAGTAAGGGAAGATGGTTCAGTAAATACACTGCAATTTGAAGTATATGTGGTGCAGAATTGGAGCTGCATTTTTCAGTGTATAGTTCTTTAAAGCTCTAGATTTCTGTGACATGACTGATTAGAAACCAAAAAATTTTCATCAAAATTACTTCTCTCTCCTCCTGCCTCACATTTGGTTTCCATGCTTACTGAAAATGTAATTAAACATTTTTATTTTCATATTTATTTCAAAAAATATTTTTGAAAGTTGATTTAAGGAAAACCCATTACGTAATTAAACATTCAAAAACACTTCCAAATTTTTCAAAACATTTTATTGCACAAAACCTGACAATGGTAAATGAAAAGCGCATTTGGTGGGATTTGTGTATATTGGTTCCCCGACGATGTAGGTTGCTTCCAGTGTATACGCAGGCTCCCATCGGTGACGTGCACCTTGCATCCTTTCGCAGGGAAACGATGGTTGAACGCAGTGCAGCGCAGTCACTCGGGATTCAGCTTGAAGCCGAGATACATCCAGGTTGTGCGTTAAACTGGGAAGTACTCCCAGGTATAGCTGTAGCTTTTGCAGGCAGCTCGAGTTACTGCTAGGTTTGTCTCATTGGTCTCTTTATTCAAGGCAGTTGGTAGAGAGCAAAAATGACACTATGTACCAGGGATCATGGAGAGCAACTGTTTGGCATTTTTATTTCAAAGACTCTGTCTTACATCTCTGCTTTATATATATTTAATCTGCTCCTTTCCTGCAGTATCATTTTCAGCTGATGGGACGATATTCTGCTGTACAGACTGTTCGAAGACAAATTTGCAAATACCATTTCACCTCGGTCTAGGTGTGCAAGATGTCCCCTTGCTGAGGGACTCTCCTCGTCCCCATTGTCAGAGACACTCCACCTGGGCACAAAGTATTGCCATCTCAGGTCAACATCGTCACCTTGTTCATGTCCCTGTGGGGAAAATACGAGGGCTCCCTGTGAGACTCTCGGTCGTCTGCTGTTGTAGGATTTAGCAGTTAACATCATGTATAGTAACATAAGCCCATGTTCCTGGGCTTAGTGCTTGCAGATTTACAATTTCTTCTTCAAAATAGCATACTAAGTTAATGAACAGTTCAGCACCCAGGTATCTGTTACCCTTATCTGAAACACAGGAATAACTGATTGTCCTGTCATGAAAAAAATGCCTGCTGCTTTTTTCTTGCTTAACCTAGCAAGAAGAGGTATATCCTTTGAAATCAATGGAATTACACCAGCCTACTGCAGTAACACCAGCAAAAAGAGAAGTAGACCCAGGATTTTCCTTACTACACTCAGTAAATTTGGTGTATTCCCCAGCTTTGAAATCTATGGATCCTGTCCTCCTGCGAAACTGTGGAGAGGCATGTCCTGTTTGTCCGTATTTGTACGGTGACATTAAAGGTGTCCTATCCGTTAATTTAAATACAAAATCACTCTGTGGAAGCAAACTAGGTAATAAGTCATGACAGAACAGTTTGGGGAAGCTTAACATGCTACAGACATCTCGATGCAACAGTATTTCAACGCCATAATATTTTTTTTTACTCCATAAATATTTTCATCTTTCTTGCTGTAACTTGCATAAATGAATAAATACATAGAAAACACTAATGATAAGTCCTAAATTAAAACTAAACTCACCATCTTGACATTTACTTTTTAAAATATGTATGAGACAATTCCTCTGATCTCTTTTTTATACACTTACAAACTCACAACTTACCAGTTATTTGTGTTTCTATGCCAGGTACAGTAATGAGTACAGAATTCCTCCTGCTAACGCTGAAAGCCTTTATACATTCATGAGAGCTTGAGGATCAAGATCTTAAATTGAGCTCAAGAGATTGCCTAGCAGGAATAACCAAATACTTCCAGACTTTGTCCCATTCAGCAACAGGAATTGCTTCATGCTTTTATCCCTCATTCTCTATGCCTTGAGTTATCATTACCCACAAAAATACAAAGAGTTTTTCTTTATCTCCAATTTATTTTCTCAAGTTATTTATGCAAGGAAGGTTCTAGACATGTGTTAGAAAAACTTGATGGACTTAATGACTGAATTAAAAGACCTAGGATGAAATTCAATAGTTCAAATTTAAAGATCATACATACAGGAATTTCTCCTATAACTGCAAATCCTTGGGTTGGATCAAGGAGAAAAAAAATAGCAATGTAGTTTTCAGCCATAGGATGACTGCGAGCTCCAGTGTGTTAGGACCATAAAATTGAGTTTGTAGGAGTGGAAACTTTTCAAAGGAGTAACAAAGTTTACACAGCACTTTTGGTCCATGTTCAAAAGCAGAAAACCAGGAACAGGTACAGAGAAGAGCTACAAGGGTATCTGATGGCATGATCTCCAGATATCCCATCAACCAAAATTATTCTGTTACTCTATGAAATTACTTCTCCAAAGATGGTAATAATTTTGGATTGAATTCATTACAAACAATGAGAGGAACAGACTACTAGAAAAGACCTGTTGGTCATAAGATCTTCCTGTTTGCTCTTAAAGGAAACTACGTGATAAATTATATGGGCCTCCTATAGAGATTCTGTTCAAATTATTAAAAAAAAAAATACACATTTAAGTGAAGAGCATGACTCATGAAAACAAAAATAACAATTTCTTCCTTTCTGTTTTTCAAAGATTGAAGTATTGTCTGGTCATCAAGGCAGATAAATTACATACCCCATTCAGTGGTTGTCACACAGTTGGAAACGTGCAGGTATTCGACTGAAAGGTTCCCTTCTTCAGTTGTGGCAGGTCAAGTAAAACCATAGCTCCTAAAAAGTGAAGTCCACATAGTTTCTATTCTATAAATTAAGGATTTTCTATGAACTTCAAACATTCTAAAGGAAGGTTTTAGACCTTACATTTCTGTGTGGTAAGTTACTTATTACTATCAGAAAAAATAGTTATTCTACTTACTTCTAGGTATATGAGAATTTTAATATAAACACTTTTTAAAACAGTATATGGCAAATCAATTTTACCATGTTTTTTTCATGGTAAAATATTAGGGTTTAGTATGCAGTAGTGACAACTTACGCAATTTTATCAGAAAGCCACCAGTCTTTAAAATTTTCTTTAAAGACTGTAGAAGACTGCTTTCACTGAAGATGTAGTACTTCATATTTTCCAGGTTTGTAGCTTCCCTGAACAATCAAAAATGGTGGTTATTTCCAACGTTTGAGCATATTTGACTATTTCATACCTGTCTCCTAAGCAAGAGAGCATGGACATCTCTTGTTTGGACTCTTTGCTGTTCGTTATTTTACAAATATCAATTATTGTCTGTGGAAAAGCATAAAAGGAAGGAAGTACAGCACCTATTAATTTTTCACTGAACTTTGAAAGTCAGGATCCTCTGCACACCCTCTTTGAATACAGACAAGACTTTGGCAAATTATCTATGTTATCAGGAGACTCGTATATGGAAAAAGCTCAAGACGTGGAAAATATTTGATTATTTGAAAAAAAGCTTTTACAGGATATTGAAAAAAGTATGAAGTTGAAAAAAGGATGCAAAGGAGTAGCACCAAATAACAAAGCATCACTACTAAATTTTTTAAAAGACATAAATTGTAGCTGAACATTGCTTACTTTCTTTGTGCAGATTAGTCTTGATTTTTTTTAGTCTCAAACAGATTTACTAGAAAAGCCAAAGCCATGTCCACGTGGTGTGATAGTACTTTGGCTTTAATAAAAGCAAAGTTGTCAAGGAATAGTGAGGTTTAAACTTCTGAGAAAGGATGTAGTTTTCAGGTGACCAGGCAGAAATGCTGATTTTTATTTCCCCACCATGAATGAATCATGAGCAATGGCATTTACTGTCTTTCTGAGGCATTATAAGACCTGCTGGGCAAATGATGCCTTTGCCCAGTTTCATGCAGTACAGTCTTTGATAACTAGGGGATAACTAGGGGAAAATATAACCATTAGAACAAATAAAATGCTGTTCTGCCTCTTGTGTGTGTGTGTGTGTCTGTAATAGAAAACAGGGCCTGAAGAAGCCTGGTCCTTTTCTCAGCATTGTACATGTCTGAGTGTATCTGCTTCTCTATTAAGATCAAAGGCAAGCAGAGGAAACTGAGAGCTGCATGGCAAGTCAGACCTATGGACCACTGGAGGTTTGATATTTTTCTAGGCTTAGAGGTGATCTCTTACAGTGCTTGTGACACCATTGAAGTCTATCGGGTAAATGCACAATGTTTCAAGACTTAAAAAGGGTTGCAGAATTTTGGTCCTTAGCTTCTGTAAAATGTGTATTTACTGCTTTCCGTCTGTGGTCCCTGCATTGCTCCCATTACCATAGCCATCTGGAAGCTTAAAAGTCACGAATTTGTTTATTGTCTTAATACCCCCACAAGTTTAAAAGATGCTATCATCCCCATTTATAGAGGTGGGGAGCTGAGCCAGGTTTATACTGGCAGCTAAGCATAGCTCTAAGCCTAAGCTTGTCCATCATGCTTTACAGGCAAGCGTGCACTCAGCTTACAGAGTCAGGCTGAATGCCACGCTTTTGCAAATACCCGTGCTTCAAGCACACCCACCAGGATAGAGCGCAGGCTCTCGCTCAGACCATTGGAATGGATGGGGCAGAGAGGGACCAAACAAACGGGTCCACCAGCAAATATCTCTAACCAAATACACAGTGTGTGGTTTTTACAACTGAATGACAGCCAGCAATGTGGATATAAAGCATATGGAGCTCAGTATAAGAAACCTTCTGCCAAGCCTGCACTTAACCTCACTTGTAGATGACCTGTGATGGTTTTCTCAAGGTCTTAAAGGAAGTTGTAGTGCAAGAAGTCTAATGTAGACCTCTAACAATGAACCATTTGCCCCTTCAGCCTTCTGCTCTCGATACCTAAATTCTGTAACAACCCTCTTTCAGACTTGGTGTTCTTTCTTTGATTTCAGTGAGGTCAAGAGCAAATCTGTTGCGCAGAGTCCCGAGATATTTAATTTGAAATAGTTGCTGCAGTTGTCTGAAAACATACGTGGGGCTTAGAATGGACTGAAGCAATTTTGAAGTTCAGAAAAGCATATGAGCTTCTGTGTGGACTTTTAGCTTGGAGGAGGGCTGGGGCTGCAGGCACGTGCAGGCTGTGGACTAGACCCTGGCCTGAGGTTAAGCTAACCGGTCAGGATGTGGATGAACTATGGGACATGCCATGAGAAATTGCTGGATATGACAATATGAGAAGCTGACAAAAATTTCAGATAGCACTGTGAAGGACAGATGGATCTTGCAGGAGGTAAAGGAGGACTTATGTGAGAAATGGTTGAATTTCACAGGTAAATGAAGGGGAGTACTGGGGACATTTTGCGGGCAACAATACCTAGGTAACCCTATCAGTAATACCATATGAGGCTGAGATTACCTAGAAATACCAAATTTGAGTACAGATGTAGCAAAGCTGGGACCAGTTGGGAAAAAGTAATTAGGGCTGAGTTGTTTATTTGAGAGGAAATGGACAGAGAAAGCAAGGTACAAGCATGGTGAAAGGGAGGGTCAAGAATGGGAAAAGGGATAAAAATATATGCAACTGATGTAATCAGGTCTGTCCAGGGGCACTGGCTGGGCAGCCCTGTGCTTGATTGCCACAACCTAATCAGGACAGTAAACCAAGCTTGTCTGGCCACACCACGCAAGTCCAACATGCCTCTGCAGTCAGGATGAAGACGGAGGATGGGGGGAAGCTTTCCTGTTTGGGCAGGGTAGCACCCAGATGGACAGATAAGCATCCTGGTACTGGCAGGCCCATGCCAGGCCCGACGGCATCGCCATCTACTCATCACTTCCTTACAAAGCACAGAGCAACTCACTGGAGAAATATATGAGCCATGGGAATAAAGAAGCAGATGGGGTTATAGCAGAAGCTCCTTTCAATAATCTCTGTTGCTGGAATGATGATGGTCCTTTCTTTAAAAGTAGCTGTGCTTGATATAATATGTAATTGGAAGGATTACATCCAAGCTGAACAATCATCAGCTGTTCCATGCAAAGATGTTACTACAATATGTTTCCTAGGAAGTGAATTCAAATGAGTATACATGCTTCATTCATGTTTCATTGAAGCAGACTACTGCAGCCTTGGGTCAAAATGGGCATCTCCCAAGTTTTTGCATACCTTAATCCTGCACAGTTAGCACCATATCTCCTTGTCGTCTACTTTCTTACTTTGGCCTGTTTGTTTCTCTTAAGTGTGTATTTGTCTTGTTACTTCTGATTTTATTTTCTGCCCTGAGTAACTGTCTTCTTTCTCTCTTACATTTGTATACGACTGGATGACACTTGGTGAAGCAAGGTGGTATCCATGACCGTACACACGCTTTTTTTTTTTCTGAGACAGACATGCATTGAAGCAACTGGTTCCCACTTTTTTAGTGTTTGAGCTAGATGGCTGTATATGCAATGTTCACGAGTCATTGGAGGCCAACTTTGCGTGGAAAAGCATTGTTCCTTAGCTGGAATGAAAACTGGAATTTCTGCTGACATTCAGTTTTCCAGACCATCTGTCTCTGGAATGAAGCTATTTAAAGGAGGAGTGCTAGTAATATAGCATTGGTTTAGTCCCTAAAGTTTCCTGCTTTGGTAAAGTAGGAAACTCTTTTTGCACCTGAAAGGCATCTATGAAATTCAGATATCCCATGACTGGGAATTAGTGGGCAACTTGCATAGAAATTCAGTTTTCAGAGAAGTCATCTGTGCTATACTGATAAATATCATGCAATAACATATTTTGCCTCCTCAGTATTTCTGCCTACATTACCCAAGCAAATCTTTTTCATTCAAAATTATAGATTAGCTATCTCTTCCTTATACCAGGAATAACAACAGTTTTCCTGCCTCAATAACTAAAAGGCAGAAAATATATATACTGCTATCTAGAAAATACAAATGGTGCTCTCTTCTGTTTGGATCAGCATCTGCTCTAATACAGAAAACCACAAAGAAGGGCTCAGGAAGTTTTGTAAAGTTCCCTTTCCAGATGTCCCCATCAGGTCTCAGGAAGGAGCCCAACCTTATTTGAGTAAGTAGTTTTTGTAACAATATTGAGTCCCTGGTTGAAACTCTTCATCCCAGTAATGAAGAGGGATAAAAAAATTACCGTTTGAATATTTCTTAACATTTTGACTAGCAGAAGAGTTTAGCAGAGAAAAGGGAATGAAGCAATCGATCTTTCATCACAAATGATATCTGATGGCATATTGGGAGCTGGCAAGAGGCTTTCACGCTGTAGCTTTTTTCAGATGTGTCTTTTGTTGTGTAACTAGTTCCCAAGCCTTAATGAACCACTTAAGTGCAGCAGCTATGGCAGCTTGTTCTCAAGAACTATAATCCCTCCTCTACCGTTAGGAATGGATGCTTGTAAGTGGGGATTTATTTTCTTTCCAATTTTTTCTATAGGTATTTGATTTATAACATATCGTTCCTCAAACTGTGTTTAAAACACTTGTAAAGCCTTTGTAAACATACTTTTATTGAATTCCATGGGAGAGGAGAGAGCTGATTAAGGTTCACATTAGTCAGGAAAATAAAACAATAAGAAAGATTTTCCTGAAGGAAATGAGGAATTTACATAAATGCAGTTCATGCCATGTGACTTCAGCAGGAAAGTTTCATGAGAGGGAACTACTACTTCCATCAGTAAAGAAGTTGTGCATGTGCTGCAGAATGGTTTCATTGAATCCATCTGGTCTGTTCATAGACACGCAAAACTATGAAGTCAATGAAAAAAAGTAAATTGAAAGAGCCAAAGAAATAAACCAATAGGTTTTAGTCCCCATTGGCGGCAGGGAATATCACGCTTCCCAGGACCACGTAGTATATTCTGTGTTTCAAAAGCAGCTGTGTCATTTTTCATGCTGTTCTTGAAAATATAAGGGGGTAATGAAGGAAAAAAAAAGTCATTGCATGTCAGTGCTAGCCAACAGCTGGTCACCCATTTTGCTCAGACACGAGGCTGTCCCTGGGGACACCAGCAGTCTGGCTTCTACTCTTTGCTCGCCACTCTCATCTGGTCAGTTTATTTCATAAAGCTTGTGTATTGCTCTTTGCAAAGGCTTTCAACTGTGTTTATACAAAATTCAAATGTTCTCACTAAGTCCTAGCTTTAAATACCATTAGTCTAGTTGCTGGGGTAAATTGCAACTGGTGGATGTAAAGTTCTATATTAATTTCTACAAAATATATCCCATCTTGCTGTTTGTTTAGAAATTTTAAAAAAATAGACTTTAAAAAAAAAGTTTAGAGACATTATGGTTAGAAAAACAACCTTGCCTGCATAAATCAGCAGAGTGCTGACATATGTCTGCAAGCAACACAACTTTCCCTGGATGTATACGTGATCGCTTGCTTCTTTCTTCTCAACAGCTAGACATGAGGGATGGCAGGGGACTTCACCAAGGGGTGGTTCTGAGTGTTTGGGTACAGCTGCCATTTATCAGCCACATTAGTCCCTGATCTGGTAGACTTTGTTGTTGGCTCTGGGTAGGCTGTTGGATTTCTACTCTAAATTCAATGGGTATTGCATAGTGTTTAAGGTATAATTTCTTTAGTGTGAAATGTAACTAGGAAAGCTGTAAAGCTAAAAAGTAACCTTAGGACTGTGTTCTTTGGTAGATATCAGGAGTAAAGCCGGATTTGGTATCTGTGCTTTTTTGAAGAACATATGATGATTATCCACCGGCTGGCTAGCCTACAGAAGTGGGTGTTAGCAGATAGTTCTCAGGAATTCAGTGTATTCCTGCATCTTGCATGCAAAACAATGAAACTGCCTTGTCATAATGGCTTAACCGTCTTTTCATAAAATACTAACGGTACCAGGTATGCTAAACTGCTTGCTATGAGCTCTCTAGCAGCAGACCTAGCCACAGCTTGAGGCATTTCCCAACAATGTGTCAAGTGATCAATCTGTCACAGCACCAATATTTTCCTCTTTAAGGCAGGTCTTTCATCACGTTGGAAATGACATTGTTGCTGAGCTAATCCAAGACAGATTAGAGTGATGTGTATTAATTCAAGACCGTACCTAAGTGATATCTGTTCCTTCGAAATTCCATTACAGCTGCGTAACACATGCTTAGCTACTTACTTCATTAAAATCTGGTTTTTATATGTCCGTTGTCCCAATCCTTCCAGAAATGTCCAATGAATCTTTATTAATTACTTCACCTTCACATGTCCTGGGCAATCATTACTTCTTTTTACCCATTTCCTTCTTAACAGCAAGTTAATACTCTGAAAGAAATGAGTAATGGGAAAGAATATTACTGTTGTATATATGATAAATTAAAAGCGTCTATTTTCCTTGAAAAGATGCAGCAGTTGTAGTACTCTAAGGGGCTTATTCGTTTCTGTGTAAGTTCCTATACAGGAGGTTAAACTTGGCTTGGAAGCATAGTAATTTCCTCTAAAATTTTAGAGCTGCCAAATTATAACAAGAGTGCTTTCAGAAATCTTCCTTCTTAGGCATAGACCATTTGTCAAGTAAGGTCAACAGCAGCCAAGCAGAATGGACTGAGGTCCACATCTCTGGGTACATCAGTGTTATTGCAGCCATAACCTGGAGTCTAACTGGACCAAAAGCTTTAAGGCCATGAAGCTGTTGGAAGACTTAGGAGTTTTAAGGCATGGGACCTGTCTACAGGGAAAGCTCAGCAGGAGTGAGAACCAAAACTGAAGAGCTCAGACAGAAAGAAGGATCAGAGGCTAACCAAGGGGAGCAGATGTTGACTGGAGAGAAAAGACTAAGGAAGAATGGGGGAAGGGAAAACAGCTGCCAGAAAGAGGCAGAGTAAGCCATTTCAGAATTCAGTATTTATTAGTAGTACTGAACCCAACAACCAGTGCATTCTTTGAAACCACTTACTGACAATATTTAATGCTTACCTATATATGCATTAAGGAATTATTGCAATAAAGGTGAGTCCTACCAGAGCTGTAGCTGCAGTACACCAAAGGCAAGACCTGGTGCCACCTTGCTGAGAACAGCAGCAGCTTGGGACCCTTCCTAAAACAATGAGGCTGGCAAATGCACACTCACCGGTGTTGCTTCTAGTTGGCCAAATACCTTCTGAGCAGACTCAGAAGCTTCAGGAAAGTAGAAGAGTTCACAATATATTTAAGGGACAAACTTCTCTCAATGTCAAGGGAAATTCTACTGCATAAAATTCCCAGATAATGACGAAACTGGAGATAAAGAAATTTTTTAAAAGGGGGTTCTGGCTAGTGGATGGAACTGTAGAAATAAAGATACGCATGACCTCCAAGGTCTCTTGGGAGAGGAGAAGTACTGATTATCAACAGTACAAATCCAAAAACTCAAAATGTAGGAAAGTGCCGGAATTAGCATTGGCCATGCAAATTTATTTCAGCCTTCTTGTGTATGAATTATGATGGTGATGTCTTAGTTACATGATCACCCCCTATATTTTCTATGGTCTCCAGCCTCCCATAGTTCATGACACGGATGGTGGTCATTGAATGGACAGCTATTCGGTTTCTTGTTTCCTATTTGCAAAGTTATGTTCATTGAGATCTGCTAAAGAAAGTGCATAAAATGAGCTGCTATTATCTAGAACCTTCTGAGCATGTATGAACAGCTATTTACTTCACAAAATTCGTGCAAGCTTTAATGGCTAAAGCAAAAGGCATGTCCCTGATATGAAGGTCACCTCTCTTCTAAAGTCAAGTCTCCTCTTTAACGCATGACAACACTGGACTCTTCAAAGCCCATTAAATGTTTAAACATACAAAAGCAATGGATCTTACCTAATCTTGTCCTCAGAAATAGATTATTTGTTTTGGCAAAAAAAATAATTGTTTTGATCTAAGGCAGATACTCAGTATGGAAGATGTCAGCCTGAATGGTTTAAATTAGAGGGAATGAACAAAAGCATTTACATAGATACGGAGGGTCAAGCTGACACCATGAGCTGTGAAGAGCAAATGATTTCTATGGAAGTGCACAATCCAGGGAGCAAGTTTAGAAGCAGAGCTCCAGTTCATCCGACATTTTGCAGATGCTGAAAAAGAGCACAAGTACGGTAGCTTTCTGAACCTATTTACTGTTGCATTGTGCTGCTGCAAAGATCCTTAAAGTGTCAATTCAATGTTCTGTTATTGGCAGTGATAAAGTCATACGAGTTGTTCCTGAGAGCGAGAGGGAAACACAGATCCTGAGGGCTGCATTTAACAGGCTTAAGGTGAGTTTGATTATTCTCATCTTCTTTTTCTGATCTTTGTTGAAGACTGTAGCGGGTTAACTGTCATGACTTTCATTTGGCACTTTACTTCAAGCTATTTTATAATCTGGAAAGCAGCCTTTGCCCATTAAATTCCTAATTTTCCAATAAAATAGCATAGGAATTATATTCATCATGCCTGACAATTTTAACAAGAAACACTTATTGCCTTAAAATAATATAGGTGCCACACTTGCAAATTTGCTTTTTTCACTTCTTGCTAGCATACATAGTTGCATGCTTCATTATCTGGCTGATGGTTTTATTTAAAACACTGAGTTAATTCAAGATGTGAACACACACAGGAATAGGAAAAAGGAAGTGCCTTCAGTTTGAGAATCTCTCTGGCAGAGTAATTTTCTAGAGGCAGTTGAGAGAGTGTCTACGAGACTCACTAGCAAGCCAAAAACTTTCTTCCCTGGCCTTTTCCTGCAGATATAAATGAAATGCAATGGTGCCACTGTAGCAGCGCAGCACAAGAGCACTCTGCAGCGCGCTGCTTTGCTGGCACAGCTAACGAAGGCACAGGCAGTCTTTCCACAGCAGTGTGGCCCATTATCTCAGAGGAGGATGGGCAGTACCTGTAAGCAAGGTCTCTGGCCCCTGCGACAGCATGGAAGGGACTGCACTATGCACAGGCGCTGCCCTCAGGCACTGGGGGAGGGACAAGCCTCATTAATAGTCTCCAAAACACAGCCTAACCAGAGCAGAACCAGGGAAGTAACAACTTGATCACTATGTTGAGTTTGTTCCAGGAGTTGAACGCGGGTCCCAGGCTCTGCCTCTTCCCCTGTGTTAGTTCATACTCTGCTTGAGCCCGGCGGGCAACAGTTGACTTCTCCCTGTACCTATGAAGGTAAAGGAGTTTGATGGGCAGCCTTACAGGCAGCACAGGCACAAGCTAATGTCATTTGGCACAGCAAATTCAAGCCTTCGTTTGTGTCTGGCTGAAAAAAGCTGTATGGACATAGACAAAGGAACACATTGGTAACTTTGGCAGTCCTGTGACATACAGTTTTGGGTCACAGCAGAACACCAGTGGTACCAAAGTGATGGGAGCATGTGCTAAACCTCTGGGTTGCCCACTGCCTTCAACTCCAGCAAACTATTAGGCAGTCTGTGATGTATCTCCGTCTCCGTTGTTGAAACCTCATGTAAATGATTGTGTTCTCACTGAGGCAAAGAATGAAGGTGCATATAATTTTCTAGTCCAATAGTTAACATCTGGGATACAAGTAAATCAAATCTCAGTCCACATACCAAATCAAGCAAAATGAAGATCTTAGAAGAGCTCTTACGCCCTCCTGAAAAGCATTCCATCTTCCAGTTATGACGAGGCTTTCTTGCTACCATTTTTTAAGAAAGTGGACAGAGCTGCCTTAGGTACCTCAGCCCAGGAGAAGGCTTACTGCTGCGAATACTCCAGCAGTCAAGACATTGATGCCTTACTAGCTTTAAGGAGGAAGGCTGAGGCTCTCTTCATCACCTCTGTGTTTTTTAACGATATGTTCAGTTAGTCCCCCACTCAAGATGCTATCTTTTGTAAATCCCATTCTCGAGACATCCAACCTGTGCGCATGTTCCATGAGGAATTTCAATGTTCAACAGAGGCAGTGTCGCAATGCTATGTATTATACCACTTTGTACTGTAATGCCCAACTCTCCTAAAGAATATTGTCTTATATTTGTTTCTGCAGTGCTTATTAAGGGCCTGACCCTCAACTGTGAATGTTACTGTAATACCCTAAAAAGGATAATTGTTTTACTCCCAATTAGGAAAAAAAATCTAACCATAAACCCAAGAAGTACATGTGGAAGCTGGTTTTTGCATTAATTTCTTCCCCCTGGATGCTGGAACATAAAGATGGAGCACATGTGTTTTTTCCTTTCTCCTCATATTGCAAACCCTGCGAAGCAAAAGGGTTACTCACCTTCCTGCAACTGTTTCTCATTACAGAGCTCCCTTAGGCTCCCAGAAAGAGATTCCTTCACCCAATCCCATCAAAATGGGAGCAGTAGAAACTTGAATAAATAATTGCATGCTATAACTCTGAGAGCAGGATAATAAAATTTTGGCAAACTGCATCAGAATCTGACTAGTTAATTAGAAAGTGATTGATTCTGATGAGGTAGTAAGCTGAGGAGGTTGAAGGGAAAATTCAAAAAAGAGAGTATTGACACCCAGTTTCATGAAAACAGGCTGGGTTTGGCTGCACTTCAGGTCTTGGGGCTCTCCCATCTGCAGCTGCTTCACTGCCCATCTACATGGGGACAGACAGAAAGAGACACCTGGGGGGCTAACAAGTAATGGGTATGTTTAACATTAACTTATCATTATCTTTTCTCACCCCCAAAAAAATCCCAAGTTACTCACTCATGAAAGAGTGGATCGACAACGACACTTCTTAGAAGTGCCAAGTACTCACAATACCAGCAAAAGTCAGTAGCGGCTGCAAGTCATCAGCCCCTCTGAAGAACCATGTATTGAGAGTTGTGCAATTTTTTAAGTCTCCATGTCAGTCTTCCCTGTCCTTCTCCTGCCCCCAGACTTCCAGAGTTGGAAACTCAATGGACAGTGGACTTACGTTCAATTTTTTAAATATGAGTCTTTAAGCACAATGCTGATAATGTGCTCAGGAGAAAATAGAAGACAGTGCACCAATAAAAATGCAATAGTGCAAAATAAGCTACAGACAAAGCCCAGATATAGTCCTGTTGCTGTCTTAACACAGTATGCCTGACAAACAACAGAGATATGAAAAAGGGGGTCAACAGAGATATACAAATTGCTACAATTACAAGTACCGCGCTTTGGATTTTTACCTTTTAGAGTCAGAAAACCAGAACTGCTTTAAGACACATTCCCTTTGAATCCATTTTGGTTTGAGCAGTAAATTAATACCAACGTGTCATATTACTCACATGTTCTGTTCCTCAAGGGAAGAATAAAGCTGGAACCAGGATCCTTCCAAGACACAACAGTTTTGTACCTAAATAACCATCAAATAGCACCAATTTCACTTTTTTTTCAGAGAAAGTATTTTGGGATTAACTGCAAGTAGTTGGTCTATTGAAGAACGTTAATATTTTATTTAAGGCCATTTGAAGACTTCAACCTGAGTTACGGTATGGCCTGATAGTATTCTCCACTATAGTCAGTATTAGAAGAACAAGAAAAGACAGTGAAAATAAAAGTTACATCACTTCGTTCTCAAAGTGAGATGTATACCTGCACTTGGGTTTAATTTCAGACATAAGTTTCTCTACCCTGGCAAGTTGGTCTATTAAAGATGAGGTATATTTCAAAGGTACCAGAAGTTATGCTCTCTAGTGATGTCAGGATGACTCCCCATTAGTCAACCCAAAGAAACACAGAAATTGCAGTGCAAAAGTCAAGTTTGGGTAGCCCAGTTCGTGCCCAGCGTGATCCATGCACAACTTAAATGTTTTGAATAAATTCCCAGGACAGTGCAAACACAGAGTAGATTCTGCACAAATGGATCATATTCTCATTGCAGGATTTCCTTGCATACAACCATCTATGCTAGCAAGGGAAAGAGAAGACAATCCCTCCTGTCCCAGGCTCCCTTCTCGCTGTGTCTGGTGGAGGGAGCTTTACTACAGAATTGTGGTGTTCTGTGTTTATTCCAGCCATTTCCTTCTGCCTTTAAAATCTACACTTGTAAGGCAGAGTCACTTAGCCTTTGCCTCTGGCCTATCTTTCATAATCCAAAGAATTAAAAGGAAAACTCATCTCTGTCCAGTTCAAATGAGTGTATCCTCCTGAAGGGCTTTATCACAAAGAAGTTTGAGAAAATTGTCCTGATGGTCCTATTACAAAGCAGTGTATTTCGGTGTCAGGCAGAGAATAAAGCAAATGCAAAGATTCCCCTTCTTATCGCCCACTGATTTGGACAAAAGGAAAACAATCAGGAAGAAAATAAACGGGCACTGGAAAGAGTGGCAATGTATCTTTTCACTCATTCTGTTTTATCTGCCTGTTTCTTAATGACTGCCCTTATCACTGATTTTTCTTGAGTAGATTTTGTCATTTACAGTCTGGTGTAGCTGCTTTCTTTCAAAAAGAAACACCAGGGCAGTGGGGAAAAAAGTGGGGAGAGCTTTGCCTTCTGCCACGCTGAAGCCAATGCCATAGAAGTCAGCAGGTTGCAAGATCCATCCCTTTTGGGAAGAGGATCAGACACACGTCCTTTCTTGAATGTGCATTTACAGAAACCTGCACTGAGACATACTTGAAGGATCATCTTGGAATTGGCTATATGTCTTGATGTATTTGAAGTATCTTAGAATATGCCTCCAGTAATTAACTTGGGCAGCAGTGGCAGTCTAGCCACAGCGTAAGCGACAAAACTCGCTGAAGAAGTTGGATGACTACTCGGGGGCTTTAGTCCACATGGAAACCTTTTGATCTCAAACAAGACTGCACTTCTACCAATACCTGAGCTGTAAGGTTAACTCATGCACTTTTACAGAAGGCGTAGTCCCTTCAGACTTTTTAAATTTAGCATCTGGAGCTCTTTAGGAGGTATATTTGCCCCTTTTTTTTTTAAGAAAAAAAAAGTCCATGTAATGCTTAGTGTAATAAACCCCTGAAACCTGCCTGAAGTGTATAGGCTCTGCTACAGTACAAATGCCATTGCCTATACTGAGTGAATAATGGATAATGAATGTTTCATTCCACACATTTAACTTTTGGTTCATGAATTGCCCAAAGGCAAATCGCATTAGTCATAATCACTTGCTGAGTAATTTCCACAAATTAGTTTTGGTCTGTAGCTCCATTGCCCACAGTGCTTTGTTATTAATCATTATTATAAATTGATTCCTTCATTGGCTGGTTCTATTAACTTGTAGGTGACAAAATATTGCTTTTTTCCCTGATAGGGTGAACATAGTGCATAGACCTGCACTGCCAGTAAAAATAGCCAGCCTTACAGATTAAAATTTGTCTGTTGTGAGTTCTGTAAAGTTGCTTAAACTTGCATGTATTCAACCAATACTCATCCACAGTAATGAAGCAAAAAGGAAGCCTAAATGTACTGAGTACAATCAGCCACCATCCCAGCCTGCAAAGCAGCAGGAGGTGGCTCTGGCCCTGACCGCTCTTGCCCCAGCCCAGCAGAGCAGGGTCCCCCGCACTCCCCCTGCCAGCCCCCCCCTCTAGGACCACAGGATCACCATCTCTCCAGAGCAAGTTCTCAGAAAGCTTTTACACGTCGTGCACTGCCGTGTATGCAACTGTTTCTTAGGGCAATACGTGTCTGAGGTCGTAAGAAATGAGGCAGGTGGGGAACAGGGAGTCATGCTCTTTTTCAAGGCAGGAGATGCCAGTTTCTGGTTTTCACTAAGTGCCAAAGGTAGTAGCAGCTGGGAGGTGCCATCAGTATGTACACAGCAGTATGTATCTCTTGTCTCCAGCATGTTCCTACATAAAGTTTCTTTCAGTTTCTGTGGGGAAGAAAAATAAGAGCCTGGTAACTGTTCTTCCCACCAGCAGCACCACCCCACACCCTTGAACACCTTTTGCACAGTCGCTGTGCCAAAGACCACTGGAGCAGATATGACGGCGAGTATGACAGAGGTAAATGATGGTGGAGCTCCTCCTCCAACTTTCATGTAAGATGACACATATGTTGCATAGCAGTGTTAAGGAACATTTTCATACGGTTGTGATTGGTAGACTAAAATGCAGCAAATTCCTTAGCAATTCAAGTACAAACTCATGGAGATACTTATTTTTCTAGCTATAGATCACTGTCACAGTTTTTGGATTGGCTGCTGCTCTGACGCAATCACAGGCACCTATCTTAAATTTTACATGTTCTGCTGCAGTCCTTTGCTTTTATAAATACTATCTCTTTTTATGGATATGGTACAAATCTTTGTTCCTGACCCAGTGTTTAAGACCAGAAATACCTTTTTGCAGGTTCACTGTTTCACACTAATCATTTGCAAATCATTACAGTAATCAACAAACGAAAGAGAAATATTTAGGATGATAGTACCACAATGACCTGAGTATTACAGAACTGCCCGCTCTCTGTCCCCCAGGGCTCCTCTTGTCCGTCCGTTGTCCCTCTGCCTCGTACACCTCTCCAATGATTGGCTATTGTCTCCTGCTCTTTCTTGTTTAGGAGACAATTTGAGGAGCCTGTTGCTGATTTATGAGCCTTTTCATGGTTTTAATTCTGTTGGACCTGACTGACAGAAACAAATGTCACATTCCCAAGTGCTTTGCAAAGAAACCGGGTTTTGCTCGGGTCCTCAGACCCAGCAGAGTCTGTTTATCTGCCCTGGAATTTTCCTTTGTAAGCATTATTTTTGAAGTGCTACTTCATTTGAGCCTTGACTGATAACTTCTACTCCATCGGTGGTCTACAAGCACTTTTTATCACATATGCCTGACTGGGACCGGGTCTGTTTGTATAGGTAGCAAAGAAGCTACTGCTCCGTGAACATTCCTGGCATAATAGAGTTAGACCACTCATTCTTCAGTAGTTTTTACAAAAGAAATTCCTGGGCACAGCCAGGCACTTCTTTAACTTTGGGAGGAGCCAGCCTAGCAGGCCTTGAAGCCACAACTCCATTCCCTTTTGTTTGTTTTCTAGCCCCTACAGCAGCTGCTTATCCATTGTAATCCCTGAATTGATCCTGTCATTGCAGTTCAGGGAATCAGAAAAATATCTCATAGGGGAAAAAGATCACTTGGCTATAAATCTGGTCATTTACAGCTCCATAGGCAAATGCTGAAAAAGGCTTCAGAGAACAAAAGCCCGTCTGAAAATGCAGTAAGAAAGCCTGTCAGCCCAAATGGAGCTATTCCTACTTTGCGGAAGGGAAGAATTAGCTCTGTAGCCAGGGCTGTGTGCATTTTACTTTGCACATACAGCAAATATATCTATATAGTCAGATGCTTTAGTCAACAGTCTAGATTTTACCCTAACTCATAGTTAGGGTTCCACTCACATAGGCGTAGAATATTTCAGATACACAGGGAACATCAGGTGACAACAGAGGTTATTCATCAATATATCAGAATACGTGTCTGTAAACCACTTGCCAGGCTCAGAAGGAAAATGTTGTTCCAGGAAAACTTTAGTAGGAAGACGCAGGATAGAACAGGAGAGCCCAGGTAGCGAGTGTATTGTTCTCAGAAGACACAGAAAGCCTGGACTTTCTGAGATGGGAGGGATCTGCTTCCTCTTTTACTGGTGAGGAAGCCTGAGTCTGAGCTCAACAAAGTCATCAGCACAGCCCCAGTGGGAACAGGATCAGACCCAGGGCTTACTATTCCATTTCTTATGCAGTGCAGCAACAACTACAAAATGAACCAAGCCATAAATAGTTTAATAAGAAACAAAATAGGGGTTTGGTTGGGTTTTTTTAATGAGTCTGTTAAAAACTGTTTCACGTCTTTCAAATATACTTAGCCCAGTGGCATCTGTACTTGTAAGAACGGATATTCAATTACCGTATAATTGTGTATGGGTTTTTCCTCAGTGACTCTCTTGAGGAATAGTCTACGAGTTCTTTTCTGCAGTATAGAGCCCTGTGTAAAATTACACCGGTGTAAGTAGAGTGGCAAGACCATTACTGTGTTACAGTTCCACAAAGATCTGCAAAACTCAAAACTTCAAGCTGTGCATTGTTTGCATTCTGTTCCTGTCAGTGTTATGGCTGCTGCAATCCTGTGAATCAATCCCGATTTATTGGCACAATTATTCTTACCAGCCTCACTGAAAAGCAAATAAATACTGAAAAGTTAAAGCCAATTAAATGTCTAGTGTGCTCAATCAGAAACTCAAATTACTTTGCACCAGCAACTAGGACTACCTTATAAGTCCTTCTAGAAAGTACAGGGAATCCCACACTTAATTGCCACTGGACCATTTTGCTGCACATAAAGGGCAGCTGAAGGAGATTTGCAGTCCGGACTGTCAATTAAGTTCCTTATTTGGCAGGAGCAAGTGAGGATGAAATCAGTCCTGATCCTGAAAATAATGTGCAAGGGTGAAGACATTGGAGAGGAGCAGTTCTACTCTTTCCAGGTGAACTACAGCACAGCTATAATTATCCGTCTATACATGAGCATATGGATGTAAATGGAAAACCCATACATCCTGAGAGAGCCCATGAAACGCTGATAGAGCCCATGAGCAAAGAGCATCACTGCTTGCATTACTGACTGCATATTCCCTTTTACAGGAGGAGTAGAAATGCCAAGCCATTTCTACTGATGGCATCATAACAATAATTATATTCTGAACTTTACAGTTGAGAGTATTTCTCAAAGAAATCTGTTCATAGTGATCTAAGGTCAAGGCCAGCTTTGGCACATGTATTGCTGTATACAAGTCAATAAGTATAAAGGATGCAATTGCTAGGTAATAAAGCATAACAAAATTACTGTCTTCATGGGGTATAACACAAATAAATCATATAAACATTTTTTTCCAGATACTAAATGTAAATTATGGCAGAGTTATTCTAGTTATTTTCAATGACAAGCATCAGTCATCTCTTTTGATCAATACACGATCGCAGACCTGATGAGAGCGCTAAGCATCTTCCTTTCAGGCTAAATGGAAGAAGAAATTAAATACCCGTTTACGAAAGAGTAGTGAGGAACAACTGGAGGCTACTGCCCAAGAAAATGGCTTTAATTACAAAGTATGAGCTGGACTAAGCCCTGTGGTCTAAAGAAGCTGGGGATTTCTTTCAGTGACTTGAATGGAAAAAAGGACTGTGGGATTTATGCAGCCATGAGTGTGTTTCTGGGGAAAAGCAAGGAGACTCCTTTCTTCTCCTCCTCCTTTTTAGCCTGGAGAAAAGGAGGCTGAGGGGAGACCTCATCGCTCTCTACAACTACCTGAAAGGAGGTTGTAGCGAGGTGGGTGTTGGTCTTTTCTCCGAAGTAACTAGCGATAGGACGAGAGGAAATGGCCTCAAGTTGCGGCAGGGGAGGTTTAGATTGGATGTAAGGAAAAATTTCTTTACTGAAAGAGTGGTGAAACATTGGAACAGGCTGCCCAGGGAAGTGGTTGAGTCCCCATCCCTGGAGGTTTTTAAAAGACGTGTAGATGAGGCGCTTAGGGACATGGTTTAGTGGGCATGGTGGTGTTGGGTTGACGGTTGGACTCGATGATCTTAGAGGTCTTTTCCAACCTCAATGATTCTATGATTCTATGATTCTCGGGCTCCCTTTCCACAGGCACAGAACAAGCTGGAGGAAAACCTGGAACTAGTGAAGAAAAAAACTCCCTGCTCTGGTTTCTGTCTTGGCAGGGCAACAGAGCTTTGTGTACACCATTTGTGATATGTAGGATTATACCAATGAAACATTTGGATTCTTGGAAAATTATTTGCATTATTTTTAATTCTGGAAGAAATTCTGAATTCTCTTAGCTCAGCACCCAAATCTTTTTAAAATATTTGTCCCTTTGCCTTGTGCTGAGTTTTCATCACCATACTGACCAAAAGCTAGAGATGTAACTGAGTTCAGGGTTGCTGTAGCTTGGAAGGTGTCCAGGTAAGAGCTGATACATTTATACTCTTGAGCTGTCTGTAACACCTCGGTTTAAAGAGAAACTGCCTACAAGGAAACTCAAGGAGCGTTGGCCTTCCTAAGCACAAGCTGAATCCCAGGAACTTTTATGGGACAAGTGAGGTTGAAAAAAGACTGTGCAGTTAAAAAAGAATACTTACTATGTAGTCAGGATTAATAATCTCTTATACGTTCTTTGTTAAATAAAGTAATAATGTGTTTAAATCCTCTGGGAAAAGGGAGCTGTCTGTATGCTTTTACATACCATTTCTTCTCATAGAAAGCAAGTCAGAATGCTTGTGCCTCCAGTGAGATTCTGGGAAAGAGCATTCACTGGGCATCTGTGGAGCCACCACTGTCCCTGAGAACAGGTACCCAGAGTCACACCTGAGTGCAGCAGCAGGTGCCGAGTAATTGGTCTCCAGGTCCCAAGTCTGAGTCTGCTGAAAAATCCTGCCTGGGCTCTGCTTATTGTCCAGAGGCTTAAAACATCCCAAGACCCTCTAAAGGCAACTTGCTGCCTGACAGATAGGGAGAGGCGTGCAAAGGAGACAGTTCTGCAAAGGAGATGAGAATATTTAGGCTTGCAGACATACTCTAAAGCATATCTCTTTTCCTCTAGCCTCAAGATACCAGGTGAATTTTGAGGTTCAAGTATTTGGCTGTGTGTTCAGGGGGTTCTGTAGGATTTCTGCATTTGTTCGTTTTGTAGCTGGAGAATCTTCCCCCCACCTAGCAAATCCCACCACCCACACAGCAAATAAATGTCTTTTGGCACTGACTGGTACACCATCCATAATACTATATAATAGCTAATGTGTAATGTGTGGGGATAGCAACACCCCATCGCAGATAGTAAAGAGGATAGGAGAACAATTAATAGCACTACCATTCGCCAGCCAGCGGAGCCCAGCGTGGAAATCAAGGCATGCTTGCCAGAGGAATGATGCTCAAAGAAGAGCGATGACTCCAATGGAGCCCTCAGTATCCATGGGAGATGCAATGGTGAAGTCTCCTAAAGTTGACAGCGAGTAACTGGACTTGCTCAGTTCAAACATGCCTGCTCTGAAATCCCTCTTCTATTTGTCAGTTTTCATGCACTGTCTCTATGTCATGCCAAGGACAGGCTGAAAGCTGCAATATAAATAAGATGTCTGTTGGAGAGATGTGGTTTTTGTTATATGCTTCATAAAGCAAAATCAAGTCAGCAGTTGAAGTGATGTTCTGGACAGCACAGGTAACATCTCCCAGATGGGCACTGAATGCTTCGTTTACATTGCAAAGGATGAGAAGTGGGAGTCAAATGACACCAAACTACCCAAACAGGGAACTGAGCTGAAGAGGAGTGGTTTGCATTCTAAAAATGGTGTCTCACTTCCAGGAGTGAAATACTGCATTTTCGCCAAAAGAGGATAGCGGTGTGCAGTATACTGCTGATTTCACTAGTGAAAGGAAGATTGCTTCTGCTTTTGATATTCCCTTGCAGCCAGTAATGTGAGGGACAATTAGAATACCTCAGAAATTAAAACACTTGATGTTGTAACCAATAGTGTGAATATTGGTTGGTTTATCCCCTCCACGATGATGGAGAAATTTGCCAAAATTAATCCTGAGTAACTATCAAGAACAAAGACAAGTTTCAGGTATATCTCAATTGTGAATTTTTTTTTTTCATTTTTGTAACTTCTATTTCCAGTTTTGTGTGCTTAGATATTGCAGTTGGCCAGGAGACACTTCATTTCAGTTGCTCTTGGCTTGTGTATAACAATTTGTTGTTATTTTTATAAAGATGGCTCAAGCTGAGCTTCATTGATACGCTGTTACTCCAAGAGCAACAAGTTTACCCTCTGTGATGTGTATTTCTAGGGATAAATCTTAAAAGTCAAATAAACATTTCTAATTAACCAGGTGTGAAATCAACTATGTTGAATTAGGGGGGGATTTCACTGGATGCCTATAATTAATCAAAATACAAAAGATAGATAAACTAACAAACATAAGGTGTTAGCACAGTGAGAGGATCTTGATTTATAAGCAGCATTTAGCACCATTTAATTCATGAGTTCAGTTTCTGCTGACCATCTGTCATAGCTGCTGTCAGCCTCACAAGCCTCATGAACTTTGCCAGTCCTGGTGTTAGGCTTCAAAAGATGCTGCGCCCACCCGCCACTATCACACGGATCCATAGACCATATTGTGGCAGCATGAAACAAAGAGTGGTTTTGGCAGGAATAGAAGAGGCTGCCCCTGTGTTTCAGTTTTTCTCCTTCCAAAGTAGCAGGTATTTAATTGGACTCCAATTGGATTCCAATTGGACTCCAACTGGACTGAAGTCACTACTGCTTGAGGAGGTAGCATCAGGGTCAGCATCAGATGCCTTCTTGGTAATCAGAATATTCTTACTCGGGGCCATTTGAGAAATGGTGGGAACTAAACCCCTGTTGCAAGATTGTACTCTCTTCTCAAACGAGGTTCATAGCAAGACCAGGTGAAGTGCATTAGATATCCCAAAATAGCTTGTATGGCATAGAAGAAGTCAGGAGCTTTCAAAACACAGATTTTAAAAACCTTCTTAGAATCCTGGAAAGAAAGTAAGGCAAGGGACACTCATGAGCTGTATCCATGACTTTCATCAATGCAGTCTAGCACAGCTGATTGCAATAAACTTAAAAAGACATTTATCAAGTATTAATTCTTTCTAAATTCTTTTTAAGAAATGTGGGGACAGGGTAGTCCCTATCAATTCCCCTCTTTATATTCAGCTCACAAACTTACATATTTTTAAGGCCTGTGGATCTTGACATGCATATTTGTCACATTGACACAGAGGTTGTTGCTGATACTCCTTTCCATAGTCTCCTGTGACTATCCAGCAGCTCTGGGAAGAGGTTCGTTAGCTTGTGTTCTCGCCGCTGTCCTCACACTGGCTGAGGAGGAACTGTTCTCACCTCTGTTGAAGAGTATGGGCATCTGTTGTTGGTATGGCTGAGCAGTACAACACCATTTTGCTACAGGGTGCAGAACACCGAGTTTCAAATCTCTGTTTGCAAACTTTCTTGCTTTCTTGAAAATTCATGTTCTAGGCTAAAATTTCCAAGTGTATTTTAGATTTGGCAACAAAAGACAGTAAAAGTGGACAAGAAGCATCCCTTAGGTATGTTCAGGTATAGATAGCACATTAATAATTGTGGTATCATTTGGTAGCTATCGTTTTTTACAAGATTGTAATCATTTGATTATCTTAATCCTGTTATTTTGACATTTCATATAAAATTATTGCGTAGATCACAGCTTCCTTCATAGTATTGGTGACCTTCTGTTACTGACCTCTGATCTGCTTATTATCAAGAATAAAACTTGGGTACACTTTGCAAACAACACTGGTATATGCTACGCTTTCTATCTCTCTTTAGCATTCTTTTCTTTTACTGTCCTAGTGAACATAGAAAATACCTTGTGAAATAAAAAAGACTCATGGACTCCGTAGGAGCTAATGCATAGGGAATGTATAGTAGTCTGAGGAGGCGCATGAAGTTGGAGGTAGCTTTTGTTTCGAGCTGTTTGAGGAGGCACATTCCTGAGACTGTTCTCTCTTCCCTTTGGCAAATTTCCCATGAGAGTTGTGGTAAGCTGGACGCAATCATTCCTCAAAATCTGCTCCATTAGCGTAGATGTCGGGCTGGGCCAGCCAATACAGTTTTATTGTCTATACCGTGCCTAGAGTGTTTGCCTACATAGCTTCAAGTGTGCCATCTCCTGGATTTCCCCACCTACACTGAATGCATGTGAATTACAGGTTGGTTCCTGCACTACAGGTGGACCTGTGGCAGCCCAGCAGCCCCTTCCACATCGTCGAAGGTACGGTTACCGACGTGCGAGTACCACAGAACACGTCCCGAAGTCTGCTGCCCTACCTCCAGCAAGCAAACATCCAGTACACGTAAGCCTGTGCTTCACTTTCTGTGCCTCGCTCCAGAGATCTGGCCTCCAAGGCAGGTCTGCGTCTACCACGCCAAGTGCGCTTGAAAATATGTTCCACATCATAGCAATTAGACTGGCAGACAGCTAGACATTGCCAAGAAAACAACCATTTTAATGGGAGAACAGAAAATCTCCCACAGGCAGGCAGTTTTAATGAAATGTCCTCCTTTGGAGTCAAGCTGAAGTATTTTCAGTGTATATGAAATCACATCTGTTAAGAGAGGGATGGTGATTACTAATTCTACAGCCTGCTTTGCCTCTCTCTGTATTTAACAGGAGCAAGGTTTGTTTACAAGTGTGCTGCAAATGTGGAGGCAAGCCTTCTTCATGAATTAGAAAGGAATGTACTAGTTCTGTTTTATAAGTCTCCATTCCTTGTGACCCAATGCAAGTCATACAGAACAAATACACGCTAAGGATCACACATCATTTATAGCGTTTCTTAAAAGCATTCAAGACAGTTTTGGAGTATACTTATCATTTCATATTTATCAATATGATATACTAGACAAGAGTAATGATCTTGTCATTAAAGCCTTTTCAGTGAGATGCTGAAGCATCTGAATAATCAACTGATGAGTTATTTGAATTCTCAAACATTTGCTGAATAAAGCCCTACGTGAGGCTATTTATACTTACTGAGAAAAGGATGGCACAAATCATATTGTATATTATATGTACTCTTATCAGAATTCCATTTTTATAACAACAATGGTCTCTTATGAATTTGTCGTTCTAAAAATACAAAAACAAACACAAGGAAATTAATGACGCAGGCCCGGTAGCTGAAGTTCAGAGTGACTTTCATGTGGGTTCAACACTGCTTCAGTTTTGTTTGTGTTTAAAAATGAGATGGGGATTTCTGTAATTGTTTTCCGGTGCTTATACAAAAATGTCCCCTAATTACTGTGCCCCGGCAGTTGTATTCACGTCTGCTGCTGTTCCTGCTCACAGTAATCACCTTTAATGAAATGACAGAAGGCCATTTTATATGTGTTATAAACACTCCCTGTACTTGAACCTTTACTTAGGTTGCAGAGCAGAGCATGCAAGGGCAAGAACTGTGAGAGCGAAGGGTCTCTGCAGTTTACCTGAAACAACGTGCTACAAATACTAGGGCAAAATTACATTAACTTTCCACAGGGAAAATTTCCCTCTCTGACATTTGGCGCGCAAGTTGTGCGTGCTTAGAAGGAAGCGGAGCAGCATTTTGTCAGCTCCAGACTGTTTCTTTGCTCTTCCTCTTCTTCTCCCCGCTGCCCATTTCAGACTCCTTGTCTGCTGGGTCCCAGCCATCAGAAGCAAAACCCTGCAAAGCCTCGGATGAGCATGCTTGTCCTGACAAGCCTCCTGAGATCTGTAACTCCACAAGAGCTGGCAGGATTCGCCATGAGAGCAGCAACAGATGTAATCGGGGAGCGGCAGGAGCGGGGCTGCCGGGGCAGCCGGGCAGAGCCATGCCCACAGCACAGCTGGGGTGGGGACCACAGCCCTGAGCTGAAGTGCAGCTCCACAGCCAAGGGGCTGAGGCGCCAGGCAAGGTTTCATACAGCTCCTTTTCCCATGGCTGTTTTTCACAATATTTTATTTTATTTTTGATACACTATTTGCAAAGGAGTTAAATTGCTACATCCCTTTTGGAACTGGAAAATCTGAGGCAAACACCATGTAAAACTTCAGCCTGGCGGAGTGACACTTGCCTAAATTATGACAAATTTCTAAAGACAGGAAGCATTAAGCAGCCCTAATAATGAAGAAGGTGACCAGGCTTATCTGCCCCAGTGTTTGACACTATGACAAGAAGACGGTCATGAAAACAAGCCAGGCATCAGATAAACTCTTACTGCACCTAGTTGCCTTGGTTGTAAGTTCTCTGTCAATGAAGTCGCTTAGGTTGTATTCAGACCTGAGGGACTTAAGAGCCTTTGTGTTATAAGCACACACAGTACACAGTTACTTAAGAGTAAAGAAAGATTATCAAGTCTCATTTGGAGTACAGACACATAAACAATCAGGAGTTGTGAAATTAAATCTATTATTGTAAAAGTGAACAAACAGAGCTTGATCCTGGTAGGTACTTACACTAATCAGAATTCAGCAAAGCAGGCAAGTAATTTTTTAACAGATTAGATGTCCTAATAACTTGAATAAAACCACTGCTTTACTCCAACTACAGGCTTAAATGCTTGACAGTACTGGTCTTAGAGCGTATAGCACTTTGCAAGTCAAGACTATAAGCTCTTAGTTTGCTTAATGAAAGTTGCTGATGTAGAACAATGTAATTCCTAATTATACAATTACTTCACTAATACATTTGAAGATGGGGATAACCTTTACTTTGATATTTTATGTAGGTAGACCTATTATCTTTGAGGTATCTGCTGCACAGTTGAGTTAGGATCAGAGCGAACGCAGTTTCTTTCCATCTTTTTCCAGTCATTTAAGCTAATGCCTATAAAACTTTAAAAGGTTGAATGTGACCATCGTTTTACAGGAATGATGAATTAGTGGTACGGTGATTACACATTGCCATGCTTTAGGAGAAGGTGGTATACAAGGATGATTCTCAGTTTTACAGTGATGTTGTTACTGATGTCAGTGATGATATTCCCAGCTCCTGCCCCTGTGTGATGGAAAGGATAGATGCTCCAACTTCTTCAATATAATTCTTTTTAGATGTTTTCCATATTATATTTTTATATTTGTATCATTATTTGGTTTTGCCATAAAATAGGAAAGTTTTCAGCTTATACCACTGTTTCTGCATTTTGCTCTTAATGCAAAGAACCTCTCACTTTTTATGCAAGCATATTTAATTTTCACTTAGTATTGTTTCATGTTTTTCGTGAGTTATTTTAAAATAACTGGCAAACAACTATTGCAGAGTAGATAATGTAAACAACAAACCACACAAGATTTTTTCTTTGCTTGTTTTTTGTTGTGTTTCAGACAGAATGATAATGCTGCCAAGTTCTTCTTTTTGTTGTTTTGCCTCTACAGCTTGTAGGTATATGTAATGTTCCATGCCAGTACAATAACTCCCTAGAGAAAGTATGTGCATGTTTTTCTAAGCCCCAAAAGATTTTTTTTTATGGTTTTGAAATCAATTTTTGAAGATCCATGATCACGGAGTAGTATAACTGGATTATAAAAGAAGACAGCAAATGCTGCTCCATAAACAAATGAAAGTGGCTGCTTCTTCACATTGGCTACGTTATTTACATCACTCTGTTTTATTTGCTTAACAAGCTCATTGTGTTTTTTGAAGGCACTGTTACATTTCGAAGCAGCTGGAGTATTTATTTGGCAGCATATATTCAAATAAGCCTGAAGCACTCTATTCTCAAAATATAACAGATGAAGTAACGTCAGGATGGTTTAACTCCTGCTGTATTTCTTCTAAATGTGATTGTTGTTCTGCTTTAGCCTGTGTGTTCTACTAGTTTTTCAGTAATACCGCTATCTTTTTTTACCCAGGATTCTTATATCAGACCTACAGAAGGCAATAGAAAACCAAACTGGACTGAGGTCATATAGGAATCGAAGGTCCCTCTCTGGGTATAACTATGAAGTGTATCACTCCCTGGAAGAAGTACGTGAAAATTTATAGTATTCCTCTTATCCGCTACACTGTTATTTTTAATAAGGCCAAGATTTCACTCTCTCTACAAGTTATGGTTACTTGTTCATCTTCAGAAGTGTTCTAAATGTTTCTTCTTCAAAAATAGGCACCTTCTTGAAAATATATATGGATTCAATACAAATACATAATATTTGTATTCAAGGCTTATCTTTACATGTAACTATCTTTGACAGCTTCTGAGTTTTGTTTTTAAAGTAGGTCTTTTTCTCTGATGGAATAAGAGATTTCAGTGAGTGATCAGTCTCACTGAGTCATTGAAGTAAGCAATATGAGCAAATGCTTAAGTATTTGCACAAGAGGCCCAAAAACTTAAAAACACTTAGATACAAATTCATGTATAAGGGATACTATCCTGGAAGATAGCTGGGTAAACAATTTCTGTTGACTTCAGTGTGCTCACATACACAGTTTCCATCTGCACCAAAACGAAGTCACTAGGGCTGAGCGTGGAGGGTGCTGCACCTCAACGAGATCTGGTGCCTGTGAAACAAATACTGCAGGTAGCACTGAATCCTGCAGGTCAATCCGTTCGCCATTCTGTGTCCTGGCAGGCAGACTCAGGGACCTTCTTTCTTCATTCCATTAATATTTAGTGGGAATGGTGGATTAGCCCCATCCCCAGATTTTCGATGGACAGCTAATGCATTCCAGTAATATCCAACAATAAAAATGGGAAAAAACATCCCATCTGGCTGAAGGCTGCATCCAGCCTCTGGCAGTAGAGCTATGAGAGGCCAATGATAGTTGAAGTGTGAAAACAAAAACAAACAAACAAACAAACAAAAAGACAAAAATAAAAACTACAGGAAAATCCAAAAACAGATGACTGAGAGCTGAGATTAATAAATGTGTTACAGTTGCTTCCCATGAAATGCAAAGATTGAAGCAGCAATTTTATTTCTGTATTTGCAGATCCAGGGTTGGATGCATCATCTGAACAAAACTCATTCAGATCTTGTTCACATGTTCTCTGTTGGAAAATCCTATGAAGGGAGACCACTGTTTGTACTCAAGGTAAAGGTTAAATAGTCATTAATCAGACTAAAATCTGGAATCAGGGACAGACACTTTGTTACTTATGTTACAGCGTGTACACCGGAGAGGCAGCTTTACAGTGTTTCCTAAGGATGAGTTGCTAAGATCTAAATATCTCTCTGAATGTCATCTTTGATGAACAAAAAATAAAAAGCTGGAAAACTAAAAGCCAAATCCTATCTACCTGGATTGGATATGCATGGAGATAGACTACAGGACAAGTTCAATTAGCAGGATTTGGATTTAAGGGAATTGGAAAGTTTTGTGTTTATAGACAACTTGGAAAGCAGTTATGGTGGAGAGGGACCCCAGAGGACTCTGGAGCCCTTCTCAGCACGTGCCACATATGCTTCTTCTTCAGCTACTGACAAGATTTCAGAGCTGTGTGCTCTCAACTCACATTATTAGGACCACAAATTAGAGGGTGTCAGCAAGACGCAAAAAAAATTTTACTTTCAGTGTACTTTCTTTTCATCTGCTGTTGCAGAGTTTTTCCTCACCCTGCTCCATGTGATATTTAAGGATATCATTCTTAATAAAAGAGGAATTGACAGATCTCACTTCTCCTGTAATTTTTTTTCCCGTGGATCAGCTTCATTATCTTGGCATACCTGCATGTCGTTATCTTGGCCATACCTTTGAAAACAATAAAATTGTGTTCCTTTACATGAGGAAATTCAAAATGGTTTAGTGTTTCTAGTATTCTAGTATTTTCTCATTATTGTGCCTCATTAATGTCATGAGATCTATTGATATTTCTATGAATATTCACACTTCAAGTTAGGTAAAAGATCACGGCCCTACAAGAAAGCTGTCTGGATAGACTGTGGGATTCATGCAAGAGAGTGGATTGGACCTGCCTTTTGCCAGTGGTTCGTGAAAGAAGTAAGTGTTTAATGATTTACAGTCATGCAGTTCCTTCAGTTCAAAAAACATTGTGCTTTTGCTATAATGGATATAACGTATTATGAATAAGAAAAATAACTACCTATTATACCGTTTTTTTTTTTTATTTGTAGAACACTTAAGTGCTTCATAAACAAAGCTGATAGCGACAGCCAGACACAGCTAGGCACAGGACAAAAATATGCCAGACACAAACTGGCAGAGATATGAAGTAGGATTTTATTCCAAGACCTAAAAATGTGAAGATTGTAATTCTGGTAAATCAGTGCCAGTGTGTACTGCTTCAGATCAGTTCAGCAATATCTTTGCTTTAAGGACTTAGATTAAGACAGACATTTCTCTTTTGTGTAATTTCATAGGAATAGGAAGCTAAAATCATAGAATCATAGAATCATAGAATTGTTTAGGTTGGAAAAGACCTTTAAGGTCATTGAGTCCAACTGTTAACCTGGCACTGCCAAGTCCACCACTAAACCATGTCCGGAAGCACCACATCTACATGTCTTTTAAATGCCTCCAGGGATGGGGACTCAACCACTTCCCTGGGCAGCCTGTTCCAATGCTTGACAACCCTTTCGGTGAAGAAATTTTTCCTCATATCCAATCTAAACCTCCCCTGGTGCAACTTGAGGCCGTTTCCTCTTGTCCTATCACTTGTTACTTGGGAGAAGAGACCGACACCCACCTCGCTACAACCTCCTTTCAGGTAGTTGTTGAGAGCGATAAGGCCTCCCCTGAGCCTGCTTTTCTCCAGGCTAAACAACCCCAGTTCCCTCAGCCACTCCTCATAAGACTTGTGCTCTAGACCCTTCACCAGCTTCGTTGCCCTTCTCTGGACACGCTCCAGGACCTCAATGTCTTTCTTGTAGTGAGGGGCCCAAAACTGAACGCAGTATTTGAGGTGCAGCCTCACCAGTGCTGAGTACAGGGGCACGATCACTTCCCTACTCCTGCTGGCCACACTGTTTCTGATACAAGCCAGGATGCCATTGGCCTTCTTGGCTACCTGGGCACACTGCCGGCTCATATTCAGCCGGCTGTCAACCAACACCCCCAGGTCCTTTTCCGCCAGGCAGCTTTCCAGCCACTCTTCCCCAAGCCTGTAGCGCTGCATGGGGTTGTTGTGACCCAAGTGCAGGACCTCACACTTGGCCTTGTTGAACCTCATACAATTGGCTTTGGCCCATCGATTCAGCCTGTCCAGATCCCTCTGCAGAGCCTTCCTACCCTCAAGCAGATCAACACTCCCACCCAGCTTGGTGTCATCTGCAAACTTACTGAGGGTGCACTCGATCCCCTCATCCAGATCATCGATAAAGATATTGAACAAGACCGGCCCCAATACTGAGCCCTGAGGAACACCACTTGTGACCAGCTGACAACTGGATTGAACTTCATTGACCACAACTCTTTGGGCTCAGCCATCCAGTTTTTTACCCAGCGAAGAGGATGCCTGTCCAAGCCATGAGCAGCCAGTTTCTCCAGGAGAATGCTGTGGGAAACGGTGTCAAAGGCTTCACTAAAGTCTAGGTAGACAACATCCACAGCCTTTCCCTCATCCACTAAGCAGGTCATTGTCATAGAAGGAGATCAGGTTAGTCAAGCAGGACCTGCCCTTCATAAACCCATGCTGACTGGACCTGATCACCTGGTTGTCCTGTACGTGCTGCGTGATGGCACTCAAGATGATCTGCTCCATAAAATTCCCCAGCACCGAGGTCAGACTGACAGGCCTGTAGTTCCCCGGATCCTCCTTCCAGCCCTTCTTGTAGATGGGCGTCACATTTGCTAACCTTCAGTCAACCAGGACCTCCCCAGATAGCCAGGACTCCTGATACATGATTGAAAGTGGCTTGAGAGTACTTCCACCAGCTCCCTCAGTACCATTTCGTGGATCCCATCTGGCCCCATAGACTTGTGCGTGTGTAAGCAGTGTAGCAGGTCACTAACCATTTCCCCTTGGATTACGGGGGCTTCATTCTGCTCCTTGTCCCTGTCTTCCAGCTTAGGGGGCTGGGTACCCAGAGAACAACTGGTCTTACTATTAAAGACTGAGGCAAAGAAGGCATTAAGTACCTCAGCCTTTTCCTCATCCTTTGTCACTATGTTTCCCCCTGCATACAGTAAAGGATGGAGATTCTCCTTAGCCCTCCTTTTGTTGCTAATGTACTTGTAGAAACATTTTTTATTGTCTTTTACAGCAGTAGCCAGATTAAGTTCTAGCTGGGCTTTGGCCCTTCTAATTTTACCCCTGCATAACCTCACGACATCCTTGTAGTCCTCCTGAGTGGCCTGCCCCTTCTTCCAAAGGTCATAAACTCACCTTTTTTTCCTGAGTTCCAGCCAAAGCTCTCTGTTCAGCCAGGCCGGTCTTCTTCCCTGCCAGCTTGTCTTTCGGCACATGGGGACAGCCTGCTCCTGCACCTTTAAGATTTTCTTCTTGAAGAATGTCCAGCCTTCCTGGACTCCTTTGCCCTTCAGGACTGCCTCCCAAGGGACTCTGTCAACCAGGCTCCTAAACAGGCCAAAGTCTGCCCTCCAGAAGTCCAAGGTAGCAGTTCTGCTGACCCCTCTCCTTACTTCTCCAAGAATCAAAAACTCTATCATTTCATGATCGCTATGCCCAAGACGGCCTCCAACCACCACATCACCCACAAGTCCTTCTCTGTTCGCAAACAACAGGTCCAGCGGGGCGCCTTCCCTAGTTGCCTCACTCACCAGCTGTGTCAGGAAGTTGTCTTTCACACACTCCAGGAACCTCCTAGACTGTTTCCTCTCTGCTGTATTGTATTTCCAGCAGACATCTGGTAAGTTGAAGTCCCCCACAAGAACAAGGGCTAGTGATTTTGAGACTTCTCCCAGCTGCTTATAGAATATTTCATCTGCCTCTTCATCCTGGTTGGGTGGTCTATAACAGACTCCCACCATATCTGCCTTGTTGGCCTTCCCCCTGATTCTTACCCATAAAGACTCAACCCTATCGTCACCATCATTAAGCTCTAGACAATCAAAACACTCCCAAACGTACAGGGCTACCCCACCACCTCTCCTTCCTTGCCTATCCCTTCTGAAGAGCTTATAGCCATCCATTGCAGCACTCCAGCTGTGCGAGTCATCCCACCATGTTTCCGTGATGGCAACTATATCATAGTTTTCCTGCTGCACAATGGCTTCCAGCTCCTCCTGTTTGTTGCCCATGCTGCGTGCATTGGTGTAGATGCACTTGAGCTGGGCTACTGATCCCACCACCTTTTTGGGGAAGAAGTCCTAATTCCTATGTGACCATTCTCAGGCACTTCGTGGTTTCTAACACATTAATAACCCTTGCGTCTCTGCTGCCTCATGGATCTCCATCCCCTACCTCCACTGAGATGGCAGATCGAAGGACCTTGCTAGCACATCGTCCCTCAAACATTGGTGTACCACCCCCAGGCTTATCTCTAGCGAGCCTGGTTTTCTCCCTTTCCTCCTCCAAATCTAGTTTAAAGCCCTTTCAATGAGCCCTGCTAACTCCTGTGAAAAGATCCTTTTCCCCCTTTGAGACAGGTGTACCCCATCTGTTGCCAGCAGGCCTGGTATCGTGTAAACCAACCCATGATCAAAAAACCCAAAATTCTGCCAGTGACACCAGGCTCAGAGCCAGGTATTGATCTGCTGGCTCTTCTTCTTCATAGACAGATTTCAGCCAAAATGATGGATTTCATATTCTCTGAATATCAAGTCATTTCTCCAATGTTTCTTTGATCCTATCTTATTGGATTTATGCTCCCTTTATCTTTGATATCTAGGGTTTAGCCTTCATATACATCCATTTGCTATTTTTCAAATGATCAGTGAAATCAAATGGAATTGGAATTTTGCTTTCCTCTTGTCCAGTACATCTTTTTTTTTTATATATCAGCACTTAATATCTTCTAATTTGGGATTCATTTCAGATGCATGATATGTTTGCAGGATTTTGACCTTTCCCCTTAGTCAACAGACTTTTGTTCAAGATGGGATATTAGCTGCACAGTGGAGACTATCTTGCAATGCAATTTACAGAAGTCAAAGAAGGCTTCAGAAAAAACAACAGATGTGCTTTGAGTATTTTGCATACCACTTTTTTCACAAAATAAGGGATGCAACGTTTTTTTTGCAAGGTTCTTCCTATAAACATACAATTTTCTCACTTCTCTTCCACCCCATCACTGTGGAATTCTACAATGTATTAATACCTCCTCTGATTTAAAGGAACTGCCTTTGATTTTCTGGGATCTCTCCACTCAGCAGAAAGATCCTGGCCCTATAAGTCACTTCATGAGAGTAAACTTCTGCATCATCAACACCCTAATGCGTTAGCTGAGATGATCATATAATCATGTGTGGCTTTCCCTCAGAAGTCACAGCAGCGTATAGGGCAAGTACAGAATAATGAGGCCACTACAATTTGGGTGAGCCTGTCAGCATGGCTGCTGATGCATGGATAGCTAAACCAGATCCAGAAGCTGATCTCCAAAGTTCAGTGCGCAATGATGGTGTGTCTTCTTACCAGGACTTCTGTTAGTGTAAAGATGAACAAACTTGCAACTATTTCTGAGCACCCAGGAGAACAGGCTGCAGTAAGGAGGGAAGATGTTTGGGACAGACAGGCACTGGTGAGAAAGCCTATTGCTCAAGTACATCTTCCTTACCAAGGTTTTCCCATAAAGCACTACAATGTGGCAGCAAGGTAAAAATCACAAGGTTTCTCTGTAGAGCTTATGGCAGAATATAGGCTGTGTATGTGTATACAAAAACCTTCTGGTTGTTATTTGAGATCCTCGGAGAGTAGCTTGCCAGTAAGACTGTTTCGCTAACTATGTAAAAGCGTTTTCCTAGATTAAAGAAAGTTTCTGCAGAGTTCCTCGAGGCTACAAGAATGTACCATCTTTGTCTGCCCATCTCGGTCATGCATTGCCTTTGTTTACAAATGACATATATTTTCTTCTTTCCTTAGAGCAATATTTCAATCCAGCATTAAAGCAAAAAGCATCAGGCTAAGAATACATTATGCTCACAGTCTCCATCATTACATTAAAAATTACTAGGAGGGGAGGAAAGACAAGATGATTAGATTGTTTGGTTTAGGATATTGCTTTTCTCATTAAATGAATTAGACATTTTTAGTAAGAACTCCAGGAAAACTGAAGGTCTCTCCATGCTTCAAACTCTGCAATTCTCTTTCGCTGGCAAACTCCTCCCTTAAGCACCTCAGCAGCCCACTTTCCGTCCTCCCTGGTGCTTACGGGCAGTTCTGAGAAAGGGCAGTCAGCTTGGAAACAGATTTTTCCTGGCATGTTTGTTGACTCTAAGGAATAGCACCACAAGCCCATTGATTTAAGGCAAGCAAAAGGAAATGCTGGATTTATGTGATGTTAGCTTCTTTTCTAGCAGGAACAGCATACGCGCATCCCTTTACCGTGCTGGCAGCCTGAAATATTTTATCGAGCTTTCTCTTCACCCTGTGATCTCTGTCACTTGTTTTTATTGAAGTATCCATGCTCCTGTGTACAACTAGGCTTTTCAAGTGATTTAGCTTAGAAAACAACCTCTATGTATGAATGTCACTTCACATTCAAGCTCAAGACTGGGTGCTGCAAACTTGACCAGATATTCCCATCCAGCTTGGGAACCGGTGTCTTGCTTGCACCTCTGGAAGTGGCAGCTTCTGAGTGCCAGTGAATTTGCTGCAAGCAATGGTAGAAACCACCTCCCGTAGGGTGGAGGTGCCACTGAGCAGCTGGCTGCTAGTGTGGCTTGCCAGGGTATGGGCAGCAGCTCCCCGCTTTCTACAAAGCATCTGGAGTTGTTCAGCTGAGCAGGAGCTGTCTCCCATCTATCTTGAAATGCAAAGCGGACTAAGGCAGATCAGACTTGGGAAGTGAGGATGTGAGGCTAGAGCATGGGAAGGCAAGAGGCTGCCTGCTACGCAGGCTTGTTCTGTATTCGGGCAAATACAATAGTTAGAGAAAAAGAACAGATGAACTAGAGAAAAAGGGAGAAAGATACAGAAGTAGAAGTTGAAGATTAAAAAGAGAAAGAGAACACACAGGAAAGAGTTTTGCATTATGTGATAATATAATTGAAAGTACAAAACCAGCCTACTCACATTTTGAAACAAACAAAAGGAGAGCGAAGACTATTGTTTGGTTTGGGAGTTTGGTTTTTTTGTTTGTTTTTTGTGTGTTTTGTTATTATAATCTACTCCAGCATGTGCTCTAGCCTTGGCTCTGTATTCCATAGGTCTGGTGTTAATAACAATGTCACTGTTTGTTTCTGTAGAAGGCGCCCCTGAATGCCCGTAGTCTCTCAGCTAAAGATAATCAGATGTTCTGCCAGGGTTAACGATACTAGTGGCCTCTGACAAACACTACCTCATGGTCATTGAATTTCAAGTCAAGAAAGGGGACACCCTGCGCACACAGGATCAGAGCTTTAGGTACCAGCTAACGAGCCACAGAGATGTGTACGCGCCTGTATTGTAGTAGAATACCGGTTGGGTTACAGTGGAGTCCCACCCAACTTCAAGCCTTACTCAGCTAGAAAGGGGTGGAAAAAAGGCCCCGATAGTGGAAATATTAAGAGACCTGTGGTGGAGTAGGGAAGCAAGAGGAACCGTAAAAGGAAACAGAACTGATTACTTGTGGACTACTTTGAAGGCAACCTGCAAAGATAAATGAATCTAATGTAACTCAGAATTTCTGTCCACAGCAAAAGATTTAGGAAAAAAAAAAAAGAAGAAAGGTTTCTTAGCCTAGATTTTTAAAAAGACTGCACAGGATCTAATCATACATTAAAATGTGTTAGTAAATATTACAAACTGGAAAGAAAGGGACTCTATTATGTGTTACTAGTTTGTAGAAAGCAGTAGACTTTAGAAACAAAATTTGTTTGTCAGACAGAACATGTATTTATCCAAAATCAAATAGCCCTCATAGAAACAAAGAAGCAAAACCTATAGACTTTTTGCAAAAGTACAATTATATATGTATATGTGTTAAATAAGAACATTTAACTCTTCATTGGGTGTGCAATTGTGAGAGGAGAAGCAGAATTCAGATATCAAATTATCCAGACCTCAAATTTAGGATTTTACCATTGTTTTAAATATCTGAAATATGGTTCACAGGCTGCTATTAAAATTAACATCAAAACTAGATTCTGTTTCAGTTTTAGTGGAAGCAGATGAGGATTCCCATGACATCTGGTTTGACTTTCTTCCCTCTAATAAATGCTGCCATTTGATCCATGTCAATGATGTATAACCTTGAAACATCATTCATACAACATTTTCAGAAAACAACATAGAAGAGTTGTGACTTTAAGATGCACTGTTCTTTGTTTCTGATGCAGGAATTTGTATTTCAAGATTAGAAAACTCAAGAAATGTAATTAAAAACCTTTAAGAAGCAAGCACTGGTTGTACTTCTTCTTGACAAAATGTTCTAAGAAGCCAATGGCAACTGTAAGGGAAACGTCTATTAAGATCAAGTGCATCCCCCTAAGGGAGTGGCTTCATCGGGGCCTCAAAGGAAGGTGCAAATAGCCTCACACTTTGAAAATGCAGTAACCTCCACCATCACCTTCTTCTCCCATCCTCAAAAGTGGGCCTTTTTAGGAAAAAAGGAAAACTAACACATGTTGACCAGATTCAGTATATCTGCATCTCAAATGTGAACTGTGGCATGCTCTTCCACAGACTCCCTAGGCTCTTATATTTTTCAAATGTTTAAATCTTGAGGACTTTCCTCAAAAAAAAATTATTATTATTATTATTCTTTGAATGTGGGTCAGCTTACATTGCTTTGCACATAGCCACTTTTCTTTAATGTGAGACTGTTGTGGGTTTTTTTCCTGGATGAGCAGTGCTACCACCTGCTTCTTCTGGGACAACCTAGCCAGTATCTAAGGTCTTTGCTGAAAAAATGTTCAGAACGACTTCTGAGCTTTCTGGATTTGATCAAGGTGACTTGATAAGTTTGGTTCAGGCATTGACCTTGCTAGACTACCCATGACAGTTCCCTCACCCCTATCCACAGGCCCACTGGAGAGGAGCTGTATAGTAGAGGAATCCAAATCCACACCTCTGAAGCCCTGCTCATCCTGCAGCACTGCATCATCCCTTAAAAATGGGCCATAATAGCTGTCTCATCTCAGAAGAATCCCAAATCCAAAAAGAATATCAGTATGCTCTGTATAATTTAGTTTGTGAGATGTGTGGCTGAAAGTCCAAATTCTGAAATGTGTGTCCTAGGATCCCAGTTATATGAGTTCCCAAATTATCCAAGATGATGTGCTTGTGCTTCATCATGCACCCAGGGAGCAGACAGGCAACCCTAGACAAAGAAGTTAAAGGCTGGGGGCAGATTTTTTTTTTTTTTAATGCTGACATTGGTATTGATTGCTGACAAAACCAGGCCTGAATCCCATCTTTTCACTCCATAATAATGAGTTAAGAGAGACACACAGACTGTCTAAGATGCAAAATGGCAACACCTGCCTCCACTATTCTAAGCCTGAGACTGATTTATGAGTCACCTTGTGGGATGCATATGGGATGCATACTGCCAATCAGCCAACCATTGGGCTTGCGGACCAGGCCCCAGAGACCAGTCTTTTCCAGGAATTTTGCAGAGTTCAAGACCTCAGATTCTTCCTCAGGAATGTTTATGAAGTGTTTTACTGTAAAGACAGGATACCTAAAATAACAGCACATACACATATACAGAACTGAATAAGGACAACTGTGAGATCAGATGCAGGTCCAAGCAGGAGACCCAGACAGCGTCAGTGTTAAAAGAGGTTGGCTCTTCTTCTGCGCCATGCAGGCCATGTGGTCAGAGGCCGTAAAGCTATAAGTATTCCTACTTTAAGATCTGCTGAAAGCCAATATAGCACTTATACTCATTCTGCAAAATTCCATAGTCTGTGTCCTGATGGACAAAACATCTGCAATATGCTGCATCAACAGTCAGAGCAGCACTCAGTCATTCATTTCAGTGCTGAAGTCCGCACTGTCAGGAAAACAGCTTCATATTCTGGATCATTTCTGGGTCTTGCTGAGCTCTATCAAAACTGGTGATCCTTTACGAGTGAGAAAATTTATTTCCCCTTGCTATCCATAACTACCAGAGCCTCAAAATACTGGCTGATTATGAAATTCAGATACCAATTTTTCACCCACTTCAGAAATAGTCTGATCTTGGGGGTGTGTAAGACAGTTACATGAAGCAACACACTAATGTTTGTTAAAGATTATACGCTTCACCTATCACTTGTCAACAGACTTAAGTCTTTTGAACAGGTACAGCTGAAAAGCCAGGTTCCCACAATCCAGGCTTTCAGACTAATATTAATTTAAAGGATGCTAATTACAGCTGCATTTAGTTATTCTTTGAGACAATGTAGTTAGTTCATCCCCTATGATATGCTTTCCATCCCCATTTTTTTGAGTTTTCCAAGCAGAAGCTTTGAACCATACAGGAAAGAAATCAAGGACCTGACTGCCTCTCCCTGTATGCCGTACATTTACGCCACTCCTGGTCCTGGGGACAGATACGCCACTGTTCTTAACATATCTTTGAGTGCTGGCTCTCAGAAACCTGAAGAGCTTTTGAAATCATTTGAAATATTCCGAAGTGAATCAGAAGCATGCAAGGCCAAAACAAGTACTGTACCTGTAGCTTTTTCCTTTCACCCTTTAGCTGGATACATTCCTTCTTTCCAAGGTCCGTTCCCTTCAGTTAAAGCTCTTCAGCTGATGTTGGTTGGACTTGAAATTTTTTGTTGCCCTTTAAACCATCACATCTTCTTGCTCTATGAAATCTTCCTATCTGGGTTTTCCTCCTGTTCATCAGTTTTTAGTTCACCCTTGTTTTAGGAAGGCTAGAAGCTTCTCAGGGCTGCATCTTGGCCCCCTGCAGCCTCCTTCACAGCTGCCAGTGATTATGGCACCATGAAGATTGGGCTCTTCTCACTTTGGAGGACCAGTCCCCTGGTGACTGATCTCTCCACAAACTCTGCAGCTCTTTCAGTAAATGCAATACAATCACTGGAGCTTAATTTTTATTGTTTGTCAGACTTTAGTCTCCCCAGCTGTATTTTTAGCTGCCTAACCTCAGAAAAAAATTGACTTCTCTGAGTGCTCCCTATATATCCATTATCTGGAGGAAAAATCCATCTGTTTCATCCTGCAGCATCTATATTTGAAACACTCAGCCTTACTTATCTTTAGCTAACTCATTCTTCTCTGTCAGGAGCTTCTGCCTGAAATGCTATTTGTTTTTTCTCCATCAGAGAGATCACCTCTTCCAGCCTCTTCATTCAGTACTTCATTCATCAGCCTTTCAACAGCAAGAGGCACTGGTGCAAATGTAGAATCTGCTTTATCCTCATGATTTTTTTCATCCTCCAAATGCTATTCCTGCCATTTGAAGTTTCTGTGCAGTAATCACACCTATGTGTATGTAGTTTCTGCTTCTACTCAACATCCCTCCTCTGCTCCACAGCTGGTTCAGTTCTGAATGAGTTATTTTGGCAGCCATCTTATATCCCACTTTGCTCCGAGTGTCTGCATCTCTCCAGCACATCCTTGCTACTGAAAACAGAGGTTACTAATGTGCACCACTTCTGAAGGGATAGAAAATAAAGTAGCAGTGAACACTACCAGTAAGAGTTTCCCAGACTGGGCCCTCAGCTGTGATGCTTTTTTTTTAATGGATAAAATCTAAGCCAATGCCGAAAAGATGGGGTGCAGTACCATGGTATCACCACAATGAGGCATGTGATGCATTGTTTTAAAAGCAGCTGTGGCAAACCATTTTTATACTGTGCAGTATTTCTTTCTCTTTTGGTCCATGATGGATTTTCCCAGGTTCTATTTAATGGTAAGACAGTTTAGAGAAGGTGCTCTCCTTTACTGTGACATCTTCACGATGGCAAAAAAACAGTTAAAATGGTTTCAGTTTTCCTCTTCCAAAAGGAAATAAGTACTGCATCATTTCTCTTGTGTACTTTCAACTACTCAGCTGCATCCTCCTGCCTACCCATGATCTTAAGGAGGTAAAAAATACTTTCATTTTGCTTGCAGCTATTCATTTTTCACAATGTGAAAAATTAATCTTGATAAAATAAAGGTAACCCTGCAGCTGTGTTGTGCCTGTAGTAGGAATTCTTCAATGATACTTGCTAGTGCAAACTCCTATGTCAGTATTAATCACTACCCTGTGAAGGTTTTTAAGCTGTTGGGTATGTTCTTCTTCAAGGCATGAAGAGAATTCACATTGTTGCTCCAACATATTACTTGCCCTAGGGAAGAAATTCTGCTTTATATTTTAATAGTCCACTCCTGTATGATGATGCTGAGTAATTAGGGCCTCAGTAAAATTACTGATATGCAGAAGCGCTATTGAGCACAAGAAAGGACTGTGAAAGAAAACTCTGTGTGTTGAACAATTTAGTTGTTCCAGAAGTGGAATTACAAGCAATAATTTGCATCTTAATTATTTAACTGTGTCTCAACAGTATAATTAAACAGTGTATTCAAGTGAGTTCGGTTGGGTTGCCCTCAATATGTACTACCCTGGACCAACATAACTAGGATGTAAAATTCAAGAATTACATTTTTCTGTGGTAGACATTTCAGGGGGTCTCCACCAACTTGGTGGGCTTTAGTTTCATACAATTACTAGTAGAGAAATTTGCGTTGCCCCTTTCAGAGTATTCACACTGCTTCAGAATAATTCGGGCCTTTCTTTTCCCTGCTAGGCAGTCCTTGACTTATTTGGAACCTATGAGGTTTTTTATGTACTACCTCTCAGAGCGGAACCAAGAAGTTGTGTCTCCTACTTCCACTAAGATCTGTGTAACTCTATCCAGCTTCTTCCCCACAAGGTCCTTCATTTGCTTGGGTGGTCCCAGCTTTCCACAAGCTTCCTGGAACTGCTGTTTGCTTCTCTAACATGTCAATCATGCCATCGTCCCTCTGCCTCTTCTCTGCTTCAGCATCTTCTCCATTCGTATCCTTAAGTACCAGTGTAAGCAAGCCTTTGGGATCCTGCAGGTCCTTCTTTTCAGACTCTTTTTATGCACTCTCTTGAGTGTTGCAGAGTAGTTGCAGCACACTGTCATCTTTCTCAGTTGTTGTTTCTGGGTTCCTCCTGTGGGAAATGCTCCCAAAGAGGAAGGAAAATTTTGCTTGGCGGAAAAAAAAATAATCAGATACAGTTCAAGCTTCAGCCTTGAAAATTTGACCCTTTGTTTTAAGCCCTTTGTTTGTAGACACTCAGTTGTATCTTACCTTTAATAACGGGCTTACCACTCTGCTTGTGATCTGAGTGTCAAAGCAGGACACTAGCAGTAAAAGGGAAAATGTGATAAAAAGATGTACTGCTTCTAAGCACAGAGACAGAGCTAACTACTAGCTTGCCAAACTGATAAAGTGGCAATGAAGGCCTGAATGGCAGATCATGGTGTCACCCTGTTAAAGTGTAAGATACACAGACAATAGTAAAACATTGTATGTTACCATCAGAAAGGATGCTTTAACTGATACCTTAATAATTGCATGGAAGAGCTAATCCTGTTTTGTCAGAAGCAGTTTTATGCCATTTCTGGAAGAACAGCAATGGAGTCAATTCCCTGTGCTAAAATAGTAACTGTTTAATTTAGTGTGATTGTTTAATTCAAAAACAGAAACAACAAAAGCTGATTGTTACCTTAAATTTGATAATAATTAATTGTGGGACAGCAAATCGTTATTAAGCTCAACTGCAATTTCAGAGTTTCTCTCAACCCTGTCTCCTTGCTTTGTCCTTCTCAGTCAATCCCCTTATTTTATAAAAAGCCCAACTGCATCCTAAATCTATTTTAAACTCTTGCTTTTTATTGCCTTGGCAGTTTACAATATAGCTCTTTCGCTCACTTCGTCCCCCAAATTAAATTTCCTATGGACCAGATCCTCAGCCAGCCTAAGCTGGCATACCTCTATCAACAACGACCACTCTGCTGATCCAGATGATCGAGCCCCCTCCTATTAATCATTGGTCCTTTCCCCCATCCCCCAGGCAGATTGCTTGCACGGTGTTGGCAGGGTTCCCGTATCATCTGTTCATTCACTAATAACACTATTCAGCATTTATTGGGCCAGTCTGGCTCTCTGCACATTCAGCAGCAAAGCTGCTATTGATTGCATGATGGGGAAGCAGAATCAAGCCGTATAAAGTCGCATCACTTTGTATTCTGAGAGCTCTGTGCAAACTACAATGCAGTTAATTCACTAATGGTTTATATTCATCTTGCTTGTGTCATAGTGAAGAGAAAATGTTTCAACGCTCCCGGCGGGGGGGGGGTGGTTCGCATGATAGTTGTTCGGAGGATTTGAGAGTCACGTCACAAAAGGCAAGTTGTGGGCTATGCTCCAGCAATGACACACCTTAGTAGCTGTAAGGCACATTGCCAAAGACCTCCCTGTTAAGGGAGGTAAGATTATACAGTCTCTGTTGCCCGATTACATATATCAAATAAAGTTGCCAGATAAAAACAGCATGAAGGACAAAATATTTTCAGCAGAAAGAGTGAATATGATCTCACTTACACCAGGTTACACCATCTACGCTTTTGCTTTCCGTGAAGAAAGCCGCGCCAGGTCCATTACATTTTTAATGAAATGCTGCTACTCTAAAAGGGTAACCAAATTATTAAGATAAACCATATATGCTTTAAAGAACAGAATTGAATGGTTGACATATTTGGCTCCAAATCAACTTTAAGACTTAAAATTTTGAAGAGTGTTACTGGGCACTATAATGCTTTCTAAAGTCTCTCCTAGTATTTTGTCAAAGACAGCGGGCATTAAAATAACACAGAGTAGCTTTAAAAAATGAAAGGGTGCTTGGCATTTTGCAGTCTATGTTTTGTTTCGGTTTTTAAATGGCGGTGCTTTTACCTAGCAAGAAAAATATATTCTTCACAGGATTTAAAACATATTGAACATTAAAAAGTCTTCATTCTAATATTTTCATTATGTCACTTTTTGCAATTTTGGAAAGGTTCTGAAAAATTTGCAAAGCTCATCCATGCAATTTTTAAGGAGTGTATTACCTTAAATTAATTAATTATCTGTAGTTATTTTAAGGAGATGATTTTAAAAGTGTTTTAAAGAGTTTAATCTTACAGCATTGTGGTTTAAAATACAGTATATAACACTATAGTGTACCAAAATGCATAATTACAGATGTAACTGACAGCAAAAGAATGGCATACGTAAATACAGATACAAGCAAATATGCCAATCTCATTATCACTGATATGTAAATACCCACCATGGAGACACAACCTGAGCTTAATTTGTTAATACTGTCTAAAAAGAGAAAAGCATTAAGAAGTCAAGGAAGTGGTGTGTGGTGCCTTATTTCCTCCCCAGCCAAATTACTCCTCCCTGAGGTAAGCATGATAAAAATGTTCATTTTCTTTGACTCACATTTTGGAGCATGACTTGGTTCTGTTTCCACTGTAAGAAGAGTCTTACAGATTTAACATCCATACGTACCATACAGGCTCTTAATTCTGTGAAGATTTAAGTGCAGGGCTAGCTTAATGCACAGAGTAGCCCTAGTTACTTCAGTATGTGTTTTCTGCATGTGGAACATCAATGAAACAGAGCCGTTGTTTTCACGGTCATTATTTTTGAGTAACCATTGCTTTCTGTTTTGACAAAATTACTTTCTACTATAGCTGCAGTTCCCTGAATACCAATGTTTTTATCCAAATGTATCTGTAGCCTTGACGTGGCTTCCTAATACAAGAAAATTGAATTTAAATGCGATACCATTCCAGCTAAGAGTCTGTGGGGAGTTTCTGGCATATGGGCCAGGGGACCTGTGACCTCTGCATTGGCCAGGGACTTTCTCCCAGGCAGCCCATGGCTCCACCAAGCTTCCCCTCAAAAGCCCATTGTCATCCTCTTCTCCCCTGTGATAACCCTACCCTCTTCCAGCATCTCGTCCCACCCTGCAGTGCTCCACGCCATGCTGTCCCAGCTGCTGCCTAAGTCTCATTTCATTCTGTGCTGTGCCCCCTTTGCCCTCTATTGCTCGCCTTCCCCTCCTCTTGCCTGGCTGAAGCGGAAGAGGAGCTCAGTGTGGAGTAGCACTGGGTGACTCGGTAGCTTTGCGCAGGGATGACATGCTGCCTTGGATCTTCAAGTGAGGCCGAAGGACCTGCACGTGCAGAGCACTGCTGGAAGGGAAGCTGAGGCTGGGTGAGGAGAAAGCACTGCACAACAGAGAGGTGGTTCATGAACAGCTTAGAAAAAATATTTGGAAGTCTCACCAGACCCTCAGTAAAGAAAAAAATGTTCAGACTCCTCCATGAGTAAATTTTAGCCCCAAACATGTCCAATTGTATGGGTATTTCTTACAGGTATTCCACAAAAAGCATCCGTAAGCTCCTGTGGCAGCTTCAATAATCCAAACAGCTGCATGGTTAGGAGCCCAGAAGTATCGAATTCCTGTACTTCACACTGTTCCCTGGCATTTGTCAACTGAAAAGCTTTTAGCTTAGTATATTTCAGAGCAAAAGTTTCCCTTTGTACCCCCAAATGCATGTTACTTCTTGGATCTGAAGGGCCAGAAATACTGCAGAGCAGAAGGCTGTAATCACAGCACCAGCAGGAGAGGGGCCAGCCTCAGGCATCCCTCTGAACCCAGCGTCAGTGTGATACACTTTCCGCCTGCCAGGTGAAGCATCTGATTCCTCACCTTACAGAATCAAGACTTAAACTCTGAAGGATGCAAGTTTGATGCCCAGCTATGACAAGTGACAGTTTTTGCTACAGCATGTGGAGTCCAAGCTTCCTGAAACTGGTGAAGGAGCATCTCTGGTACTAGCAAACAGAACTGCTGAGGAGCCTCTGGTTTGCTGCGTTTTTCTAAGATGTAGGATGGAAAAAAAATACTTTCCCTACCTAGACTTCCTCTACTAACCTTTATACTTGAGGTTCTCCAAAAGTAGAGAGTTTTCTAAATTATAAAGGAATAAGCTGCCTGTATTGATGATTATGTGTATAGTAAATTACTTTGAATACAACAAAAGCTTATGTAATGAGAGCCTTAAATGCTTTAAGACATGCTCTGACCTCGCCAAATCATCACCTGGTGAAAACAACAGCGCTCCATCATCTTACAGGAGCTAAACTCGTTTCCTCAGCTAAGACTTTCAGCTCCTACGTCAAGAAACATTTTGTATGCATTTGCTTCTCTGTAATGTGAGTTGTATTTTCTTGGCTATTGAAAGTAACTGAGAAGCAGAGAGAATAGGGTCTTCTGAACACCTTTTTTGCATGTTCACTTGCTGCCTTTAATCACGTTTGCAGGAAGATGTCAGCCTTTCAAGTACAGCTCTAAGGATGTCAGTGGTGCCGTGAGATCAGGTCTCTGTACTGCCAAAGGCCACGTGGCTGTCTCAGCCTGTCACAATACTTAATCGGGAAATTATTTTTATTATGGAAACTACTTTCTTTGGCTTTTCTGCTTTAGGCTCTTCAGACATACCAGACCGATCCTGCCATGAGAAAGATGCTAACTCAGCTGTATTTCTATATCATGCCTGTATTTAATGTGGATGGATATCATTTTAGCTGGACAAATGTAAGTAGTATCAGTAGTATTGCTCAAATTGTTCAGACAGGAAAGACCAAATGGTTGTTACATCATTCAAAGGTGACTTTCTGTATAATCTGGTCCATCACTTTGTGGCATGCAGAATGGAAGTAAATTACTCCAGTTAAAATATAATACTGAATATGTTTACCAAGGTTGGATTGTTATGTGTACAAATAGATTTTTGCCAACATATAGTAATATTGCTATTTAACTATTTTATAACTTATGTTAGGATCGATTTTGGAGAAAAACAAGATCAAAGAACACAAGGCTTCGGTGTCATGGTGTTGATGCTAATCGCAACTGGAAAGTGAAATGGTGTGGTAAGTCTGGAGATACTTTGGTCCACCAGTTCAGATTACCCTGTATTTAATTATCCAACAGAGTAAGTAGGTTAGGTCACATCCGTTGTGAAGTGTTCTCTTTTCCATAGTTAAAGTTGAAGCTACTTTCCCATAAAGCCACAAGCCAGCGCTCAAATCTTCCTTCTAGCTTCTAAAAAAATAAAAGTCCTGAACTTTGGAAAAACACATTTCATCACAAGTAAAAAGTTTTCATGGCGAGTGTGGCAAAAGTGAAAAACCGCACGTACAGCTATTCGGTATTTCTGCAGCCATGTAAATAATTTGAAGCACAGTATTGAGCCTGGCCCATCACATTTCAGAATGTACCTGACTACAGCTTTAGGAAACATTTCAAACTTCATTTTATTTAATTCATCATTTTTCTGAAACGGCTTTAGCTTCGGAAATGTCAGACTTGCTTTGTTGGCCTCACAGAGAAATGTCTGAGAATATTTTAAGGCCATTATTATTAGTGATTTAATAAAGAAAGAAGGTGCTTCTAAATGCATGGAGATCCAATTATAAACTCCCAGCACTTCTGTAAATACTTTCATAAAAATTGACCTCAATTTTGCATAGAGGATGCAGCAGTAATGAAATACTAGCAGAAGATTTGGAATGGGTCCACTGAAGAAGAAATGGTATTTTATTAAATCTTACAGCAAGACAGTGCAACCCACACAGGAAGCAGCCATACAAGTTCTGGTGCAGCAGAAAGTAATAGCGCTTTGTTGTGAAATACAGCGATATATACCTGGTTCTTCTGCTGACCTGCTCTCCCATCTTGAGCAACTTCCTTCACCTCTCTGTGCAGCTGTTTTCTCCTCCAGCATTTGTCCACCTTCATTATTTACATTACAAACTTGTAAAGACAGAAACTGCGTTTGCATAGCGCTAGCACAACATCCCTCCCTTCAGCCCATCCCTCTTCCACTGGAAGTCTCTAGATGTTTCCACAATAGTCCAATTACTTGCAGTAGGAGTAAGCACTGCACAGTCTCGCTTGCAGCGATTGGATTCTTTAAGCAGATTTTTGAGAACTGTAAGGATAAAAGTGAGTGTGAATAATCTGCCTGGGGAGATTACAAACGAGGTGAGAGTGAACAGAAGCATACATTCAATATAGTATGGACCTGTGAAATATGCTTCCAATTTTTTTTGACTCTACGTGCAGTAAGGAGAGGACTGACACAGAAGCAGCTACAGAAAGCCTATATTAGCTGAGAATCCCTCCACTACAGAAGACAGTCCCAGGGCTGCTATCACGATCTTTAAGGCAATTTTATGCTGCAAAAATAATGTAAAAATGAACCAAAGTCCTGTGTCGCCATTATGTTTTACTTAAGCGCGTACGTCACAACTGCAAGTATTTTGGGGACATACATTTACTGTTCAGAAGATAGCCACTGGCGTAGTTGGAATGAACAGTTCTCTTACACAGTCTTCAGAGCCATATTATAGGTACCTATCAGTGCAACATTAATACTCACACAGTGCACTTTCTTTCTAGTCCTAATTAATCTTCTTGGGTTCAGATCACCCTGCTCCTCCCTCTTCCGGCTCCCTAGCCACTGTATTAAAGCAGACTTTTTACTCAGTCCTGAAAGTGTTTGCTTAGTTTTCAGTAAAAAACATTTTTTCTAGGGTGAGTGAAACTGTAACAATACACACACATTGTGTGTTGTAATCCACTATTTGTTGCATTACTCCCCTGCACTGAACATGAAAGACAGGTCCACACACCGAGTTTAAAAAATAAAAATTCCTTCAAGGTTGCTCGTCATCCCACCAAGGACATGCTCTGCTTCCCTCACCGGACCCCAAACTCTGTCTGATTCTCTATTTTGCCAGAGAATAAAGAGCTCTTTCATGAACTGGGCTGGCTGGTACTCAGAAGATCCTCAGCTGGCACCCCATGTTCTCATTAATCTGACACTAAATGAGTCAGAGAAGAATCTGGATCATATCACACTTTGAGGCTTGTATAATCACGGTGTGTTTAACATATAGTACTGCGTATGCTTGTAAAAACCTTTTAATTCAGTTCAGTCACACTTACAGTTTGCAGACAGGCTTGAACTTCGCTGTGGGGCTTCCAGGCAGGTGTGTTGTGGCAGAATCTAGCCCCAGCAAAGCTGCTGAATGCTAGCGGCAGTGAGCTAGTTGGTAAAGATAACACAGCATCCCTTCTGCTTTCCTCTTCCCTTCTAGCGTAGGACTTTGATGTAAGCTTTATGATGTTGCTTCTGTATTCTCTAGGGACCGAGAAAAAGGCCATATCACTGATTGTAGTAGATTGCACTTTGCAGCGCCCTGTACCCAAAATAGAGCACAGAAATTGCACACAGACCCAGGTGAATACTGACAGCAAGATCTCTGGGTAGAAATTCTCCTTGCAATATATATATATATGTGCAATAACTAGCACAATGGTTTAATGTTCATGAAATAAATAGCGACTTTAAAGCCAATAACGAGGTACTTAGAACTAAATAATGTCATAGGGCAAACCCAGTTAAAGGGGTTGCATCCGAAGCCCCCAAGAGAGCAGCAGTGGGAGTTAAAATTTCCAGTGTATCCCAGTTTTCAGTGCACCCCATTGCTCACTGAGGACAGTACCCCATACTGGCAGAAGAAGCGGCTGCAAGGAAGTTTGAGAATCATGCTCCAGCTCATCCATCCTCCCAGTCTTCCTTCTGTACCAAAGCATTGGTTTTATCAGTTTCTGCACACATTTCCTTTGTACATTTGATCTCATGATGGATGTTGGAGGATACTTGTCCTCCTCCGGTATGCTAACAGGTACAAAAATAAGGCAGCATGGTAACATTTTATGCAATTCCAGTTTCTTCTCATGACTGTAACTCAGAAATTTCACAGGAGTTGATACGTACCGTATCGGTTTATTCCTTCTTGTGTTACTTCAAAAGAACTTCCAGTATGAAAATTGAGGATATCGTTACATTATCCAAGGCCACCATGGAAACCCTCTCTTTTTACTACCAGCCAGCTTCACTTCAGGAAAAGCATTGACTACGGCTGGTATTGCAAATGGCTTACAATAGTAGGCTGGACAGTTTAGAGAGTTTTTTCTTCACTGAAAGTCACTAAACTGAATCATATTTTACCATTGGGTCATTTTACCATCAGCTTGTAGGATTCTGCTGTTTATTAACAGTGATGTCCATTTTCATGATTCAGTATACAACACTGTTACAGGAGATGAAGTATCTGTAAAAAAAAAAGCAAAGGCTCCAGAGGCTCTGTTAAATAGCTCCCCTTTAGCTATATTATCTGACAAGACATCGAGGCAGACTGCTTTTGGGATTTGGATGACTTGGTGGCCATCTGTTCTGCAGGGAGGAGACCATCTGCCCTCTGTATAACTCTTCCATATCCACTGCAATCTAAGCACTAATACCTTTTGAAATGCCCACCTGTGGCCATTGAATGGTAGCCTCAATTTTCATATTACAAATGAAGCTGCAGCATGAAATTCTTCCACTTTTTTTTTTTTTTTTGGCATTAGGTTGATTGCATAACCCTGTTTTGATTCATATTATTATGCCTTCTCATGCACTGCTCTTTTCTTACTATTTGAAGATGGCAGTACTTACTATACAAAGGAAAGCTAATAAAACACTGCTTTTGTAAGTCCCTGATGACACCAAGGAATATCGCAAACAAACTATTATTATTCTGCGGGTCAGTGTAAAACGTGGCATTTTGAAATCGCAGTGGATAAAAGAGTGGACTGGATTTGCATAAATATTGTTCTTCTAGGCCCAGGCCCTAAGCTGTAAATGAGATGTTGGCTTAGATCCAGAATTCCTAAATGATAAAGGAGCCACTGCCACATCTCCTTTTCTGAGTTTCATCTTTCAGTACCTCATGGGATATTACAGGCAGGCTACGCTTCTTCAGCTTACTGCCACCTGAGGAGGTTGACGTGGTGAAAGATATCCTCACAACTGAACCCCTGCCCCAAACTTGAAGGAAAATTAAGCCCTGTGCAAACTGAGACGATTTCTATTTTAGCTAACTGAGCAATCATCCCATGTGGCTTGTCATTTTTTTCCCATAAGGTTTGCAAGAGTGAAAACAGGCAGTAGTCAGGAATTATTCTCATGTTTTAAACCAGTCTCTAAGATAATGCCTGTTGAAGTTATCTACCTACCATTGTAACCACCACTGTAGTAGCTAGTACCTTAAAATGCTCTTAAAGGCTAGATTTGTCTTGGCAGTGACTAGTGAAAGAGGTATAGCTCTCTGATTTCAAATAGACCAACTGAGACCCTTCAATAGTTTTAATACTGGAATGCTATCCTAAAATGTGCCACTCGTATGGAAAGCCAGGGAAGAAAATACAATGAAGTCAGGCTCTCCTTTTTCTGTTGGGTTAAAAGTATGTCCTCTGGGGAGAACTGCGTGTAGTTGGGCAATTGGCAACTTGGTGTGGCTACTAAATGAACAAGTAGATTGCTGTACTGAGGTGCCAGTGGCTCATACCCATCAGTCACAAGAAAGCAATTTGGTTATTGCTTTTCACACTTTTGCACGCAGGCCCACACAGGCTGAGCCAGAAGTTGACCCTTGGAAATTCTCTATGATCGTTCACCATCAACTTTCTCATTCAATCTCTAGATGAAGGTGCTTCATTTCACCCATGCGATGACACCTACTGTGGTCCCTTTCCTGAGTCTGAGCCTGAAGTAAAGGCTGTTGCTCATTTTCTCCGCAAACATCGGAAACAAATAAAAGCCTATTTGTCCTTCCATGCATATGCACAGATGCTGCTGTACCCTTACTCTTACAAATATGCAACTATTCCAAACTTCAGCTGCGTGGTAAGTACATTAAAACTTGGGAGAATATGTTTCCCTATATAATATTTTTGGTATGTTTTGTTTTGAGAGGAGACTTGTTTCTTCAATACTTTGCACATATTTAATATTGAGCAGTATTTATTCTGGATCCGCTTGCAATCGCATTTCTGGTTATATAACCTTCACTCAAAGTGAGTCAGTGGTAATTTGATTAAAATGGTATAGTGCCTTCCATCCATCAGTCCCTTTAAATTACATTATAGGATAAATCCCTGGGTTTTAATTATAGTTATTATCATTTTATTTAATTAACTGTAATGGGAATTATGTAGTTAAGTCCCTGAGCATCTAGCTCAAATTCTGTCTCTTCATGCTCAGAACTTAAACACTAGGAGCACAAAGAAGATCATCTTCAATGTTATGAACAAAATAAAATTGAAATAGTTTACGTTCATCAATTAGAGGAGAAATCTCATAGATTTCACCAAAAGTAAAGCTTCGATTGCTGTATGTATCATCCTCCTCAGACATAGTGCTTTTAACTCTTTAAGACAAGCAGTTAATTAAGATCAGGGGCTTTTGTCTATTAATAAATTAAGAATAAATTAATAAGAATATGTTTTTTGATGCAAGCCTATCGATTTAGATATGTACATTTCAGGTATTCCATGCTCATCCAAACACAGAAGAACTATTCCCTCTGCTCGCAGTCTGAGGTCTGTTTTTAGCCAGCCTCCTGTACATAAAAGCCTCCTTATGGCTTATTCTCTTAGGGTAATGGGGCTAAGCTTTACTTTCTGTTTGCTCCTGCTCACAGACACACATTGCACCAACCAGTTGCAAGCCTCTTTCTTTCTCCCTCAGTCCCCAGTAAAATTACATTGTCCATATCGTCTGAGGACTATCAAGAAGGACTACAGAGCCCTGGGAGTGGCGGTAAGGGACTCGGGAGCGCAGGTAGCTTTTTCATCAATCCTGCCAGTCAAAGGGAAGGGGTTTGAAAGGGCCGGTCGAATCTGGCGAGTCAACAAACGGTTACGGGACTGGTGCCACAGTCAGGGGTTTGGCTACTTAGACCATGGGACTCGCTTTGAGAAACCTGGTCTACTGGGGGCTGATGGGGTCCATCTGTCAGAGAAGAGGAAGAGCATCTTCAGCCATAGGCTTGCCAAGCTGGTGAAGAGGGCTTTAAACTAGACATGCCGGGGGAGGGGAACCTCCTACCAGTTTGATGCCAGGGCCAGCAATAGATGCCCAGAGCCTGGAGAAGGAACACAGGTCAGCAGGAGAGCGCCTGAAGAGCAGCACAATGGAACCCCAACGAGTAAGGCAGCTTCATCGGGGGCCCAACTTAAATGCCTCTATGCAAAAGCACGTAGCATAGGGAATAGACGAGAGGAGTTAGAGACGTGCACACGCCTGCAGGGCTACGACCTTATTGGCATCAGGGAGACGTGGTGGGATGACTCCTATGATTGGAGTGTTGGGATGGAGGGACACAGGCTCTTTCGGAAGGACAGGCAGGGCAGATGAGGAGGGGGTGTCGCCCTCTATGTCAATGAACAGCTGGAGTACATGGAGCTCTGCCTGGGGATGGATGAGGAGCCGACCGAGAGCTTATGGGTCAGGATTAAAGGGAAGGCAGGGACAGGTGACATTACAGTGGGGGTCTGCTACAGGCCACCCGACTAGGAAGACCAAGCAGATGAGGCCCTCTATAGACAGATAGGAGTAGCCTCACACTCACAAGCCCGGGTCCTCATGGGGGACTTCAACCACCCCGACATCTGTTGGAGGGACAACACGGCAGGGCATAAGCAATCCGGGAGGTTCCTGGAATGCGTCAATGATAACTTCCCTCTCCAAGTGGTAGAGGAGCCAACGAGGAGAGGTGCTAAGTTGGACCTTGTTCTCACCAACAAGGAGGGGCTGGTAGGGAATGTGAAGCTCAAGGGCAGCCTGGGCTGCAGTGACCACGAAATGGTGGCGTTCAAGATCCTTAGGGCACCGAGGTAGGGTGCACAGCAAGCTCACTACCCTGGACTTCAGGAGAGCAGACTTTGGCCTCTTCAGGGATCTCCTTGGTAGAGTGCCATGGGACAAAGCCCTGGAAGGAAGAGGGGCCCAAGAAAGCTGGTTTGTATTCAAGGATCACCTCCTCCAAGCTCAGCAGCGATGCATCCCAACAAAGAGGAAGTCAGGCAAAAACACCAGGAGGCCTGCATGGATGAACAAGGAGCTCCTGGACAAACTCAAACACAAAAAGGAAGCCTACAGAGGGTGGAAGCAAGGACAGGTAGCCTGGGAGGAATACAGAGAAGTTGTCCGAGCAGCCAGGGATCAGGTTAGGAAAGCTAAAGCCCTGATAGAATTAAATCTGGCCAGGGACGTCAAGGGCAACAAGAAAAGACTCTATAGGTATGTCGGGGATAAAACGAAGATGAGGGAAAATGTGGGCCCTCTCTGGAACAAAACGGGAGACCTGGTTACCAGGGACACAGAGAAGGCTGAGGTACTCAATGACTTTTTTGCTTTGGTCTTCACTGGCCAGTACTCAAGCCTCACCGCCCAAGCTGCAGAAGGCAAAGGCAGGGACTGGGAGAATGAAGAGCCGCCCACTGTGGGAGAACATCAGGTTTGAGACCATCTAAGGCACCTGAAGGTGCACAAGTCCATGGGACGCAATGAGATCCATCTGCGGGTCCTGAGGGAACTGGCAGATGAAGTTGCTAAGCCACTATCCATCGTATTTGAGAGGTCGTGGCAGTCCAGTGAAGTTCCCACTGACTGGAAAAGGGAAAACATAACCCCCATTTTTAAAAAGGGAAAAAAGGAAGACCCGGGGAACTACAGGCCAGTCAGTCTCACATCTGTGCCTGGGAAGATGATGGAACAGATCCTCCTGGAAGCTATGCTAAGGCACATGGAGGGCAGGGAGGTGATTCGAGACAGCCAGCATGGCTTCACCAGGGGCAAGTCCTGCCTGACCAACCTAGTGGCCTTCTATGATGGAGTGACTACATCAGTGGACAAGGGAAGGGCTACAGATGTCGTCTATCTGGACCTCTGTAAGGCCTTTGACACAGTCCCCAACATCCTTCTCTCTAAACTGGAGAGGTATGGCTTTGATGGGTGGACTGTCCGGTAAAGGGTGAGGAATTGGTTGGATGGTCACATCCAGAGGGTAGTGGTCAACGGCTCAATGTCCAGATGGAGATTGGTGATGAGCGGCATCCTGCAGGGGTCCGTATTGGGACCGGTACTGTTTAATATCTTCATCAATGACATAGACAGTGGGATCGAGCGCACCCTCAGCAAGTTTGCAGGTGACACCAAGCTGAGTGGTGCGGTTGACATGCCAGAGGGACGGGATGCCATCCAGAGGGACGTGGACAAGCTCAAGAAGTGGGCCTGTGTGAACCTCATGAAGTTCAACAAGGCCAAATGCAAGGTCCTGCACCTGGATTGGGGCAACCCCCAGTATCAATACAGGCTGGGGGATGAAGGGATTGAGAGCAGCCCTGCCGAGAAGGACTTGGCGGTACTGGTGGATGAAAAGATGGACATGAGCCAGCAATGTGCGCTCGCAGCCCAGAAGGCCAATCGTATCCTGGTCTGCATCAAAAGAAGCATGGCCAGCAGGTCGAGGGAGGGGATTCTGCCCCTCTACTCTGCTCTGGTGAGACCCCACCTGGAGTACTGTGCCCAGCTCTGGAGCCCTCAGCACAGGAAAGACACGGACCTGTTGGAGCGGGTCCAGAAGAGGGCCACGAAAATGATCAGGGGGATGGAACACCTCTCCTATGAAGAAAGGCTGAGAGAGTTGGGGTTATTCAGCCTGGAGAGGAGAAGGCTCTGGGGAGACCTTATTGCAGCCTATCAGTACTATACAGGGGGCTTATAAAAAAGATGGCGGCAAACTTTTTAGCAGGGCCTGTTGCAACAGGACAAGGGGAAATGGCTTCAAACTAAAGGGGAGTAGATTTAGACTAGATATAAGGAAGAAATGTTTTACGCTGAGGGTGGTGAAACACTGGCACAGGTTGCCCAGAGAGGTGGTGGATGCCCCATCCCTGGAAACATTCAAGGTCAGGTTGGACGGGGCTCTGAGCAGCCTGATCTAGGTGAAGATGTCCCTGCCCATGGCAAGGGAGTTGGACCAGATGACCTTTAGAGGTCCCTTCCAACCCAAACTATTCTATGATTCTATGAATCTATGTATCTCCCATTTTGGCCTTGAAAGTTGCAGTGACTTTTAACTTACTAGTTTAAGCTAGTTTACTCCAAAGGAGCTTAACTGCACCTTAGATTTATCCTGTGCAGAATAAATGATGTTGTCAGTCCCTGGAGCTTCGCTGAAGTTTCACTCAGCTGCCCTCTCAGGAGGCTGAGTAGCCAGCACTCCACAAACTAAACTCTCTTTGTGGGTTTATTTCTGTTAAGACACTTAATTTCAGCAGCTACTAAAAATTCTCCTGTCTGATGTCATTCCTGTGAAATAGAGCAAATTAGAAGTTAACTAAACAGCTAAAAAATGAGACTTGTGGGGACTGACCACCCAGCCCTGTACTGACTGTGAATAAATCCATGAATCTTTTTATTCTACCTTCTGCACCCTCTTTTGGGGAGTGGCAAAGAGAAAGGAGCTCCCCAAGTGAATTGGTGACTATTACTTACCAAAAAACATAGACTGGGAATTTAATAACACAGGATCTCATTCCTTTGAAGACCAGCAGGTGCAAGAATAGTTTTTTAAGAACAGACAACACAGCAAAAGGTAAAGACATGGTGTTTGGAAGAATCAGCATCTCCTCTGCAAGTAGGTGATTATTGGGTATCTGATGAAAATATCCAGAGTAACATAAGGCAATAGCAGACACTGTGTCAGGAAATTCATTGTAAGAAAAAGGAGTTTCTAACTGAGAGTTTTCACACATACCAGTAAATGTTCAGTACATGTTGTTCTTGTTGTTCAAGGGCTATTTCCATTCTGAGACAGGGAGTAACTGCCCCTCAGCACACACACTCTATCTTTTCATCCACAGCTTTCAGACCAAAGGAACCCAGGTTTTGATGTGTAGTAGATGTTCCCCAGGTTTATGAGACCTTGGATCACGTTTCTCACCAGAAGGAGTGGAGCACAGACCTAAGGGGACAAAGAAAGACACTATTTTTGACAACAGTCCTGGACAAATGGAAGCCAAATCCCAATTCTAAATATTTTGCCAGTATTTGGACTCTATACTTCTTTTTATTGCAGTGGGTCAAAAAGAACAGGGAGGTTGGAATAAGAAACTGAAGTAATTTCCTGTTATTTATAGAGCTCGTTATGGGGATCATAGTGAAAATGAATGGAATACTGTTGCTTATTTATTTGTGTGTTTTAATATTTGCCTACAGCCAAAGGCTCTGCCACCTGGTGGCTCCTAAATGTATAGTCTTTAATATTTGAAGTGTCTAAAATGGTGACTTAGGCTGAGGTTTCAGATTCTCCAGTTCTCTTGGAAATTACCGTGAGCTGGAAAGCGGCAGATCTCTGTTTCCTGCTGCTGATGGAACAGGTTTTGTGGGTCTACACGGACAGTGTACAGCAGACAACTGTAGGACTCCACATGCATAGCAGATAAAAAACATTTGGTGCTAACAGGGGGCCACAATTAATCCTGAGCAGAAGAAAGGATGTTTCTGTCTGGGTCATATCATTCTAGTGAGCTGTCAGTTACCATTTCAATTAAAGTGTTCAATTATTCAGAGTTGCTTTGAAACTGGAGAGCTGTGTACTGGTCACAACATGCATATTCTGTTCTAATTTAGGCACAACTCTCTTATTAACACTCTCCTGAAATCTGTTCTTTTAAGATACTTAAAATGAAAGTGCACTTTCAGATTGAAAAAAACAGCAGAAACATTCATCCATCTTGAGAGTTTTAAATTTCACCTATTTTTCATCCCTCTTCCTTCTTCCTGTACAGTCGTTTGCCTTAGTGTTTGCAGTGAAGTTATATGGTATGACTGAGTTTGTGTATGTCTTTGTAAAAATCTGGTAATTTTATGTGAAGCTTTCTACTTGAGGGTGTTCAAAGACTGGTTGCCCGGATTTATTCAGGATCCAACCTGCACAGTATCCAAGCAGCAACCCTCAAGGCTAAGAGCATCAAGTTCATAGTGCCCAGGGACACTTGCCTACATGGTGGACATGGACTTGGGTCACTCCTGGTCTGGCCTCCAGATGGTTGCTGCCTCTACACAGAACCCAGTACTGTTGCGCTAGTTTTAAATGGGCATTGCCAAACTATTTCTTCAGAAAGATTTCAACAGGGCTTGCTTCTATTGTCTCATTGCTGTACAATGCGTAACTCATGCACAGGGAGTCTCCTCCTCCTGTTCTGGCTACGTTCTCCTTTCCATGGCGTGTTTACCAGGGCATTGCTCTCCACCCATCTCAGCTCCGTCAGCTGAGCCCTGCCTCCTGCTCCCTTGGCGTCAAGCCTGTTGTCAGGCCGTCCCAGCTCCACACCATGGCCCTGGGATGGTAAGCACAGCTGCTTGCCAAATTTCTGTTGAGCAACTCAGCCCGGTACTTGGAGCTTCAGTGCAGGCACCAGGCAACAGCCCCAGGCTGCAGCTGGAGCTCCCCACTCCCTGGAGCCCTGCGAGGCCCCACTGCCACCACCGTGGCCTCGCACTGCCACCCTGCCGCCCTCACAGGGTTCAACACCTCCAACCCCATCATGGGTCTTGTGTGTCATGACTCACAGAAGTTGAGGCATCTGTAAGAGGAGGAAGAGTCCCAAGTGACAGCACTTCCCCCTTCCTCAGATGTCCTCCCACCTCCTCAGCTGGTGTTAGGGTGAGTCAGAGGTTACCCCTCACACTGGCCGGCGACCACATCCCAACCTGGCAGAAGTTCCCAGCAGCATTGACTTCAGCGGTCCCTACCTCCACGCACTCTCTCGTGGAGGTGGCAAGAGGAAGAGAAGGGGCAAGCTGAAAATGTCAGTGTCTCCGGCACTATCATCCCTGTGCTGAGAAACAAATAAACAAAAAATCTAGTTGTGCCTGATGTATTTTTATAGTGGAGTAAAAAAGTGCTCTTCCATTTGCTAAGAGCAGTTCTCAGTGTAAAATAAACTCTCCAAAGCCCTACTTGCTGGCCAGTAAGTGACAATGAGCTTCTTTTTTTTTTTCTCTGGAATAACATTTTAAAGGAGTTTTCTCTGGCTTCTCTGCTTGGGTGGACAAAGACCCACAGCAGGAATGCCTGCATGGGTGAGACTGAGGATTAAGCCAGAATCCCGATTCCTGACAATGGCAAACAAGTGGAAGGCTAGGGAAAACATATAAACGGAAAAGCAAGTATAGAGTAATCCTTCCCCAGTGCATTCATCTACTGCCTGATGAATAACAAGGTAGGGACCAAGTTAATGAAGACTTGCATAAACTGAAACCTACAGCTCTTCAGTTCACGGCAATAAAACAACTAAAACAACCATTGCAGCTTTATCCAGTGGTTCGAAGTCCAGCAGTTTCTAGCTCCAAAGATGTTCATTTCCTGCTCTCTATAGGGAGATGGCTCTGTGTTTTCCTAGATGTTCCCAGCCTTCGCTGTACATTCTCCAGGATCCTTTTCTTTGGTATCATAATATTCCTTTTTCTTTTGAATATGTGTGTCCTTTCTTTGTGTTTGGATGCACTATCCACATGTGACCCTCAGAATTTGCCATGGGCCAGGCCTTCTGCACCCAGTTTCACAGGATGCCATGAACCTCCTAAACCGACTGCATCCATATGGATGTTGAAATGTAGGTGCTGATTTTCCCCATACAGTACTGAAATCACATTTCTGCAATAGTGGAAAGAGTTCTCCAAGCCTACATCATCTGGCCCCAGAGAAAGTTAGACCAGCAGTGAACACTCACCTGTCCGTCAGAGATTCAGGAGTGGAATTTGCCTCCTTCCTTCTTACCACTCTGCTCACTGAACCACTGTGCAGTGTCACCAAGAGATCATTTCTCCTTCACAAGCCCAGCAGAGATGAGGTTTAGAGGACTGGGAAATGCATCCACAGGTACTGGCAGAAAATGCATGCATGGCTTTTAAACTGCATAAAAAAGAGATTATTTCATCTCATGGTCTCACATGTTGCCTAAATTTGTTGTGTCACTAAATTGGTATATATACCTATAACTACAAATACTTAATGGCCGATCATTCACAGTGCAGTGAGCTGCTTTATGCCATGAAAATATCAAACCAAGTTTTTCAGGGAATTAGGGAATTGCTGTCAATAAAAATAAATAATGCGTTTATCCTTTAAAATAATTTTAAATTAGCTGCCACGGACTCACAGAACACAGCACTGCACCCGGAAGTCAATGATCTATAGCTCAGGTTCCAATCCCATTACAGTATTTAATTCAAAGTCTAATTTATGTATTTGGTTTTCTCCCACACACAGGAATCAGCAGCCTATAATGCTGTTAATGCTCTTCAGTCAGCCTATGGTATAAGATACAGATATGGACCTGCATCTAGCACTTTGTGTAAGTTTTCCTCTGGCACAGCTTTGTGACTTTGACCTACCTATAGTAAGAAGGAGATTACCCTTATTATAACAAAGAAAGCAAACGCTGTTTAAAGTGAACTTTGTTCCAGTTGTGAATGGTGAGGAAGGCAGAAGATGAAGTTTTGTAACCGATTCAGTCAGTTGATTGCAGTAAGATTAACTCAAATGATGCAATAAAAGAGATTAAAATGTAATGCATTTGAGAAGCGAAAGCCAGCAAATAACATGTTCAGAACATATAAAACCAGATTTTTAAAAACAGAAAGATAAAACAACATCTTAAAAAGCCTATCTTTATCAGATACTGTAAATGCACTACTAAGTTATAAAATATTTCGGAGGAAATAATTCGAAGTAGGTTTTATTTTTCACCATTACTTTGCCTCTCCTGTGCAATTGTGATAGATACAGCTATTCATAGAGCTCATTCTAAAATTTAGGGTGATGTCTTTAAAAGCTAGGTTTCAAATGTCTCTGTGTCTAGATGATGATAAATTATAGCAACAGTATCTTTATTTGGACATCTTCCATTTTTCAGAGAGCGATTTCAAATGCATTTTTCCCTATAACAAAATATCTTTAAAATATGCCTTTTAAATATGTAACAATATTTGTCAGGCAAGCCCTCCACATGGACAGGTAAGAGAAAAAGAAGTTCAATAGGTTTCAATGAGACTTTTTTTTTTTTTTACTGAAACTATGAGGCCTGAATGCTCGCAGTAATGATAACAGACATCATTGAAAAAGTGAGAAGCTTAAGTAAATAGCAAGATTTTTCACAAGTAACCTCCTGCATCTCCTCTGCTGTTGCTGTGTTTTAGCTAGAGCTCCACTTTATTGTGGGCCTCCATCTCACAGCACGGTTGTCATCTTATGCTCATTACAGTGCAGTCAGTCACTATGTCAAAGGAAGAGCAGTGTGAATTAATGCTAGAATTGCACAGAAGACAGCAGGCCACATGAGAGATGGATCTTTATATAAATATAAGTGTCTTGGGTAATCAACATATGGAGATAACGAAAGCATAAGAAGCACACTTCCTCGGGAAGGTTTGTTAATATTAGACACCACCTATGCAAATGCTCTCATGCTGTAAGGAAATGGTGAGAAAACAAGACAGAAATTAAGAGAAAAGAATTTTAAAAGCACTTTGAAAAGAAGGTAGATTACTTTATCAACTTTCTCCCTTCTCCATGCAAAGGAATTGCCTAAAAAGCCCAAGTTAAACCTCGGAGCGTGCAGAGTTTCAGTCCAGCTTGGAGATCTTTGTGGAAGCAAAGCTTTTAGACTGCACTCGCCTGGGGACAAGAACAGTTTGAGGCTTTATTCTAAATGTTCTCTTTTATTAAAGTTTTGCTTTACACAAAGAAGTCAGTTATTAATTTTTTTCCTGTGAAAACCAAGGGTCTAATCCGTATTGTGCTGAGCACCTTTCACCAGGTGCTGGGTGCCCATGCCCTTCTCTGAAGGGTCTTCAGGATCAGGGCAAGCAACAGCTGGAGCTGCAAGTATATTCACTGAGTCTTGGAGACAAAATGCCACAAGAACCCTCTGGTGCTTTCAACATGACCTACATTTAACATTTTTTAAAATTTTCTCTGAATTCCCTCTTTCAGATGTGAGTTCTGGTAGCTCTATGGACTGGGCCTACAAAAATGGCATCCCCTACGCGTTTGCATTTGAGCTGCGTGACACCGGCCATTTTGGATTTTTACTTCCCGAGACGCTGATCAAACCAACCTGCACAGAGACCATGCTTGCAGTTAAAAATATAACTCTTCATCTGCTGAAGAAATGTCATTGAGAGCTATTTCTAGGAGCTGGAAGTGAGCGTTTTACTCCCAGTGCTGATGCCTTTCAGTGTGTTCAGTTGCCATTCTAAGCTTGGCCACTTTGAAATTACAGAAGCTAATGGGAAATATCATATTGTTTCTACCAGATTTACTCGGTGGGAAATGGAAAAAATCATTTAATATCTGCTCTACAAAAGTCCATAAAGTTGATATACTAACTTAGTTACCAGTTTGGTGTAAAATAGTCTGTTCTTTTTGCAATAAAGCTTTGATTCTGCAACTTCAGTGGGGCAGGTCCAGGTCCACATACAGGTGCCTGAAATAAAACTCCACTTCCAGACAGTCCCTGCCCTTACTCCTTTCCCTAACAGGAAAGCTTCCCTTAGTGGGGTCTCTCGAACCAAGGGATAAAGTTTACATTCACATATATGTACTCTGTGACCCAACACAGGCCTGTGTCTACAGCAGTAAATGGCATATAGTTGCAGCTGCCTGTGCTTGCAAGCAGCAATGTGGCTTTCTTCTGCATGTATACATACATATGTATATGCACTTTTGTGATTTTTTTTTTTCATGTAACGCAAGAATTTGACCAAGGTTTCCTTTAACTGTTCAGAGAAACCTATTTTCAAATGTATATATTGGGGTGGACTCAAAATCAACATATTGCCTTTGAAAATGTAACTTTCCTAGAGATGTGTAAGAATTATAATGAAATATTGTTGAGATATACAATACTCTGCTTTATGGAGAGACAAAGCAACTTGCCATGACTTGGAACTTGGAAGCTGGCAGTTGACCGGTGCATCTGGGTTCTGCTGTGGTCAGTGTCTGCCCGTTTCCATCAGCTAAGGATCTAGCCTTAAACTGTAATTAACTGATGTTAACTGATGTTTTATTTATCAGTATTCTTGCAGTGAGTTCTGTAGCTCTATGGCTATGTGGCTGTTCTTCTTGGAAGTCATCTTTTTTGCATGTTTTAAACAAATTAATAATAGATTCTTAAGTGAGCTGGAGGTGAAAACAGAAGCTTTACAGCTGAAATACAGTGAATAAGCACCATGTTTGAAAGAATAATAATGAAAGCACAGAGAATATAACAACTTGTTGAGGGGGTTTTGGTACTTTTAAAACACTATTTTTTTGATCTTCTTATACCTGCAAAAGCATATATTTTACTTTATTAATTTTGAGCTTAATCTTATGCCATAACATGTTAAATAAAACATTTGTTAATAAAATCATCAAAGGCTTTTGAAGTATTCTTCGTATTTCATTTAATTGTTAAAGCTTTAGTTCAAGGATGTGACAATTTTACCTATCTGTAAAACATTACTGACACCAAGAATGCGATATTTTAAAAAACCTACATCCTGTCTAAATAAATACTTGGACTTAGCAAATGGGCAACCTTTATGAGACTAGGGAGCACTGTATTTAATTAGGAATACCATTGTTCTCAGGACTGCAAAAGGCAATCAGTGAGCAAAGATGACAGAATTGCATTCTATTTGTTTAACATTTTGTTAATAAAAATATTTATTTTAAACAAGCTTTCTGAAAGCCTGTTCAGATTTGATTAGTTCAGACTTGCTTGAGTAATGCAAGTTTCTATGCTGGTTTAATAAAAATCTAGGGGACAGAAGCTCTCAAAATATCTGTCAGCAAAATTTCCAATTGCTTATGACCATAATCATTAAATATTTTAAAGACAGCAATAACTGTCTGTTGCTATGCACAGATTCTTGACCAACAGTGTTGATAGTGGTGTAAATTAAATATTAGCACCAATTGTTGTGAGTTATTCTGGATTTAGATGATAAGATTGAACTACTACAAGGACATAAGAGACTGAAGTGAAGGACAGAAGGCATGAGAGATGCCTAATCAGCATGAGGCAAATTTACCTCTGGATTGCTACAGTACAAACCTTTCCAAGTATGGGCCAGGAGAAACCAGATTCAGATGTGATGGTTTGATTCCTGGTCATAGTCCAGCAGTTCGTCACATGAAACATTTCAGCTTTATCTTTGTACCATCACAACTCCACTGGTACTGAAAAGTAACTGAACTCTTGGAGCAAGAAAGGGAAAAACAAAACAAAACAAAACAAAAAACCTCTTTTAGTTACCAAAAGGACCTAACATCGTAGATCTAGTTGACCTTCTTGGACAGGAATAATTGCAAGTATTCTTACATTTATCTAAGAAGCTTTGACATTTAGAAGTACTTGATATCAAAAACAGTCCATGAATAAAGCTACATCCTGGTATCTGGATGGACTCCGCCTGAATACTATGTATTATGTGCAGCTGAAAACTCTGAGCTGAGCTTTGAAGACCTGTGCAGGGCAATTTAGTGCCCCATAGCTGAATACAAGTGTAAACAGTCTCTGAGCCCTTTAATTTCAGGGTCACTAAAGCTGATCACAAAGACAGTCACTAGAAAAGAACAAACCCTATTTCCTGAATTAAGAATTTGTAAGACAATTTATCAGCAAGAGTGATTCTAAACAAAGTCGTTTACCCTAAGGAAAGAACTACTAGAAATCAGCTATTTGGATATGGAACGACAGAATTTGTGACTTACAAATGTTACTTCTCTGAACAGCTCTTTTTATCTCCCTAATTGCTTACTTCTCTTCCCTTTGTACTTCTCTTCAGCAGTCTTTATTGCCTACAGGACAACTGAATCGATAACTGGTCTTGAGAAAAGTGAACTTATTTTATGATCGTAGGTATAGTTTATCATTCAACACAATGAAAAGTACATGAACAGCAAAACACTGGTTATTAACCCAGCAGTCAAAATCACATATATAATGATTATGTGAAATCCAGGAGTTACACTTCCATTGATTATTGACAGAATAATTATAACCACTTCTGCAACTTGGAAAAAGTGCTCAGACAAGCTTTTGTGAACATCTGTTCTTTTTTTTTTTTAATAGCTTTTATTTTTTATAAACAAAACCCTGAGATTAATTAATGTGAAGGAAACAGGCCTATGCCTCTTCAAGTCACCCTCCCCAATAACAAAACAATTATCCTAAATTACCTTGAATCATCATTTATAAATTGATAAAAAATTGGCCTTTAGAGGTCAAAACAGGTATTGAGTTTGGTTGCAAACCTTGAAGAAAGAGCACAGCTGATGGGTGAAGTTCTCCATGTGTTTTTCAGAAGTTGCTTCAAAAAGGCCAATGTATTTGGTCACTCATGTAACACGTAAAGCCTATGGAAAACTGCAATCCTTTTTTGAAATTTCTGGGGTTTGAATAGAAAGAGTCCAAATGACCTTGAATGCCAACATGCATTTACTTCAAAACATCCAGTGCCAGTCTGCTTGTTTATAACAAACGACAGTGTGCGGACTGCACTACCTACTCGAGGACTGCACAAAATAACTGTTCATTGAAAAGACTGCATCTAATTCTTAAGGTTGGGAAGAAAGCATTATATTTTCTACCAAAAATAAGTTACTATTCAACTATTCTAGTTTATTCATGTTAAACAATCCCTTCCCTTTTTATGTTCACATTCAATTTAATGGTACCACTCAAAGAATAAGCTATTCGATAGCATGAGTAGAGTGTAAGTATTTTTGTAAGCCCTTTGACCTTTCCTTTGGCTGTGCAAACCTACTGTATCATTTCCATAGTTCACTGTTATACAGCAGTCACATTCATTGTTAAAAAATGTTAGTCTCACACATAATGACTTCATGTTTTTGACTTCTGTGCCTAAAAGCCAGATGTTACCATTTTTGTGCAGTACTTAGGTGATGGTAAAACACCAGAATAATATCTCAGATGCATAGAGATACAACTACCCCTCTGCTGTAGAAAACAGGACAAGAGAACAGAAGTTCAAATAAATTACTGAGAGACTTTTTAAATATAAACCCCGTGACATTAGCTATACTTCTTTAAAAACATTTTTAAACGCTCACCACACAAAATACCTTTTCTGAGTTGTAAATTTAAATGTCTTCTGTCCACGGAAAACATAGGCCATTTGGCATGCTTAATGTGTGCCTGATTCTCATACTCATTCAGGATAAAATATTAAGGTTCAAACAGCTGTACTTGCTTCCTCCTTCACTGTGTAGGAGGAAAGCTGGGTGCGGAGAGAGCTGCCTTCTGGCTGACTGCATCGATAGGCTTTCAAACCCTACCAGCACCACGAAGTCAGGAGTACTGATGCTGTTGGCGGCTCTGTCTTGGAGGAAGGTGAACAACTCCAGAGTGGTTTTCACAGTCCTCGGCTGAACGTGCCTGTCGCCCTAAGCGCGATGCACTGGTTGAGCAGCTTGTCGGAAATTCACAGCCTTAGGCTGCATGTGGTGACAAAAGGGCCTGCCTTAACAACAAGGTCTTCTGTTAATATCTGCAAATTTGGGGTAACTAGAGTCACTCCAGAGCAGTGAGCTAACACATGGCTCTCCTTAGCAAATGATGTCTGGGGCAAGGACATTTAGAATAGGCAAATCTTTAGCCCCTGAATGCTTGTCCTTGCCAGACAGGCAGGAGTGGTCAAGCAGAGTCTCGTCTCTCTCCCTTTGCAGATCCTTTCCAGCCCTCTCCTGAGAGACCGAGTCAAGCACGGCAGGGCTTGCCCTTGGATTTAGACATCAGGGAATGCACTCATAAATAATAGATTCAAATGTTAATTAAAAAAACCTGCCACTGTCCCCAGCCATGCAGCAAGTGCACTTTGCCTGCAACAAAGAAAATCCATCCATTGCCATAAAGACATGGGGTAATATATTTCATCCGTCCTGCCTGCTCTTAAGAGTTCAGCCACCTTAGCACTGCTCAGCGTTATTGAAAAAGACATGCAGCAGAATAGCCATAACAATGAAATATTTTAATCTACCCTCAGGTCTATAGGAGCATATACTTTATCTCAAATAATAGGTAACCGCTTCTGAAATAAATATTGTGGTACGACTGCGAGCAGGTGTTTTAGTCTTTCGTACTGACTACTATGTGCCAGGCTATTCCTCTGCATACCAGGATGGCTCGATGCTGGGAGGGCTGTCTCTTTTTTTAACCAAATAATGAACCCTTTTTTTTTTTTTTTACCAATTCTGAACAGAATATCAAGTTAGGTCTGAAGATATATACACACAAAAGAGTCTGAGAAAGTTTCATTTTAAGAATTTTCAATTTTCTTGAAAATAATGCATCTGTTAAAATCACAGCTAGAGTTTTCAGGTGGCTTATTGTTTTCAGCATGTCATAACTGAAAAAAACAGTATAGCAGCCTGAAAAGCTGAGCAGAAATTACTGATATACTTACTGTTTCATTTCCCTTGTTTCATTTCACTGTTTCTAGATTGAGAAAATCTGGGTTGATTGGGCTGAATTGAAGGAGTGCAGTCAAAAAGCTGAGCGTAAAGGCTTCTTCTGTGCTTAATGAGCTAGAAATAGCTACTTTAAAAAAAAAAAGGCAACTTGTTATATTTTAAGTTCTTTATACAGACTAATTGCTTTACTCTGTTTGAATTAAATTATCACATTCACAGAACATAGTGTGGTTTGGAATGATGTATTGTTATTTTCCTGGGAGCCAGCCAGTTTTCTAAGGGTTAAATGAGTGAAATGCCTGCTAGTGTGGTAGGAGAACCAGAGCTGCTCTTTGGCCTTGTTAGCACAGAATCTGTCAAAAAGGCAAAATACACTTGAGCCTTATCTAACAGGATAAATTTGCTGTATCATGCTGCATGCGTCTCCATTTCTCTTCCTCCATCTCAAAAAAGAAGTGAATACTGTCTGTCGGTGACGACTTCAGGCTATAAAAGTGCCTAACTTTTGGTACTAAATTTAAATCATGAACCTGTTAAAATGTGTGAACTTCCCCACATACCTACGCAGATCCATTCACGCACAAACAAGATGTCTGTCTGCACAATGTGTACTGTGTGATGGTTTATGTAATGGTGTAGCTGCAATTCTTGGCAACCACAGGGCTGCTGATAGCAGGCAGCATGTGTTCAGCATCTCTCCTCTGCCTGCTGGAAGCACACAAGTTCAGCTCGTTTGGCCAGTTCCCTAAAAGCCCCCAACACTACTTCACTGGTGCAACACAAGAAGTTCTCCTCCTGGGGTTGCTGCAGCGTATTTCCGTGGGTTATCCACTACTACCATTAACACACCACCTACAAGCTCAGATCATGGGCCAAGCCCTTCATGTGTTGCACCGTACAGAGCTAAGAGGTTGGGTTTTGCTATTGCGAATGCTTAGGGCAGAGGCTGTAAGAAGGTGTTACGCTCTCAACTCCCAATGTGGACTGCACCCCAGAAAGCCTTCGTTACCTCGTGGGTTATGAAGAAGGCCCTATACCATTGCCCATAGTGACCAAAGGGTTGTCTAAGGCTGTTCCCGTAAAGTCTGGAAACACTGAGGAGAGCACTGGAGGGCCTACAGGCCCATACCAGCTGCCACCAGGATTTCTGGACTGCTTCAGCCCATGAACAATTCTTCCATATATGAGCCATTTGCAGGAATACATTTGTAAAACAATAATTTTAGACAAAAAAAAACCCTTTTCTTACACATTTTAAAGATTTTCTATTAAAGCTATTGTGACTATTTTAATGAGGTTTCTTTTCTGAGAAATGAGGTCCCTTTTCCGAGAAGCTGAGGTAGAAATAACCTGAAGTTGCTGTCATGCTGAAGGCTGTTTAGGGAGTCAGTGGATGCAGTCCACTACCTGTCAAACACACACCTACCAACACTGCGATAACAAGTGCAACCTTCAGGAGATGTCTCAGCAGAGACCTCACAGCAAACATTTCTGAACACCGGGCTACTCTTCAGAGAGCAGTTTTGGTGCAGACTGGCTAATGAATGTTGGGAAGCTTATCTACAACTGTCTTCTTTTGAGCTGAGAGTAGGAACATCACGTTTCCACAGCTGTCAGGACTGCACTTTTCAAAAAAACATTAAAGACTGTATCAGAGTTTTCACAGAGAAAGGAAGGTCCCTGCTCATTTCACACTCCTCTGCATGGCACCAGGGGAAGGGCTCCTTCGCTGGTGTGCCTGGTTGCAGATCCGCTGGCACCCAGACCATCAGAAACAGCGTTCTTTAAAATCGCTGGAATCACCTTCCTGTTTTTCGCTTTTGCCTCTTTGAGAATCTTAAGCAATCCATCAGTGCTAAAGCCTGAATATGCGCAAGAATAACTCTCCCCCATTTAGGTGTCTACTGAAGGACACACAAAAAGCTGATTTCTTAAAAATTCCTTTTTGGATTCAGTGATTTCCGTTCTGCTGAAAACTAAGAGTTTGCATGTACAGGCGGTGGTGGTGGGAAATAATCCCAGAAGACAAATGATTTATGAAAAGTTTTGTCCAAAACCATACTAAGTTCAGTATGTATCATCTTCATACTCTAATTCTGAATGCACAGACCAAAGGTGGAACATTTGGAGCATGTTTTCCATTTTCACTCGGTATCAGGACTAAAAATAAAGGCAAAGGACAGAAGTCTGATATGGAGTAGAGGAAAAAGTCCAAATTACAGAGCGAGACTCTAGGCCCCAAGAGCAGCAGAGATTACTTGGACTAGTATAAAAAGGCATTTTTATTTTTAACCAGGAATAAAATCACTGAAGCACCGACACTTAAGAAAGATGAAAGGAAATAATGTTGAATAATGTTAATGTGTTGAATAATTGGAGGACTGCTGGGTCAGATGGCCTACTGGGAGAGCAAACAGCTATCTGTGACTAAACAAACAGTTGGAAGAACAAAAGTTAGAAAAAAATTGGCAAACAAGGAGAGACTAATCATTTTAGATTGAATGACACTCTGTGAGAAGTATAAAAATATCTTCATCCTGAGTAAGTAAAGTAAACAGATACTGCTGGGATTATTTCTAACAGTAACAAGCAGAGAAGACCAAAGGGACACTAAAATCAAGAGAATCACTTCTGCGTTCATCTGATGGTGTCAGAGCCCACAATCAAGCTTCTCTTACCTAAAAAATTACCTGCCTTTGGACTACTCCCATGGGGACAACGTTAATTAATATTCAGGAACCCTGTGACATAATTAATTTTTAGTGTATGTGGATATTAGCAAAGAGGTAAAGGTATCTAGTAATGCTCACTACCTTCCCTGGCAATTACAGTGTTTCCCACGCCATGCAAGTTGGCACCTTTATCTCCACCTCTCCAGCTGTACGTGTGGATAAAGCTTAACAGAGCAAAACTGGATGGGTATTTGCTGTGTGAAGAAGCAGAGCAGTGGATTCCATACAGAGGTAGCAGAAGTCGTCTGCATTATATTTGAGCCGTATTTCCGCTGGGAATGTGTATAAGTGTAAAAAGCGCCATATATCTGCTGCAACATACTGGAGACCAAAAGGTAAAGAGACTTAAGATTAGCTTCCTTTATGGAAAGCCTCACTTGTCATAAAATTCATCAAAATATTGATCCCATTGCATGGTAGAAGTGCATTTCTTCTTCCGCTTTTCATTAGACATTCATAAAGCCATGCAATGATGATTTTTCTCTATTCTTCTGCATTGCAATGCATTTCGTAAGTACACAGCTTTTCAAGAATAGATTGATACCATAGCTGAAAAGGATAACGTTGCAGTATCACCAATAAACAGTATGAAATTAAAGACATGTAATAAATTCCAAGCAAAAAGCAGTACTGGAACCCAGGAGATGAGACTCATATGGGAATGTTTCCAAGGAAGGCTCCCCTAGGCTTCACTAAATCTTGACAATGTGTATCTATTTAAACCACACTTTATACTCAAGTTCACTTAAGTATAGAAGTCAAGGCTGCAATGAAAGGGAAAACTATTGGATATGTATCATTTTACTTGCCATTCAGTGTGGGAAATTGTTTTAACACAGCCAGAGTCAGTCTATTTGCCTAGTATAGATCTTTTTAAAAAGGAACAATAAATAAACAATAATCTTTAAACTCTGCAAATTTCTTTGTTATACAAAAGAGTATTACTTATCAAGGCTCACACACATCCATTACAAATCTCTCTGTGCTTCACCTTAGGTATTCCCTGACAATCATATACACCACCACAAAAAAGATTCAAACCTTTAACAGCCCAATCACTATTATTCAGCATATTGACAACAACCGGTGATAATCCTACAGCCAAAAGCGTTACTTGAGATTTCAGAGATATCCCAGTAAATCCTCCCATTCCTTCATGTCTGGAAAAAAAACGGGCAGCCCTTGTACCTCCTCCTGGGGAACAGTAATGCAGGGTACTAAAGAGCAAGGAGGTGTTAAGAGTTACAGGCTTACCGATGCTGCCATTCACCTTCTGTTTTTTCTGTATTCATCCCCTGGGGTGGAAGGCCTCAGCTTTCACCTGTCTGGGAGGAGAATTTCACAGTCCTTCTGCTCTGAAGGTGAGATTTAACTCATCTGACTTCAACTATATGAAAGCTATTCATCTAAACTAAATTGACTTGGTTCCCTCTGTAGTCAGTAGAGAAAAATAAAGGATGTAGAGGATGACAGGTCACATCTATCTTAGACTTGGTACCATCGGTACTACATGAGTTACTCATCAGATGTTAGTCTTTTTGCATAGCAAGAGTCCAGATGACTGTTTAGACTAGGTCCCTAGTTTTTATAACTGATAAAATTAATTAAGACAAATTCCACCCTAGGATGAGACATATCCTTTAACTTCCAGTACATCAACCATGCTTACATACCAGCTCTGGCTGAATTCAGATGCCTGAAGTTCTTTCTCTCAGGGTTGCCCATGGCATGTGGGACATTCAGGGAACAAACAGCCTTCTTAAAAATAAATGTTATTTATTTTAGTTGTAAACATTTGTCGAATAGAAAATAATGTACACATAATCAGCAAACTCTCTACATATATTTCTGTCATGTAACTTCAACTATAATTCAGGCAGACCTAATTTCTTCAGCCACCACAAGTGAAGCCTGGCGTCTTTCAGGTGCTGTGGACCATGAATGCTTCTCCTTTTCTGTCCCTCTCTCTCATGTCTCTTTTAATTCCACCAGTTATTTTTGTTACTCTACATTCACATTTCATTTCTTGTCCTTGTAGTTTGCTGGAGAGGGAGCCAAAAATGTAAGAGCCCCCATAAATAACAATTAGCCATCTAACTTTCAGTTAGCTGCTTGATGCATTCTTTTTCTTCTTTTTTCCTGGACAGATTTTTTACAAGTTAAATAAATGCTACTATACAGCATACAGAAAATACCAAAGACACACGACATACCAGTACATGAATAATCAAGCAATGTAGAGTATTCAAAATCTATCATAGGGCAGTTCCAAATCTGTCACCGAAAATAGCAAATTCCAGGGCTGGTGAGACCCTGTGGATTTTATCCCAGCGGCTGACTGGCTGCCAGCTGCCTGCTGAATCCATAGGAGACGCCCCTTTAAGCACTCAGTCTCCTCTGTTGATTATCTCTTTTTCCTGCTTCTAGCAGGCATTGTATGATATTTAAAGGCTACTGAGTTTAAAGCGCACCCTGAATTTAAAGTGAAAATGTTATTTTTATAAGAATGTATAAGAACTTTATGTTTGATGCAAATGATCAGTAATTGGGACTAGTAAACAAACATTCAAAGTAAGCTATAGCCTCTTCAGCCCCCCACTGCAGAAACCAATCTTGTTCTTATAAAAGCCAATACCTTCATTAGAAAGAAAATCCGCTCGGAGCTTTTTATGAGCAAGAAAAACAAAATGCAGTCATCGCTTCATGGTAAAACATTTATTAGAATTGCATGAGTGAACTAAATGCTTTCTAGTAAATGATGTAGTAAAAATAACCTCAGAATTTATGCACAGTGAATACAGATTTCTGTGTTCTGTGATTTTTTTAAATAAATGAATGTTTGCAATTATTGCAACAACATTTAGGTTTGCAAATACAGCAGAATATTTTAATATTATATTTCACACGGTGACCACATTTACCAAATGTGCACAAATACGCAAAGCCTGGTTATAAGACATTGCTGTTACCTCTCGGATTTTTAAAACAGAGCTTCCATAGAGGGCTCACACCTATTTCGAAGGACACAACCTCATTCTTACACAGTACACTGTGAATTTAAAGTCAGTTTGGATTTTAATCTTCTACCTTTGATCCAGCACTACGATGACAAGAAGTGAAACCAAGAATTTAAACCTCCACAAATGTGGGGAAAATTCTGGTGGGGTCTCACATTTTGTGACATGAATGTCTCAAATTACTATTTTAAAATGATGCACAATTGTCTACCCTCCTTTACATACTCCTCCATGGACTATTATGCCTTAAGATTAAGGAAGCTATCTTGCAGATGTCATACATACTGCTGCACCAAAAAAGGCCCAAGTTCCAGTTGCCCATGCCGAGTGTTCTGGTTTCTAAGTATCCAGATTTGGGTTGACCTGATCCATGTGAGAGAGCTTACTGCCAGTACACTTCATTTGGAAAAACCATACCACGTTGTTTCCTTCTTACATCTGTGTTCATACCATTTGTGTGCGATATCCCACATATTATTTTTGTTCTAAAATGGTGAGCAAAGGAAAAGCAATGTGCTCACAAGAGTTTAATCCAGGAAAAGTTAAGGAAGAACAAACTAACGAATAAAAGTGGTTTGTCAAGTGAGCATTTTAAGGATGACACCTGCAGCTATCCAGAGGTGTGATCTCCATCCTATGCATACACAAGTAGACCAATTGAAGCTCCACTGCCATAACGTGCTATTAAATCCATTTAAATAAGCTTTTATTGCAAAAATGAATCTAGTCCCAGTGCTAGTCAAGGAAGCAAGTTGGGTCCAAGCATATATAAAACATCATAAAAATTATCATTAGTGTTGACTTGTATCGTTATGTATCTATTATAAGGGCCCTGCACAAAGCCTTCTCTTCACAGACTCCTTGTTTAAGCAAGGGTTGCAGTACTGGTAAGCACAATTTACCTCAAATCCCATTTGTCAGGAACTGAGAAGAGAAGCAGTCACAAAAATCAGTAATGGCTCTATGGATTCAGAGGAACTTGGCCCTGGAGAATTATCTGCTGCATGTCTCACAAACGATGATAAATGATATTTTTACCAGCCCAACAACATTTGTTTGTTTGGCCTTCTCAGCTACAAACAATTATAAATTGCACCACATATAAGTCCCACCAGTGGCACAGCAACATTTTCTGATAGCCACTGTGCCTACTCCTGTACGAGAGGTCTAAAATTACAAAGCTTTTAGCAAGAAACAGCACACAATACACGCTTTCAGGTATCAAAACTAAACACTCCAGGTCTGCCTGGATCTGAACCCAGACAGCAGCAGATTTGAATGTCATGAGAAACCATCCATTGTACATGCTTGTCCTGGTTTCGGCTGGGATAGAGTTAATTTTCTTCCTGTAGCTGGTACAGTGCTGTGGTTTAGATTTAGGATGAGAATAATGTTGATAACACACCGATGTTTTAGTTGTTGCTAAGCAGTGCTTACACTAGTCAAGGACTTTTCAGCTTCTCTACCAACCGAGAAGGCTGGGGGTGCACAAGAAGCTGGGAGGGGGCACAGCCAGGACAGCTGACCCAAACTGGCCAAAGGACATTCCATACCATGTGACGTCATGCTCAGTACATAAACTGGGGAAAGCTGGCTAGGGGGGCCACTGCTGGGGGACTGGCTGGGCATCGGTCGGTGGGTGGTGAGCAATTGCATTGTGTATCACTTGCTTTGTATATTCTATTATTATTATTATTATTATTATATTTCAATTATTAAACTGTTTTTATCTCAACCCACGAGTTTTCTCACTTTTACTCTTCCGGTTCTCTCCCCCATCCCACCGTGGTGGGGAGAGTGAGTGAGTGCGGTGCTCAGTTGCCGGCTGAGCTTAAACCACAACAATGCTGTGAACCAGTCAGTCCAGTTTTTAATGATCCAGATTGCACGTCAGCTCTGACACTTGACTTGAAACTAGAAACATCTTGGACGTCTAATCAAAACTGCCATAGGTATTTCAAAATGTCTTGTAAAGATATTTGAGTGAATACACATCTAGTAAATACTTAGTGAGTTAATTGGTATACTAGAATGAATCACTACAGTGCTTCTTCCAGGCAAGAATATCTGTAACTCCCATTCAATTCTATCTTTCTAGTTATTCATATTCAAAATCTTTCACTCCCACCACAAAGCCCACAGTTTATAAGGTATATGCTGAAATACCAGTTACTGCATTTTTGACAGGAAATAACCCACTGCAGTTGCTGGAGGAAACAATCAGGCAGGTTCAAAGATCACTTCATGGCAGTTAAAAGTGGTTATTGCTCCAGTCTCATTGCTTCTCACCTTAATTCACATGACTTTTATGACCTCTCTGTCTAAGCTTTTCAACACAGACATTAAAATACTTGGAAACCATCCTCGTTATTCATTTGACTTACCCAACCCACAGATTAAAGGGATATTTTTCTCCAGCTGAACTCCATTCAACTTTTCTCAGTTCCTTTTCGTTTTCAACCCTTCTTTTGTTATTATGAGCTTATTGAGAGAGATCTGCATAAACCTTTGAAAATGCACAAGTTCTAAAGCAATACGCTGAATTCAACTCAGATCAAGGGGAAGAGAGTCATTCAGCATGTAAAAATTAGGTTAAAACTAATGCTTCATGCTCCCAATAGCTATGCTATTTAACGCCTAATCTGTAAAACAACTCAGCATGCATTACACCGGTCATGTCACATCAGTTACAAAGACCTGCAGGAGTCTGAAGCTAGGATTTAAAGGTAGGACTGTCATAATTTTCAGTAAATTTGTTACTTTTCTAATTTGTCACAAGTCAGAATATTCCCATTTTGTAAACTGAAACTGGAGATTAAGAATTTGGGATAACCATACGCTATGGTACTCCTTCCTATTAGAGGTGTTTGGGGAGGTAACTAATTAACCAGGCTCACACCCACAGAGTAATCTAGGAAAGCCGTTAACGGTGGGGACAGCACCTCCCAAGAAAGAGGGCAATCATGTTGTGGCTCCTCCCCTTCAGTAGTTTCTCCTTAAAATCTAATAATAGTTCCTTGGCAATTTTATCTGCTGGAGTTGGCCAGGAGAAGCAATAAATCAATGGATCTTATTGCTACCTTTGCCATACATCCTCCATACATCTTCTTTTGCAGTGCAAGGCTCTCGGGAAATTGCCAGAACTTTGTATTCTTGGTATTCAGAGACAGAAATATTTGCCATTATGAAGGAGTCACTATACTGGCTTGGATTTACCTTTGCATTTGCATAGCCTCACATACAACAATAACTGTATAGTAAGCTCCTGGTTCAAGGTGAAGATGTGCTATTCATTTCTGTGTTCCCCAAAAGAAAAACTCTTATCTTTTCTCAGAGTATCTCAGGAAATCACCTTCTCAGACAGTTATGGCTGATACATACATGATCAGCTCCTCAAGTTTGGAAAACTACTAAAGAAACCTTAAAAACCCCCTATATAACCAATTTTTTAAAAATGTATTTCCTTCTCTCTTTAAAATGGATAGTCTTATTCCTTCTTCATTCACAGTATTAGGGAATGGTATGCCGAGGTGCCATGGAGGCTAGAAACTGAATTATTCATCTATTAGCAGGAACAAAATGCTGAAGAAAGAAGAAGTTGAAAACTCCTATAGCTAGGCTAGAATAAAATGTATTCCCACAGAAAAAGTCCTAGCAAAAAGGGATCACATTCCAGCAATTGGAGTGGTATAAGCTTCCAGCACATAAATGCAAGCTACAGCCGAGAATGTTTGATATCCTCCACAGTTCCCAGCCACAATTCAAAACTTTATTCCATCAACCACAAGAGGTGCGGTTTTTTTCTTCACTGCTATCTGACATTTTTCCCCCAGCTGTCACAAATTGACAAATATCATGGTTTACTAGGAGTATGTATCCTCCCTTAACTGTAGTATCGAGAATGTATTTCAATACAGCAAAAGCCTGTACTTTTTAGCTTTAAGGAATAAATTTGTCACCTTGCAAGAGCCTCCTTAAAGTGACGGATGTTTATTTTGTTACTCGTAGGGTCACTCCAGGGTGTCATACGCTTTTATACAAATGTTTGGAAGCACCCTAGGAATTACCTATTGACTCATATTCCCTGTGCTAATAAACATTTACTTTTTGTTCTTTCAGTGCAGCAGTGGATATACTGCAGCCTGTTTTAACCTCTTAGAATACTCACTCTACGAACAAACTATGAACTCTTAATTTCAACTCCTGAATTTATCTAAAAAAAAAAACCCTCATAAAAATATTAAAGTGCATTTATAGTGAGTGTATCTCTTGCAGTTTGGATGACAGATTGTGATCCTTTGCATAATGGATACAGTGGATATTTTGAATTATGCTTCACTTATTTTTACAAGGGTGGCAGGCCTAGGACTCCGCAAAGGGACAGAGAGAAATGCCTTCTTTGTACCTCAGTATTACATGACCAAGCACCACCAGCAGACCTGTTAAATCTTATGCATTCAGTAAGAGACTTGGAAAGTTCTCCACCAAGGTGCCTGCAGTTGCAGAACAGAATCACAGCTTCTCTCCTGTTCCAGGTTCCCATCTGCCGGATCCATCTGGACCCTGATCCATCACGCACTGATTATCTGTATCTGGTACATGAAAACAGAATGGGAGCAAATGCAAAGTACTATACTGCAGCTAAAGAAGGTGCCAACAAGTGAGCCACCACAATTAAAGGATCATATACACTGGCACTAATACACTGGTCCCATCTATTGACCCATCCATCCTGTGGGGTCACATACAGAGACAGGACTGAGTGGTCTCTTGCACAATGGAAATACTAAAGAAAACTTATATTAAAAGCAGTAGTTTAAACAATACTTTAAGTTGGCATAAACTGGTACGGTTGCCAAAAAATGCAAGCCTGCCCTCTTCTTGCCCATTTGTTCCTGTCCTTGTGTTATCCCCTCCCTTGAGCTAACACAAACATTTGTCAGGTTGCCTGATGAATCAGGATATGGAATATATCTGGATTAAAAATCCTCTGTTTCTTGTCAGGTTAATTTCAACCTAACTAAATTCTTAATATAATTCAGCACATAATTCACAACATGACAATGCAAATGCTTATGCTGACCAAGGAAGCAAGAAATACATAGGTCGGAGCAGGAAGAAGGATTGCTTCTTTTAGTGGCAGTTCTGTCTCATTCTAGCTCAAAGTGATCACAGTCTATTACTGTGCTGTTTCAAAGCTCATCAAGATGATTCAAGAAGAGAGTGCCCCCACGAGCAGTAGACCAGCCCTCCTCCTCATCCCTGACCACACTTCCCCATGCCCTTTCTTGTGTAAGAATTACTGAATATGCAGGTAAGTCTGATCGATTCACTGATTCCACTGAAAACTAACTTTCTCGTAAGGCTGATTTTTGGCTGGACCATTGAGCTGAACTGACTCACTGCACAGTTGCGCGACTGCACCAACACAAGGAAGGGCGTGCGAGCTCATATAAGTGAAAGAGTTCCCTTTGGGAGGCAGTGCAGCCATAGATCATCAGCTTGTTCCAAGCATGAAACTGCACTCTTACTATCACCTTTTACCGTCAGCTGGAAGCAAAGGCTTAAAAGTCCTAGCTTTTCAGCATTTTCAGACAAGCACTACATACAATTGTTGCACATAAAACCATCAGAAGCAGGTGCTAATTGTTCCCTCTCACACAGAAAGTTCTCTACAGTTTTTTACTAAACAAGTATCTAACGCTCACTGAAAACATTGTAAATATATGAAACAATATAAATGGCTTTTGGAATACTCCAATTAACTTGTAAATAAAAAAGTACTAGACAGTAATTTTTGGGGTGTTTCTCAAATACATTTTTTCTCTTGTACTGTTTTCTGTTTGAATGTAAAGGCTCCAACAAAGCAGTGATGCTTTTGTGCTTTAGCACATACATACCAACATGTTTCTTCTAGGTTTGTCAGAAAACATTTCTCAGGTTTGATAGCACAACCATAATATTTCGTATGCATTGCCTGCAGACTTAGCAGTTTGAGCAGAAGAAACAATTATCAGTCCTTTTCCACATCTTCAGGACTTCACCAGCAACCAAATAGGGATCTCTGCAGCTACAAGGATTACAGTCCTTGGGTCAGCCATTGACTTATGTCAATTACCAGTAAAGCAGAAATCTGCATGCTGAAACCAAAACAATACAGACATTAGAATCACTGTATCTAACAAGCATTTTGGAATTCTTTGCGAGGCACTGCTGTTGTATGGCACCCCAGGCCTCAGTACTGGGGCCAGTTTTGTTTAATCTTTATTAATGATCTGGATGAGGGGATCAAGTGCACCCTCAGTAAGTTTGCAGATGACACCAAGTTGGGCGGGAGTGTCCATCTGCTTGAGGATAGGAAGGCTCTACAAGAGGGACCTGGACAGGCTGGATCGATGGGCCGAGGCCAACTGTATGGGGTTCAACAAGGCTAAGTGCCGGGTCCTGCATTTGGGTCACAACAAGCCCATGCAACGCTACAGGCTTGGGGAAGAGTGGCTGGAAAGCTGCCCGGCGGAAAAGGACCTGGGGGTGTTGGTCGACAGCCGGCTAAATATGAGCCAGCAGTGTGCTCAGGTGGCCGAGAAGGCCCATAGCATCCTGGCTTGTATCAGAAACAGTGTGGCCAGCAGGACTAGGGAAGTGATCATCCCCCTGTACTCAGCACTGGTGAGGCCGCACCTCAAATACTGCATTCAGTTTTGGGCCCCTCACTACAAGAAAGACATTAAGGTGCTGGAGCGTGTCCAAAGGAAGGCAACAAAGCTGGTGAAGGGTCTGGAGAACAAGTCTTATGAGGAGTGGCTGAGGGAACTGGGGTTGTTTAGCCTGCAGAAAAGGAGGCTCAGGGCAGACCTTACTGCTCTCTACAACTACCTGAAAGGAGGTTGTAGCGAGGTGGGTGTCGGTCTCTTCTCCCAAGTAACAAGTGATAGGACAAGAGGAAACGGCCTCAAGTTGCACCAGGGGAGGTTTAGATTGGATGTGAGGAAAAATGTCTTTACTGAAAGAGTGGTTAAACATTGGGACAGGCTGCCCAGGGAAGTGGTTGAGTCACCATCCCTGGAGGTACTTAAAAGATGTGTAGACATGGCGCTTAGTGACACGGTTTAGCAGTCGACTTGGCAGTGTTAGGTTAACGGTTGGACTCAATGATCTTAAAGGTCTTTTCCAACCTAAATGATTCTATGATTCTATGATTCTATCTTTATTTAGGAACCCATGTAAGACAGAAATATTCTAAATCTTCACCCTTTCCTTCTTGTGAGTTTTCTTATTCTCCTTTCAATAGAGATAAACCCCTAGCTTTTAAAGTTATCAGCAAAGAGCTAAACATGTTCCTTATGGTCTGTAGTCTCTGTAACAAAATCTGCCCTCAAAATGCTTCCTCAAAGTCCATAAAATTCTTCATAATTGACCAAACATTATTTTAATACATGGCTTCCCTCATAAATAAAACTGTCATAACAACTGGCTCTATTCAAAGCACTGGGACCCAGCACACAAGCTGACAACCATTCATATCTTGGCCCTAAATGAGAGCACTGGACTGACTTTTTATCTGTCTCCAACGCCTATATCATAGTTCCCCTGTGATTTCCATCCTTATCGGCTCAGCTCTTGGAAGGAAACTGGATGTCAACCTGCTGGACAGATGATTTACAATAAGATCTTCCAGTGCAATTTCAGAAGCAGACCTTCAGTAACATACAGGCTCTACACTGTTGCGGGGTTTAGGCAGGGGTTGCCTTGTGACTAGCATGTGGAGTACCAGCTGTGCCAAGCTATAAATTGAGTGAACAGAGCAGCAGTTCTTTGAACCTGAAAACAGAAATTGAAGATTCAAACCACATGAAAAAACAAAACAAGAAGTTTAAGCTATGCATATTAAAGCAGGAATGAAAGACATGGAACTCAGTGTCTTTTTGACAGGTCTTTTCCTCCAGTAGCTTGATGTTTCAGCAGCAATTCTATATGCTTAACTAAAACATATTTTACATGTAAAATCATCTTGTGTACTGCATATGAAAACAGACATTAATATGAACAAATAGATAACTGCAGTGCTCCACGCTCTTTACATGCAGATACCCATTGTCTTCATGATATCGCAAGTCTATTTCTGCCAAATGGACTGTGAAAATCAATAGCAAACTCCATTTGCTAAATAACACTTGCAAGCTCTGACTTGGCTAAGGAAATTTGGACTCAGGTGGTTTGTGCAAAACTACCAGCAAGAACTTCATGGAAGTTCTTACTCTTGCCATGTGGTCACTAGCAGGCAGCTTTGAAAGACCAAAGTCATTTTGACATCAGAATTTCTGAACTTGCACCTGTGTATAAAAAAAAATTGAGATTTAACCAACAGACAAAAGGTTTTTCCCTAAATAAATTACTAGAAATAATTCAATTATGCTTAGTAATTGTGCTGCTGAAGATGCAGTCTTCTGAATAAACCAACTCAATCTGAATATGGTCATTAAAAAAAACTTGTGTATTTTGGTTTCGACTGGGATAGAGTTAATTTTCTTCCTAGTAGCTAGCATAGTGCTGTGTTTTGGATTTAGGATGAGAACAATGTTTATAACACAACATTGTTGTGTTTAGTTGTTGTTTTAGTTGTTGCTAAGTAGTGCTTACTCAAGGACTTTTCAGCTTCCCATGCTCTACCAACCGAGAAGGCTGGGGGTGCACAAGAAGCTGGGAGGGGGCACAGCCAGGACAGCTGACCCAAACTGGCCAAAGGGATATTCCATACCATGTGACATCATGCTCAGTACATAAACTGGGGGAAAGCTGGCTGGGGGGGCCGCTGCTGGGAATTGGTTGGCCATTGGTTGGCGGGTGGCGAGCAACTGCATTGTGCATCACTTGCTTTGTATATTCTTCTTATTATTATTACTATTATTATGATGATTTTATTTTATTTCAATTATTAAACTGTTTTTATCTCAACCCACGAGTTTTTTCACTTTTACTTTTCCGGTTCTCTCCCCCATCCCATGGCAGGGGGAGGAAGTGAGTGAGTGGCTGTGTGGTAAACAGTTGCCGACTGAGATTAAACCATGACAATCTTTTTTCAGGAATCAATGTGACTTCTAACTGTCTCACAAAGCTGTTATAAGGCTAAAATCAGGTGTACCCTCTTAACATTTTCAGTATCGTTTACCAGTTGGGTAATAAAATAGCCTGCAGGTTCTGACAGTGACTAGAAAAAGCCCCTGGCGCAGATCAAGTAATTTCAGCAAAATAAGTGTTTTGCTCTAACAGTCAGGCCTGGCATTCATCTATGGCTTTAGCGGAATTCCCCATGCCAGGGTATTCCTTAAAAAAATATATATAGATACCTATAAGGCAACAACTGATTTTGGCACAAATCATTTTTCATTTGGGAAACTGGTTAAAGCAATACTGGGCAGCATTAGCTGCCTCTTCATTAGGGGGCTGGGATCACTGTACCTTTACTAACGCAGCTACAACCACTCCATTGCAGACAAAGAAAGAGAGGTGCTCAAATAAACTATTCAGTCAAGAACACAACACTGCTTGCAAGGCCTCAGCATGGTGGCATGATAGCTTGGGCAGGCTCTCTCATATTCTCCATGAGGAAGGGATCAGGATTAACTTTGGAAGGCTGTTGTCCTGACTGATGCAGCAGGACCAGAGGAATAGAGAACAGACAGGAAAAGTTAGCTGGGGATAACCTGCTTCCCGTGTGCTGGCTCTCTGTCCTCCGAGGTCAGAGATGGCCCCTGGTTTCCACAACCATCTCTGCTCTCTGCACGCTGATGCTATAGCCTTGTCCCACTCTGCCTGAAAGGTACATCTACAAATTCAATCCTTTAATTTCCAGATTAATTTTTAATTAATATTTTTTGTATTGGGTAAAAATTTTCTAAAACAGACCTGGCTTCAGTTAGTGCCATATTCTACTTTTAAATACTGATGTACCACCTCTGAGTGCAAAAACTTACCCCATTATGTTTTTGCCGCTTACCAGTTAGCCAGTCGACCAGAGCTTTTCTTGGCCCTGAACCAAGCATGAGGGAATTACCCCTTAGCACTCTGGGAAGGGAAAAAGGCCAAAGAATGCAAGCAAAAAGAGTAACAATTTTAGAAAAATTTCTAACAATTTAGTAAAATAACAAAACACAGAAGTCACTGTTTAGTTACAAATGAAGGTGCAATTTTTTTTTTTTTTTTAATGCTGTGTATTCCTAGTGCATGTACAATGGGGAAGATTTAAAGGCAGAGGATGAAAGCGATAGGGAAAGGGCACCCGAGCAGGAAGGGCACCACGAAAACCCAGAGATGAAGCGTTCATCCAACGTCCGACAGCGGCGGGCAGCAAGGACGAGGGTAGACGGCTACAGAAACCGCGCCGGACGCTCCTCACGGGAAGCGCTGCTCCCGCACGGCGGAGGCGAGGCTCTGCGCGCCCCGCCGGAGCGAGGCAGAGAGGGGGCTGAGGGAGCGCCACCGGGGCGGGCACCGCGCCCCCCGTCTCCTCGGGAAAGGGCGTGGGGAGCCCGGTCACGTCTCGCACCCTAACGCGCTCCTTCCTCTCCGCGCCGGAGAGCTGCTCTCCGCTCGCTCCTCCCATGAGGCAGAGCCCCGGGGGCTTCTCGTCAGGGGAGGCTGCGGCCGGGTGAGGGACGGCAGCTCCTCTCCGAGGGAGTCTCTTGCCCTACCCCTGGCAGAGCCCCCCCTCAGGGGCAGTTGGCGCTTCCCGGTGGAGCCTTCCTCCCCCTCCTAGCGCTGGTGGCCCGGAAGGGAAGCCCTGCCCCTCCTCCTCCTCAGCCAGCTCCCAGGTGGCAGCGGCCATCTCCGTACCTCCCTCTCCGCTGTCTCCCGCGGGTCTACTCCACCTGTAGCGCGCCCGCGGGGCGGGCAGAAGGCGAGCGCCCCCCCCGCCCGCCTGCTTCCCTCCGCCCGCCCGGCCGTGGCACGGTCGCCGCTTCCTCCCGCTCCGCAGCCGTGCGGCTGCGGCCCTGACGTCGTTTCCTTCCAACATGGCGAGAGCAGGTTGTTGCTGCTGCCGCCGCTGCTGCTGCCGCTGCTAATGGAGGCGGGTGCGGGCTGGGGGCGGCTCGGGGACTGAGCGCCTCGCGGGCGCTGTCCGCGCACACACGCGGCGGGGGGGAAGGAAAAGGAAGAAGGCTTCGTTCTCCCTCAGCCGCGGGGGGTGGCTGTCGCCGCCGCCCGGGCCCACCCCAGCCTCCCCTCGGGGGGAGCCTCCGAGCGGGCGTCGGGACGCCACGGCCCTCCCTCTGAGGGAGCCCTTCCCCCGCGCCTGCCTCGGCCCGGCCCCGCGGCCTCGCAGCCCTCCCCCGGCGGGAGCGGCCGGTGCCCCGCTTTCCCTTCCCCTCCCCACCCCTCCCCTCCTCCTCCTCTCCCGGCTCGATCGCGCCCATGTATGAAGGGAAGAAGACGAAAAACATGTTCCTGACCCGGGCCCTGGAGAAGATCCTGGCTGACAAGGAGGTGAAGAAGGCGCATCACTCCCAGCTGCGCAAAGCCTGCGAAGTGGCTCTAGGTGAGGCGCAGCCCGGGGCGGGAAGGGGCGGCCGGCGGGGACTGCGCCGGGGCGGTCGGGGTGCGTTCCGGAGCCCCTTTCCCCCCATTGCCTGGTGTGCGTTTGTCTTGCGGGGGGGGGGGGGGGGGGGGAAGGGAGAAAGGGAGAAGAGGCGCTTCGGGGCCTCCCTGGGGAAATGAGGCAGAGGGGGCTACCCGGAGGGGAAGGGCTGGGGGAGGTGGGGCTGCGGGCTGAGCCGTGGCACAGGTTTTGGGATCGAGTGGTTAGTTGTGTGAGACTCGGGGCGGGTGCGCGGAGAGGCCGAGGCCCGTCGTCGTCTTGCTGCGAAGCCCTCTGGCAGTGTGTGTGCCACTGGGCTGAGGGGAGAGCTTCGTCCCTTGCCGAGAGCGGCCCCTCCGCGCACTGCCCCTTGCTGACAGTGGCGGTGAGGGCGCTGCGGCGCCCGTCGGGCTCTCCTCCTCCGCGCTCGCAGGATGAATAGGCAGAGAGGCGGAGGCGCCGAGCTGAGCTGAGCTGACCTGGAAGCAGACGGCCGGCGGGGAGGGAGCAGGTGACAGGCAGCGGTAAGGGAGGAGGGACGGGGGAGGAAGCGGGGGTGGCGGAAAGCGAGAGACAATGACACCAGGCCACGTCTGGAGCAGGTGGCCCTTCGGAGTCGGGAGGCAGGCCTCTAGGGAGGAGGGCTAGAGAGGGAGAGCCTTAGCCGTGTCGTTACTGGTGGAGCAAGAGCTGATGGGGAAGGGGGCTTCGTTCATGCACGGCAGAGTTGGTGCAGCCCCGGAAGATGTGGGAATGTTTGTCAGCTTCGGGCTGAAGAGGGGTGTTAGGTTTGTAGTGCAGCTGTGTCAACACCACCTTGTCTAGAAGCGTGAAGGAAGTACTGGGGCTGGATAGTACAAAGCATATGTACGCATTCAGTAACAGGCAGCATAAAAGGAGGACTTGGACTTTAAAATTCTGGTACGATGAGTACAGGCAGGGTTTGAGCCTATGTGGCAAAATATTGACGTATTTGCTGAAAGACTTCTGGAGAAAGGCCTGCTTTATTTAAATAATACATAAGTGGATTATGTCTCTCATTCTTGTGTAATTATTTCTGGTTTTGGAGATAATTATCTTGATTTTGTACAGTAATAATGTCTGTTTAAATGGATTTGTTTGAAGAGATAATATTAAACTGAAACTTGTTTGTTTTAAAAATGAATATAAGTAATTTCAAGCTGTTCTTTTGTCATTCTATTCATTTGTCTTTTATAATACTTTCAATTTAAAAAAAAAAAAGAACAATCCTTTTCTTGTTTTCTTTGTCTGTGAAAGACCCTGACAAATGGAGGGGGACAAATGGCAGTAGTTCAACTATTTATTTCTTAATAATTCAAATAGATTGGAAAGAGTTTTTTCTTACATTTCTCAGTAGAATTATTAATAATAATCTTATGATTTAGGCAGATGGGATTAAACTGATAACCCTTTGGCCTTTCCGTTGACTTTAGACTGCGTATTCAAGTTGGAAATAAAACAGAGAAATGTTTTCTTATTATTAAACTGATTTTATATCCAGCCTGTATGTCATCCATAGAATTAGACACTGGTATTAATCTTGTGTTTCTGCTGTACTGTATTTCAGTAGCTTGATCTGTCTTAAGTATCGTCCAGATCCCTCCAAGCACAGCTCCACTGTGTTACACAGATTATAAAGCAAGCCCTCTAGACTGTACAGTCTGCATCTTTTATCTTGTAAACTGATTTGTGCAAGGAGACCCCCAAGCACACATCCCAGTGATTTCTATGCTGCAGCTTCACTGAAACCTTCTCCTGTGGATCTGATTGCGTGATTGGGGCTTAAATAGGAAAACGATACAGCGTGTGGGTATAAAAGCCAGTGAAGCAGGAAAAAAGAAATACAAGATTGTGTGTATTAGCTAACATATATAGAAGGGTTTCATGAACTTGAAAAATATCAGACGTGATGTTAATTACCATAGAGTCTTACTGAAATAAATTTTTTTAGGTTGTGGCACAATGAAATATAGTTGGTGATTGTAAATGTAGGTCCATTGTCTGGTTTTGTGTGTGATAGACTCCTAATTCAAAGGTGGCAATATGTAGCTCTTGAATAGAGTAGTGCTCATGTCTAACTATAAAAAGCTTTTCGGAGAAAATTAAATATCCTCCTTATTTCACATGTGGGGCAACTGGGTGTTAAAGCTGACCTGTGATTTCCATAGCAGAATTGGAAGTAGGATGCATGTGTTGTGCTCTCTCCATCTAGCTCTTCATGTGTTGGAGAGTACTCCTCAACTGGATACTTCTTTGCCACCTTAAGCAAGGAGTGCGGACTTCTTATTCCTGAGAAATCGCTTTATTTTAGAGAGCAACAACATTAATGATAAAACATTAGTAAAATAGTAATTTAGAGTTAAGTTCAGTTTGGACTTAACTCTGGCAAAGTCTAACTTCAAAGTTTTATTGGATTTTAAAAAATGGTTGTTAAGTAAAAGGTGGCTTTTAAAAATCCTGGTAGTAATTACACATCCTCAAATCAACATCATGTTTTTCTTCAGTCTGAATATTTAACGGATTAGTCTTCACTGAAATTATCTGACGTAATACAAAACTCTGCCATTAAGATTTTTTTTTCCAACTGCATGACTGTAGTAAAATGTTGCTTACTATTTGTATATCAAATATTCTAACTAGTAGTTGTTACTAATCCAGACTCTCTTTTGTTTCATTTTTTGAAAAATTTTTTTCCTAAATCCACTATTTACATTGTTTTACATTGTTTGTATAAGATGAGCTGCTGTTAAGTATTTCAGAAACAAGCAATCAATGACCAGAAATATGGTATTCCTGTACAATAGGCAAACAAATTAAAACTCTGCTTTTTAGATTGAGGTTGACAAGCAGTATTTTAAGAATCTTTAAGAATATCCCTTTGCCATTTTTAATCCCTATATATTTTTCTTATAAACTTGTGCTGTTGCATTCCATTAAGATTATACTTCATCCATTTTCAATTTGTGAATTCTGAGGGAGAAAAACCCCACAACATTTCTGGTATATGTTACTGTGGCAGTCTGATCTCTGAACAGGTGTTAAGACAAGGTCCTTCTAGTGTGACCATTTTTCTGGGCTATTAGAAGATAACAAAGGAAAATACGAATTAAATATTGCAACTTGAATTATAGATGTTCTTTATTTTTTTAACAGGCATGAAATTAAGCCTGATACTCGCATCCTATATCTAATGATTCACCAGGTTGTGTCTGGATTAATACAGAATAGTTGACTCCAAGTTTAATGTATTTTTTCATGTAACGTTGTCATTTCTGAAAGACATTCTCTGTATGTAAAAAATTTAACATTTCTTTCTCTAGTCACCTAATGAAATACAGCTAATTTAGAATTTTGTATTGTTTACTTGCATAGCAGCTACTCTTAATCTATGTAAAGAATGAGTTTGTCTTTAAAATTGTCTGCTTGCAGAGAGCATCAGGCAGCAAGCTGACAGCAGGATTAGATTTAGAGGTTCCCTTCCCAGTCAGTTCCCTGCCCTGCTGTTTCTGTATTGGTTTTCAGCCATATTACAGTCTAGGAAACTTTACAGTAAACATGCTGCATTATGCATAGTCCATAAAAGGTCTTGGGGAAAAAAAAAATCCTCAGCTGAATGTAATGTTTTTAATAGACTGAACAAAAACTGTTAGTGCTTTGTGTCAGAATCTGGGGTGTGGATTTGTCTGCCTGGAAAGATGGTTTATAGAAGGACCAAGCTGAGCAAACCAGAATTCCCTGCTTGTGTAAAGACTGCTAGTTCAACTGCAGATCAGGAGTCAAGCAACTCCAAACTGCAAATAGCGTAAAATGGTAGGGATATGTACCTAGTATGTACTTCAAAGAAAAGCGCACATGTGCAGCTTGGAATTCTGGAAGTACCGACTGAAGAGGGCTGAAACTTAGTTTTAAAAGGTTCTTCAGTGTTCCTTGGATTGTTTAGTCTGTCATGCAAAGATCCTGCTGGGTGATGTAGGTCTCGTGCAATGTGAAAGTAACAGCTCCGTTCAGTTTGTGCTGCCATTGCATGCACATGTAGGATGATGAAGCAGCAGGATATAATAAAGCACTGAATCTTAGTTTTTCTGAAAACAGGTAGTGTTTGGAGTAGAACTCACCCCAGAGGAGGGAAGATTCATATATATCTTTGCCTACGCAGATTTGTAAATGGCCTGGGAAAGTCTCACCTGCATAAATTTTTCTGTCTCTCTTTTTAACCTTCCTAGTTTTATTTTCTCGTGTCCTTCGCATATATAGATAATCATGTTCTATTATCAGAGTAAGCTAGGTTAACAGTCAATACAGATGCATGTACGTGTTGCAAACACTGGGTGCATTGGAAAAAAACCTTCCTAAACTAGCACAGACAGTTAAAAATGCATTTTGAAGACCATTACTGTGTTACTCCTCTGGAATTAATTTTACTGGAGAAGTGTTGGACGAGCTAAATTTCTGTTTGTATTTTGGATAATGCTGTTCTCAGTAGACTACCTTCCATCTTTCATCAAAATTAGTTGCCCTTTTTTAGAAGCCAAAGCCCAGAATTTTTGGAGTCTTCTCTATGCCGAATACGAAGAGATCGGTGTTGTACCATTGTCCATTGTCTGCATGTGCTATAGGCATTTATTTTCACAATATACAAGTCACCATTGTCCATACAGAATTTATTTTCTGGTTGTAATTATTCTTCTGAAACCCTTATTTTGAAGTAAGCAAGCAGGATAAATGGAGATTTTTTGCTAGTACAAACCAAGTACTATTAAATACATACTATTAATTAAGACGTACTATTAATACTACATATTAAAAAAAAAAAATCCCTAAAAGTTGCAGCTGCCCTTCCCCTCTCGCTTGCTTTGCTAAGCTTGGGCTTTAACTAGCAGGGTTTCAGCGTGGTTAAGATCTCATCTACTTTTGCAAAGATTTAAAACTTGGCTTGGTAACAGTAAGGTTTGTTTGGCCCCATAAACTGCTTTCCAGGTTGCCTTCTGCATTTGAGGTGTAAAGTGCTGTTTATGTCGAATTCATGGGGCTAATTTAAGAGAAGTGGTGTATAGTGGGAATTTTTACTGTTTTAAATACAATCAGTTCTTGACTGTGTAGAATGGCAATGCTGATGAGCTTTAATCTTCCTTGAGAAGGGGGGTGGTTGGCAGGGTGCACATAAAAACACTTTTTTAGAAAACAAGGTAGATTGTATTTGGGTTGGAAAAATGTTAAAGGAGAATGAGTATCAAATATTTGCTTTCTGACTTGGAAGAAAGAAAGTGGTATTTTTTTAGGTGGAACTTCGACTTTATCCTGAAATACATCCTCAGTTAAGACGTTTGATATTTTGAAAGTCTTAACATTGATTTTCAGTATCTTTTGAAATCTAATCTTGAAAGACTTCAACACATCTTTGTGACACAGGGCAGCTTTTAAATATCTCTGTTGTGCTGTGTATTTTAGAGCACTAATTGGAATGTTGAAGCTTAAAATGAAAAGTTGTTGCCTTGTGACCAGAGTGCATCTATTTCTTATAATTAAATATCTTTACTGTTTTGTGGGGGTTTTGTTCTAGTTGGTCTTTTTCTAGACCCTCTTCCAGTATATTATTCTTGTAATTGTCATCTTTTCTTCTCTTCTCTTGGTTCTTCTCTCCAGTTAACCACTGTTCCATTTTTTTTAGGATGACAACAGTATCTGTTCTTGCGCGTCGTCTTCTTCATATACAGTTGAAAAAAAAATTAGCTTGGCCATTGACATCAGATGTACATTCCAGACCTTTTCTGGAGTCCTTCAGAGAGTAATTGGTATTGAGCTAGTATTTTGATAATATGTTGTTAAATATGCTAAATTGTTTAGTTGTCAGGGAGGATTGTCACATGGGTGTTTATAGAGAGGGAAGCATCAGCCAGTGGTGTTCTAGTCAGTCTCTCTTCCCTGTTCTTGGTGAAACTCCTGGCTGAAATCATGGACTCATAAAGAGCTAGATGAGGAAGCCTTGTCTTGTTTTGGGGCACATACTGTCAGTTTTGGGTTTTTCATTGGTGTTGATATTTTTATCAAGTTGCTGATTAGTTAGTACTTTAAAGTAAACAAATGCTGTCAGGAGCCTGGGAAGCAAAACCAGCAAACTTGTACATGACTCTCATTCAGTTCTGCAACAGCCAGCAGTAGATCGGTGACTCGAATAGGCAGGGGAAGGGAGTTTCGTCTTTTCTGCATCAAGCCAGAGAGCTTTCCTGTGTGATGTGTAAATTGGTGGTTTGCTGGAAGAAAATATTTTTGTCTGGGAAAGACAGCTACTGTCAGTGGAGCATCAGAGGCTGAAGTGACTTGGGCAACACAACTCTGCAGATTTTGAGGAAGGAGGAAGGTATCAAGGAAATAAACAGAAATGAGTAAGAAGCTTGATAATTTTTATCTGTTAGAGGAGGCAGAACTCTACTGTGTGTGTCTGAAAGCCAAAAATATGTGATCTAGCTGTGCTAGTCAGATGGATACAGACCACAAAATATTCTGTGCATAGTTGGCAGTTACTACCATGTTCTTTCCATGAGTAAATAGTGGAAGAAACTATAGGTTACCATTAGGAAAATCAAACCTTTAAGAAAAATTGCATACATACAAAAAGTCTCCAAACAACCAGGGAAAACATAAAATAATTCTGTGGGATTTTACAGGAAGAGAATATTGTACAAGGAAAATTGAACAAATGGTATCTGGTGTGTTTTGTTTCTGTGAAAAACACCTAGTGTCAGAAGTTAAGGAAAAAAAAAACAAAACCCAAAAGCCCCCCCAAAACCCTAGCCTCTATATTTTATAGATATCTTAATGGAATGTAGGGGCCTGTTAAATAAGAATACCTGGTTTGAGGGATAAGGTAGATGATACTTATTATATGATACTTTCCATTTTGAGTATAAATGTAAAAGAGCTGCTAAAAATAGGCCTGTCACGTCCCAAGAGTTTGAAATACCTGGCAGAACTCCCTTATTGATATCTAATCAATCTTAGGACACTGAGAAAATTCCAGATGACTGGAAGGTGTCTGCTACTGTGCCAACATTGTTACAAGGATGAATAGGATGACCTAGGTAATTACTAGTGTATTGGTCTAATGTTGATCCCAGGCAAGGTAGTGGAGTAGCTGATAATGTGATGTGAGTGAGAACAAAACTGCCACTTAGCAAGGATTTGAGAAAGTTTTTTTTAAAGAAAAAAAAAAGCCCTCTACCAGTTTAAGTTTTTGGGATAGATTATAAGGCATTTTCCCCATGTTTTAGTCTTGTGTAACTCCTGTGTTCTACAGTTCTTAATTTTACACAATTAGAAGTAAAAACTGCCAAACTGGTAGGAAAAGGCTTGATAAAATTTAATTTGAATTGACAAATATTGGCAAATTTTGTTGGTTTTTTCCCCCCCCATTTTTCGTGTTGCTTCTTTCCACTGTATCCATGGTCTTAGCTTTTAGGTATTCTTCTTGGTGTTGGGGATTTTGCTTGGGTTTCTTTGGGGGTTTCTGGGTTTGATTTTGTTTGTTGTTTTTCTTTAAGTTTTACATTTTAGTTTTCAGTGTGAACATATTAGTATATGATGAGGTTTTAGTTGGGAAGCAGGAGCTCTTAAAGAACTTGAAGGCTTGAAGAGCTCTTAGTATGATGCTGTAGTCAAGAGCAGCTTTGAAGCTTGGGTAAGGAAAGTGGAGGTATACTAACTCTGTACCTGATAGAACTTCCAGAGTAATGTTACCCCTGGTTTCAGCAGTGTGTGGGTTTTGTTATCAGTGAGACATGCTTGAAGAGCCATACAAATTAGAGAATGAAAAAAATAGCTCAAGAATCAAGATTAAGTCTGTTGCTTCTGTTTAGACACAGGTAGGAAAACAGTGGGCTGGTTTTGTTTCTGATGTTGCAAATCTTCGTATTGCTCATTATTTTCCAAAAATCTGTTTTAATTCAATTGTTTGACAATTGAATTATTCAATTTAATTGACAAAAAAATTGTTTCAGAGGTGTCTTACATCTGGCTGTACTTTTCAGGAGTTTGTAAAAGGCAGTCCCACTGGATGCTTCCTCTTGAACTGCAAAAAGGATGATTCTATTTTGGAAATTCCTTTCTCTTTAATAAAAAAGTCACATTTGATTTTATGGGAATTGTAAGTGAAACTATGCTTGTGCTTTTAAACATTATCTCAAGAAGCTTGTGTACTTAGTGTGTTGTGGAAGTGCTGTTTGTGTGTGTGTGTGCACGAAACCCAAAAATGACAAATAGAGCTTTCATTTTGAGAGGGGAATTTTGCTCCCTCCGCCTTGGTCACCTGCCCACTGATGTTTTTGCTTCTTTAGGAATGACATCGCCAAAACTTCCTGAACTGAGTGATCATTGCTGCTTTCTGATGGTGTTTATTCTCTGAAGTGGCTACTTGTAGCTTTTCTCTAAGCTGTGATCAAATGTACTCTTGCTAGTGAAGGATCCCAAAGCAGTAATTTATTTGGTTGCAATGTTTGATTAGATTCCCAAAATATCTTTCTGCTCAGTTGTTTAAATCTTTTTTTTCCTCCTGTGATGTTTTTTTTGAGTTTGAACAAAAAACAATTTTTCAGTAACATCTCAGGTAGATTTTAAAATAAAAAGGCAAACCCAAACCTTGGAAAGCAGATTAACACTTGACCAAAGTAGTGGACAGTAGCCCCTGTCTAATTTGATAAACTGGCTGCCTGTTTCACCAGCTCAGATTCTGTTTTTTGCAGGTATGCTGTTCTTGTTCTGCTCTAGTATTATTTAATTTTTCTGCTAAACAGGTTTCATTCTAATTGTGTTATCTAACTAGCTGTTTTGTCATGCTTGGGTGTTTTTTTTGTCTTTTATCCCAGCTTTTTATTTTAGAATTGTCTACACACTCGTAACAGCTTAACTAAATGTTACCAAAAGCAAGAGAGTCTTTTATTAAGACATCTAGGGCATGATTGCTGTGGGCTTTTTTTTTTTAATTGTTGATTTCAGTTCAGAATGTTTTACTTCTGTTCTCCCCTCCCCCCCAACATTTCTGGTACTCTATGTACCATGTATGCTAATGTGGTATGAGATTAGATGGTTATTGAAGTTACACTATTTAATACTTGTTTTTGTTCAAATGGGTAATCTCTGCTGTCCAGTGCTCTTCAATCGTTTTTCATTTCATGTATTTCTTGGTGTCAGAAAAAAAAATTAAGATATTTTTAAGATAATTGAAAATACCCACCCTTGACATAAATGGGTTTATTCAAGCCCTCTTTTGTGTCTGCTCTTAAACACGGAGGGAGATAGGTTTAAAAAAGATGATCTATTAATAATAACAACTTCTGCTCTCACTGTCTTTAGCACTTGCTGTTCTAATAATCTTAACAGGTTTTGTAATGTTATTCCTTCTTTTCATTTAGAAATAAAAGTATAATTACGTTTGTAAATATTTCATGCCAAGAGATTTTAGCCAGTGCTGGATACAGGGGTGTTTTACTGCTTTGTGTTTTTACTTGACGAAATTGTGGGACTTGTGAGCATCGATTTGCATTGCAGTTAGTTGTCAGGAATGTTTGAATGACCAACATTGCGATGTGCAGCTTTGCAGTTTGAGGGAAACCGGGGAGAAGATATTTCTAGACTTTCAAATTGAGATAAAAATGTTGGGGCTTACTAAAGATGTTAAATAGTATTTTATACTACAGGGCTCAGCTGTCCAGTTGAATAGTACAAAGTACACTTACAAAGTTTCAAATCTGTAAATTAAATATAAGTAGTATGGCACTGGTTTGATTTCTTTGGTAGCTTCCCATCATATTTTAATTTTAAAACTGTGCTAGAAATTAACACAGATATACTTGCACAAAACAGTGTACTTTTAATGCAGGTAGTAAGCATAAACTAATGGGAATGCCCTTTCATATGAAGATGTTTTTTGCAAAGGCGTGGTTCTGTGTAAAACTAAAACACCTGTGCATGCCTGGCAAGCAGCCTTGCAGGTTATAGCAGTGTGTATAAAGGTCTGGGTGGTATTATTGCATGGACCGAGAGTGCAGCAGCTGGCATAAAATCACAGTTCTTTTGTGCAACTCAGGAAAGCTGGAAAACGCAGTCTTAACTCAGCTTGCTTCATTTGGCTAATGGGCTGTGATGTCTGCAAGAATGCTATACTGGATCTTGTGCAGTGTATGAGAAAGTGGATAGGAATAAATTAACCTCTGTTTCCGTTATGCTGAAATGGAAACAGAGCTTTATAACTGCTGTAAGTAAAATTGCTAGAATAGGACACTTCCATTTGCATAAAAGTTTGAAAGCTGGATAAAGACTGCCTAAGTGCCTGAGAAGTATGATTTAAAATTTTCTTCACCTGCAGTGAAATGAGACAGTTAGATGTTTTCCACTTGTGATTTAGGACATGACACTTTATTTTGTGTGATTATGTGTGCATAATTATGCATAAAAATAGATCTTGAATGCTTAGAAATTTTGCTGTAAAGAGAAATAGTTTTATTCTTTGAAATTATCTCTTAACACAGTGGGGAAAATAGACTGTGATCGTTAGTGATGTTTGGAGGAGCCTTAAGTTTGTGTCTTAGATGCAGAAAGAAAGAGAAGAGGGGATGAGTTTGACCTCCATCCCCGAGTCTTACATTGTATTCTTAAGCTTGAGACAAAATTCTGCGTTCAAATTATTAACACTGGCTTTTAAATTGAAGGTAAAACAGCACTTGGGCCATTCTTTCCTTGATCGCCTCCTTTTCGCATGAAAGCAGAAGCTGCTCTCTGTCTGCTTGGTTGCTCTCCAGGCCTTCCAGTGATGAACTTGAGGCGGGTGGCATGGCGCTAAGACGTTTCTTACCTCTACCCTTTGGGTGATCGTTTCTTTCATGCGTCTGTGTAGGAGTTCAGGTTAATAACATCCCCCACCTCCCCCTCCAAACCAAAAATCCCCCTTCCCCCTGCCCAAAGCTGCTCTCTGAAACTGGACCAGAGGGAGGGCTGGGTCAGGGTGAAATACCCTCACAAGGAAAGGAAGGGGTTTAAATTTCTTTTTTAAAGAGCAATAAAGTGTAATTTTGAGGACCTTTTAAAACAAAGTTAGAGATTCTTCTACTATTTATTGCCAATATCTATAAAACTTAAAGGATATGTGTAACTTTAGAGGTTCATTTTCGTTTACAGCTTGTACCTGTGGCAGTACATGCACTAATGATTCATAACACTAACTTATGTAAAAGATTTCTGACTCTGACCTCTGTAGAGGTAGATATGTCCAAAATAGTTTTATATACCAGTGACTTAAATAAAATTAATAATAATAAAAAGCACCTTGAATAGCACGGATTAGGTGTATTGGATTTAATCTAATAGATGTCTGATGAGCACTAGCTGGTGGTGGAAGGCGTTTGCATTTGATCACAAATAGATTGCCAAGAAGTAGCCGCAGAGTTATGCACTGGCTTCCGAAATACGAAGAAACTTCCATTATTTTGGTAACAACAAATAATTAAAAAGACCAAGTATCCTTCTATAACAGAGAAGGTGATTTTGAAAGTTCTCTGACTGTTGTAGTTTATAACAGCATTTATTTAATCATGTCCTAAAATGCTCTTGAAGAACAAGTAGGAGGGGCACAATCTCAGTGCAGTAAACAGTGTAATTACTGTTAAATAAAAATAGTGTATGTGTATATTTATATAAACCATTTGTGTAGTCAATGCAAGTACACTTTTTCATAATCGTTTATTATGAACTTGTGGATCCAGTAAATACTGAATTGAATACCTGAATTACCTTGTTCTTCACAGCATTGGTAAGCAATGGTAAAAGAAGCACTTCCTTGTAACACAGTGTGCAGCATGGGTGGAGTTAACAAAATCGTGTAGTGGTGACCTTTTTAAGTAGTCTTCCACTTGTCTTCTGATCGGCAGCTGAGGAAAGAAAGAGTAGTTGTCATGTGCGTAGTTGTATTAATTTAAGCAGTCTGAACTTTCAAAAATATTTCTTTTGGATGTAAATAAAAGATAGGAGGTGGAAAATAAAGGTTTCATTGTATTAATAATCTAATGCATATGTACTGTATTGAAGGCGGCCGCACTGGAGCTTTCAGAGTACTGTAATACTCATATTCTTCTTGTGTTCATTCAAATATCTCAGTCTGAGCTGCTTCCTATATCAGAATCTAATGAAGAAATCAGGACTTTAATAACAGTGTGATTGCTTTGAAAGCTTCATTTGAAAGATCTCACATCAGGACTTCTGATTTAAAGTTTGAGCTTTCTATTACAAATACAATTTTTTGTTTGAGTGCAAATAATAAAGTTGATATGTTTGTAACCTTTTTGGGGGGCATACCATAGACATAAGTATGGACTTAAGATTTTTTTTTTTTGTTATCCAATATTTTTTTTTCTCTGTCAAATGTAGCTTGATGAATTTTATGGACAATCATTAAATTGTAGTCTCCTGCTATATTCTTGTGTCTGGAAAAGATGATGATTTTCTAACACTCAGAGCTACGGCAAGAGGGAAGTGGCATAATGCTTTTTTAATTAGAAGGTTACCAGTACTATAATTCATGTATAGTCTTACATGTGACCTTTAAAGTTTTAGTGCTTGAAATGGGTAAGAGCCTTGCAGTGTCATGTGGTTTTTTTGCTTCTTGTTTTTTCATCCCGATTTGCAGATTGCTTTTGAAGTTACTGTAGTGAGCAGGATACTTAATGGGAATATGGTTGGGGTTTTTTGGCCATTTCTCAAGGTATCATGAACTTATAAGGATCTTGTATTTAAGTCTGAAATAAAGCTTAGTAATTTCCAACTTCTAAATTACCTTTTAAACTACCCATTTCCAAAAGGACAAAAAATAATTGCAGTCAGATATGTACAGCAAGGATGGAGGTTAAAAATAAAATGTACATTTTCCCATATTACAAAGGGATCTTTTAATTTGATTCTAGTTGTTCTTAGAACTTCACACTGCACAAGAGCTTATTGTCCTCGGTTGTGTCTAGTCTTTGACAATTCACAGTACTGATTGCTTGACAGAAAGGTATATGAAACCTTCTCACAGACATTGAAAATTTTATAGCAAATGATTGCCCCTGTCATCAGGATGACAATCAAAAAGCATGAAGGTTTCCTTTTTGCAGGATGTGGGAAGGGTTATGACATACATAGTTTGATCAGTTTTAACTTAGGATTTTATTTTAAAAAAATATTCTAGCAGTCAAAATAAACACCTACTTTGAGATAAATATGCTCACATCCCTGGCTTAGAATAATCATCGTTATATGCCAGGATTTATTTTATTCCATGAGTCTGTTCTGTATATGTATCACACCTATTTAATATATGGTATGCTTGTGTTCATGGAGGGGACAGCAGAAGTGTAATTGCTTTTCTTACCTTGAGTAAACTGTGAAACTTGAGTGACTTCAGTGTATGTAATAGTAGTTTGTAGTAGCTGGTTATACTTTAAAAAGTATGGAATAAGGATGCATCATCATTGCTATGCATGTGTGCTTACTCCTGAAAAAAAACTCATAAGAAAAAATAAGAATGTTTGAAGGATCGCGTTGTATGCCAAAGTATTACTGAAGAGGTGGGCTGTGTGAAAAGTGGACATGTAGCTTTTGTTCATACTGCCAAATGATCCAGAAACAAGACTGAGAAACATAATGACGGTTTTGTTCTGCAGCAGCAGCCTGTCCTTGTCCGAATAAATACAAAGCATTAGTAGAACGTTTATTTCGGTCTTCAGTTGTCACCAACCAAGCAAATGAGCAAGCAGAACTTAGTAGAAAATAACAGAGAAGTCTCAAGAAATAGTTTCATCAATAGGTATTTATGTCAAAAACAAATGTATGCTTGCTTATATATGAATGCTGGAAGTCTTTAAAAATGGTCGGCTGAAATATCAGTGGTTTTAAAATGGGGATGCTGTCTTAAGAGGAGGTCTTTTTGCTATCTTATTCCTCCTCGGGAATGAGGAGGGATAATCTGTGAAAAAGTCTTAATTCCATAGCATTGATTATGTAGGTATGAATGTTTAATTTGCTGTACTTTATAGAAACCTTAGTCATGTTAGGTAAATAAATCAACTGTGTTGACAGGTAACATTCACTTAAGACATATTGAGCGGCTCTTGAGTTCTTCTTGAGCACTACCCAGGAATTGGTTTGAGGTGTAACAACTGAAGAGCTGGTCTGTAATAGTGAGCATTCTCATCATTACATGCTCAAACATATGCTAAAATATGCTCAAATTCAGCTTTATAGTAGTCATGAAAAAGACTCATTAAAGCACATACTTATTTCAAAAAGAGTAATACAGAATTGAGGACACTTGGAAGGGAGCAAAATGCTTGGAGCATTGCTTGGTGATTCTTTGTCAGGTGTTTTATTAACAGTTAGAGTAGGTGTATACCAGCTATTGATAAAAGCTTATGAAAAGCCTGTGATAAAGTCGGTATGAACAAATAGCAAAGAAGAAACACACCCATATCTGCATGGCTTGTGGATGATAATGGTATCACAGAAGCATTTGGGGAATATAAAGATATTGAAGGAGACCAAAATACATTATTTGCCTTGTTGTTGTATATGGAAGCTGAGGAAGTTTCCTATAGTGGAATTACAAGGAACAAGTCAGAAAAAAATTCCCAATTTGAAGTTTAAACCAAAGTTCATATTAACTCGTTAGGATTAGGAGTTTTTAAAGGTTCTCTAATCTGAAATCGCTGAACTGTTCAATAGAGCATGTAATATTAAAATTTCATTGATTGCTAACAAAGGAATGGGAGGTACTAAATGGGGGTAGCATCAGTCTTTTTGTTTGTTTTTTTTTAAAAACAAAAAAGCGCTAAGGGTATGAGGGATGGAGAAATCTTGATAACTTCAGACTGGCACGTCTGAACTGTAGCAAAGAATAAAGCTGGTAGAGGACAGAATGGATGCGTGTGCTGTGGTGAGGAAGAGCCGGCACAGGCTTTGCAGAGGGGAAACTTGCCATCCAAATCTGTAAGGCAGAATCGATGAGTGTGTAGGTAAGCGCATGGTAATCCAATTTTACAGTAAACGTCAACCAGGTTGCTCACCCAAGGTTCCTGAAGGTATTGAGCTGTCAAGGAGTACATATTCTGCTTTCCCAATGGAGAGGTATTTCAGTTCTGTAGAGTTTTGGGGTGGATTGTGAGGTGACAAAGGTTGACAAAAGAAAATATTTGAAAGAGTGAAAACAACCTGTTAAAGCACGCAGTTGTGCTATACTGACCCACTTCTTGATAAAATGGCAGAAGTTGAGTTGTTGATAAACGCAGACTAATCCATGTGAGCAGGAGAGGAGAAGTGGAGGAGGAAACCGGTCTATATTGTGCATGCACAAACATGGTTTCTAAGTAAGACCTTTATCCATTGGGGGGGAAAGAATTAGAGTAACTGTGAATTATTCCATCAAAATACTGATTCCTTTGTCAAAAAGACAAATATGAACACAATAGAGAAAAAAAATGAAGCTGTTACACCACTTTATAAAGATACCATGCATTCCATGTGTAGTTCTGCTCTCTGCTGCCTCCCAAAGAGACAGTGGACTTAGAAAAGATGCACTGGAAGTCAATGATGATTGAAAGTATGGAATGTCTTCCAGAAGAGATCAAGCAGACTATGCTTGTTGTTCCCTGGAGGGGAAAAAAAATGAGGAAGATGGACATAAATGAAGTTTGTAAGATTGTAAGTGGCATAGACATGAAGAGAGAATAATTGATTGTAATTTCTTGTCATGCAGATCTGGAGATCCTGTAAAGAACTCAGCTTATTTAAAGTAAAGCAAAAAAATATTCTTTCCTGCAGCTTGTAATTACATTGATCCCAAAAGTTTAAATGGTTTAAAAGTGATTAAACAAAAATTTTGCAAGGGTTGTCAAACCTGCAGGAACAGTCTTTGTGCAGGAAGAGTATAAGCCACAGGCAGCTAGATGCTGGTAGGAGGGGACTATTGCAGCATTCTTGCCCTGCTTTCATAATCTGCGTTTACTTAAGCATATGCTGTTGGCCACGCATGGAAGCCAAATACAGGCTAGATATCAAGGGTTTAAGAAAAATTTGCCATTCTTGTATCTTTTTGACCAATACAGTCTGGTGTTTTTAGGTTTGACTTCTGGGTTTGTTCCCCAGTTCTCAAAGTTTACATGAACTTTATTTAAAAATCTGAGATAGGGATGCTCTGGTTTTGTTTGCATCTTTGGACACTGATATGCTTATGGATTTCATGAAACATTAATTGTCTGTCAAGCTTGATTAGCTGCCTTTGTTCCTTTTGTTTGAAATTTATTTTCATTTAGTTCCATTATGTCTGCAGTCTGTGGTGAAATAGCTTTTGAGCTGGGTAGTGCAAAAGTTCAAAAATGTTTGTGCTAAATTATCCTTTTTATTATTATTTTGTGCATTAAAATGCATGTTTAACTACAAAGGAGAAAGAAATTTGTTTTCTTAACTAAATGGACTAGAGCTACTGCTTGCAAATCCCTGTCTTATGACATGAAATGATGATGAAAATACTGGTTTTCTGGGAATGGCATAATGAACTGAAGATACACTAATTCTGGAATTAAACTTTGCATGTAGATGTAAAAAACTGTGTTGTATCTGAAGTACGAAGAACAGAATGCTTGTGTAACACAAGGAGAGCTCAACTGCTGCAAAATATGCTGCAGCTTGACTTTCCAATTTATATTTGGTTAGGCCTTAAAAATTTGGTTCATAAATAACCCAAGTACATAAGTGAAAAGATAGTCTTTTTTTCTTTGTTTGAGTTTCTGTCATAATTTATGTAAACACAGCGCTTTATGTTTACAACTGTAATACTGTTGTTAGAATATGAGAGTATTGATACTGAGGAAAAATTGAGAAACTGGCTTTGTGACTTAAATTCGTGTTTCTTGTTATTCTGTTACTAGGTTGTTGATTCTGGCATGGAAGCATAAACTCTTGAGACAGGACTCGGTTAAAGAGTAAGATACCTAAGGTTAGGGGCCTTCATATGTATCAGATCTCTTGTATTCCACTGATTATCTTGATCAGCTCACTGCTGGCTTTGAGAATGCTTGGGCAAGTCCTGAAGCACACCTCCCAGCTGGTCTGCTGCACAGCTTCCTCAGCTGTTGATTGCATTGACAACTTGCACTTACAAGCAGTCAGGCAGAGAGCATGCATGAAAACATGTGGGTTGAAACATCTTGTGTATCAAACCGATTCCTACCTTGAATGAGACATTTTGTGTTTCTAGATGTAGGTTCTGTTGAATGTTTGGGATGCTTTTTCAGTTGCCAATGCAAACAATTAAAAATGTTAATTAAATTTTAAGAGTTACTCAGATACCTAAGAGACTTGTTTCTGTTAAGCCTTTTATTTACCACATTGTTTGACTGTAAGTGAATACTGAAGAGATGTTCGTGTGTAACAGAAGTCAAGTCATAGAGAAGTCTAGATTGAACGGGACCTGTGGAGATCATCTGTTGAAAGCAGGGCCTTAGATTAGGTTGAGAGCCCTGTCAAGCAGTAGCGTGAGTAATTCCAGTGAGGCAGACTCTACCACTTCTCTGGGTGGCCTGTTCATTGTTTAGATATTACCAAAGGTAATAAATAGGCAGTGGCACATCAGACTGTGCAGAAATTTCTCTCTTACAGGGGTGGATATGGTGGAAGAATCCAGCAATTACATTGCAGAGGGGTGAGATAATACCTTACTATATCAGGTCTTTGTGTTTTTGAGTCGGGCTGCTCATGTTTGCCTGCTTTGAACTTAAAGGTCAGACTTAAGGATGATCTTCAGAGAGAAGCTCATTGTGTCCTTTCAGCTGAGTTACAAATTGCAAGATTGTTTTCTGGATATATTCAATTTCAGATATGCTTTTTCAGACAGATTGAAATGATTTGATTGAAAATGCTTTTCCTATTTCAAATGTAATTTTGTATCAGCAAAATTTGTTTCTGCTTCCGTCATCTTTGTATTTTGCAGAAACTCACACTTTTCCAAGCAGAGTATGAGGGATGGTGTTGGGTTGACGGTTGGACTCGATGATCTTAGAGGTCTTTTCCAACCTCAATGATTCTATGATTCTATGATTCTATGTGCTTGAGTTTCTGATCTTAAAAATCAGGGAAACTAACCTACTCTGTTAAGGGGGGGGAAGGCCCAACTTGACATGAAGAGGCATAATGTGCATTACCACAAGCTTGCCTTTGTAAGAAATGATGCCACACTTCTTTCATATCTGATAGTTTTCACCAGAAATATCATACATAATCAATTCTTTTATTCACCTGTATTCATGAGTTTCAATTTTAACTTTTCAAAATAAAAAGAATCTATGTTGTGTTTGACTAGATAGGAGTACTTTCCATAACAAGTTTATCAGGATGTCTGAAACAGTGGTAGAGGCTGGAAATATATTAGTATTCTGACTGCAATTTCAGTCATGACCTATCTTCTGATACAAACTGTTAGTTAAATGCTTGTGGTGTTTCCTATGTTCTGCTGAATTAAAACTTCCTCTTCAAGTTATAGATTAGATCTAGGGAGTGAAAATCACATTATATGTGGAGATGTTGTGTGTGTGTATATATAAAAATAAACATTTTTGAGATATATAGTCTTAAATTTCTACTTTCTACTATGAATCTGAAATAGCTATATTATATTCAGGGCTCAAAGGGAAAAATATAAAGACCTAGATCCAAGTTAATTTCTTAAAGATTGCAGCAGAAGAACTGAGGCTGCTTTGGACTTCTCTGAATTTCAGAGGGCAACATACCAAGCTGCTGTGGCAAATTAAGAGTTATTAATGATTCATCGTCTCTAGAACTGGGCAAACACGTTTCACAATCTTAAACAACAGAGCTACTGGTTTCCTTGTGGATTTGAGGAAGTGTAAGCCCACCATGCTCAGAGAGTGTCTGCAGTCTTGCTTTTACATACAGTACAAGCTACAATTCTGCTGACTGAAGCAAATACTCACTCAAATGAGCTAGTGAATATTGGAGAAAATGGATAGAGAGGAGGACTGGATGTATTGAGGCTCTCCTCAATACATCCTATTAAGAATTTCCATCTGTCCTGATTTTTCACTGTTTTCTCTTTGGTGATTATGCTGAGAAACTAATGTGTCCCATCAGTTGAATCAGGTAAACAATACGGGGCGGGGGGGAGGGGAAAGTCTGGTTATCTTGCACGAGCTGTTCTAGAGAAACCAGAGGAGTTACATACTATTTCAAACCATTAAGTTCTGTCACCCCTCAAGGCTTACCCACCCCCCACTGCAATTTGAAACTGAATTCAATGAGTAGATTCCGAACTCTTTCCAGTGGAGTTACAGGTACTTTCAGGAACTTCACACATACGGAATGCTTTGTACTGTTGGGTTGCAGTGACAGAGGGGATATAAATATAAAGTCTCACTTCTATAAAGAATTATGCTAATTATAGTCCCTATTTTATGGAATTTATAATTGGTAATTAGTTTCTTTTACCTTGTTATGGGTTACTTAGATGGCAGTTATGATTCTCAGCAAGAATATTTGAAAAATCAATTATTGAGGCAGAAAAACTGGGGGGTTTTTTGTTTTCAAAGACTTGCGATGCTTTTCTTAGTCCAGCATGTTGGTATTTTCATGAGAGACAGTTGGTAACAACCTTTTTCTATACTGATCTGTATACTGTATACCGTTGCACTCAGTTCGTAAAATTGCTTTTTCTGTAAATTACAGTTATTCTGATCTGAATAATTGTAGTATGTCCTTTTATCAGACTCTTCTAGGGGGTCTGTCTTAATTTGGTTGTTTCTCTGCAGTGTTTTTCCCTCCCATATATTCTTTAGTAAAGAAATAAATGACCTCCCTCGACACACATTTTTCATGTTTCCATGTTGAATTTAATTTTCTGTTCTTTCTGTGATTCCAGTCTGTTATAATTAACACCCCATATTTCCCTAGCAGTAGCAGTAATCCTGGCTAAAGCGTTTGTTTTCTTCCCCATCCTACCCTTAGCCACATGGTAAAACCAGATGAAGGAACTGATCCATATTTAAAAAAAAAAAAAGTTTTAAACTTTAAGTTAAAAACTTCAACTTCTACTTTCTTAATCCAATGTTACTTTTCAACTGGTAAGGTCCCTCTGCAATTTTATAGCAGGCATGCGCAGAGAGTTGTACTGGCGTAATATAGATGATGCAATCAGGAGGAAAGGGATGTTAAGTGTCAAAAAGATTTGTGCCGTTTAACACATTGAACAATTCAAAGTTTTTCTTGCTGAGTAGTCTTTCTTTGTTCTGAGTAGTAGTTGACTCATCTGTCTGCATAGGATATATACGCTGCTTACTTTCTTTAAGCAGCAAAAAATACAAAAAAGCAATAAAAATATCTGAGTGAAGTTAGCTTACGCTGTTTTCAAAATGTTGTGCTACCTGCCTCTTTATTTGGATAGCTGTTGCTGTGTTTGGGGTAAAACCCCTTGGTAAAACCCCTTTGCTGGGGTTGAGGCCTCTAGAATCAGGATTTACACAGCTCTCAAGAATTTTAACATAGGATATGAGAAAGAAGGGTCAGAAAACACCATGCACATTGTGAATATGAAGAGGAATATACAGCTGCAGGCTTCCCCCCCTTACCTGATAAAGAAACGTTATTGTCCTTGCAAAACTTACTTCATTACAAAAAATACTAATGCTGATGAAACGTAGTGGGTAAACTTCATATGGTTTTGCAGTATATTTATTCCAGTGCACCTGTGGGCATCCACTGCAATGGGCAGTTCTGTTCTAGCTCTTCCCTTCCGAAACACGCGATACACCTGAGGTGTGGCAACTCGTGATCATGCATCTCTACAGTGAGTTGAAATAGCTCACTGACCCAAGGAGAACTGAAAGTATCAAGCTATTTAAACTTCATGCCTTGGCAGTGATTGTGTAAGGAGTGTGCAAATAAGCATGAAGAGACACGTGGAATAGGAGGAACCACCTTTTTCGGTGGTCACCCTCAGCTGGATTGGATTAAAGCACATTGGAAAACTGTGCTTTTTCCAATAAGCAGTTGAAAAAACTGAAAAAACTTAGGCAAGATCCTTTCTATAATCTGGTTAGGTGAGTATGTATTTGGTAAGCAACCAAATTGCCTGTATATTAATGCACCTTTTCAGCACGAGTGCTGAGTGTGAAACCAATATATGGGGGTAGTGGGAGGAGGTATCAAAAAAGGCTGGAACAAAGTATTTGAAAGGTATGCCCTGCTTGATTAAAATAAATGTACATGGCTATCCTCTTCTTGCAACTGTGTTTAAAGATGTAAATAAAAAGTCTATTTCCATTCTTTGATTTTGATCTAAGTATAAGAAATTTCTTTAAGGAGTAAAGACACAAGTTTGGATACTGCTGGGAGTTTGCTGTAGATTTAATAAAGGATGGAGACCCATATAATTTTGAGGGGAAGCAGAGGGATTTACTGCTGCAGAAAGTGAGCTTTTCAGCCACATGTTAGAATATAAATGCTACTAATAATGACTACAATCCAGTTATCCTTGGCAATGTGTGACCTATATGTGTGTCACCCCTCCTCTTCTTCCCAAGTAGTCAGTGCAGCAACTTGACAGCAGTCTCGACTTGGTTTAGCAAGTAGAAAGTTTATTACAGAAAATCTAGTCATAAAACCCCATTGGATTGAATGATTCTGAATTTTAAGCAGAATAAGGCCACTGGAGTACTTTCTTCTTTTGAGTAGATTTGCCAGTGATTCTCTGTTTGAAAATGTCATACCTAATGAGCTGAAGGAGCAGGTAGTAAGGTTGGCTGAGTGGGGACAGGTTGTGCGTTCAAGCTTCTGAATTTACACCAGAGTTGCATATTCCCAAATGATACTATATTGTGAGCAGGGGTGGGGAGAAGCTGTAGCTCTGTATGACTGTCTAAAAAGAAAATTAAGAATAAATGAGAAGATTGCTTCACAGATAAAACGCCCAATAAGGACCATCAGACATACAGTTATTGTCTTTTGAATTGCAGATATAAAAGTAGAGAAATACTTCAATAGGATTTGCTGCAAACCTTTAACGTATCAGAAAATATGTCATGGGAAGTAACAACATACAATGTTCCTTTCTTAAATTAGCACTCTCTTCAGAGGATTAGTATCATCTAAAGTTGAAGCACCTCACCTGTACGAAGTTTGTATTCGTGGCTTTTGTTTTTTACTTTGTGTGTATGTACACATAAATATTTCTCTGCATGCTTCAAAGGTTACTACTCCTTGTTTTTCTAAGCTAATGAGATATGACAGTATTTCAGTTGATTAGAGGGTTTCAGGATTTTGTAGAGCACAACAAGGAGGATCTACACAGAAGTTCAACAAGAGTTGTCAGACTCAAAATATAACTGCTGTTTGTTTGGAATGCTGCTTCTTAAATAGTGTGATTAATCTGTGCCTCCTTAGTTACTCCTTCAATACCTGTAAACATGAAGTTGCAGCAGCGTAGTACATTGGAATGGAAAGCAAGTGGAAGTGTTCAAATATACTCTTAAGGTTGTTTTGTTTGTCTGTACAAGAATCATTTGCTATTACATAAATGCTATGTGAAGGCCACAGCAGTGACTTTAAGTCTGCATGGAGCCTTGCTCTTTTCTGTCCATGTGCCATAGCTGTGTGGGCTGTAATCTTGCATGTAGAGGAAACTAAGTAGAACGAAAGGTTAACTGACCTTAACCAGCAAATAACAGCAGTCATAAGAACAGGTGTAAATAAATTGTAACTGAAGGTCTATACTAAAGTCTGGGCTCAGGAATTTTGAGGGCAAGCACTCATGGTATTCTACAATGGGGAGAACGTACACAAGTGAAGTTCACTTTGATGCTGTATGTGCTTGCACTTGCATCTGTATTTCTTCCAATCCTGTTTCTCTTTAGGTTAGCTTCCTGGATTAAAACAAAGAACAAAAACTCCACCCCTAAAGGCCCAGTGCTGCTATCAGCCTCTTCTTGGACTCCCACAAATAGGATTTTTTGTCCATCTCACAGTCACTGTGTTCAGGAGGATTGTGAGGGAAGGGAGGAGAGATCTCTGTGCATCCTAGAAGGTATGATGGAGAAAGCTGTTTATAGGATTTACAGGAAGACACAGTGCTATGATATGCATCTTGGGAATTCCATTTAAGGAACAATTTCAGCTTTCATAGTGTTTTCTTCTGCAGGCTACCTAAAATACTGATCATTTCAGTACTATCTTCCTATAATGAATTTGCATACACTATTACCAGTTTTAGGCAAGTCAACCTGATTTGATAATCATGGGGAATAACAGTATTGTACTAAACTGTTTAATTATTCTATGGTAATTTTAGATCCCAATGAGGCTTCTTATAAAGCTTTCATTTTTTGTCTGTTTGCTATTTACATACACTGATACGGATTAATGTTGAAGATAGATGTATTAAAAGTTACTGAAAGTTAATTACACTGCTACAGTTAAAGTAATGGGAGAGGAAAATAACCATAATCTAAGTTTGCTAGTTACTCTTCTCCGTACATCTTCAGCACCAGAAAATATATTGAAACTGGAGTAGTTCAGAGTTTAGAAGTGCTGAGGCAGAGGCTCTGTGAGAGCAAGAAGAGTGGTCAGCTGGAAGCCTGGAGAAAATTTCTGTGCAGTGTGTGTGCTTGACACTGTTTGTCTCTTAGCAAATCCTCAGCTTTGCGGAAGACCTGTAAGGGGTTTAGATGTTAGGAACAATGTTTAGGTGCAAGTGCCAAATTTGCAGCATGTATTTTTACATAAACTTGCTGTTTTTTCTTAGACGTACTTACTTGGCAGAAGTTGCCCACAGGGATCATCTCTAAATCATCATTGTCTGAATGTAAAGGACCTTGAGTTGAAAATGGCTGTGTGTTTCTCCAGTTCTATTATTTGGACTCCTTAGACCTAATTATTTTAGCTTTTTTTCTGAAGTCTGTTATTGACTTCTGGGTGTTAATACTTCCTTACTTTGGCTGAATAGGCAAGAGACTTTTTGACACTGCTTGAAGCTATCGGATAGCAGACATCAAGAAAAGAAACAAGTTTTGGATATTTATTTAGAAATATATTCTAATAACCACTTTTGGGGGAAAACTTACTCAGCGTGATCTGCTTGGAATTTTATCTCTTTGAGGGAGAGATTGTTTTGGGGACATTTTTTATTCCCATCACGTTTATATGGCTTTACTACTCTGAGTTCAAACTTGGTAAATTTTTTTTAATTAAACTATCACCATATATGTAATAATCTTATTACATAGTTGGGAATATAGTTAATTAAAGTTCTCTTCAAATAAATATTGAATTTCTAGTTTTATATTACTTACAGTCCAGCTAACTTTATCTTACAGTTTTAAATTGACAAGTACCTTTAGACTGCTAGGTCTTTGAGGGTTTCCGTATACCTTGACATGGAGAAGGACAGTTTTAGTATTGTTAATGATGAAAATTTTGGGGTTTTTTAATCCCTTGGTTGCCGCAATATTTTGTATGATATTGGAGACAGTCACTGGAATACATAGATGGAAGGAAGCAAGCCAACTCAATTCAGGCAAAGCCTTTAATGTTCTAATAGGATTTCACTTTTTTTTTTAATATAGATATTGATACAATTTAAATTTCTTTTCACTGCATGTTCCTTGGATCTCATCCACCTGCTTTAACTTGAAAGAATTGAATTCAAATTGCTTCCTTCTCACAGCAGTCTTCTATGGTATAACTAATGTGATCTCCAAACATTGACTTGTTTCCTTGGAGTATTGCAGCCTGTGCTGCTTTGGCTGGTTGTACCTTCTGATTACCCAGGATGGTTAAAATTCTTTAAAATGCCGCTGCTTACTATCTTGAATTCACTATATATTTAATACCCCTTTGTTTTTTTAGTTGTAATATCGTTACGATTTTTAGTCATCTGCATACATTTTTGTCATTAAGAAGAGTTGGAAAATCCAATTTTTTTTTTTTTTTCAATACTAAGTGAAAGAGTAGTTTCTGCCTCTCCCCCAGTGAGCAGAGGAACAGGCGTATACATTTTGGATGTAATTTTTATGAGGCAATTTTTTTCCCAGTGAAAATGCAGGATGTTTTCTGTTCCAATAGATTTACTTTCAGTTAGAGAAATAAACTTTAATTCTCATGTTTACACTGAATATTAGTCTTTAGATGTGCAGGTCCTTGTAGAATTGAGACTTATGCATGTGCTTCTTTGGCAGGCAATGTCAGTTGTTTGGAATACAGTATTGCGGGAATGTAATATGCTCTTGTTTTTGAACACAATTCTGATGCAAGAATGGAAAAATATAATGTGAGATATGTATTAAATGCTTTCAAGTGTGTGGGTTTTTCCTAACATCATGCTTTGTAATGAACTTGTAAAGTATTTCTCCATTTTATGGTAAATAGTGCTCTTTTCCCAACAGCAAGTTCCATAAGAATTCTTTTCCCTGTAATCTAACATACAACTTGATGTTGAGCTGATACCGTAGAACTTAGCTCTGTGTACCATTCCTGAAGGTAACCATTTAGTTATACCTTACTTGATGCGAATGTTATCCTTGACTTCTGCCAAAGTATAACCAATATACTTATAATATTAGAATATACTTAGAATATTTATACTTCACATGATATTGTGGCATATTTAGGTAAGCAGAAGGAAATACTACCTAAAGATAACCTAGAGGAGAGGGTCTATTTCAGATGTAGGGGGATGTTGGCATAGGAACCAAGGGAATAATCCAGTCATAAACAAATTTCTAATGGGAATTAGAGATACCCTTCAGTGTAGAATCATAGAATCATTGAGGTTGGAAAAGACCTCTAAGATCATCGAGTCCAACCATCAACCCAACACCACCACCCACTAAACCATGTTCCTAAGTGCCTCATCTACTCGTCTTTTAAATACCTCCAGGGATGGGGACTCAACCACTTCCCTCGGCAGCCTGTTCCAGTGTTTAACCACTCTTTCATTTCCTCACGTCCAATCTAAACCTCCCCTGGCACAACTTGAGGCCATTTCCTCTTGTCCTATCGCTAGTTACTTGGGAGAAGAGACCAACACCCACCTCACTACAACCTCCTTTCAGGTAGTTGTAGAGAGTGATGAGGTCTCCCCTGAGCCTGCTTTTCTCCAGGCTAAACAACCCCAGTTCCCTTAGCCGCTCCTCAGAAAACTTGTTCTCCAGACCCCTCACCAGCCTCGTTGCCCTTCTTTGGACACGCTCCAGCACCTCAACATCCTTCTTGTAGTGAGGGGTGTAGTTAAGGTTTAATCATCCTTTGAATCGGATTAGTGGGGCAAACAGTGAATTAGTTCTAAGTTGGAGTTTGATCAGCATTATAGGCCAGTTAAGACAGTATTGTCCACAGCACCTGCTTGACCTGCTTGGCCCATTTTGACCTTGGTGCTTAGGCGTTGTCATTACAGAGCGAGCTGTTAAATTTATAGCTGCAAATGAGATTAGCTAGTTACTAGGTGTTAAAGGGAGAAAAAGAAAACTAGAAGGTAGTGGGGGTTTTTTTCATCGTCGAAACTATGAGCAATCTGAAGAGGGTAAGGAAAAGTGTTCAGATGACATACTGAAATAGTGAATTAAAGTTGGAGAGGTGAGAATGGAATTATGGATACCTGTTTTGGTGGTTTACCTCTGACGGGCAGCTAAGCCCCACGCAGCTAGTCAGTGGCTGGTATTGGGGAGAGAATTGGAAGGGTAAAAGTGCAAAAACTTTGGCTTGAGATAAAGACAGTTTTATCAGAAAAAAAAGGGGGGGGGGGGGCAAGAACAAAGCAAAACAAAACCAGGAAACACAAGTGATGCAAAAAAAGTAATAGCTTACCACCAGGCGACTGATGCCCAGCCAGTCCCCAGGCAATGGCAGGTAAACTCCCCTCTCCCCCCCAGGTTTTTATTGCTGAGCATGACATCATACGATGTGGAATATCTCTTTGGTCAGTTGGGGTCAGCTGTCCCAGCTGTGTCCCCTCCCAACTTCTTATGCACCCCCAGCCTACTCGCTGGTGGGGTGGTGTAAGAAGCAGAAAAGGCCTTGATGCTGTGTGAGCACTGTTCAGCAATAACTAAAACATCCCTGTGTTACTAACACTGTTTCCAGCACAAATCCAAAACATAGCCCCATACTAGCTACTGTGAAGAAAATTAACTCTATCCCAGCCAAAACCAGTACACCTGCATAACAAAGGTCTTAAACCTTTTCAGAGATTCCTTTGAAATGTTGATGGTCTGTACAAGTGTAGATGAAATGGAAAATTATGTTGAAACTACTGTACATGATTCATTTTACCGGCTTTGTGAAACAGTTGATGAATACCATTGTAAAATTGCAAAATAATGCATCGCTCTGATCAGCTCTATCTTCTGTGTGCAAAAGCCACATACATTTCCATTAATTCTGTGATAGAGCTCTATAAAGAGGTCTTCTTATGGAGCTGTGCATGAAAGTGAGAGTTCAGGAAGGATTTATTTTGTTATTTCTGCTGCACTTTATTTAAGACTACTAAATGTACCCCAATTATTTTCAGTTTAGGGCACATCATCCTTTCAGTGCCATAGAATTATCTGAGTTATTTTCCACAGTAATTCTGTGTTTACATCCCAGATAATGCAGAGAAAGACTCTGGAAGCTGTAGTCCTTTTCTCCAGTCTTCTTGCCCTGTTCTAGCATCTTACATCCTCTCTTACTTTTCCTTCCCAAAGTGAATGGTGATGGTGAGATAATAAGCTTTTCCAGCTCTTGGATCCTCTCCTTTGTGGTTTTGGATGTGTGTTTTGGAGAGGGGGAGAGCAAAACAGGGAAGCAGCTGTATGTTTTCAAGCCTGGCTTCATTTTCCTTTTCTAGCTAATCTTTAGTTTTGCAGGGATTACTGTTTCCCATTTAAAAGAATGTATCAGTCAGTGTTTTGGTTCATCTGTCATTAACAGGTTATTTATCTATCGTGAGAATTGTTAGTTACCTTTATTATAATCTGGTTTTCTGCTGATAAAGTTTCTTGAATTTTTCTGTGCTTCATACTGGATGTGGTTGTTACATGACGATGAAATTGTGCTGTGATTAACTTGTGTTTTGGCGTGGAGAACAGAGGGAGCAATCAGACAGTAAAGGAGAACAGGTTTTCTCTGTTCTCAAGGGTAAAAGCAAAGTTTGTTTGCTGTCTACCTCATTCATAGTAATGGTATCGTACCATGTGCTTATCTGCCATTTAAAATATTTTAGTCTCCTAAAATATTCATGTCAGCTACTATATGAGCCTTTCTAGGTTTTTATTTAACAAAGGTTATAAAATCCATACTTTCATGTTAATAGACTGATGCAGTGCTGCTCGAAATGGTAGTAACATTTAATTAGATTGACACTTGCATAAGCTCTTTCTTTGTAGTATACTTCCTTCAATTATGAAAAATTTCCATTTTCTGATATGAATTTTTGTGACCTATTCTGAAGACAATCTCTTGTAGTATTTTAAGAAAGAATAGCGATAATTTGTTAGAATATCCGTAGCATGATGAGGGTTCTAAGCAGCTCTGATTGGCCTTTTTTATTATTTTGGTAATCTTTGCAAGTACCGTTATAGTTTACAAAGCAGAGAATAAATTCAGAGATAATCTGATGTAGCACCAAGATGACAGCTAGCTGGGTTTGATACATTCTTTTAGTTCAGGAATAAAATGAGTTAGTGCGAAGTGAAACCACTGTTTCTGATCTTTCTTTTTCTGAATGTTGTTTTATGTTTGTCTGTTTGCCAGGGACTCTCTTTGTTCATGCAGTGCTTTCAGCTCAATAAATTTGTTTAAACATACAGTTTAACCACTGTTTTGGAATTTCTAAAACTAGCTAGGGTGCCTGAACACTCACCTGCTGTCACATCTGCTTTGAATAGTGCTGGAAGAGTATTAGCGCTTAGGACATGAGCTGTCTTTTACTGGAAAAACATGTTGTTCATGGGGTAAGGGAGAGGGTGTTGAGCTGAAGAACTGGCTTACTTGTACTTCCTTAAGCAATTTTCACACTAAATCAATAATCATAACTGTTTCTATTCTGAACAATGAACAAGTTATAGCCTCCACTATAATTTGCCCCTTCCCTAAGGGGAGCAGTTAGCCTCAGGGGTTTAGTGTTCCAGTGGCATGGTGGAGGCTGAGAAAGGGCAACCAGAATTGGATGTGAAGCAGAGCTTTGCATTCTGGTGTTTTTAGAAAAGAATGAAAGGCACTTGATTTCTTGTGAGGCTTTTTTTTATTTATCCTTTTTAAATGATTTAGCCTTCCTGTTTTTATTTTTCCTGATTGCTTTTTTTTCCTTCCTGCTGCTTCTCTTCTGAGAAGAGAAAAAGTTTCTCAAACTTTTGTTTTCTAAAGAAGATCATAGTGAGTGTTTTTCCCCACTTAAGAAGGGCTTTACCACTGCCACTTGATACATGGAGGAGCTCCAGAGAGAAACTCTGATAGTGGTCATTCTCCAGCTTCAGCATTTTTTTGTGGAGATTGCCTATCTGTCAGGCTTTGTTCTTTATTTATAGCAATAGTCTGAATTGATTCTTATTCTAGATTTGTTTGTTGCTTCCCCGCCCCCCCAGCCAAAGTATAAAATAACTTGTAAATGCACAAATCCTTGTGTTGTCAGTAGACTCCTGTACCTAAGTGATCTTAAGTAAAACTGTTAAAATAAACTATTGTGTTTGTTTCAGGTTATTAAAATCTGATAAAATTGTAATCTGAAATTTGTGTTGTAACAAGTTGACAATGATTGTTTTATCTTGAATTGAAATGTCATCTTTCTTTATATTAAATACCACGAAATGGGTTATAATCTTTAATTATAACTTAAATATAAAATGGTAGAAATGTTTGTTAGCATGACTTAAGTTCCAATTATATAACCAAGTGGTTTCTAAATTGGTGTGTTAATCATTTTAAACAAGAACTTAATATAAAAAAGAGGGTTTAAAGGAGTCACTCAAACTAATTCAAGTTCAGGAAGATATGATTTCTACTTTTGTGTTGAGTGTCTGCCCCCCACCTTTTGAATGACACTACTTTAACATCTTGTGTCATTTTACAGGAAAAATTTGTTAATATGTCATTGCCATTAATAGGATTACTATCCGAGCAGAGCATTAGAATTCCCTTAGTTTCTGTAGTCTACTGTGTTTCATTCTGTGTTCAGAATAGTTGTGTATTGGGTGAGAATCTGCTCAGTTTTGTCGCTTTAGTTGGAAACTTTGAACTTGGAAGCCATTCTGCAGTTGTATCTGTTGGTCGGTAATGTTGTTTGTTGGACAGACTTCGGAGCATCTCAGGGAGGCGAGTTTCCTGGGTGTGAATGTTAAGGTGGAAGGTAAAATAATGGAAGGTATGAAGATGCTGGAAGGGAGGAAGAGAGTTTCTTCTTCTTCCTGTTGGTCAGGAATTTCTCTTCAAGTGAGTACATGGATCAAGCATCATAAGGCATACTTTCCTGAAACATTGCTGACTATAAGACTTGTTGTTGTTGTTGTTATTGTTACTTACTGAGGAATATTGAATATCTGGAATATACAATTATTTTCATGCTTTGTCTAGTCCTGGATAACACAGATTTGAACCGCTTCTGAACTAGCTGTTTCTCAGGTGAACCACTGACCTGCTAACCACAGGGTCTTACTGGGGGTAAACAGGAGTATCAGTCATATCAGAAATAAGACTTAGATTTTGGGTTGATGTGCACTCCTTATGTTAACTTTTCTTTATGTTGAGTGAGTCTATTAGTAAGCGTATTTGATAATAGTGATTTGTGGTTGAATACCAAACTTAGGAACCTGTGTTATGTAAGTGAATCAGCATGACTGTGTGAAATGGTAAATGAGGGATAGGACACAGACCAAGTGTGCTTTTGCTGCATGGGAGCTTAGTTAGAAATACTCAATTCTTTTTTTTGTCAGAATTGATTCATGCCCATAGTTTAAAGCTTATACACAAAAATCTAAGTAAGGTGCTGGGTTTATTTGATTGTGGTTTTGCATGTTTGAGCAGGACTTGACATTAGAATGGATTTCCTGACATTACTTCTTAAAACATATATATATATATCCATACTTGTTCCTGTACCTTTTATTTCAAGAATGTATTCCTACAACATTGGAAATCCTAGTCTTTATGGAACTATTTCCTATTATTTAAGTGTGCTAAATAATGAGATAATATAGACAAACATACTCTTGAAATTGAAGATATTTCCTAAGTTCAGTTTCAGTAATTTAAAATTACTTTAAAAATGTATTGTAAAAAGTTACTTAGAATGTCGTCAACAGCATTAAACTATTAGTCTTTCTGGTTTAATATATTTTAAAATAGTATGAAATAGAGGTGCTACAGACTTTTTCTTCTCCCCTCTAGTCATTACTGTGGTGTCTAACAGTGTTTAAAACCAAAGATAATTATTAGTCATCAAGGTTTCATGTAGGAATCAGCAATAGTGGTTTCTTTATTGTTTTTCTGTATAATCCACATTTAACAAGCAGTGTATCCTTTATGGATAGATTAATAGTTTTAATAATATTTGCGTTTTCCTCATTATTTCTGTATACGTGAGCTGTGAAAAGAGCTTGCCAATGTCCTTGCAGAAACATTCTAGGGATGTGGTGTTTAGCTGGCATGACTGGATGCAAATTTAAGTATTGTTTTGAATATAGATTTGTAAAGTAATCTTGATACAGTTTGCAACCAATGCAGGTGAAGAGTAGAAGCTCTTATGAAACTGCTTATAAGTGTGTATTTTCTGTTTTGAACTAATCCTCGTTTCAAATAGTTTTGCTTTCCAACAATTTTCAGTTATTTAGTTTTATATTTGTGGTTATGATACCATTTCCATAACTGTGCCTTTGTTTCATTTTACAGAGGAAATAAAGGCTGAAACAGAAAAGCAAAGGTATGTGATAGTTCATTATATTAAGCAATAGTGCTTTACCTTCTTAAAATGTGTACCACGCTTATTCTGCATTGGGAGTACGGGCTCTCTCTGAACAGCATTTTCAATGTATTTTGTAAGGTTGGTGGTATCTGGAAACGTGCTACAAGTGCTGTTACAGTGCAAGGCACGAGGCCTGGGAGTAGAGGCAGAAGATAGCTTAGAGGGAGCAGGCTGATACTGTCTGGCCAGGGAGGGTAGGAATGGGGAATCAGGATTAGAAGAGGACTTTGTGGGTGGTGCAGAAAGTATTGGTGGAAGGGCCTGAGCTTAAAAGCATCCTGAAGTGGGTTCAGAGGAGGGGGAAGAGCCTGAAATGCAAATAAAAGACTTGAACTGAGTGAGCAAAGGGAGGAGGCTGGGGTGAAGAAGTGGGAACGAGTGGAGAAGACTAGTATGATCTGAAAAGATAATGTGTGGAAAGGACCCTGTTAGGGAATAGGTGTAGATTTCTGGAGGCAATTCCTCTGCAAGTGAAGGTAGAAGCCAAAATTGACATTCAGCACTCTTGCACTATCAACAAGTAAATTTTTAAGTATTGGTAAATTGTGGAATCCCATTTTTCTTATTTAATTACATGTTCCACAGGATCTTCTTCCTCATTCAGTGTACGTTACTAACATGAGTCAGGGCTGTGTGGTGGAGACTGTTTATACCACTTGTAGAAAGAATCAGGTCAGTGGGTGAAACTGATGATGAAAGTGTTCTTATGGCTTAAGCTGATGAGTGCTGCTTGGGGACCTGTGTTCTGCCCCATAACTGAATTTCTGGTTTAGGCAAATCGATTAAACCACAGCTGTCAAAATTGGCTGGTAATGATTTGTGCTTTGTCTCCTGGGAATTTCAGCCGAGATCTACAAGTTTTGGTTTGGAAAATGTAAGCGCGTCTAGCTGGAAAGGAAGACAGTAGAAAATTTGTTTCAGAAGATGTAAAGGACAATTTAATATCAAATATGCTGAACAATTTAGTCTCGCAGCTTAACAAATAGGGCACGTAGAAATTAGTGGGTGCGTCTGACTGAGTCACTGTGCTTCAGTTTCCACCAGCAAAATAAAGTCAATACCATCAACTCATAGTAAGGTTGTAAAAATAAATTTAATATTTGTGTAGTGTTCAGATAATGTTGCACCAAGCACCACAAGACAGTCTCAGACAAAAAGTAATAATGTGGTTTTATAACAGGTTTTACTTACAGTAGTATAAATAAAGCTGAAGTCCACATTTTGAAGAGTGATAAGAAGAAACTTCTTAACATTAAATATTCAGTGAGTGGTGTTTGTTCTGGGCACTGAATAAGGAAAAGTAATATCTGATCCTGTAGTTAAATAATGTGCTAAAATTAATGAGAGGTGAATTATAATGATGTATATAAGTATGGTTCAGCCATTTCTGAACTTTTGGGTGCTTAAATTATGTCCTATTAATATTTGAAGCTGTGATTTTTTGGGGTATAATGTGTATGTCAGCTTATGTAAATTTTCTAAATAGATTTTGATTTCTTCAGTGCTGTCTTTATTCTGACAGTAGCCTTTTGCTGCTATGAAAGCATTGCTGGACTTGGTAACTGTGAATGGATTTGCCCTATTCTTACTGTAGAATCAAATTTTTTAGATGCAGTAGAAAATAGCTTTTCTAGGCCTTAGAATAGAGAAACCTCTTAGTTTATCGAATTATTTTCAGCTTCTTATTTCTGTGAATAATGCTGTGAATACCCTAACATGGGGCTTCTAGTGATAATTCTTTAAATTTTTCCAGTCCCTGTTCAAGGAAACTGATCTCACAGTTAACCTGGAATGCATTGAAAAATAGATCATTTCCACCTGCCAGAAATTTTGCATGGAAGACTGTTTCTTTTGTTTTGCTGTTTGTTTGCTTTTTAAACAGAACTGGTGTTTGGTAGTGGGGCAGAGGGGAATGGAATAGAAAAGGACAGGCTGATTTATGTAACTGTTACACAGCAAATGCTGCCAAAATAATTTTAAAAATTTATTGTTTGATACATACCTGAGCCTGTTTCTATGACCGAAATGTGAATATCAGCATATTTCATAATTCTCATGCTTGGCAGATCCCTTGGTGGAAGAAAGTTTTGTTAGGGACTGTGTCTGGTTTCACAGTCTGCTGGGGGGGGGGAACCCAACAAACAGCTGAAGTAATTTCTTGGCTGACACTAAGAAAAGACCTTTTGGGTTTCTCTTCTCCCCACTTCCTGCTGTCCCCTTCCTTCCATCATCAGCAAGGTGATGAGCTTAATGATGCTCCCTTTGTCTCTGGAAAGATAACTCATCTTCCTTATTTATTATTTTGGGCATTTTTTTTATAACCTTCAATTAAGAGAAGCTTCAGGCTTCTGCAGTAGCTCACTGTGGCATGGGCTCTTCATTTTTGGAGTCTCATCATGGCCTGCTCCTTGTTTCTGAAAAATTCTGGTTTTACTTCTGGAGTACTCTTTTAACCTAATTTTAATGGTAACAATAGACAAAATCACTAGATGAAGAACAGTCTGCCATAAGATATGAGCAAGAGATACCACCCTTTCATTCCTCAGAGAAAAGCTTTTATAGGAATTTCAGAGAGGTTTAAGAATGTAGAAGAATCATGTACTTCCTCTGCAACTTACCTGATTTGGGTTTTGTCCAAAGGAGCTCCGTTTCCAGCAAAACAATATTGAGCAATAAATAAAGTTATGCATCCAACAGAAAAACAAACCTCTGCTCTTCAGGAAAAAAATATGTAGGGATAAATCCTTAAACCTTCAAAAGAGAAGTTATTCGGTAGAAAGTAGAATCTTAACACTAATTATTCACTATTAAGACTTAAAATTTAGGTGCCCTTTTAAAGCAGCCTGAACAAGGAGGGCTGTTTGAATGTAGTACCAAACGTCTTCTCAAGGACAATCTACCTTGCTCCTTGAAAAGCTGAAGCATTGATAATTTATCACATTGGTTAGTTTAAGGCTTTCTCCATGATGCATGGGACTGCATTCATTCTTTGGGTTTATAATAAGCTCTTAGCAGTTCATTCTTCTACTTCAGCAACATGAAAATAATTTTTTTTTTTTTTACCATCTGCATTTCTTGAAGCATCTGCTTTAATTTGCAAAAAATGCATAGGGCCTGGATTTGAAATTAGTTTTCTGTAAAGATCTGTTTGAATTACTGCAAGAATTTTGTAATCCTTCACTACAGAGTATGAAGTTCTGCTCTTTTCTGTTTTCTTTATACCGCTTATCAAGTCAAGTCTGTGTAAGACGGTGTAGTTTACCTTTTACGTAAAGATACATATGTGTGCACAAAAAAGGTCAGGAATGCTTTATAGAATCATAGAATAGTTTGGGTTGGAAGGGACCTTTAAAGGTCATCTAGTCCAACCCCCCCCTTGCAATGAGCAGGGACATCTTCAACTAGATCAGGTTGTTATAAAGGTGATGAGCTATTCTGTGAAATGAAAAATCCGAACATCTTGCTTTGAGTCGAAGGCAAACTGCATTGATGCACACAAATTAGTGAAAAACTACCCATTCTTAATTGTCCTTTTTAGCTAAGTATTAATGAGCATGCCCTTTCTAAAGGTGCTGTAGGCAATAAAACCTCAACAGCTAGTAATTTTCTCAAATTTTGTACAGTTAGTCATTTCGGATATATTGCCCAACTGAGATACGTTGGTAACCACTGACCTCTTAAATTCTGTGGTGTCATCTGAAGCACAGATAGAGCAAAGTTTTGGGTTTTTTTTCTCTCCCCCACCCCCAAGCATGTCCAGAACTGAAGTTCAGATATGACTTCATCTCCAGAATAGATGTACTTTCTCTGAAGTACTGAACCAAACTCATATCATAATACAGTAGTTGAGTAGTTCTTAACTTTCAGGGTCATTAAAACTTTTTGGCAAGTTTTGGCAAAGTTGTTATCTGTTCTAGTAGTAACAGACTACTCTCAGAGTTGTCATTTAATGTGGAAATGATATTGAATGAATTTCCCTTCCTCCCCTCTGCCTTCACCAACCAAGTAAGGGGAGTCTTTTCCTATTTTCAGAGGAGACAAGTCTTTATGCCTTCAAACCAGCAGGGAGCACTGAATATCTACTTACCATGCAAATGGGTCAATTTGCCTGATCTATAGAGGAGACAGATGAAATAGAAAAGCTGTTAAGAATATTTATATGACCATATTACTGTTGTGTTAACTTCATAGAAGTTACCCTTTCCTAATGTTAATTTTCTTGGTATTTTATTTCATTCATAAACATTGTGGTGGTGAGAACTATTTGTGTGATCACTTACAGCATTCTAATACAATCATTCTGTTTAGTCCCCCTCATGGAGAAGCAAAGCCTGGTTCAAGCACTCTTCCACCTGTGAAATCAAAGACAAGCTTCATTGAAGCGGACAAATACTTCCTACCATTTGAATTGGCATGCCAGTCAAAGTGCCCCAGGATTGTCAGCACATCTCTAGATTGTTTACAGGTCTGTATGAAGAAGAGCTTTAACTGTCAACTATAAAATTCTGTTGGTTTGGAGGAGAAGTACAGTTGTATGTAACACATAATGTCATATTTCTATTATTTTACTTTATTGCACACACAACCAAATTGAATATATTTCTTACAAAAGGTGAATGTATGTCTTATTATGTAGTGCATGTATGTGTTTATTTGTGTATATATGTATTACCACACTTACATGTTTGGATCGGTTTTATTATGTTAGTGTACAACTACCTATTTTCATGTGTATATCTATGTGTTGAACTAACACAGCAGGTATAGCATTATCAAATTCATTTTATGCTATTTATAGTTGCAGTAAAATATTTTCAATTTGAGATATCTAGTCTCTCAAAACTCATAGGCTCCTGTAATGTTTTCAGAACGAAGTTTACAGCATGGAATTTAGCCATTCGCTTCACCTGAGTGGCCCAACGGTGAACTAAATTAATATATTTACATTCACAGCCACATGCGCTATGATGCCTATTTTTAAGTAGGTGGGCTGTGGAGATTTACAAATACTCTCACTCCTGAAACGTTCAGAAGAGGATTTTGTTAATTTTGTAATAAATTCCATTTCAAAGTATCGAACATCTAGAGACAGAAAGGGGTGGGGTAATAGAACACTTAAAGACAGAAGGCTAGCTAGTAGCTTAAATAGAAAGCATTTGCACTTGGTTTATCTGGTATTAAAAGCATTTGTGTGCTGACTACATATGAAGACTTGTGTGATGCAAGTTAGTTTTTAGAATCCTGTTTGTTTTAAAACATTGTTAACTGATGAACAAAAGCTTTAATGTTAAGCTTGCTGACAAACTTTGTATTGCAGTTGCTGAGTGAAAATTGAATGAATCTGGAGGACATTTAAAAAAAAAATCCTTGATGTTTTATGAGACTTGGGGTAAAATGTACTGTTTTAATTATTCTGTGCAAGTTAGAGCTATCAAGTGAATTTATTTATTATAACAAAAAGCTGACTTATTTTTTTAAGCTCTTACTTATGTGGTTTTTTTCTCCTCTCCAGAAACTTATAGCATATGGGCACTTGACAGGGAATGCTCCAGACAGTACAGCTCCAGGCAAAAAATTAATTGATAGAATTATTGAGACAATATGTGGCTGTTTTCAAGGCCCTCAAACAGACGAAGGGGTTCAGCTACAAATAATAAAGGTAATATGGTTAATACTTCCGTATTTATAATGGTGACAACCGGAAGATATTCATGGCCTCAGAGTTCAAAAGCAGAAGTGTTTCATTTGTAAATGTAATGGTAATTTTAAAATATTTTCTTGATCCTGTTTGTTTGAGATGAAAACTCCCTATCTTATGCTCCTTTCCCTACTCTCTTCCATTGCATTTTGGGTGAAATCATGGTTGTGACCTGAAGTCTTATGCACAGACGCCACTGGGTGAAATTTCATTCACAGCAGATCAGTGGAGCTCTCTGATTGTAAGGAATTACTGTCAAATAATGCTGCACTCCCAGTGGGGAAGATGGTAATTAAGCAGCAGATTTTTAAATCCATTTTGGAATTATTTTATGAAATGCAATTAGGCCAGGCAGTCAGGCATTACCATGGTAGCTTTGTGCTGCTGTGTCATAGACTTTTGCTTGAAGGAGGTCTAGGGTTTCTTTCCATAGCTTATGTAGACATTGCATATGGAGTTTGTACAAATAAGTCTTTCTGGGAAACCTTAGCAGTTTTCTGATTGCACCCATTAAGTATGGGTATTTATTACGGGAAATTATTGTGCCAAATAATAGAAGTTAGCCACCTAGTGGAAACACCATACCCTGCTCCTATAACAGTAGTCTTTGAATGGTTGTGATGATGAGCGGTAGTGAAGAATACAATTAAAGTTAGTTATGAGGAATGGAGTGTTTGTTAACTCATATTCTTGTGTATATGTGTCCCGAGGTGTTGACGTTTCTTGCAGGTTGTGTTTACTTGTTTTACTGCAAAGAAGGTAGTTTGTTCTCCTATTCCTTTTCATATCTCAAATTTTCCCATTTCTTCACACTGCTCCAGCAGATAGTTGTTACAAATGTTGGTTTATTCTGCTCTTGTCTAGATTTGTTGTGTTGTTTTGCCGAAGCATTTAAGACATTTTTCATCTTGCAAAGGGAAGTTTTTCTTGATTTTAAACTTTCAGTGGCTGAAACCATTATATGTCCCTCTCACTGTAATACCTTCTTTCCGAATGCTTTCTTATTCCCATCCTCTCAGCCTTTGGTCAGGATGTTAAAAAGTTAACCTCCCGCCTGAAAGGGGATATCTGTGAGTTTAAATTCCTTCTGTCCAAGAAAATAGTTGAGAAAGTAAATTCTTCAACAGTTGTAAAATGCATTAAGTGTGTAAATTAATTTAGTGTCTTCATTTTTCAACTGTTTGGACTTAGCTAATTGCCATGTTAGAATGCCTGGGAAAGTGGAGAGTACTGTTTTTGCTTTGACTCCATGTTTGTCCAGTACACTGGACACTAGAAAAAGCATCAAAATTAGAAATAATCTTAGCAAAGTCTGGAACTTTTGACTTCCTTTGGGGGAATGATGAAACTGCCAAGTCAGTCATATTCTCTTAGGCTTCATAACTCTTTAGTTCTGGGCTGAGTGTGGACCCCGCTTCTCCAGTATGATTTTGAAGAGTGGATCGGATCATGAGTCTTTTCAGACTCTTCTGTGGTCCTGGTAATTAGTATGTTCTCTGAAGAATTTTAATTCCATCAGGGAGATACAAGGCAGGGAATCTGGGTCTCCCGCTTTCTGTGCTGGCACTCCCAGGCTATTATTCAGAACATGAGCAGTGCTCCTGCAGAGCAGCTGCATCGCCAGCACCACAGTAAAATCTGAGAACCTTGATCACTCAGGCACCTTTCTCCCTGGAGGGTTATCTCGATTCTGCATGATGAGTGGACGGCCGTTACATAGTGTGCTGCCCTCAGTCTAAGAACTGGGAGCCAGAGTTGGGTAAGAGTTCGCACGCGGTGCTGTTTGCTAGTTACTAGATGGCTTTCCAGTGGTGGAGTCATCTTAAGCGGGTTCCCAACAACCGGAGCTGCTTAGCCGTTCTGAAAATACCTTTCTGATGACTACCAAGGAAATAATTTTGCTGACACTGAGGAATGTAATTTGTTTCTTTTTAGGTATCTAAACTTAGAGGTATGTCTGGCAGTAGTTCTGATGGTGGCCAGTTTAACTTTTCTGCCCCTATCTCTGCTTGCATGTTCTCATCTCTGTAATCCCCTCATTCTTCATCTGCAGACTCTGTGATGAACCAGACTGGGCAATTGGCCTTTTCCTTCCTTCCTCTTGTAGTTTAGTTTGATTTGGTGTAATTTTTATGGGAAGGCATGCAAATTCTTGTTCAGTTGTTATGGTGGGGATTGCTAGGGCAGAAAGAAAGCAAGTAATTAGGCTTCTGCTGCCATTGAAAGTCGTTTATTCAAATTATGTTTGAAACAGCCTCCCTTAATTGAACCTGTTTGCCTTCAAGCTTGCTCTGCTAGTGCTACTATGGCATTTGTGGTCTGTGTGTGCAAACTTCACAGTTTTCTGTTGATACCTGCAGAGGTTTTAGTTGAAGTTCTGTTTACATTTCTGTCTGGCCTTTTTGTTCCTGAAGAATTACAATTATGACAAAAATTATATTAATTTTTTTAAATCTATAAAGAAAGAATAGGGATGAGGAAGAAGGATGGGACATGAGATCAACTGTTTATCCTCATCTGTGTTTTCTTTTCCTTGGTCTGCTGTATAGTAAGTATTTATTATTATCTAGATACTTTTACAGCTTAACTTGCTCATGTTTGGCAAAGAAAAATTTTTGTGTGTGCTTGATAGCTGTAGTTTGAAAAGTTGAATGTGACCGCTTTCTGAGTCTTCCATGTGCAATAGACTGTTCATAAGGTCAACTCCTCTATGTGTCTTTTTATAAGTAGTCATGCTGTCAGTATGACTGGTGTCCATGGAGGAAGGAAAGTTGAATCAAACATTGCTTGCACAAGTCCCCTTTTGAAACTAACTAAAAACAGAGGACAACTCATTGTTGGATTACAGAATGGGAAGACTGTAAAAGCTAACTAATTCTGAGGAATAAGGAGACTTATGATAGGGTTGAAAGAATTTTAACAAAACTTGTGTGAAACAGATTCCAAATTGGGAAGACCCTTAGAAAAAAACTTCTTCAGTTCCATATCCTGTTGTGTTTCAGCAGTGTGAAATGCTATCTAAGTAACTTAATCACCTACAGTATCATGTAGTAGTGTGGGTTTTTTTTCCTATAAAAAGGTCGTAGAAAGCATAATTCCTCCTGCTGAGATTAAAAGGAGCTGTGGATTATGGAATGATTTGAGAATTGAAATAATGATGCGGGAGGTTTTATTTCTGAATCTTTGTATTTTGAGGCTTTCATCTTAAGTTAACGGCTAGGACTGGTTACTTAACCTGAAAATGCTGTCCTGTCAGTTTGCAATTTTATTTTTTAGAGAAGGATTATGTTTTCAGAGTTGGACATGAAATACTTCTGTTTTGCAAAATATGTATCTGTTTTTAATTCCATATAAGATTTTAGTTCATTTTGAACACCTAACTTTCCAGTGATAAAACTAAATAAAACTTCATACTCATATAATTTATATCCTTTATATTCTCTTCCATAGAAGAAACTGAAACATAGTTTTGTTCTTTCTGCAATCTCCACAGTCAATCCTTCACTGTGTTTCAGGGCTGGTAACTGACCACATCCTTGTGAATATGGATTATTTTTTCTTAAAATTGATGTTAAGTAGAAAAAAAACACTAGTTTTAATCAAATACTAAGTGTTAATTAATGATCCATTATTACTGAAATCTGGTGTAGAATCTAGGATATGACACTGTTGATTTAAATCACTGTCTTGACTGTGAAATCATGCTGGAAGCAAACACTGTATTTTTCTATCTTTCATACCCTTCCAGTGTATTTCCATAGGTCTTCAAAGTTGGTAAACTAAGTTAGGTAAACGTAGGTCTTCTAAGGCTATGGTAAATATATAACATAAATGACTGAATAATTTGGAATGGTAAAAAGCAGGAGATAATCTTGCTCAGAAAGAAAATGTCACTTGGAGAACTATATTACTTCATTCTGTATGGGTTTTGTTGGTTTTTTTTTTTTTAGTGTCACTCATGTTGAAAAATGATTTATCTGTGAAGGTTATTTGATGTATTTGTTGCTTTGTGGTATAAGGACTGAAGTCTCCTGCATTTTTCCAAAAGTCAGTCCATAGTAACACATTATTTTGCAATAAGTTACTGTTCAGACTTCAAGTTGACTTTTTAAAAAAATTTATTATTAAAAATAACCCTGTAGCCCTTCTCAAAGAAAACGGAATTACGTGGTTCTAGTAGCTAATACACTAGAGAGGGGTTAGGGCCACTGTGTTTTATGTGCTGTCTCCAGTACTTGAGAGTTCCCAGGCAACTGAATTACGAGTATTTTACCCAAAGTAAGCCTGTGCTGATCAGATGATGGCTGTACTGTCATAAATCTTCCAAAGATAAGATGATCAGAGTTGGCTGAGAGGAAGAAAAGAATGACCCTGAGTTGAAAATTAGGCTTCCTAGCAAGTCTGTATGTAGGTGCGTCTGCCTCTTGTGCGTTTTTAAATCGTTCTCTTGGTTGTTGTTACTTTCTTTCACCATAATCGTTCTGTTCTTGCACATTCAGTGCGAGAGGAATGAAAAGTTTACAGGTGCAGATAGATGCTGGATGTTTTTAGTAGAGAATTAATGTTAATTTAGTTTACTTTTTAAACTACATTCATTTTGCCTCACAAATTGCGATACTTCCTGTACTGTTCTAATACACTCATTTTACATAATAGGAAATTCACTAAATAAGCAAACATGCTTCAGGCTAAAAGAAAAACCACTATGGGTGTCATACAAATCTGTAACTCAAGAAATGATCCTGAAGATTTTTCTCCTTTCCCAAACCCATCTGATGGTTGTTTATAAAAAGGAGTAAGCTTTATTTATAGTAACTAGGTAGAGGCACAGAACAATAGGGTCTTTCTCAAATACAGAACAATAGGTGTGAGGGACTGGAAGAAAAGCATAAGGAAACTATCTCACAGTCAGGATGATAGCCAGTAGTTTCAGGACAAGGAAAGCTTGATGGCTGTTGGTACTTTTGCAGGCTTTGTGACAAAGAAAGCTTTTGTGGAAGGACCTGAAGTGTAATGAGGTAGTGCTAACAATGTTTTTATAACATTTTTCTTCTGTGCCTCAAGAACAGCAAAGGGAAGGAGTACAGTGAAGTAGGCTTTTTTTAATCATCTCTTCTTAGCTCACACTGAAGATACTGGATGAAAACAGATGAGCTAAGTGTGACCAGAAGGAGTGGGAACTCAGCTGCAAAAAGCCTTGAGCAGCAAATCTTTACCATGATAGAAAAGAGCAACCTAATGCTATGACTCCATAGTCAGTAGAGCCACTGCAGTAGCTTGCTGTTCTGACATCTGCAGAGAGGCATTTTTCTGTACAGGTTTTGCTCCCAGACATTGTCCTACCCATCCGTTGTCCTGGCATGCATTTAATAACTCTGAATCAACTAAAATCGCTTTTAAAACAAACAAAAAAAAACAGCCCAAAACCAAACACCAGAAAAGCACCTGTGGTTTTTTTTTTTGTTCTGTTTTGTTTTTAATTGTATTAATGTGTTGCCATTAAAATAGCACAGGTGGCTTCATGCCCCAGACCTGTTGCAAAGTAAGCAGTAAGAGTGTCTGGGAGGAAGGCAGAGCTTTTGTTGTTTCACCTCTCAAGGACGGGCATTGCTGTGTAGCAGTTTGAGATTTTGTGTAATCCTGCTTAACTGGGGACTGTTGCTGAGGTGGTTGTCTTCTACTCATCTGTCTCCCCTCTCTTCCTTCTTGCACCGGACCTAGTAGCTGTTTGGCCACAGAGTAAGGTTGCAGAGTAATCTGACAAAAACTGATAAAGTGAGAAAGGGAAGGATTATTTTTCTAACATCTGAGTTGACAAGGGTTTCAGAGGAGCAGGATGGCTGCTCCTGATAGCAGCCTGTGGTTTCTCGTCGTTAGCTGTCATGCCTGTTGTGGTAATGATGTACTCTTTTATGATACAGAATGAGGTGATGTTGTTTAGGGCATGCCATCAAGTTGAGCCCTAAATGGAAGCTGCCAAGAGGGAAGGATGCTGTCAGAAAGTAATTGTAAAATATTTCCTGTCTCATGTTCGTTCTTACATTTCTGCTGGATTGTGATAGTAGAGGAAGAGAAGTGGCATTGAGACATGAAGCAAGCATGACTAATAGCCTGAGGATGGCTCTAAGCTGGAAGGAATATGAAAGATATTAGCAAAAGATCAAAGTTAAAATTGCTTGTCAGTTTACAAACATGTATAGTGGTCATTAGGGTTCATTGTCTCTAGTGCCTGAGAAGGAAAGAAACCCAAAGTAGTGACTGTCAGGACCTCTGTAGCCAAGTTGAACTCTTTAATAGTTAGATATCTGCAAGGAGATGCCCTGCTGGAAAGACTGATTTCTCAGTCTGCATAGAAGATGTAGTTATTCAGTGAATTTGGATTAATATGTTAAGGAGGTATGTCTCTGTGTGTGTGTAACCATTTCTTTGCCTCCACGCCCCCTTGTGAGGTGGTGTGAAAAGAACCAAACTCTACTAGTCATAACAAGCATACTGAAGAAACTTACGAAATTCAAGCTGCTAAGCCAATTAAAACAAAAGAGCACATAATCCATCTGTAGCCTTGTCACCTTTTTCTACTAGCAGGCATTGTCTCCTGTTATTAAAAGTTGGGAAAAAAAAAACCTTAAGACTTTACTGAACTGAGATGGAAGTTAAAATTGGACTTTCAGATATCAAATTCTTAATCACCCAAATTTAACAAGGAGACAGAAAGTCACAAAAAGGAGTAACTTTATGAATGACATAGCTAGAACAAAAGAGATGGAGACTTGATCCCCCACCCCCCTGCACCTTTTTGTTAGTATCCTAAATGCTAGGCAGCAAGAGACCTTACCTTCCAAGTGAGAAATTGTAGGTGGTTCTTAAACTGACGTATTGTAAGTGTGTGTGTCTCAGTGTTCTCTTCTGGAATTGGGGAAAGAAATCTTAACTAAATCTAAATACTCACTGTATTGGGCCCAAACAGTAGTGCTTTGGAAAAAATAGCTGTCTGTTTATGCCTGGGCTCCACTTGTTTGGCTTGTTTTCAAGAGTTACTGATTTTATTTTTTTAAACTAGCATAGACAAAGTTCTTCAAGGTTAATTCTGTTACAGAATTATTAGTGAAAGGTTAAGGGAGCTTTCTGTTTTGGCCTTTCAGGACTTTGATGCACAAAACTTGAAAAAGTATAATACTAAAATACGTACAGGTGTGTGCAGCCTTTCCAGACAGATCAGAGACTGCAGAATCTAATCACTGGGAGGTACCTGCCTTCAGGGTGATTGCGTTTGCTCCTGAAACATGTAGGAAAGAGCTGGAGAAGTCAGCAGAGCTGTGATTGATATGAGTAGCTTTGGGGATAAATTTTGGAGTGTGAGAGTACTGTGGTGTAGGGGATGTAGATATGTTACCTGATCAGAAGAGATGTGCAACTCTAATTAATGGGGTTCAACGTGTTTTAACTCACTATCTGCAAGTCTCACGAACCCCACAGGAATTCCTAGCAATAAGGTAGAGGTGGAACAGTATAACACTTAGCGAAAGATAAGTGAAAATGACACACAGAATCGCGTGTGTAGGCCAGCATAGAAGGTGTTTGTATTAAGGGGAGAAGGGAAGGGATAGGTGGTGAATGGTTTAAATGTATAAATAGGTTTTGGTGGCAGACTCATTGATATAGAGATCATAGAATAGAATCATAGAATGGTTTGGGTTGGAAGGGACCTTTAAAAGTCATCTAGTCCAACCCACGCTGCAATGAGCAGGGACATCTTCAACTAGATCAGGTTGCTCAGAGCCCCGTCCAACCTGACCTTGAATGTTTCCAGGGACAGGGCATATACTGCCTCTCTGGGCAACCTGTGCCAGTGTTTCACCACCCTCATCATAAAAAAATTTCTTCCTTGTATCTAGTCTAAATCTACCCCCCTTTAGTTTAAAACCATTACCCCTTCTCCTATCACAACAGGCCCTGCTAAAAAGTCTGTCCCCATCTTTCTTTTAAGCCCCCTTTAAGTATTGAAAGGCTACAATAAGGTCTCCCCAGAGTCTTCTCCTCTCCAGGCTGAATAACCCCAACTCTCTCAGCCTTTCTTCACAGGAGAGGTGTTCCATCCCCCTGATCATTTTTGTGGCCCTCTTCTGGACCCGCTCCAACAGGTCCGTGTCTTTCCTGTGCTGAGAACTCCAGAGCTGGACGCAGTACTCCAGGTGGGATCTCACCAGAGCAGAGTAGAGGGGCAGAATCCCCTCCCTCGACCTGCTGGCCATGCTTCTTTTGATGCAGCCCAGGATACGATTGGCCTTCTGGGCTGCAAGCGCACATTGCTGGCTCATGTCCATCTTTTCATCCACCAGTGCCCCCAAGTCCTTCTTGGCAGAGCTGCTCTCAATCCCTTCATCCCCCAGCCTGTATTGATACCGGGGGTTGCCCGAACCCGGGTGCAGTATCTTGCAGTATCTTGCACTTGGCCTTGTTGAACCTCTTGAGATTCATACGGTCCCACTTCTCGAGCTTGTCCAGGTCCCTCTGGATGGCATCCCATCCCTCTGGCGTGTCAACTGCACACTCAGCTTGGTGTCATCTGCAAACCTGCTGAGGGTGCACTCGATCCCACTGTCTATGTTGCTGATGAAGGTATTAAACAGTACTGGTCCCGGTATGGACCCCTGTGGGATGCCACTTGTCAACAATCTCCATCCAGATAAGGCACTGGATTTTGTTACAGCTTTTATACGTCCTCTTCCCTGAATGATGTTTCCATTAGCAGAAGCAGGGTATTGATAAGTTCTGTGGAAGTATTGAATTATTGCATAGAGAGGGTAAGAATTAAGGATGGTGGTATGAATTTCAACTTAGCACTTCTTGGTGAAGGCCGGTGACATGTAAACTGAATTTTGGGAAGAAAAAAATAACAGTACCAGTGCTCAGAGACTGTTAAAGTTCCTTTAACGAAGCCACTGTCTACAGTTTACCTACCTCTGTGATTTCTTTTCTTCAGTTGGGTTTTGATTGTGTTTTGATTTTTTTTTTCTTTTGATTTTTGATAAAAAAGACTTCTAGTGGGCATTTATGCAGTACTACTTTGTAGATTGTATCATGAGATGCTGTTTAGTGGTCATGCAGATAGGAATGTATACTCTCCAGTAAGAAATGTAAGTACAGTCATCCATATATGTACCTCCCTATGTCCAGTGATGAAAGAACTGAGGCAGCATGGGTAGAATAAGAAGGGACCTTAAGCGGACTGCTTATCTAGGAGTAGAATTCAGATCTCTTCAGCAGCAGCTCAGTGAGGTGGGTGTTTGATTTTCTTTTTCCTGTTAAGCTGTACAGTGATTTTTAAAGGGTTTGAGAGAGCAATGGATACTCTTTGTCCACTTGGTGCCATGTGCGGACAGAGGTGCTGACAACGTCAGTAAGAGAAATGAGGCATGTTTTGATGAGTAAATTACGCAACACTTAAAATAACTTTCGTTTTTAACTGTGATAAGCTTACAGAAGTATGAGCTTTCCAGTGCTTCCAATTCTTTTCTTTCTTACCCTAAACGTCCTATTAAATCATTAACTCTGTCAAAGTCTTTAATGCATAAAATTCCTTGATTTCTTCTGCTGGAGTACAATGATCAGTATAAACGTGTTTGTTCTGTTGGGGACCAAGCTCTTCCCCTTTCCTTCCACTCTCTGACACGTTCCTCTGACAATGTCTTCACACCCTGTCCTCAGCTTTCATCTGCCTCTGTTTCTGCTCTTTAATCCAGCCTGCCTCTACCTCACATAAAGATAATTGTGTTCCTTACTTCCGTGTTACCTGATCTTTTAGAGGCTTATTTGCCTATTTTTTTGTAAAATAAAATTTAAAAAACCCCCAAAACCTCCACAACAAAAAACCCCCCGATACTAGCTCAAATGGAAAGAAAGAAGTGAATTTCTACAGAGAGGGCAACACAATATTCTAGCATCTACCCAAAGAGAGTGTTTAGAAAGGGTAGTTGTCCCACTTAAAACTGCCTGATCTCATGCTCAGTCTTTGTTCTTCACATTTACATTTATTTGTAAAAGAACTTTTGGACTCTTTTGGATTGCTTTCCAGATTTTAACAGGTAGTCTGTTGTTCATGTTTTGTGTCTAGAAAATTCTAGGATGACTTTTATTAACTACCTGATAACTCCATTGGTACTTCTTGCTGTTATATGCTATGAAACATATATTTCCTAGATATGTTGATTAAAAACACTCTCAATTTAATATAACTGGTATGTATGATGTTCTGATACAGCTACAAGAGTACATGGGGAAAACTTAATTAAACTGCAGTTCAAGATATGTGCTTAGTTGTATTTTAAAAGTAATCCAGTTTTGATATTTATTCATTTGCAAACTATTTGATTGACAAGAAAAGTTTTGACTGGAAAATATATATATGTGTGTGTTTGTTTATTTAGGCTTTGCTCACTGCAGTAACATCGCAACACATAGAAATCCACGAAGGAACAGTGCTACAGGCTGTAAGAACATGTTACAATATCTATCTAGCAAGCAAAAATCTCATAAATCAAACCACAGCCAAGGCCACTCTAACACAAATGCTGAATGTCATTTTTGCACGTATGGAAAATCAAGCAGTGAGTATCTCTGTATCTTTATATAGAAACTAGCTCTTAAAAGCAAACCAGCTTGAGAGATTTGTTTTGTCATTATTATTAAAGCTTTTTGGCTTTTCTAACTTACGTACTTTTGGGGAAGAAAAAATATCTGTTATCTTACATTGTTCTTTTTGTGTTTTGTACTCTGAAATAGGTGTGAAATGTGTTTTTGGAGGGTGGGGGTGGTGTATAGGATTTAAACTTCCCGTAGTGGTCCTCCACGTTTAATGGATGTGTTCAACTTCAGTTTCTATTGTCAGGCTCTCAAGAGATGCCACACTACCTGCGTAAGAGTGCATATGGAGTACATTAGTGTTAGTGAAATGCTCCAGTGTTGTTGTGATGGTAAACGCTGAAGAACTGATCCATGGTTAAAACAAAAAAAAATACCCCAAAAATCCAACCAAAAAAACCTTTCCAGTCATGTAATTATTTACATTTTTTAACATTTTAATGTGGAGTAGTCACGAACAGATACTTATATGTCACTGAAATTGCTACTGTGAGTTGTCAGCAGGGACCCCAGCATATACCCTGTGCCTTCTACTGCTGATAATAAAGATCAATAGGGCAAAGTAATTTTCCTAATTCCTATTAAAAGAAAAAAACCACCCAAAACCCAAACAAACAAAAAAGCAGATGCCCAGATTTGAGAACTGGTTGAATTCCTAGCTACTTCTAGAAGTAATCCTGCTGTATTATTACATACTCTTAAGTTTTTTCTAAGAATATGTAGTACTTTCTTACTTACTTTCCTCTCAGAAGCAACTGCATATTGGTACGTGGTACCATCACAGTTGAAGATTTATGAGACGTTATATTTACAATAAGTCACGGCAGAAGCCATGCCGTATCTGAGTGCTTTGAGAAATCTCTTCAGTAACTGTCCTTTTAAGCAACTTAACATAGAAGAGGATTATTATTATTATTCTACAATGGAAGTCTTCATTTTTGCCAGACTATAGGTCTAGTCTTTATGCAAGTTCATAAGCAGTTCTGCTTGTTTTGCACACCCGGGGCAGTTATTTTAGTATGATAGCTAACAAATGCTAGAAGGAATTATTTGAGCTGTAATTTGAAAAGTAGTATCTACTCGGGGATCTATAGCACCCCAAAAGATGCAGCATAGAAAGCTTTAAGTGGAAGAGTAAAGGGCTGAGATCATAGTAGCCAAAACAACAGTATAAAAAGTTACAAAACTTTTGGTGAATGCTAGGCTCTGCAGGGATAGAAAGCCAGTTCTTAGAGCATCGCCTCAAAGAACACCCTGCTTTGGTTTGACTTTAATGACTGTTGTCTTAATCCATTAGATAAGTTACAGAAATTCTTCCCTTTCTGGGGATTCCAGATCAAGGAACCACGAAACTAAAATAGTCTTTGTCTTACAGTTTTAAGTATGATGATTTCTTCCCGAGGATCTGTCTTCTGTAGTGTTTTGGAAGTGCTGCTTTTATCAGTTTTAACTCATGTTTTTGTTTTGTTTTTTTTTCCCCCCTGGATGTTTAGTCAGTGTTGGTTTTGTGGTGGGTTTTTGTGGGGGTTGGTTTGTTTGTTTGTTTAGGTTTGGTTTGGGGGGGGGGGGTTGGGTTTTTTTAAGTCTTTCCCTTAATACCACATGCTGGTAGGATAACAGAAGACTCGTAAGTTCTCCAACGTATTTCTCTTTGTGAGAGCTTTCAAAAAAGAAAAAAATCTGCCTTGATGTTTCTCCATGCAGTCCTTGTATATTGTCACATCTACTGGCTGAACTTCCTTATAGGGCAGGCAGACAACTCTTGGTCCTATACTGTGTGTAGTTTAGTCATGCCTCTTCCACAGTGAAGGTATGGTTAAGTGTAACGTGCATAGTTGGGAAGCAGCCCTCTTGCAAATGTTTATCCCATGTTATTAAAATTATTTATAATAATACAAAGGCTGCATTTTTCTTAAACTGCTACAGCTTTGTGAAGGCACTGTGTAAGCAGAGACAATAGAGATTTCATGTTTATAAAATAATGTATGCAATATGTATACAGCTCATTGTTTTGTTTTGATAGTGAAATTCTTGTGTGATTGCAATGTTTTTGTAGCTTCAGGAAGCCAAACAGATGGAAAAGGAAAGACACAGGCAGCAACACCATCTACAGCAGTCTCCAGTAAGCCATCATGAGCCTGAGTCACCTCAGTTGAGACATATTCCAACACAGACTGATCAGCTGTCTAAAGAACATGAGAGGGAGCTTGACCACAGCACAAATGATGTGGACAAGAACCTTCAAGAAGATACAGAGGCAGAAAATGGATCTGATATTTCTAGTGCTGAAAATGAACAGACAGAAGCCGACCAAGCCACAGCAGCAGAAAGTAATCAGTGTGTATTTCTGTTTCATGGAGGGAGGGAAAAGCTCTGTAAAAAGAAAGGCTTGAGGATTGTCGTCTTTCCCCTCTCCCAAAACTGGAGTCAGGCATATATTTTCAAATAGTTGACTAACGCAAAATGCCTGTTGTCCTTGCCACTGTTAAACTTTATCACGAGTATCCTTTAGTCCTACGCTCTGTTGTAGTCACTGTAGCAAAGATTCCTCTTTGCACCTATGTAATATTGTGAAAGTTTTTGAGAATAACATCTCAAAACCAGTAAGTTTTCAGTGTTTAATGTATGTGAAAATACAAAATTGATGTCTTCTGTTGGCATAGGCCTGTGGATTAATTACCATTTACAGGTTAAACACTGGAATGCTTATGTTCTGCAAACGCTATTTTCAAAGCATCCAAACAAGGTTTTTTTAACGTATACTCTCCTATTAATTTGTAATTGACTTTTAAAATATTAAATGCAAGTAAAATATCTCCTTAATTTCTGAGTTTCTTATTAATATTTGTTTGGGTTTATTTTTCTTTTTAAAGGTCTTTCTAAAGCTGATGGAGGAACATATGATGGTGAAAGCAATGAGTGTGAAGAGAAGGCGCAAGAAATTGTAGAAAGTATTGTGCAGGAAATGGTGAACATAGTAGTTGGAGGTATTATATTAATATCTGTCTAGTCAATAGCGACTGCAGTCTCAATCTTGACATTAAGAATTATTTTAACTCTTCTGAATATTTAACTAAAATGTCATTATTTAAATAACACTTACATGCTGAATTTTCAGTTTTCTGACCGTAGCTGTGCATTATTTAACAGTAAAATGGACAAGATTTCATATATTAATTTACACTCTCTATATTGGAGACTAATTATCTTTTTACAATACAAATTCTTGTTCCTTTTTTCTGTTTTATTTCCACATAAATTCTTCACAAATGGGCCTCTCTCTGTAGTAGCAGTGTAGCACTACATTTTTCAGTTTGTTGGAAAGTGTATATCGAATCAGTGACTTCCCCTGCCCCTAATCGTTCTTGGAAACTTGGTAGAATGGTGAACCTGGCAATGCAAAGTTAAAGTCATTTTTTTACTGTAATTTTCATTAGTGGGAATTAAGAGTATTTGGATTTTTTTTAGTTATATAATACCATGTAAATTCTGCCTTAAGCTCCTCCTTATGATACTTTGCTTACGATTGTTTTTAGTATTTAAACGCTCTTTTTAATTTGCATTCTTATGTAACGTTTGTTTATAATTTTTACATCTTTTCTGATAGATGTGGAAGGGACTGCTGAAAGTGCAGGTGGTGATGGCACAATTGTAACATTAGAGGATGGCAGTGACAGTGAAAACATTCAGGCAAATGGAATTCCAGGGACTCCAATTTCTGTTGCTTATACACCATCTTTACCTGATGACAGATTATCTGTCTCTTCCAACGATACTCAGGTACAGGCAGATATAAATTAGGAAATACTGAAAAAAGTACTACGTTTTAAGTGTTGCCCAACACTTGTGTAGTGTATTTAATTCCATAAAATAAATTAGTCAGATGAATTTCAAGTATTAAGTCATGTTCTCAGCATTATTCTGTTTGAATGCACTATTTAAATTAAATTTTTGTAAGTAAATTTTGCATGTGATGCCTTTTTTATCCTAGCATATTTTTAGCTGCCCCACACAGTACACTCTTCCAAGATTAGAGAACTCAGTTCCCTGTTTTTGAAGTGCTCCTGAGAAACTATGAAACTAGCATTCAATATACATAGTGAAGGATATAGCCAATTATAAACATACTTGTATAATTTTAGTGTACTCTTTTCAAATGAGAAATAGAAATTTCGAGCCTATAGCATGACCTTACTGGAATGATTTCAGATAAAAAGTTTCACGTCTGAGAGGATTTGATGTTCATTAACAAAAAAGATGTGAAAATACACTCCCTCTGTTGTATCAGATAGCAGCATGTATGCACTATCAACTGACAGAGGGTATCTGCTTTCAAAGTGTACTGAGTAATTAGGTTTGGGAATAATAGGTTTTAAGCTTAAAAAGCTACAGTCACATATATGCCATACAAATAGAAGGTTAACATGAAACACGTTGCTTATATAAGGAACAGCAATACAGAATTGCAAGAACTTAGTAATAGGGGTGATTATTGTACCATAGAAATTTTACCAAATGTATCTTGCCACAAATATGTAACTACTCGCATTCTATTAAAATGTCACAGTTGTTTTTTTTTTTAACCTAGTTATCTACTGAAAATGTCTGAAGGCAATTCACTGCAAGTTACCTTACTTAAACTTGACCTACCTAATTTCATGACAGTCTTTAATTCTGACTTTTTATTGAGAAGGCAATTTTTATTACTGAGTTTGTTCATTTTAACTGGACTGCAGAATATTTTGTTTTGTTTTAGCTTAATCTTGAGACCGTAAAGCTATAGTGAATTGGTTATATTTGTATAATATATTAACTTCTTGTTGCTAGGAGGTGGGGATTTCCCTACACACCCTGCTAATGCAAAATGGAATACTGAAATATGTTAACTTCTTTAGGAATCTGGAAATTCTTCAGGACCTACCCCTGGTGCTAAGTTTTCCCACATTTTACAAAAGGATGCCTTCCTTGTATTCAGGTCACTGTGTAAACTCTCCATGAAGCCCCTGTCAGATGGACCGCCAGATCCAAAGTAAGTAGAATTAAGAGTTCTCATAATGAATCTTTTCTATTTGAAAATAAAAATAAATTATTTAAATATTTTTAAGAGTTCTTGAGTCCTCAGTTACTGAGAAAATAATGGTATGGTAAAAAGATTCTAGAAACTTTGAAAAGGTACCTTTATGTTTTAATGCATCTTTTGTATGTTAAATGAAAGCAACTGCTGCTACCCATCTACCTGTTTAGAAGTTTCTTAACAATACCTATGCTTCCTGTAAGTACATCATGTTCTTCCTAGTTGCTCTTTCTAACGCTTTTCAGAAGGGTTTGTAAAGAAGGTCTTCAGGTATTTTTGGTCTCGGCTAATGTTGCTCTGCTTTTAAGTAACACCTAGGTTCATAACCATTGCTGTTTATGCCTCACAATTTCTTACATCTCTTGCATATTGGGTATCCAGTGCACATACCCAACTCTACTTCATCTTAATATAAGCTCTCACTTTGAGCTGATACTGGTTATGATAAATTCATGATACAGTGTTTCATTCTTTTGCTCAGGTTGGACACTTTCGACAGTCTCCTTAATCAAAACTCAAGTGTTTTGAGAAAAAAGTCTTTACTTGGCTGTTCTGGAAATCTTGTCCTCTGACTGAAGATACAGTGTTTTCAATTTGGCTTAGAGAATTGTTCATTATAAACCAAAAAAGATTATTCTCCTCTTTAGATGGGTGCTAGTATTAGTTGTGAGTGTTGGCCAAGAACTTTGCTTTTCTGATCTTGGATAGAATTTTTTTGCACATTAGGAACAATTGGTAATAATTTTCAAGAGGAACGCTTTTTTGTTCCTAAGATATTAAAACTGTAGTATGACTTCTGATGACGGTCAAAGGCCCAGTATTCTTCAAAATAAAATCAGCTTTACTGTTCCAAGGTCTAACTTTTAAAGCAGGTAACTTTAAGAGAGTTTAATTTAATCACTGATATGTGTCGTGGATTTAATAAGCTTGGAAAAAATATGATGTAGTAGAAATGGTTTTGAAGGGTTAGTCTAGAACCATTTTCAAATTGTTATCTAGTGATGCACTGTGGAAAGTCAGGACAAAGACTGAGGCATGAGGTTTTTCCTCACTATTTTTGAGAATTTGTCTTCCAGGAAATGCCATGAAAATCCTGTGGTTTTTAGTGAGTTCTCTGAGACCAAGACTGTCCATTTATTTTAAAGGCTTTAATGGATTAACTCCCTCTGGAAGAGCAGCAATAGCTATTGAGGCACTTGTAGCATCTCATCTGAATCCATGAAGTCCTTGACGTTTGTATTAGAACTGATTAAGCTCTTCACATAGAACAAATTGGAGGAAACGGCATTTAGGGCAACAAGAATTAGCTGCAAAGGCATTCAAAGACATCCTGTGTTTGGAGAAGTGCCTAGAATTTATTGGTGGTTCTGAGGCATTGATGGCTTTTTGAACTATTACAAACATGCTGTAATTGGAAGAGGGAGGCGTAGGATGCATTTTAAAAAAGTCTTATTTGCCTCTTTAAAAAACATCGTTCTAGTGAAATTAGCTATGAAGTCTTTAATGAAAATATTTTTAAATTTTAAGTAACCTTTAGCTTAAGATCACAGGGCTGGGAGTTGAGATCAAGGTTATGCTTCCTGGGAACCTACTTAATGTCTTTATCTCCTTTTCCCCTGGAATAAAATAAGATGGGGGAGAAACGTCTTGAAGGTTCACTTATTAGATTTTAGTCCTTAAACTTGTTTTAAATTAACTGGGCTTTACACATCATACAGAATTGGTAAGACCAGCGAGTTAGGATTTCAGTTATGAGCTGACACTTGCTGGAAGTAGGCAATATTTAATATTTTATTTATGATTGAAATTCTCTTCATATTTAAATTCTTACGTTTCATAGCCAAGTATGGTCTGGTCACGTGCTGTCTGTGCACTTGATAGAACGGGATGTAAAAATCAAGCCTTTTGCATCAAAGGAGATTGTTATGTTAGGTTCCATGCAGCTGTGCAGTGTCCAGAGCCAGGCATTTTCTTGAAGAACTCCTACAGAGAGCTGTTTTGGAGCATTTCCTTTGACCTGCAGCCCATTAGGAGGAATGGGAGGAACATGTTCCTCACTCAATTTGACTGGCTATGTTTTGCTTCTCAAAAGCATCTTCAGACAAAACATCTAAGCTTGGGATTATCTTCTGAGTTTGAAATGTTTGCAGATTGATTCCTCTCCATCCACTTTGTTTGCCAGCATGCAGAAATCATTGAGTTTATTTGCAACATACTTGTTAGTAATTTGCATTTTTGTTTTTAGCTAGACTGGAATTACTTTTTTTTTCATTAAGCTTGTTTTTTTGCAGTATACAGCAAATATTCAACTATTGTGTGTGTCACGTGTTGACTTGAAGCGCTCCTTACCGTGTCTGGGCTGTACTGTATGAAAAACTTCCTGTCATCATTCCTTATGTTTCATAACTGTCCTCTGTCGGTGGGTGGTTGTTCAATGAAAGCTGTGGACTGGCTTGTTGGGAAAGCCATTGTGTCTATACCTGCTCTTCAGAAGAGTTATAGTCTTTTTTGAGATGATCAGAAGGGGGAAGGAGCATCAGGAGTCTGAGGAGAGAATGCTTTCACCCAGAATGCTATTTAAATTGCATTATATTTTCATAGATGCGGGATTTCCTTTACACTTTCTTGTGTGTGTGGTTTGTGGGGTTTTTTTGCTGGTTTTGGTTTTGTTTTGTTTTTTAAAGCATAAATAGTAGTGCTGTTCTCACATGAATTCTAGCTTACTTCAGTCTGTAAGAAGCGTGATGTTACCGTGGAGCACTTGACAACACTGCAGTTGCCTGACTTTGCTATTGCCATGCTTAAAATAGGCATGTTATGTTTCTTAGCTGCTCTTGGAGTGGGATGGGGCCAGTGACTGATAAACAATATAAAATACTGTATTTGAGAAAAGAGATTTCAGTGTTGTGAGGAAGTAGGTCAGGCAGTACAGCTGTTGTCTTTATGGTCCTTCAGCTCTCCATGCTGGTGGAATTTCCACCTTTTCATAGTCAGGGTTCTGTAGATGGGCTGGATATTTTAGATGGAATCTTCCAAAAATCCATTAAGAGGAAAGAATGCTCCCTTCATCCTCTGGCTAAGATGGGCAGCATTGCCTACTGTTGCTGCTGTTCTGCGGTGCTGTGCTGCAGAAGAGAGAGTGGCTCAATAGTAATGCAGAGAAACAGTAACTGGGAAAGGTTATTCTTGCCCACCTTCTTGGCTGAAGAGTGACCACTTTAACAAAAAAGATCAACATCTTTTTATGACTCTTCCTACACCAGGTTGTGTCAAATTTGACTTTATTTCATGAACATTCCACATACAAAATCATTGTGGTGTGTATTGACTTTTCAAGAGAACATTTATGACTTACACTGAGCTGATATGCTGCATTGTTTTATTCTAGATCTCATGAACTGCGGTCAAAGATTCTTTCATTGCAGTTGCTTCTGTCCATTCTGCAAAATGCAGGACCTGTCTTCAGGACAAATGAGATGTTTATTAATGCTATTAAGCAGTACCTTTGTGTTGCACTGTCAAAAAATGGAGTCTCATCAGTTCCAGAAGTTTTTGAACTTTCACTTTCCATATTTCTTACCCTCCTCTCAAACTTTAAGACTCATCTAAAGATGCAGATTGAGGTATGTTACGTGAATTTCTAATTTAAGGGGTGGGGGGGTGTTAAGTGAACATTTGTTTACATTTGTGTGTAGCTTGGTCTTGCTTAGATAAATTTGTTTTCCTTTCTGAATCTCAGCTTTTCTGTAAGACTTGCCAGATCTTCCTATGCATAGAAGCTCTTTTTCACCCAGTGACAATGTACTTGCTTGCAACAATGCCCTTGAAGCCCCCTTTGAATAAATACCAGCATTTCCTTTGGAATACTTAGAAATTGAGTAAGATTTGCTCTGTAACATCAGAAGTAATGTGACACGGTAGTTGTTTGGTGAAGTGGAAGGTGATGGGAAAACTTTTGTAGGGCTGTTTAAAAAAATTTCCATCAAATTTTAACTAGAACATGAAATGAAGTAAGTAATAAAGAAATAGGCCATTTCATCACTTAATAATAGACATTAACATAAGAAATTTTACAGTGCAAAACATGCTTTGATTTACTCTGTGATTGAGGTGAATTTTTACAATCATAACTTATTATGCCCATACTCACTACTGTTACTATACGAGTTAGTTTCCTTTATTTAAAAGCAGCGTTTTCTGTTGGCTGTGGCATGGTATTATCACAGAATGATGCTGAAACTCAGAAATGAGTAGGTTTGTGGATAAGCTCGGTCAACCGATGTTCAATAATGCAATTAGGAAGTTTAGCTGTGCACTGCATAGTACAAATTAAGAAAATGAGTACACTTATGAAAACACTTTAATATATGGTTTTGCAAAGGAATTTTAGAATAAAAATTAATGACTTGAAATGCATTGTGGATTCTCTTTGCGGTCACTTGAACAGATTTCTTTCTCTAGGGAAATCCCAGCTATTTGATTATTGTAGCCACTTCCCTTTGTATATCAGGGCCTACATCAATATATGTCCTGAATAAGATAATCTCATTTCCTCAGGTCTCAAAAGGTGTACGCATGATTTAACTCCTTGGGCCATAAGTAGAGTTAAGTCCATATTCTTAGCAATAAGAGTTATCCGCGTCCTGACAGACATTGCGGATTTTCTCACTGGATGGATATATTCACAGTCATAGGGGAAAGCAAGACATATGTAGAGGCTTTGTTCTTGACTTCCAATTCTTGTGCCGTAGGGTGTGAGCAGCTTCTTGGAACGATTCTGTCCATTTGAACCACGTGGATACCCTCTTGTGTGTCCCATGTGTTAAAGATTTTCATTCCATGGTGAATAAAGTAGTAGTGTGCGTGGTGTGTTCCTACTGTTCATTTTGGTAATTTTATGTTTTGGGAGTTGATGTGAATACTGAAGCCTACAGATTGCCCCCTAAGTGTGGAGGTTAAGTATGTGAAAAGATGCTGAGAAATGTTGATAATGTTGCTGTTATAAGGACCTTGAATTCAGGGATTTCTTCATCAATAGATGTCGTTGTATAAACTGATATGTTGTGGCAGCTTTGGAGGAAGAACCTCATTTTGCCAGTACCATGTCAGAAGGGTATTGTGTTCTGATCACTTACCAGGTTATTTTGATGCCTTTTTGGGGAAGAAACAATAGGATTTCCGGTATTTCCTTGAGCATAGCTTAGATAGAAATACAGGTTACCTTGAAAATATGATGCATTTTGAAGACTTTCAAGACAAACTGTGTGTGCTCAACAAGAGTGTAGTGCATGTGCAGTGTTCAGCACATCAGACAGACTGGGCCGAGCTGCTCTTCAGTCACACAGCCTGCTTCCCAGAAAGAGTTGGACTCGCTGTGTGTTTGCAGAGCTTACAAGTCAGCGTGTAGGTGGTAAATGCATTGCAATCCGGCTTCCCTGACAGAAATTTGATGAGCTTCCATCACTGCCATCCTTTCCCCAAATTCCAAACAGAAAATGAAGACATATCTGAGGAAAATTGGATATAGGATACCGTACGCTATTGTAGCAGCTTCTAGAATATGCTAAATTAGGACCATCACCACATAGCAGGGCTGCATTTCCTCCTCACAAATATGAAAGCCAAAAGCTTGATGCTGCCAAAGTATTCATCTTACAAAGTATGGGGGACAGCAGTTTCTAGAAACTTACTCTGAATTTTTCCTGGTTGTGAGCTAAGAATTCCTCTTCTTTCAGCTACTGATCCTAAAGGTTATTGAGAAGATGTGGGTAGACGAGTAGATAACTTCATATTCAGTTTGTGTCTTGGAGCTGTAAGGAGAGCCATATGCTCTGATTTATAATATGCAAAATCTATATATTTTGGGATTGAGGCTGCATTCTTCATCTGTGTAAGAAATTTTTGGCGTATTTTAAAATAATAGTTTCAGATTCTGTTGAAAGTGACCCTCCCTTGGTCCTTTGACTTAAATAGCTAACACTGCCCTCTGACAGTTAAAATAGTTTGAGTCGTACCTTAATTGTATTGTAACTGTGTTTCTAAATGGGTCAATGAATATATTTGCAGCAAATCAAGTCCTGGATATCAGGGGATTTGGGGTGTCATTTAGCTATACTTACCATTACCACCCTTTCATAACTGTGAATAAGCTATCTTAAAATTCTTATTTTCAGTTGACCAAACTAAATTATTAGCTCTTTTCTGGTTTACTTTTCTGGTATGTTAGGAATAAAGTTTCAACTCTGTGACATGAACTGCAATAAGTAACATAGTGATAGATAGCATTTTTAAATATCTGAAATGTAAATAATCAGTATAATTTTGAGAAGCTGTTCGTTCCAAGATATGCTTGTCCAAAGTTGTCACCAGAACCAAGAAGTCAGCTCCGTCTCAGAAGCAGAGAGATCTAAAGTGTCTTCGTAGTATGCAGACCTTCCAGATAATTTCTCTTCTACCATAGATTTGGGTTTAGTTTTTATACTTGAAACTTTTTTCTCCGCTCCATCAGTGACTTCTTTTTTAAAATTCTCTATCAGAAAAAAAATTATTTTCCTGATTCCAGAGGGTATATAACATTACCATTTTTCAGTAAAAAATCAGAAAACAGCAAATATGTAACTAAGGATTGCTCATAGCATGACCTTTACTAAAATTTTATGTCTTCCTTTGTTTGGATTACATAAAGTTGTGGCTAAAATCAGTCTAGTACTCTTGAGTATATTTAAGTGCTTGAAAGTCTTTGATCTGTTGTGTGTTGAACTCCTGTTTCCTAGGGATGCTTTCCTTATTAAGACTAGTAACTGGGATTGTGCTGTGTTGCCTCTCTTTCTCTAAAGAGGCCAATAAAATGGAAATACTGTTAGCACATTTTGCTTGGGGAAATAGCTTACCATCAAAGTTCCTTAAAAATCAATGTTGCTGTTTTTCCCTGAACATGTGACTTAAAGCGAAATTAGCCTTATGCTTATCCTACCTGGCTAATAGCATAAAAATCTCTGTAAAAATTCTGCGGTATAAGGGAATATCTAATATTAAAAACAAGGATAGTTATATATTTGGATATTTGCATGCTGCTATCGGAGAAGAAGGAGCTTGATGGCTTGAGACTATTGGCAGCATTCTAGAAAAAATATAGGTTGGTGGATTTGGTAGCCACAATTGGCTATGAAGAGGTGAGCTCTCAGAAGTGCAGAATGGTGATGTAATGCTGTGTAGGATGGTGATGTAATGCCATGTAGCAGTTCACATTTTGAGTTCATACGCTGTTACAGCAGTTGCTGCTTAGGGAAGAAGTGAGAAAAAGCCTGCCCTAGCTGCTAAGCATGCTCAGCTGAAATAGTCTGCCTGTAATACTAATGGATCTGGTGAGGAACTAATTGAGAGGGGATAAAATAGTCTCTGTTCCAAACAAAAGCATCTGTACTAAAGCGATTTCAGGAAAAACTAATATCTCTTAGGGAAGAGTAACTTTCCTGTTAATGGACCTGCTGCGTTTTTTATGCTGTGCCTAACCAGTACCCATCTTCCAATAATCTAATACTGTAATTCAATTATTTTGTGTCAAGATGTTTCCCTTCTAATGAAGGTCTGATGCTTTAAATTGGCGTAAGTGGCTGTTTGTTATGTTTGTGCCATAATATCATCATCTCGTAGAGAAAATCTTTTGTGGTGAGGTAATACCTGTCCTTTCAAAATCCCAAATGAACTCTACAGCAGATTTAGACTTCTTGTTAGGCAAAATTGTCCTTCAGGACTTCACATCATTCCTGGTTCTTCTGTTTTTGAGTGATCAGAATATAAACCAAATTCTTCAGCTGGACAAAACTCCAGAAGTACATAAGTAATAATTTGAATTCCTAATTTGAATGTATCAAGCGTAAGTTGTATTTCCTCCTTTCCTCCTTTTGTTTTTTCGTGTCTTCTGTACCTTTAAAGTGCTGCTTTCAGAATTTTGTCAGAATATTGGCCATCAAAGTTAGTGGCTGTGTTTGTAATAGATTTTATTTTTTTTCTCCCTCTTCCTGGAATATTTGTTAGGTTTTCTTCAAAGAAATTTTCCTGTATATCTTGGAAACTTCTACTAGTTCATTTGATCATAAATGGATGGTTATACAAACGCTGACAAGGATATGTGCAGGTATTAAGGACCGTTTGGTTCTAGTTTTTACATTTTTATGCTAAAGAACAAAACTGTACTTGCCTTTCATTGAATGATCTAGTTTTTGTTCCAAGTTTGACAGTGTCACTTTGTTTATAGATGCCCAGAGCGTAGTGGACATCTACGTGAACTATGATTGTGATTTAAATGCAGCAAATATATTTGAAAGGCTGGTTAATGACCTATCAAAGATTGCTCAAGGAAGGGGTAGCCAAGAACTTGGCATGTCCAATGTTCAGGTAAAAATTCCACCACACTTTATGAAGCTTCATGTTTCTTGGCATGATAGGTTACGACTGAACTCTCCATTCCACTAATGTATTGCTTTTGAAATCTTTTCTAGGAATTAAGTTTGAGAAAAAAAGGATTAGAATGCTTAGTATCAATCTTGAAGTGCATGGTGGAGTGGAGTAAGGATCAATATGTAAATCCCAATTCTCAGACAACACTTGGTAAGGCACGAGATGTGTTTCTTCTGGCTTAATAAAGAGGTGCTGCAGGAGTTTAGTGCTTTTTTCCAGTATTTTGATACTGTTAGTGTCCAGATTGGTAAAATTTCTTGCATTAAAAAAAGAGAAAATAAACTTTTTTTTCTTTGGCAGAAATATTGATAAGTTTGGATTGGTGTCATTTGAACAAGTCGTCAAGTTGTCTTTTCTTAATTGTATGAATTCCTAGAAAGCTACTACACTGAAAATGACTAAATTCTGTTATTTTCTGTATTTCTAATTTTAAAAGGATCACAAAACTTACTTTGAAGCTCCCCTAATTTTATCTAACTTCATATTGATTAAATTACTACTGAGGCAAGCTGGATGGAGAGGTTTTTTTTTTTAAATTTATTAATATATAGCTATAGAACTTTAAATGTTATAAGCAGTGAAATAACTAAATCATTACTTGTTTTAATCTTGTTTCTATCTGACCTGAGATGAAAAGTACTAAGGTTATGCCAGAATTTTCAGATTAAGTGCTTAAAGTCGGTAGGTGAAATAATAACCTTTTTAGAGGTAGTTAGCACAACCTGTCTTTGTGAATTGAGAGCACCAACTCTTGGCATGTCTGATCATAAACACTTTTAGACAGTCTGTTTCAAAAATTCAGAATAGTGTGATTTGCTTCAGGTCAAAAGTAACATCGGACTTGAAAATAAAAGGAAAGATCTGTAATTGGGTTTCTAAGGTGGTGTGTATTTTTTTTTCCAAGTACCTACAAATTATAGTTGTAATTTAAGCCTTAAATTTCAGGTATGTGATGTACTGAAAGAATCCTCCTTGATACGTTGTAGTGATTTTGTTGTTGTTGTTGTTGTTGTTATTTTCCCAACCAAAACAAAAGCAGAATATTTATATAAAAATAAATAGATCATTGAAGATAACCCTAGTAAGTTTTAGAAGCCTTCAGAGAGGATTTGAAGAATAACCTGTGATTTTAATTTCTTTTCACTGTATGTATGTTGTATGTATGTAACCCTTTCCAATTTATAGGCCAAGAAAAACCCGCAGAACAGGACAACAATGAAACCAAACACCCTGAGACAATTAACAGATATGGAAGCTTAAATTCCTTGGATTCTACTGCTTCATCAGGAATTGGCAGTTACAGCACACAGATGTCTGGCACTGACAACCCAGAGCAGTTTGAGGTCCTAAAGCAACAAAAGGAAATAATAGAACAAGGAATTGACTTGTGAGTGCCCTTTTATCACCCATGGGAGGGTGGATTCTTTTGGAGCTATGAAGATTCCTGGGTTCTTCTTCCTTCTCCTCATAGATACTCATCTTGTGTTAGGAAAAAAACTCTGGATGTAACAGCACTTCCTCTGGTGAAAGAGTGCTAAATGGTGTCCCCTTTGGAGCCTGTCAACAGTGTTTTGTGTTAACCTAATTCCTCACAGCTAGAAGATGAGTACTCTGAATGTTTGTTCTTTTTTCTCCAGACCTGCTTGTCTAAAAATAAGATTTTTATATTTGGATAAAAAGAACATTGAACTCGTGATCAGTTGAATACGACCCATTTTAGTGTACACGTTACTGATGAAAGTGCCTGTATGCTTAAGCTGATGCTTCCTTCTGATTAATTAACTTATCATAATTAGAACTGGAGGATAGTATAATTTCTCAGTGCAGTCTGACATGAATCTTTTGTGTGATTTCAGCCTTGTCACCTTACCTCCTCAGTGAGGTCACTTTATGCAAAAATAAGTTTTCTGTAGTATAGTTCTCAGACCCTGAACAAACATGCCTTAGTCCTTTAGGGTTTCAGTTTCTTTCAGTTACCTGGTTCCTTGTCTTGTACATTTCCATTCTTAACAGGCAACTCATGGATTTCTTGATTGTTTCATACAGATTAAAACAAAAAGCAACAGAGGATAATTGTTCCTTTCCAAGCCAAGACTTTGCTATTTCTGTGGAATATTTTTTTTCTTCTCGAGTGCCAGAATAAATGATAGTGTTTAGCTCACTCTGCTGGGAGCTGCTTGGATGCCATGCTGGCAGTTATGTAGCAAAGAGAAAGAGGAGGCTGTTTACCGGGGGGGAGAGGGGGGGAACATAAAATCATCCAGTGATGAAGGGAATAATCATAGAAGGGAGTAGCTCATCCCTATCTAATGCACAGGATAAAGGAAAAATATGTAATACATAGATTTTTTTCAATACCTCATCCAAAATTATTGAATCTTTTTGCTTAAGCTGCTAAGGCTTTGTGCATGGGTAAAAGGGTTAACTCATTCCATCCTGATCTTGATTGTACAGATTCAATAAGAAACCAAAGAGGGGGATTCAGTACCTGCAAGAACAAGGAATGCTTGGCACTACCCCTGAAGATATTGCTCAGTTCTTGCATCAAGAGGAAAGATTAGATTCAGTAAGAAAACTGTTTTCCTGATGGTTGTTTTTGCTCATGCTGATGTTTTATACTAATTGCAAATCACATGATAGTGTTTTAAAGTGTGTAACATTATTGTACAATGAAGAAAAGGAAACTTCTCTCGCTTCTAAAATTTGTAAGCTCAAGGAATTTGAATTGGAGTATGCATTAGAGCTATACCCTGTACTGTATGCATCCTGCAGTTCAGCAAAGTGTAAAGGAAAAGACTGACCTACTTGAGCTGACTTAAAACTTGTACTTGGTTGGTAGTGTAGCTAGAAGCAACTTACTAAAGTGTGTGTACTTTAGTCCAATAAGGGACTGCCAGTAGTAACTGTCCTTCAGAGATGGCTAAAAAATAATGTGGTGCAATAACATGAAAAGCATTTTTTGCTGCCTCCCAAAGGGAAGTTATTTAATCTAGATTAGTTCTTTGATTTTATTTACAGCTATCAGCTGTTGCTGGACTTGGAAGGGTCCTGCAATATTTGGCTGAGGAGGGTGAGAATATGTCATGTTGGTATTGTCATGAAAAACTTAGCTTTCTGAAATGGCAGTCTGCACTGCTGTGCTTAGTAGCCACCCCCATTGTTTTCTAAGGAAAGGCTTGCATATGCCCATGCTTGCGGCTGTGACTGAAGTCACAAATTTCAGTATTAGAACTTAGAATCAGCCCTCAAAACAAATTTTTAACCTCAGTTTACATATACAGGCATCTTTGTCTGAATGCACAGTATTTTTCACTGTACTGTGTTGCGTTGACAGTGATCAAGTTGGATGTATTTGAGTACCAGCTGTTTCTATTTGAGCAACACTTGCATCTATTTGAGATCTATACTCTAGTGGGAATAAAGTTGAGTTTAGTAAGCTTTTCATTCCTGTAGTAAGTTTCCTAACTACAAAAATCATTACAGCAGAGAACAATCAATCATTGGTAATATTAACTTTGTCTTGTGCACATGTGGAATTCATCTAATAGAAAAAAATGGTACATGAGTAAAACCAGAGAAGGATGAAAATAGGCAGATACGAGCATGTAAGAGCATTATGGTGGAATATATGGCCAAAATACTTTGCTTTAGAGAGTAGAGGAGAAGCAGGAATATGTCTTAGTTAACTGCATACAGGCCTCTCTTTTTGTGAGACATATGGGCAGTATGAATCTGTTGTTCTTATTTACTTTTTTTCCCCCCAGTGTAAACGCACTAGTTTGTCTTTTCTATTCTTATTTTAGACTCAGGTTGGGGAGTTCCTGGGAGACAATGATAAATTTAACAAAGAAGTCATGTATGCATATGTAGACCAACACGACTTTTCAGGAAAGGATTTTGTTTCAGCTCTGCGCATGTTTCTAGAGGGATTTCGTCTTCCAGGGGAGGCTCAAAAAATTGATCGCCTAATGGAGAAATTTGCTGCTAGATACTTAGAATGTAACCAAGGGTAAGCCATACATTGTCTTCAGAACTTTGGAAAGCTGAATAATATGAAAAAAATCCTAATATGTTAAATTTGCTGTTCTTTTTCTCCTTTCCCCCTTCAGGCAAACTCTTTTTGCTAGTGCAGATACTGCGTATGTTTTAGCTTACTCAATTATCATGTTGACAACAGATCTTCACAGTCCACAGGTATGTTGCTAGAAAAATATTTGTGTAATCCATAGACATCTAACTTTCAGGCTTTGTGACAATGTAATTGTAAAAGCTTGACGTTCAATTCAACACCAATATGCGTGTAAGAAATACGGTAGCTTAAGTTTGTGCATCTTTTAAGTAACAGTATTGTGTTCCGTGGGTGTTGAGATTTTTAAGTTTTTTTGGTTAGACCTTTCTGTAAGGTATCATTTCCCTACTCTGTGTTGAATAGGAATTGTGTGGATTTGCTTTCATGTTATGGCACTCACAGTAGTGATCTAACCTACAGTCAAAGCCAGAACTTGTGTAATTACTTACCCATTGATTTTAACACAAATCTGCTCCTGATTTCAGTCTGTTTGAAAAAATAATGCAGCTTTATTTTGATAAATACAGCTCACTTCTGCAGTGCATGATATTCAAAGTTGCGGTGATTAGCCATCATCATTTATTTAAACAAAATCTGGAAAGAGTATTGAACTCTTAAGAGATTATGGGATTATGTTTAAAATAGATAGCTTGGTCTGTATGACAAGATAAAACACTTTTTTTTTTTTTTGTAATGTATGTTTAATTGATCTGCAGATCCTACTGAATGTTTGAGTGTTGTAATGTCCACATGGCCTTGCATTATTTTGTAGATTTGACAGTGTAGTCCTGCACATGTTGGATACTTTAAAATGTCTTCTGAATCAGCAGGTTTGTCCCTAATGGTAGCTTTTCATCTGTTTGGCTGCTATATAGGCAGTATTGTAACTGCTATGAACTTGCCTCATTTGTTGATATTAATAGCTTCTTTCTGGGTTTCAGGTTAAGAATAAAATGACAAAAGAACAGTATATTAAAATGAATAGAGGTATCAATGACAGTAAAGATCTCCCTGAAGAATATTTGTCTGCTATCTATAATGAAATAGCTGGAAAAAAGATTTCAATGAAAGAAACAAAAGAATTAACAATACCCACAAAATCCAGTAAACAAAGTAAGTAGTTGCAAAGCTAGCTTTCTTCAAAGTGTTGGCTCTTCAGTTTCATGAAGCTATCTCCTTTTTAAAATGAGAGATGAATGAAGCAAGCACCACTTACTTAACTCAAAATGAGTCCTAACTTCTAATTTCATATCCTTTTCCTTTTAACATAAATGCACGATGCTACCTTCAAATCTGTGTTAAATGCAACTGCTTATTTTCGCTTCCCTTTGCATCTGAATTCCTGGTATTCAGTGCATTGACCGTGGAGAAAACAGGTTTTGCTGTTGAACAGTGATGTAGGGAAATGCATCTGAGGGCTTTATGAAGTAACAATGTTGCTGATAAGCATAGCGTAGAACAAACACAGTGATTGTGCCTTTATTTCTAAGGTTTTCCTGCAATAACCAGTCTGTCATCTTCAAAAATTTTGCATTATTTGGTTTGTAGGGCCCCAATTTATGCACTTTTAATATTAATTATCTTTTTCTCTCTCAAATACCATAAAAACATTTTAGTGTTTTGCACAGCGTGAAGATTCAGATGTTACTCATTCTAGCTTTTCTACAGAGAACGTTGAGAGACTTGACTTTTTCCCAACATAGTCAAATTTGTATACTTTTAAGTCCTTGGTTAGCCTTATGAACAGATTGCTTACAGGAAATTTGCATCTGGAAAAAAGAATCCCTCTTATTTTCAATATTTGTTCAATTAACATAATGCTTTTATTGTAATTTTAAAGAAGCTGATTACATTCTACTTGGGTTTCACTTTCTTGATGAGATGGAGGTTCCATTACTGAAATGAAAAGGTGATTAAGGTAGTTCTCCCTCAGAAAAAGGATGTTCACTTATTTTTATTGTTATTTTCTGTGCTGATGGATTGCTGTGAAACTCTGTTCACTTTGAATTTGGCTTAGTGGATGTGATCTTTATGCTGTCAGTTGAGGTGATGGAGAAGAAATTTGTTGTCCAAATCTTAAAATTCTGTAAATGTTTAAAATTAGGTTACATTTCATACATAAGTTTGCCTTAAGTTAAATTTTATCTGTATTGTAAAAGAAATATCTTGCTGGTGTGGTAATTTCAGAAAGTAAAGGTAATACAAAAAATGCATCTGAGTATGGGACTTCAGGAATATAATAATCTTAAATTTTTCATTAAGACGCCACTGCTAAAGATGCACAAATGAGAGGAAAAAATGTGTTTACAGGTGTTGCTAGTGAAAAGCAGAGAAGACTCCTATATAATTTGGAAATGGAACAAATGGCTAAAACAGCTAAAGCTCTTATGGAGGCAGTGAGCCATGTTCAGGCACCTTTTACTAGTGCAACGCACCTGGAGCATGTGAGACCCATGTTTAAGGTGAGATATATGTTTAGATATTTACCTAGAATATCACATAGTTTCTTAATACAAAATACTGACTGACAGGATTTGTTGAAAATACTAAAGATTTGTGTCTGCTGTTTTGATAATTTTGTAAGTTATTTAACTTGCTACAGGAAAGAAGGGATTTTGAGCCTTCTACTCCAGTGGCATTTACCCTGGGATTTAAGAAGTTTCTATGCTGATAGAAGCAGCATCTTGATATAATGGCGGAGTTAGGAGGAATATGTTGAGGGGACAAAAGTATAAAGAGTAGTTAAAAACTTGAAGCGATAAGATTTTTATTTTGGGTATAGAGGTGTAGTGAAAACAACAGATTTATAAAAGTGAGAAATTACTTATCCCAGTTCATTGTTTGAGTCCCTCCTACTGCTTCTAAGGGAGATTACTTCATTGCATTTTGGGGGAGCAATTATTAGAACAAACTTCTGTCTAATGTTGTGTGTTGCAAATTAATATTTCAGAAAGGCTAGGACTGTCATCTAGTTTTGGGGGAGGTAGCTGGACCATTATTAATGGCTTGGACCATTATTAATGGCTTAAACCGTTATTCTAAACACCTGTCTTTGCTATTGTGTAGCTATCTGCATCCCAAATGCCCTTTCCATACCAGTGATTCAGATTCGTAGATATAGAGTATGTTCAATAGTGTATTATGCCTCAGTATGCTATTGGATATGGTCTTTGGCATACCTAACTCATTACAGTTAACTGCCACTGAGATAAATTATTGTGCCCTTACCATGCACTCTCATTTGCTGCCCTTGTGCAAATAGTGGTCCTTATATGACCCCTTTGTGAACTGCTCCAGGGAGGTAGAAGTCTCAGACCACTACCATTACAATAAACAAATGGTTCCCTGGAGTGATGTGCTGTGAGGTCAGGTTGAGCTCCAGGCCAAGGCTCCAGAATCATAGAATCATCTAGGTTGGAAAAGACCTTTGAGATTATCGAGTCCAACCGTTAACGTAGCACTGCCAAGTCCACCACTAAACCATGTCCGGAAGCACCATGTCTACACGTCTTTTAAATGCCTCCAGGGATGGGGACTCAACCACTTCCCTCGGCAGCCTGTTCCAATGCTTGACAACCCTTTCGGTGAAGAAATTTTTCCTTATATCCGATCTAAACCTCCCCTGGTGCAACTTCAGGCCATTTCCTTTTGTCCTATCACTTGTTACTTGGGAGAAGAGACCAACACCCACCTCGCTACAACCTCCTTTCAGGTAGTTGTAGAGAGCGATAAGGTCTCCCCTGAGCCTCCTTTTCTCCAGGCTGAACAACCCCAGTTCCCTCAGCTGCTCCTCATAAGACTTGTTCTCCAGACCCTTCACCAGCTTTGTTGCCCTTCTCTGGACACGCTCCAGCACCTCAATGTCTTTCTTGTAGTGAGAGGCCCAAAACTGAACATAGTATTTGAGGTGCGGCCTCACCAGTGCTGAGTACAGGGGGATGATCACTTCCCTAGTCCTGCTGGCCACACTGTTTCTGATACAAGCCAGGATGCTATGGGCCTTCTTGGCCACCTGGGCACACTGAGGATCTAGCTGTAAGATTGGTGTCCACGAGGCAAACTTCTGAGTTCTTTATCGCCATATTAATAAAAATAGGATAGTACTCTGTTTGTACAGATTAATGCTAAATGAAGCCCTTGTTTAAAATCTACGTGCAGGGTGTCACTTAGCAGAGGTGTACTGTACATAATTTCTCTCTGTTGACTTCTTTAAGGCTGAAATGAAATAACTTGCATGCAGGCATCTGTAAAGTTCATAGACTATTTTTCCTTAAGGTACCAGCCCTATTACTCTGTAACATTCTTAGCCTTTAGTATCTGAAAAGTACCTTTGCAAAATCCATTTTCAAAGGAGCAAAATATGTAGCATCAGGGTAAATTAACACCCTAAGCGTTTTTTTGAAGGTGATAAGAATTAGAAGTCGTCTTACTTGAGGATGGTCATAAACTAATTAAAGTACTGAGGACCATGTAGTATGTTGAAGAGAGAGCTGTCTTCTTGAAAAAGTGAGAACTGTGGAAGTTAAATATTTAATTTCACATTTTTTATTTAGACTTTTTAATTTTTATTTCAGCAAAACTTTATAAATTTCTGGGTATCTTTCACCCATTTATGCCAGTATAAAGTTTATCGTTGTAACTATATTTACAGATATATTTGCTAAATGATTAAAACAGAACAAAAATTCACTTTATGCACCCATCTAAGCAGCCAAAAATTGATTGTCTATTTTAGAGGCTTAATTTTCACCAGTAATGACAAAACAGTCCATTATAAATAGCAGCGTAAATCTAGTTATAAAGCATACTATACAGATCTCTAGAAAGTTCTTAAGAAAGTATTTCAGTTTTGCGATTTTTAAGGTCGTTTTGGTTTCAATAGGAATGAAAAATTAGAAAAGGGGAGGGGGAAGAAACGTACACTTCTGGATCATAGAATCATAGAATAGTTTGGTTTGGAAGGGACCTTTAAAGATCATGCAATAGGGAATTAAGTCCTGGATCTAGGAATTCATCTGATGCCTTTAATACTGTCCCAGAGTTATGGTTTGGTGCGTGCAAGTGTTAAGTGCTTTTCTGAGGTAGTGCTTTTGGAATTGCTGGCTTAAATGAAACCAAAGCTCTGTGGTGCCTCATTTTATTATGAAATTAAGTGTGAAATCTGTTGCTCCCTGCTGTGCCTGTTGACTCTGTATTTTATCTGGGGTGACTTCAGGTAAAATGATTTCTAAAATCATTCTGGGTACCAAGGGGTTTCGCTTCCATAACCACGTGTAGTTGCGGCAGGATCCTCTGCATCTTCTGATTGTTTTTTCTGCCTGTGGGAGAGGGAGCCTTGACCACAAAGACAGGACCACGTGGATTCTCCTGCAATAACTTAGTTGAGTGTATTACACTCAGTCCCACCTAAGGCAAGAGGAAGGGGAAACATCAACAGTGGCTTAGATACAAAAAGATGGAGGGCCAAGGGCAACAAAATTAAGAGCAGAGGGATCAAGGAAAGAGTCGTGTCCTGTCTCTTACTGTTGTTGTCTTACCGTAATTTTAGTGGAATTAATAAAGTTTGCTGCCCTATTTTACTGTACCTTTTTTTTTTTCTCCTTCTGATGTTACCAGGACAAACTTGTCTTATTTAAGCACATACTTTTCATCATAAAGGAATCTATTACACACTGGGTTGGTACTTGCAATAACTATTGATTCTGTTTCTCACTGTGCAAAGATAAAGGTTATCCCAGGAATACCGAAACTCCAATAGACATCTAACTGATACAGCTTTGGGGTTTGTTTTTTTCTAGCTGTCTGAAGACGGTTGTGTGTGTTGGTTGCTGAGGGAGAGGGAGAGTGCTTCTGAGGGGACGGTCAATCTGCATTACTTCTATCCTATTCTATGTCTCATGTCTATTCTATTCCATTTCCTTTTTTGGCAAAAGGCAACTTCAAGGTTAATGACGTGAGTTAAGGACGGAATTTACACTTCAGCAAGATGTTGAAACTATTACATTCCCTTCAAGTACTAACAGTTGCCAATGTAACTTTCATTTTGCATACATTCCAGTTGGCATGGACACCTTTTCTAGCTGCATTCAGTGTGGGTCTACAGGACTGTGATGACACAGAAGTTGCCTCTCTTTGTTTGGAGGGTATACGATGTGCAATCAGGATTGCTTGCATTTTCAACATTCAGGTAAAAAATTTAAGATTGAGACAATACTTTGATTTATGTACCAGCAGAATGTTAGTGGGGTTCTAAGAGTCCTTGTTGCTGAAGCTATGCGCTGCAATACCTAGAGGCTGCCTGCTTCTGCAATTACTACTTCATCTGATATTTGACTGGAAGTGTTTTAAATAAAGTGACCTTTATTTTTCCTGGTGTCTTGTGGTAAGTGCTGCCATGCCTATGTACTGAATTTTTGTTTCCCCCTAAGTTGACTACTTCTATGTCAAAGTACTTTCTTTCTAGCTTTGTTACAAAGCTGTTCAGCTTTGTTGTGATGTTTCATAAAATGAGTCTTTCTGTCCTCTTTCGTAAGTAAAATAGAATCTGTGAACTGTGTTTGAAATATTGTTCTCAACTTCAGAGAGATTATACTAATCTGAGATTTCTATAATTGGATACCATTTTAACAGTTATGGCACTGGAAATGTCATTCCTGATGTAATGCATGAATGTGTCTTGCATTAAGCACAATGCCAAGAATTCAGACTCTCTGGCTCCAGGGGGTAATTCTGATTAAACTTGGGTGCTTTTTTTTGCCCTTTTTTTTCTCCCCATTTTAAAATCATCAGTAGTGAACATACTATTATGTTACTGTAGACTGTTAGTTAATAAATGGAGTACTGGTCTGCCATAAGTCCATTGTAAGGATAGCTAAAGAGAGAGGCAAGCAACATTCATGTTTGACATTGCATTATTTCATGTGTACATTGCAAACATTTAAAAAAAAAAAAAAAAAAACCACTCAAAAAACCCAATAACCTTGTAAGACTAACTTTAAGTAAAAACTGTTGAACTATGTTATGATAGTGAATGCTTTGCTTCCCTCTCCCCTTGCACTTGTATTTAGCAAATTAGATAATTTTTTATCACTAATGTGGAAAGGCACATTGGGACCTCTGATACAGCTGCTTAAAAAAGTCTGTTTGAGATCATGTAAGGTTTCCTTCCTCTGTCTTTCCACTTCATCCCCCTGCTCCCCCAAACCTTAAACTGAACAGACTTAAAAGTTTGATTAACAGAGCTTTCCCTGGAGCCTGCAGCTGTTCAATGAAATTCACATTCCTGTTATTTTTGTTTCTAAGCTGCAAAAGTGGAACTGGTACAAATATCAGTTTCAGCAGCTGCAGGGGTTAGCTCCCAGTCCTGCAGTGGTCTGCCTTGAGTGGGGAGGGCAAGGACATGTTTACTTTAAGATCCCCATGCTCCAAGAATGTACCAGAATCAGTCACGCCCTTCCATTGGCTTAGGACAAACTTGATTGAACTGGAGGTGTTTCAAAAACAACACTTCTCATTTGCTGAAATTTAAAAACTTGGTTTTGTATTTTCAATGTAAGTGATAGTCCTTCTTGGTTTCCTATGGGAATTCTGTTTTTTTGATATCACTAAAAACAATACTGGTTTGTTGATGATTTCAGTACATTACAGGATGATTCCATTGCACGAGGTCCTGATTAGATGGCAGTGTTGTCTGACTTCAGATGCCAGATAGCTCTGGTGGTTTGAAGGAGACTGGCAAATCTGTACTTGAGCTGACTTAGGGATCTTTTCTGTTGGAAGCAGGTTTTTCCTCTTGTGCTTAACTGGTGCTGGCAACTTTTCTATTTCATTGAATAAACATACAGAAGTTAAGACTGGTGTCTAAGAATAGTTAACATTAGTTTACACACCTTGAGAGATAATGGAGGGAGCTGGAGGCTTTTAGTTTTAAGAAAATTCACAAAGTACACAATATAGTTTAAGCTATGCATGTTCACCTCTAAAACCTCAGTTAAAGATTCTGTTTTTAATTATTTATGCTTTTAATTTTAGACTGTCATACAGTCTGGCTTTTGTCTTTAAGCATCTGGGACAAGATGCACATCAAAAGAACGTACTTAATTTGCCTGTATCATCTGGTTTTACTTTCTGGTTGATGGACACATTGTTTAGTTGTTTTTCTCCTACTTCGATGGCTTGGAAAAAGGGGCAGATGGGGTATATCTGTATGGAACAGAGAGGGAAGGTAGGACTGAAAACATTTTCCTTTTACAGAAGATACACAGTTTGTAGACTCTAAATCTTCTTTGCTTAATACTTTTTCCATGAAACTTCCATTTTTCTGTGCTTATACATCATTTGGTGTGCCTTTGCCAGCGTACCCTCTAGTAGTAGTTGGGATTGAACATGGCAGCCATGCTATGTGGCTCTGTGAGAATCCGTCCCTTCTATCATTGCCCACTGTTGTGGCGTTCGTGTTTTCTCTATGAAACAGACATTCTTCCTGGGATTTTTTTTTTTAATATTTTATATTTTGTTTATTATGTGCTCAATGATTTTAATTTCAAAATAGTCTTAAACATCCAAACAGTTAAATATATTTCATAGTTGTCATTTGTTTCTCTGATGTACAACCATTTCACTTTATGGCCTTCGGATCATACATGACAGGAAAGTAAAATGCACTTGTGACCTCAACTGTAATTCCTTTTTTACCATTGTAATCGGTTTATATGAGATCTGAGGAGTTTCCTTTGGTGTTTATAGATACCCTGTGCTTAGAAATCAGGTACCTACATGTGGAACATTCTTTTTTGCGAGATTGATTTCCTCTGCCTAGATTATAGGTCACTTGCTGTTTACCCACCCATGACAGTCTCGCCTCACAAGCTTCTGAGGTGCTCCAAACAGCGTAGATTAAATCAAATATATTTTGAGCAGTTTTGTGGAACTGGCAAAACATACCTTTTAGATACATTATTTAGATTCTGTTGCCAAAAAAATCCTACAACTTGAGAGAATCTGCTAAGGCAGTATTTTCAGAGTAGGTCCAGGTGTAGTACAAGAATATTAAAAGCTTAGCTAAGAAGCCACCCTTCTTCTGAAACAGCATCCTGTTTCCCAGAAAAGCCCCCCAAAAATGCAAAAAGACCAAACCCAGAAACCTTACAACAACCTATGTGTTCTATGCTGTCAGACATTACACTTCATGTTCCTGAATAGAGGGAGCCTGATTTTGTCCCACAGCTTACTACGGAAGAACATGAGGTATTTTCACTATGTAGAATGCTTTGGAAATTCAGTTCTATGAAGAGTAAGGTAAATGATATAGTTGCTGAAATCACACAGATTGTACAAAGAACGAGAAACTGAGAAAATATGTATAACTTTTTCTTTTTCCTCCCATTTGTAGCTTGAAAGAGATGCCTATGTCCAAGCGTTAGCAAGATTTACGTTACTTACAGTGAGTTCTGGTATTACTGAAATGAAGCAGAAGAACATTGACACAATTAAAACTCTCATCACGGTGGCTCATACAGATGGAAACTATTTAGGAAATTCCTGGCATGAGGTACAAGAGTCATTTGTACTTAAACTGTTAAGAAAGCATGTGTACTGATTTTGAACACAGTAGTGTACTTGTTTGTGCATAAATACAGTGGTTTTTAGATAAGTGCCAAGTATATACTTTTGTACATACATTATGTAGAATTGCACATTATGCAGCCAATTAAAGTAGCAACACATGTCCAAGTGAGAAATAAAAGTGTGAGACTAATCCAACAGTATTTCAATTAATATTCATTTTAGAAGAACAGAAATACTTGTCTGACCTTGAGTGTTTAGAATTTTTTTTCTTCTAAAGATCTGCCTAAAGATTTTTATTTATTTATTTTTTACTATTTCAAACTGCTTATTGTTGATAAACAACTTCTTTACTCTCTGGAATAGATTCTGAAATGCATCAGTCAACTTGAACTGGCACAGTTAATAGGAACTGGAGTAAAACCTCGCTACATCTCAGGGACAGTGCGTGGCAGGGAAGGTTCTTTTACTGGAACAAAAGATCAGGCACCCGATGAATTTGTGGGGCTGGGACTGGGTAAGTAATGAAGATATGAAGTATTTAATTTAACTGGCTTTGTTCAGATAGATATTAAAGTTTGTCCTTTGTTTCCATTATTGACTGTGAGGTTCGGAGACGAGATCATGAAGTAGTCCTTATAAAACTGTCTTAGGCTTAATTTCCAAATATTTCTGGAATATTTGTTTTGCTCTGTTAAGTATTATTGCTAGGATAGAAGAGTGGGAAATGTAAGAAAATGATACATTATTCATTTCTATTAAAATATAGCTGACCAAGTAAGAATGGATTGCTGATGGTATGACCAGATTTAATAATATTGCAACATTAGTGCACCCAAGTATTTTACCAAACAGGCAAGTTAGTATGTGTAGATTAAGTATCCTGTTCTGAAACTTTGTGAGAAATACACAGTATTCAAACCAAGTGGAAGATTAGTTGAGCTTAAATTCTGAAATTCTGTTTCCTCCTCTTTTGGTTTCTTTGGTACTAAGTGCGTGCCTTTTTTAGGTTGACCTGAGAGCCAAAATTTACTCCATAAATGAGATGTTGTTTCCTATCCTCCTAGAAAGGTATACCGGTCTTACCTTAAATTATCTTAAAAAGGTTGATTTTTTTTTTTTTTTTTTTTTTTTTTATAGGAACACAGTTAAAGACATACAGGTGTAGAGTATTAGGAAACTATGGAAGCATCAAGGAAGTATATATAATTCCATTTGACTGTTAGAAAGTTTCAGTGTTAGTATGATGCTCAGTACCTCCTGCCTGTTGAACAGCTTCACCCACAGCCAAGCAAAAGCTTTGTGTTCCCTCAATCTTTCATGTAACTTTTTTTTTTTTTTTTTTTTTTGAGGAGTAATGATTATTTTACTTGTTTCCCTGATCTTAGCCCTCAGCTAGTCCTAACTGTCTGGCTTTGTGTTCTTCCCAGACGGTTTTTCTTACTCTGCAGTCAGTCCTTTTCTTTCCATTGTGCTCTCCTTTGGCCTGCCTCTATGTACTCCCCTCACCTTGCCAAGAGTTGCTGAAGGGAAACCTTATGCCTGGAAACTAATGCGTCTACCAACATCTCATATACTGAGCTTCTTCCTGCCCTTTTAATATGTATCCTCCAGTTTAGTGTTCCCCGATGACCTATCCAACTTCGCTATTTCCAAATGCTGGCAGTTTCTCTGTGCTGAAGTGACTGGCCTTTAAAAATTTTAAGTCATAATAGCTCGAGAATGTAAACTGTAGTCGGGTGTCTCTAAATCATACTTGCTAGTCATTGGTGTAGATCCAACTCATAAAGACTTTTTTCCCCTCTGTCAACTACATTTCTAAGGAAAATAGTCTATGCCCAAATGTATAAAATGTTTCTCTCTGATTTGAATTTCTGGAATGCTTGTTACAGTGCGCATATGGCAACTTAACCATTTTCTCCACTCCTCCCCCCCCCCCCCCCAATAATACTACTTCAATCTTATAGGACAATGCCTAACTCAAAGGAACTTGGTTTTCATGCACTTAGGGGCTGTAAGAACATAGTCATTTTCTCAACTATTTTCGTTTTTTCACTGTTCTCCACAAATCCTGTGTTGCAGATACTTTAATCTTCTTTCTATGATCACTCTGAAGTATCCTCTGGAACTGTGGCTTTCGAGCAACCTTCCTATAAACCTAAATTCCTGTGAAGAACCCATAGTGCATATGTCCATATATACAGACATATATTTTAGAGGAAAATAGTTGTTTAATTAGAATAAGTGAAGTTGCAGTGTGGTGACACAGAAGCTTCATCTTTCAAACGTGCTTGCAAAATCAGACGTGCATAAGCAGCAGCATTCACTCTTCTTGCTGAAGTTAGAAGTGCGTGTTTTTTAAAAAAACAAAACCAACCCCAAAAACCCTTTTGTTAATTTACTGCCTGAACGAGGATTCAGGTGTGCACTCTTCAGGCATCTACATTTGAATGTCTTCATCACTCTTGCATTATCTTCCTGCTGTGGCCCTTTTTAGTTTTACTTGAAAATTCAAGGCATCACAAGCACGTGGGTTGTAAAAGTAAATGAATAAGCATCTATTCCTTTATGTCTTTGGTAGGAATGTTGTCTTACTTGGAGTTGTAACTGTGAAGTTCAGCTTTCTTCTACTCTAGTTTATATTCATACAGTTGGAAGACAAAACCTGCTGCTGTGAGTAGGTTGTAGCCAAAGTGTACTTCTTAGGTAACCAGAAATCCTCTTTGGACAATGGGAATCTGAGGAATCAGTTTTTCATAGTCACCTACATAATTCTGCTTAATGTTCCATTGTAAAAGATCTCATAACTGTTGGATTATAAATCTGATGTCTGTTTAGGTTTTCCAGCATTGATTGTAAATCCTACGATAATAAGGAATTCTCAAGCAAACTGGCAGAGTTGGTTGGGGTTACCTGACTTCTTGGAAATAGCCCTTCAATTCAGTTCACACAGCTGCTCATTTGATACATTTCTTTGCTGATGCATTACCAAGATTCAAGCTAATTGATACTGGCAGCTTGTGTACTTACAAGAGAAGTCTTGATCAAACCCAACAGTATTATAAGTTGCTGAAATACTAGTATAAGGTTACATATGTATGCATGTATGTACAGAAAGGTTACTCCATAAATGCCCTAGAAAAATACTTCAGATGGGTCGGTTTACCTAGCTTTGACAGCCAGTCATTTCCAGCCACCTCCAAGTGTGGAGCACAGCAAGACTCGGAGGCAGATTTTTGGGAGGCAGTCTGAAACATGAGAACTTTTCGTCTCTGCAAAGCTCTGAGAACAGAACTGCTGGCCTTCTTTCAGTCTTCTGTTCTCCCCTATCTTTCTGATAGGCTGCCTGGGGAAAAAAACAAACCTAAATACAGGGTAGGTGGAATTACCCAGAATGGTTGTAAGATTCCTGCTCTTTTTTTGATGTGGGGGGTGGAGGGGGACTTAGAGATTGCCAGAAATTTCAGAAATTTGCTCACTGTGAAGTTAGCATTTTCTTAACATGAGCTTTCCTAGATGTGGGTTACAGTTCTAGCCTCCAAAATAAATATTGCTATTTTTATTTACAGATTTTTCTTGCTATTGTTAGGTGATAATTTTGCTGTACTTGAGATGTAGCTTTAAGATGGAGTTTTGGTGGGAGCTCTTCTCTGTGAATGATTAAAAAGAAAACCTATCAGGATGGATTTACTCACTTGCTGCTAATAAAGTGTGCAAAGTTCTCCTCTGTGCAGTATTCCCCATCATATGTTGTGTATTTTCAGTAGCAGAATTACCAAAGATCCACTGAAAGATGGAGAGGAAAAGGTGGTTCTTGTGCTTTTGAAATTTTTTTCACTTGTATCTATTCATACAATTGTTCCAAATGTGGACAGTTTTCTGGGACTAATATAGTTTATACATGGATAGAGAATTAGGACTTAGACCAACATGCAACTGTTCATTGAGATGCCCAGCTCATGCAAGGGAAATTAATGATGTACTTCTCTTTTTTGTGAATTAAAAATATATTTTATTATACTGGTAGTGGCATGACTTCTCTTCCTCTTTCTTCCCAGCCCTTTCTGTGTTATGTCTTACCCATTTTTCAAATTTTGTTCACTGTAGTTGGTGGAAACGTGGATTGGAAGCAGATCGCAAGTATTCAGGAATCCATTGGTGAAACTAGCTCCCAAAGTGTTGTCGTTGCTGTAGACAGGTATTGTATTAAATTTGCTGTTGCCACCTTAAGCTTTTTAATCAATATTTGAATACCCTGTGCTAATAATAGGACATTAGTTTACCCCATTTGGAAAAAACTACATAAATACTACCATATTAAAGTGCTTTTCGGTTTTGTGGGGTTTTTCCTTTTTTTATGGAGCAGAAGTATTTTTGCAAGAAGGAACAGAACAAAGATTAGGCAAGAAGCCTTTTTACTGTTATAAAATTATTACAGGGGAGTTGCAGAATGAAGACTGCCATACTGTCCAGTGAAACTTGATTTGCTATATATAGTAACGTAGAGCAAATCTCATTTTGCTTTAGTACAGGGAGCATTATTGACAGACCCTTTTTCTCCTAAATGTAATTACTGACTCCCTGCTTTCCTCTAGGTTATGTAGATGTTGTCTGAAATTACCAAAATTATTATTCCAGTCTGCCTTTCTGTGAGTCATATTTATCATAACTGGATTTGATCAGGCATAATACATATCATAAAAATTCCCTGTTTATATTGTAAAGTACTGATCAGACTGGAGTGTTAATGGATCCTGTTCTCTCAGCATACAAGAAATCAGAAAACATCATTTTCTTAATGGTTGTCAAAATTGACAATCATAAAGGGGTATCATTCTGAAGGCTTACAGGCATTTCTGTGATTGAGTATAGGCAGCAAGATCGATGTCAGTTCGATGAAAGTTGCCTAGCAGTAAAATCACATCAAGCAAACTGGAGGCTTAATGTCAAACACGTAATAGCTCTTTAGGTTTGCAGTATTTCTCCCCACTTCATAATGGGAAGTGTTTCAAGTATCTATTTGTCATGGCAAATAGGAATTGTGCACTCTGGAGAAGTTTGACTTCTGAATTTGGAGCAGGGCTGAATAGTTTATAAACTACTGACATTATTCATCAGTCACTGTCAGTGAGTGGATGGTATTAGAAACAATGCTCACCTCCCAGACTCCACGTATGCATATGGGAGTTATTTTTAAATAACAGAAACAATTGAAATATTTCTGATTTTATTTTCAAAGCTCAGTATTTTTCCACAATTACTAATTGTTTTTTAATAAATAAAGGTAGTCAGGCGGTGTCTATATATTTAAAAAAATCTTGAATACATGTTTAACAGATGCTTTTTAAAGAAATTGTAACGATGTCTTAAACTGCACTTTACAGAATATTTACGGGATCTACAAGATTGGATGGAAATGCTATTGGTAGGTTTTATCCCCCCCCCCAACTACAAAGCAGCTTTGCCTTAAACCTTGGAAAAATATTGCATTAAAATCTGTGGTCATTTAACAGTGGATTTCGTTCGCTGGCTTTGTGCTGTATCTATGGATGAACTGCTGTCTGCTACCCACCCTCGAATGTTTAGTCTGCAGAAGATAGTAGAGATTTCTTACTACAACATGGGCCGGATAAGGCTACAGTGGTCTAGAATCTGGGAAGTAATTGGAGATCATTTTAATAAGGTATCCCTGTTAATAATAATACTGCATACTCCTTGAATTATCGATACAAACAAACTTTATTTAGACATTTGTTGGAAAAATATGTGCTCATCTGAATTACACTGTTTTTTCTGTCCTTCTGTGTAAGTAGTTTAAAACACAACAAAAATTGTAAAGCTGGAAAGGCCTGCAAGAAGGCAGAGGTACACGATATAATAAATGTAAAAAGCAGGAGTATACATTAAGTTATTTATCATGACCTGGGTCTTGAACTGGCTGCCTTTAGTTATGTGTTGTAATTTTGGGGGGTTTTATGAAGCTTGGGATAAGAGTTTGTTTTCTGTTCAAGTCTAAATTGACTATTTATCAGGTGAATGTTTGACATACATTTTTAGTACAGCTTATTGAAGTCTTTCTAGACAGCTTGCTTATTTTTAGAAAGTTTTAAATGCTAGGATATATAATGTAGAAAATAGCTGGAATTGGGTTAGGGATTATTGAATTGCATTAACAATGTGGTTTATGGGATTGGCTGCTGTTTAATTTTGTTAATTTTCCAGTACTGCTTAGTTCTCCGTTATCAAACGTAAAGGCAGCTTGGGCTGAATCCATAAGAATTCTGATGCAAGCTTACTATGCATTTCTATTCTACGTTATCAGGTTGGCTGCAATCCCAATGAAGATGTAGCTATTTTTGCAGTAGACTCATTAAGGCAATTATCAATGAAGTTCTTAGAAAAGGGAGAACTTGCTAATTTCCGATTCCAGAAGGACTTCCTAAGACCATTTGAACATATCATGAAGAGAAACAGGTAATAACATACAATTAATTGAATCGCCTGGGATCATAAGCACCAACTTTTGCAATTCATGTTTCAAATTGCTTTTGTAAAATCAGTTGCAGGAGAATTATACTATTCTAATTGATTATGTAATTTAGTTTAAACAATTATTGTTTATTATCTTAATTTAGGTCTCCTACTATTCGAGACATGGTTGTACGGTGTATTGCACAGATGGTAAATTCCCAGGCTGCTAACATTCGTTCTGGCTGGAAAAACATTTTTTCAGTATTTCATCTGGCAGCCTCAGATCAGGATGAAAGTATAGTGGAACTTGCGTTCCAGACTACGGGACACATTGTCAGTGAGTACTGATGATATTCAGACATCATGAAAGTGTATGTGACTCCAGAGACTCTGAGAATCTTTGTTTATCTGTTGGCTCTACAGCCTGCATAGTAAAGCCCGCTTCATGCTTTAGAACCAATGTTTTACACTTTTCAACTAATCCTCTGGGAAAATACTTATGAAAATAATTCAGTAAGATTACAGTTATCTGTCTTCCTTTATGACTTTAAAAAAAAAATTTTGTAGCATTCTGTAGTAAAACAAGTCGAGCCTTAGATAATTTTACTGAACATATACATTTTCATTTAAGTAAAGAATTTTATATTCCCCACCCCCCACCCCGAAAAAGATTTGTGTAGTCTTTACTGTTACGTTGTTTGCTTATTTTTTTCCTTGTTTCTGATTTGTGCTTGTCTATGGCCCTGTTTAGGAGAAAGTGCTGAGCTAGGTGGCACTATGATTCCGCCCCCTCCCTGCCCAATTCAATTCTAAACTAGATCTCGGGCTTTAAGTGCCATAAGGGATCTCTTTATTCTGTCTCAGTCTCTGCAAGTTCCTAAAACTTTTTCAGCATTGAGGAAGAATGGTTTTTTTCCTCAAAAGTGACTATTTAAAATCAAGGCAACAGGACCGTATTGCTGAGGGAAGTCCTTTTGTAGATGTAACTCTCTGCTTTATGTAGCCCTCTTCAGCTCTGATCACACAGACTAGTGTTAAGCAGTAAGCCTATTGCTCTGTTCTTGCTTAACTGTTTTAAATTTCCCTCCTTTAGACTAGATGCTACCTTGATTTATTGTGGACACTTATTTACTGTCAAACTAGAATGCCCTCTAGGTGATTTTTTTTTTTTTTGGTTAAGCATTCATTTTTTAGTTTTTGTTACTACTTAAGCATTTGACAGCACCAATCAGTGAACCAGTCTCTCATGACTTCTGTTACAATCAGTTCATATTAGAATTAATAGATTTTAAAGCATGACACTTTTTTTCCTTCTGTTCACACTTTTCTCCCAGCGATTGTGTTTGAAAAACACTTCCCAGCAACCATAGATTCTTTCCAGGATGCAGTAAAGTGCTTGTCTGAATTTGCCTGCAATGCAGCATTTCCAGATACCAGTATGGAAGCGATCCGCCTCATTCGCCACTGTGCAAAATATGTATCTGATAGACCTCAGGTATAGTCTGTATTAACTAAATTATAAATGCTTTAATCAACAGTGCTTTTATAAAGAAAAAAAACTCGAGCTAACCTTATTGGCTTCCCTTCAAGTTTCAGAGATTAATGGAAAAAATGTACTTTATTCAGAAGCAATAGGAGTGTAAAATGCCACAGGCTTTGAAAGTATCACCAATTTTTTTTTTTTCTCCCCCCCTGCCCATCCCCATCCACCCAGTTCAGCTGGTGGCTAGCTTTCCTGAGAGCTGCTGGAAATCAACGTATCTCAGGATCTGCTCTCTGCTGAGAAATATTGTGAAGAATAGATAGTGGCATAAGCAGAAATGCTTGATATCCTCAAAATGTTATGGTAGATCCTCACTTTCAGTGCTGTCTCTATAAAAAGAGAGTAGGACACCCAGACTGCACTGTAAGCAAAAACTGATGCTTGAATGTATCATCTTGTTCATTTTTTTAGTTTACTTTTCATAATACACTAAGTATTACTTTGAAAAACACTGCACCTTCTCGGTATTATTATTTTGATTGCCAGTTCACCTGAGGTATCAGGGTGTAATACTAGTACAGAAGAGATTGTTTGTTATTTACAGTCCAAATTGTGTTTTATTTTGAAGAATCTAACTCTTATGACTCTGTATAACCCTGTGTTTTCTTCTGAAGGCATTCAAGGAATACACAAGTGATGATATGAATGTAGCTCCCGAAGACAGAGTGTGGGTGCGAGGATGGTTCCCAATTCTGTTTGAGTTGTCCTGTATCATCAATAGATGCAAATTAGATGTAAGAACCAGGTAACAATCAGTATTTGTAATTCAAATTTTAAAAGTCTTACTTTACACTTTTAAAATAGAAACAACTCTCGTAGTAAACATAACCATCATAAAATGACTTACGTATTTAATTTAGGTGATATAACTGTGGGAACACCAGACTTTTTAAAAACACCTTTTAAATAGATGCTGGAATGTAGAAATTAAGTCTGTGTTCTTTACATATGAAATTTTTATCTTCCGTTATAATAAATAATGAAGTTACGTGGTTGTGATTGCATTATGTTAAATAGATGAGTATTAAATTTTCTTAAAGTTAAATATTCAAATAGTGCCTGTTTAGGATGAATAGCCATGAAATCACAAAGATAAGAACTATTTAAATAGTTCATTTGAAAATAAATTAAAGCTTAAGTAAATTAAAATATAGTGACTGTTCTCCATTTATTATAGAATCTGTAAACTATTTAAAACAGCTCAACTAAACTTACAGTCGGATGCCACGGAGGCAGTTTATACCTAGAACACAGTAAAATGTAAAAGTCAACTTTTAACTTTCCTAACATAGAACAAGCAAGCATTATTTTAACATGGAAGGTCAACTCTACATGGTCAATACGCATTAAACACACACACCCTGTTTTGTTTTTTAAATAAGGCATTACATTGGATTAATATCCAAATCTGTATTTTTCCAGTGGCAATACTGTTCCTCTCTATTCATTAGTAAATATAAATGTATGATGTTTGATTCCAAGATATATGCCCCTCTTACTTACTCCATTTTAGTGATTTGTCATAGTTGACCTGGGTAGGCCTTGTGTCACATTTCCGTTTTTGCTCTGTTTAAAACAAATGTAAAATGCTCCATGCAATGAGTAGCTTTGTTTTAGTGGACTCCAACAGCAAAATTCTGTTGGAATCTTTTTGTTTGTTTGTTTTTAATTAAAACTCATGACCCCAGTCCTGCCTGCCTTCCTGTGTCATGCCCATCATACTTACTTTGAGGATTTTAAAACTGGTTTTATACCATGATTCATTAACTGGCTGAGGATTGCAGAAAGCAAAGCTGTTCTCTGATTTCATGTAAAACCTGCTTATTTCCCTTGAATATGGCTTTTCCCATATAAAGTATATTCTGTTGCAGTTCTGATGCTAAATATGAGAGGTCGTATACAAATCATTTTAAATTTACACATCTACATGCAAGCTATGCATCTGGACTCCCTTTATAGCTGGTGAAGATTAATGCTCATTTCTAGACCTCTGTGTTTCTTACCTGGAAATACTTGTTCCTTTGTTTTTGTGGTCCTTTGTAAAGAAGTTATTTTCCTATTTTAATTTGAAATTACCGCAGTTCTCAAAAGTATTTTCTGGCTATTGCCTGTGACTTTTAAGTGCTTTTTAAACAAGCTGACTTTCTAGTTCATTTTAGTGCACTAGTGTGACTGATCCACGTCAGATCAATGTATAATGTTCTTAACAGTACTTGAGTTTGTTATTGCTGTTGCAGTTGGACATACTTGGTCTAGTGCTTGTCTTTTTGTAACTCTTAATGTATCTTGTTCTTTCTTCATTTCAGGGGCTTAACAGTAATGTTTGAAATAATGAAGACATATGGCCATACTTATGAAAAACACTGGTGGCAAGATTTGTTTCGGATTGTTTTCAGGATATTTGACAACATGAAACTGCCAGAACAGCAGACTGAGGTGAAAAAAGTGGGGGAAGATAATTTACATGAGATCTATGTTCACAGTAGAAAACCTGATTAGTAATATAGCTTATCAAGTAATGTAAGGCAAACCTCAAAACTTACATGGTTGATGTGTGGTTCTAGTAGCCTTTTTTTATTTTATTAGCATTGTGTTGGAGGTATTGTCACTTTTCTCTTTTTTTTTTTTTTTTTTTTAACCATTGTGTAAAAGGCCTAGTAGTTCACACTACGAACGATAGAAGAATAGCATAAAATGCAACATATCTAGGGTTTGTAAGAACAGCTGCAGCTTTTACACATGATGTCTGGAATCTGACACACACATCATTTCATGGCGACGTGCTCAATGGAATGAGGCTTGTAATCAGCAGTGAAGTCACAATTAGAAGAAATAAGTTCTGCTAGTTCAAAACTTTTTGATGCCTAGGAAAAAAAAACAATCAAACAAACAAAACCCCAAAAGAGCACTGTGCTTTCACTGCACCCCTTTGACCAGCCAAACAGGTTTTGGCCTGCCAAACCAGGACTGGGTACTGTCCCGACAAGGAAGTGAAACAGAAATGGGCTTACTAATGTAAATTATCTGTAAATTATTAATATTAGAAGTTTGATCAAAACTGTCAACTGTTTGGGAGGCTGTCTGTCTATTTGTAGAAGGATATGTCTCACTTCCTAAATTTCTATTCCCTGGAAAATATTTAGAAGAAACACAGAAAACTTAGCTTGGTGTTAAACTATTGAGCTAGGGTTAGACATTAAGTTTAATGTCAAACTCAGTATCTCATGATGGTGAGTGCTTGTCAGTCCTATAATCTGGTCTCCAAGAATAGTCGTTTGTCTGTTTCTGTAGTTTTTTAAACCTGCTAGTTAGCAAAGCAAAAGTTGGAGCTCCAAGTTTTGGGGGTTTTGAGATATAGAAAGGAATTGCATGTCACTATAAAGCAATTCAAATTGAGTAAATGCATATATCCATCTGCCTGCAGGGATGTGTATCCTAAAAGTTTCACCTTAAACAAAGTTGTAACTTCTTTTTTCCCCCCTCCTAGAAAGCTGAATGGATGACAACTACTTGCAACCATGCACTTTATGCAATATGTGATGTATTCACACAGTATTTAGAAGTACTTAGTGATGTTCTTTTGGATGATATATTTGCACAGCTGTACTGGTGTGTGCAGCAAGGTAGGACTGTACCAAATTACGTTAAACAATGTTAACATTTTACTATGTTGAATGTGAATAAACAAATGCACTGTTTGTCTTTTTCAGACAATGAACAACTGGCACGGTCTGGTACAAACTGTTTGGAGAATGTTGTCATCCTAAATGGTGAAAAGTTTACCCTAGAAATCTGGGATAAAACTTGTACTTGCATGCTGGATATTTTCAAAACTACAATCCCTCATGCGTAAGACAACTGTTAATATTTATACTTCGTAAAACAGTTTAGCTAGATGAGTTCAAACTGTTAGATATCTAATAGGTGGGGTGAACAAAAAGCTGTTATGTGTGGACTAAATAGAAGCAGACTTTCTTGGAACATAATGATAAATTAGGTGCTAGATATACTACTTTTGTGTTGTAAATGATAAAGTTTTAAAAACTAGAAATACCATATGGGAGATAAGCAAAAAAAAAAACCAAACCCCAAAAAACCCCACCAAAAATGTAATTTGATTCAGTTTTAAAATGGTGGATTTTTTGAGAAGTACTATCTGATTTTTTGGTCGTTTTCTTTTTGTAATAGAAGAATGCTATTGATAGGCGGACTTTGTAATTTGTAATTACATGTGAAGCTTTTTCCACAAATTACTAAAATACTGCCACAGTCTTACAGATTTAAGTCTCTGTGGTTGATGGTTAACTACCATCATGTATTTCTATGAATCATGATCTTTTTATGAAAATTATCTTGCGTATTTGGTAACTGTCTTTCCCGTCGTGTTACAACTCTATGTGAAGTTTCTTGGAACAAGGCTGTACTATTCTGAGTAGTATGTTACACACATATATCGTAGAGCAGAATAACAAGAAATCACGTGCAGCATTATACCAAAGATGAGGGGTTTTCCCCCTGCCCTACCAACACCGAGGTGAAACACTACTTGTTTTCAAATCTGATAGTCTTAATGTTGAACTGTTGTATTACTACTTGTCCTATGTCTGTCAACTAGTTCATACCGTTTGCTTCTGGGTATCACCTAGTTCAGGCCTGAAGAAAACTGAAGCAAAAGGGAACATTCTGTAGATCTGGCTTTCCTTAATTTTAGAGTTATGTATCAGATAGCACTGTAAGAGAGCTTAATTCATGCTTAAAAGATAAGTTAATCCATCTGTCACTACCTCACCTACTTTTATATGTGAGTAGGTATGAATTAATTGCATCCAAAAAATAATACTAAAATAAAGCTGAAACAACTGGGAGCTACCAAGATTTTTTTTTTTTGCATTTTGGTAACTGCCAAAAATAAAATTTGAAACCAAATCTCTGGATGTAAAAGTCCAATTGAATTAGCCCTAACTTACTATATCCTGTACTTGGAAAGATTTTTGAAGTGAATACTCGCTAGCAGAACATTTGCTTTGGTTTCCACATATGATCAAAACTTGGGTTTCTGGGTATTCTTATAGTTGAATATTAGAAACCCTTCTAGAGCAGCATTTTGGATATCTTAATATGTAGACACATTCAAAATACTCTTGTTGCCTTTAGCTTTATCTGATTTGAAATATGTGCATTATTCCCTTTGATTTTTATGGCACTTCTGCTTTTCAAATGGGTTATTTTTCCTAGGAGGGTATCTGACTCCTTCCATAGATTTCCATTCTTTACTTCCCATCTCCTTTTTTAATCTTTCTATGCCTTCTTTGAGAACTTCATTATATTATTCCTTCTTATATTTCTGGGATGTTCCCGACTTTTGCAGGGCAAAGTAAATCTTACTTGGATTTTATACATGAGTAATCCCTTGAGCATATGTAATCAGTCTCCTTTCCCATAGTGAAAGTACGCCTGCTCTTTTCCAAACAATTGTTGGGTAACACAAAAATGCTCGAAACAGTCTGTTCACTTTGACCATATTTGATTAAAGCTGAAGCTTTTTAGATGGGTAAGAAAAAATTATTATAACAATATACAGGTATTCGTTATATTTTTAATGGAGACTTTGTACTCATTTTTTTTCCTTCTCTTTCTGAGCCCTAGGAGGATACTTCTTTCTCCTTCTGTACAACTCCTTCTTTTTTCCCTCTCTTTTTATGGGATCTGGTTCTTTTTCTCTGACTCCTGGTTTGGCTGGCATTTCATATTTGTATTTCTTAGTCCCTTTTATTAGCCTTATTTTTGCAGTGGAGCTTTTCCTGCCCTCCCAGCCTTAATTTTTTTTTTCTTCTGACAACACAGTTTTAATACCCAGCTTGTTGTGGAGGCTGCCCCAGTTCTTGGAGAAGAAGGCAAATGCTCCTTTTACCTTTGTTTTCCCATGTCTGGAGGTAACACAATAGTTAACGTTGAAATGAAGACACAGACAAATTGCAAAGTGGTATATATGAAAGTTTTATGGGCAAGTGCTTTATTGCTAATTGTCTTGAAATAGGCAGATGCTATGAATCTCTGGAGTGTAAAGTATCTTCTGGCAGAGGTTTTTATTAATCTGATCAGGTAGGATTACATCTCTTCTTTTTTAGCATTCGTATAAAACATCTTCCAGGTATTGCATAACTTCTTCAATTTAGGAGTTGCAGCATTGGCTGCAGGAGTTCTTAGTTGCAGTACTAGTCTCTGCTGGTTCTTGGCAAGTTACCTTTTGGCAAATAGAGATGATCATGTTATTTCCTTTTTTGGAAAACTTAGTGCTAGAGTATCTACTCAGATACCAATTTCAGCAAGGTTCACTTACCAGAAAAGCCCAAACTGTACTCCTGCCAAGCTTCCACAAAATCATTGAGGTGTTGATAGCTGAAGATAATAACACAGAATCACACAGAATGGCTGAGGCTGGAAAGGGCTCTGGAGGTCGTCTGGTCCAACCCCCCTGCTCAAGTATGGCCACCTGGAGCAGTTTCCCCAGGACCATGTCCTGGCTTTTGAATATCTCCAAGGAGGGAAGCTCCACAGCCTCCCTGGGCAACCTGTGCCAGTGCTCAGTCACCCTCACAGTGAAAAAGTGTCTCCTGATGTTCAGAGGGAACCTCCTGCTGTCACTGGGCACCACTGGAAAGAGCCTGGCTCTGTCCTCTTTGCATCCTCCCTTCAGGTATTTATATACATTGAATGAGATCCCCCCCCAAGCCTTCTCTTCTCCAGGCTGAACAGTCCCAGCTCTCTCAGCCTTTCCTCATAGGAGAGATGCTCCAGTCCCTTCATCATCTTCATGGCCTTTTGCTGGACTCTCTCCAATATGTCTGTCTCTCTCTTATACTGGGGAGCCCAGGACTGGACGCAGTGCTGAGTAGAGGGGGAGGATCACCTCCCTTCACCTGCTGGCAACTCTCCTAATGCAGCCCGGGATACCATTTGCTTTCTTTGCAGCAAGGGCACATTACTGACGCATGCCCAACCTGGTGTCCACCAGGACCCCCAGGGCCTTCTCTGCCAAGCTGCTTTCCAGCTGGGTGGCACCCAGCATGTACTGGTGCATGGGGTTGTTCCTCTCCAGGTGAAGAATTTTGCACTTCTCCTTGTTGAACTGCATGAGGTTCCCATCAGCCCATTTCTCCAGCCTGTAGAGCTCCCTCTGGGTGGCAGCATAACCCTCTGGTGTATCAGCCACTCCTTCCTGTTTTGTGTTATCAGCAAACTTGCTGAGGGTCTGCTCTGCCCCATCATCCAGATCATTAATGAAGGCGTTGAACAGAATTGGACCCAGTATTGACCCCTGGGGTACAGCACTAGTTTACTGGCCTCCAACTAGACTTTATACCCCTGATCACCACCCTCTTGGCTCGGCTGTTCAGCCAGTTTTCAATCCACCTCACTGTTTGCTCATCCAGCCCATACTTCGTTAGCTCATTTTAATAGTTTCTTTGAGTCTTCTTTTTATTTAATTTCTATTCTGTTTATAATTTTTTTTAATTGAAATTTTCTGAAGCTTCATGAGGGCAAGTCTGGGCTCACTGGCACTGAGAAAGCCAGGGTGAATGCCCTCTTGTCCTTGGGAAATTCAAGAGTTGGAATAGGTTCCTTGCACAAATTACGATGATCCAGCCTCTACTGGCTCATAATGGCTCATTATGCCAAAACCTCCTTTGGCAGATGGAAGTTGAAGACTTTATAGCCCAAAATAAATTACACTGTATTTAACAACCTCTAATCCAGAATAATCTGCAGTTTGTGTCCTGATAGCTTTCAATAATCAATTCAGTTCTCTGCTCTACTTTATTTGTTGTCTCATTACATGCCTCAAGATTTTATCGTTTCTTATCTCCAATTTGTCTTTTTAGTTATATGGTCTTTAGTTATATGGAGATCAGTGAATGTGAGTTTAGGATCCTTAACACAATGGGAAAGATCTCACTTAGGATACGCAGACACAAATGTTCATCAGGTATTGCCTCACACAGATTGAGGCTAAATAGTTTGAGATAGTAACAATGACAAATAACTTTCATCTTACTTTGTAGCAATAGATCTGATAGAACAAGAGATGATGGGACCACTTAGGTTATTTAATCCAATTTCCCTCAATTCTTGGCAGGCACAGGCAGCCTCAGTAAGTTACAGTTAATGTAGAAATTTTTTAGTGCTTAAGGCAAAGATCCTCAAGACAGCAACGTGCTGTAGGAAAACAGCAGGGAAGAGATCAGGAGTATTGTGAGTGACTTGGTACCTCATAACAGCAATGAATCCTAAGTGGAAGTAGAACCACAATGCTGGAACATATCCCAGACAGAGAATGCAAAACATCTCCAGACATTCGTGCTGATTTGTCCTGGGGTAGGTTCATTCCTTATTGCAGGTAAAGCTTAAGGCAGTGTGAGAGAATAAGGCCCACTAATGGCACTAGAGCACTGCCTAAAGCCAAATCCAGTATTTCTGAGAAAAATTAATCCACCTCCACATAATCCAGTTGTCCATCCAAGGCAGTTGGCAGAAACGTTGACGTTCAAAAAACACAATACTTAAATATTTCAGTATGTGTGAAAGAATAAAATGTGTACTTAAAAGTGAAATTAGTTTATTAATTTATGGAAGTATCTATATCCGACTCTTTTCATGTTTGGTTTCCATTAATTTAAATTAAAACAAACAAAATACCCACCATATTGAAGCGGACAGAATATCGGTTCTGATTTGTATTTCAAACTTACTAAATTTGGTACTGGTTTTGTGTTTTCAAGGCTTCTGACTTGGCGCCCAGTCAGTGGGGAGTTTGGCTCTGGATCTCCCTCTGATGCAAAAGAAAAACTGGTAAGCTGCTGAAATAAAAAAGATTTTAAATGCTTGCAAGAGTTTGGTACAAATGTGTTGTGATGTAGAATAAGTGAAAAGTATACTCAGTTTAAACCCATTTTTCAATTGTGATTTACTTGAAAAAGTTTTTTTCCAGATAAAGTGCTATTTAATGCTTAAAAATGGCAAGGAATCAATTGAGAAAGAGAAGTATGTATTTGTTTGCAGCAAAGCTGGCTTCCAGAAGTTGGCTGTAGGTCGTTCTCTGTGTATGTTTTAGGTAATGTCCTGTTGTCTGGTAGGTCTCTGTAGTACTGTATTGAGGGTTTGAGTTGTTTTCTGGTTTGGTGCGTGGTTTTTGTTTCATTTTGCTCAATATTCTCTTTGATATATTGGCATGATGAGAAAATGCTGGAGGTGGCAAGATTGCCAGTTAGATTGACTTTTTTTTCCTTCAGATTTTCTCTGGTAATAAGAACTTAAACATCGGTGTTTAAAATAGAAAATATGTATGACCATCAGATTTCTTAGCACTGATCGAATAAACAGATGTAAAATTTGGATTTGCTTACAAGTGGCAGCCCTGTAGCTACTTTACTGATAAGAATTAGTTTAGTTTTTGGACATTCTCACAAGATTGCTGCATGAAGTTCTTTATAGATTAATGAAGCATTTGATAAAAATCATTCAAGGATATGGTACCAAATGAGTTCTACTAAGAGAGACCGACTCCCTCCATTTATCTTTATGGAGCATTAACATAATTTACTTACAACAGAGTGTAAATGTTTGTGATGGCCAGTTCTCATTATACAGGTATTTTACATCCGTGTGACTGAATGTGCTTGCTATATCTTGAGTCATTTGTAGTGGTTTGATGTATAAAACATTTGATCTGAACGTTGGCTACGTTTTTGATCCATTTATGTCAAATATAATAGCATGCAAAAATGGCAAATATATTAAATGTTTTAGTCGTTAACAAATTGAAAGATCTTTTCTCTTTGAAATAGTTTAACATGAATGTTTTCAAAAATCTTTTTTATCTTCAGTGTAAAAAGACACCTTACAACTTCAAAATTAACATAATCTGTATAATAAATAGTGTTAAAGGAGATATATTTTGGATCCTTTCTTTTGGTAGGATAGAATTTTCACATGCTTTAGATATTTCCATCTAATTTTTCTTCAGGTAGCTCAAATATAATGAGGCGTTCTACTGTCTGTGGACATAATAGCTATTAAAAGTATATTTATACTTAATAGAGATTAAAACCTTGGTTATTTACTGGTATGAGAAGTTGGTATGTTCTTTATAGGAACTCTATGTGTAGATTTAAATCTTGCTAACACCACAGTGCAGGGAATTAACATACAGTCTACAGTGGCACTTACTGAACAAATGCCAATAGAAATGCTGGGTTATTGAAAGGGGCAGTAATTGCTACATATAACTGCTTTGCAGTTAATGATAATATATTTTGTTATTTACATTTCCCTCTTTCAATGAATGCTTTCTGAAATGAAAACAATAGGTATTACCATTGACTTTAATACTTTACATTCAACTGATCAAGAAGAAAGATATTTATTAAAAAATAAAACAAAATCCCAACAACTCATCCTCCAAAGTCATTGAGTTCTAGCTCACAAGATAACACAGTACCACATGGAGAATCAGAACACATGGCAGAAGTCTGCTCAAGCAGCTCTCTGGCAAAAGGATTTTAAATTAGAGCATTTTCTTGGTAGGCATATATTTTCTTCCTTCATCATTTTACTGTGGTAAATTCCTGTAGCACCTACAAACGTTAGTAGGAGCTTACACTTCAGAACATTCAAGGGAGTAAAGGCAAGTAAAGATTAAAGTTTGGTGACACCTCATGTTGTTTGGACTTGTCATTTAAGATCTGTGTGTTTGCATTTTCACCCATTATAAAAGGAATACAAATTCTCACAGAAGCTATTAGAGGTTTTTATTGTAGATCAAGGTAGATACTGCATTTCCCAGTATTGGAACCTTGCAGCAAACCTCGTACGCTTAATCTGGTAAAAGTCAAACTGTTGGGTGAGATACTAAATGCTTGGATGGCATACAAAAAACCTATGTGCAAAATACTACTCATTGACTTTGCTGTGTAATTAAATATTTGTTTCTTGTTAAATTTTCAATTCTTTCTTAGTAGGTCATCTTTTTAGTACAGCTTTCTTGAATGCTAATATCAAATATGACTAAAGTGAATGAAAAAGTGCAGTGTTGAAACAGCAAATGTCTTAAGCTACGAAGAGCACAACACTATTGACGATTAGCTCGCAGAAGTTTTCTGTAAGTTAATTTTTTTTTTTTGGCTTTCTTTTCAGGATACAATCTCACAGAAGTCAGTAGATATTCATGATTCTATCCAGCCTAGATCTTCAGATGGACGCCCATATCAACCCAGCGCAGGGTCCACAGTAGGTGAAGAAATGAGTAAAACCAGGCCAACAGCAAGTGCGTGTTTTGTAGTGATTTGGCATTTTATATCTGTTAAGAGTAGTAGTTAGCAGATGTTTGATATCTTTAGTTACAGCCCCAGCTATAACTTTAGAAACGTGATGTGAAGAAAACTACGTTGGTTAAATTTTTGTCTTCATGTAGTATGACAGAATTCTATTGGCCTCTTGTGGGTCCACATTTTTGACCTGTGCTTTAAAAATCTAGAGTTCAGCTGCTAACTTGCAGGCTTTTTACCCAAAGCAAAATATTAAAAATAGTATTCTCCTTATAATGCTATGTAAATGAGGTTGGGGTTTTTTTCTTAAGAGCAAGGTTCTTTCTGTGCAGAATGCAAGAGAAGCAATAGCTGGGGGGGGCGAGGGGGGGGAAGCGTATTTAGACTGATTTGAAGAGAGTATATAAAACCCTTAAGATACTTGTGCAAAGTTGTGTGTTGGTGCTTAAAATGCTCATGTCTTGGTGGTATTAGTACTTGCCACAAGTACAAACAAGCATCAGTGATATCAGTGCTATCCTAAGCCTCCTCTGCCTGTGGACAGTCTCAGCCTCTGGTTCTTGCCATTGCACTGATGCTAACAACAAGGACACTAATGTTGGTGATTTTTAGGTAACGTGGAATATTTGTCCAATATGTGGCAGGTGACTTTAAAGTTAGGAAGTAGTTTTTTAAAACCTGCCGATTGTCAACATGGTGATCAGTCCTGGTTTTAGAAGAGTAATTCAGATGGGTGGTTTCCAGGTTTGGTTCATGAATGTGCTTGAAGTTAAGCTCTTCTTCAGCTTACCCCCACAATAGCTCAAAAAAGAAAAAAGTAGTGCAGTTCTTTAGTTAACAAGCAATTTTCTTTTCCTTTCCTTTAAAGAATTTCCAGAACAGAAGTTATTTGCTGCTCTTTTGATCAAATGTGTTGTACAACTGGAACTCATTCAGACTATCGACAATATAGTGTTCTTCCCAGCAACTAGCAAAAAAGAGGATGCAGAGAATCTAGCAGCAGCACAAGTAAGTAGAACTGATAGGTATCTCTCTTTTTAACAGCTTTTTCTCTAGTGGATAAAGTTTCATAAACTCCTGTAACATCTTCTAATTTACAATTTTTAGAAGCGCTTGAGAACTTCCCGCAGCCTGTTGAGATCTTTTACATCTTGCATTAAATTGCATTTGCTGTGCTGGGGCAGCACACTGTGGAGATTAAAACATGTCTTGTTCAAAGGGATTGATGTAGCTGGGATGTGGATACAGCTTTTAGTACAGTTTTAAGTTTAAAAACTTGAAACAGGGTAGAACTGAGTTATCACAGGAGCTTGCTGAAGACAATTGTGAATTTTTACTTGAAATCTTTTTTTTTCTTTCTTTTTAATAGAGAGATGCAGTAGACTTCGATGTCCATGTGGATACGCAAGATCAAGGGATGTATCGTTTTCTAACATCACAGCAGCTTTTCAAACTTCTCGATTGTCTGCTGGAATCTCACAGATTCGCTAAAGCATTTAATTCAAACAATGAGCAAAGAACTGCTCTCTGGAAAGCAGGTGAGTCAGTCACCTTGGAGAAATATTCTGCGAGAATGTGTTACTGTGCTTTGAACTGACCCCAAAATAGGTCAAAAGTACTTCGATGCTGAATGTAAAATTGACTATCAGGCTGTAACTTTATAACCCTAGAATCCCTAAGGGGAGGAGACCTCATCTGTGCAGGTGCAAATATCCTTCCGATTTCCTAAAATTTAAGGTTTCACTGGGTTACAGCTGCCAAGCTGATCCCTGGCTGTAGGTGTGAGTCCCATGCTTGGAAGCTGCAGGCACAAAACCCCAAAACTTGTTAGGGGAGTTGTTTTACCTCCCAGTGTATAAGTGAAATACGTCATTTATTGAAACAGATGGAAAATGGACTCTCCGTAGCACTGTGTTTAATCTGTTCCTTGCACCAAAGTTAGCTACAACAATATTTTTACTGGTGAATGCATACTGCGACTATGCAGCAAGCTGTTTTGTGCGTTGATGTATGCATACACAGAACCACTTCAGCTTGAGTGAGGTAGTACTAATATTTACGGGTATGCTTTTTGCTAGTATGGACCTCCACTAGCAAACTGAGTTTAATTATACAGTAACAGCTTTGGAAACAGTAGTATTGTAGACGTTTTTCTTAAAAACAAGCAATAAAACAGTACACACTATAGCTATATGATTGAGACAAAATGGTCCATTGTTCAGGTGGTTAGAATGCGCTCTTATCATACACCCAGGTTTCACATCTACTTGGAAGCTTGTATAAAAATGGGTGCCAAACACAATTATGGTGTATATACATAGGTTAATTTTTAGCAGTACTCAATTGTACTAAACAGCGTGAGAAATTAATTACATAAGGTGGTTCTTCTAACTCTCTGCGTGCAGAAGATGCTTAGAAGGAGAAGTGGGGGACTATAAGGAAAAATGTCAGATGAAACAAAAACCTAAATGGATGCTTGGAATTTCTCTAGGTTTCAAAGGCAAATCAAAGCCTAATCTTCTGAAACAGGAGACCAGTAGTCTTGCCTGTGGGTTGCGCATTCTGTTCCGTATGTACATGGATGAAAGCCGTACCAGTGCGTGGGAGGAAGTCCAGCAAAGACTACTAAAGTAAGGTCCATATAGCTGAACCTGTTGATGTTATTTCTGATGTTAAAGAATGTTTATTTTTATTTAGAAGGATAGACCTCCTCTGTTTGCAGTAAACTTCCTAGAGCTAACGCAGTACGGTGGTGGTGGTCACGGCTAATATTGGGAGTTTTTATGTTGTGTGGAGAGTGCTGTGCCTCCAGCTACTAATGCTGCCGCTGCTTTTTGTTCTCATTGCATGTTTTGCAGGAGAGAACAAAGGTTTTGTCACCTTCTTTTTTTGTAGCATGTGGCTAGGTGGGGGATTGTTATAGCTTCTCTTTAAAAAGAAAAGCAACTATCACCTAAACCCTGCTTTTTTCTTTCTGTAACCTCAGCTATTTTAGGGAACTTAATGCTGTTTGTTCTCATCTGCAGAAATGAGCACTGGGCTTTTGAGGAGCCTATGGGCATACAGAAGCTTTTGGCTTTTTGGTTATTCATTACTGTGTATACTAAGGTTCACCTGAATGTTTTTAGTTTACAAAGTTGTTCAAGCAAGTGTTCGAGTAACAGAGGGCTTAAAACCATGGCAGTAACACAGTGGAAGTATTTTAAGGTTTATACACCGGGGAGCAGAGCCGAAAACTACCTGGTTACATCAGCATGAGATTAATTTTTAAAGTCTGTGTATCATTTTGTCACGTGCATTTTAATACCTCTCAAAGAGCACTCAATGCACTTTAAATATATGCACAAACAGCACGATCGTGTTTTGTCAGTATATTGAATACTGAAGTCCTAGGACTTTGGTTTTGAGTTGAACAAAATCACTGCTTTCTGTTACTATACAGGCTTACAGTAGCTTTCGTAAAATGATGCTGTTCTACACCAGGGCTCTACGCTGGTATAGTTGCAAAGCCAAAGCTCCCTCTCTGCAGTAGAGCTCAAAACGAAATGTTATCTGTGTCTTCCCTCTCCAGCGTCTGCAGTGAGGCTCTGAGTTATTTCCTCACTCTTACATCAGAAAGTCATCGGGAAGCCTGGACTAATCTATTACTCTTATTTTTGACTAAAGTCCTGAAGATAAGTGATGAAAGGGTAAGTAACTGTTTGGAATGGCATTTAAGACCACGTTTACAGGTAAGAAGTAGTTCCAGACCGGTTCTTCACACACAGTTATATACTTGACCTTAAAAGCTCCTGCTGCTCTGTAGACGCTCTTTGTTGGGGGAGTGTACGTTGAAGCTGCACTTGACAGATACTGACAGTAGTAATGCAGAGTGAGGGTGCAGTGAGTGATAAAACAAAATGCGTCTGAGAAAATTTAAAAGATGCTAAAATCCTCTAGAAATGTGTGTTAAGTTGCTTTTACCCGTCTCCTGCTGAGGAAGAGGATTAGTGGCTGATTTTTATTCAAAGAAGTAACTCCCGTTTCTGCTTCCACTACTACATGTACATCACCTTAACCTTCTCCAAAGCAATTCTGCAGTAAATAAATCCATATTTAGATCTCCCTCTATTTCTAACAGAACTTGGCTGAAGTATAAGGTGAAAGGGGCCAACTACAACAAAAAACTTAACTGATAATAGAAAAATTCTTCCTCTTGAAGAATGAGCGTTAGCAAGGAGCTGTGTGTAGCTAGCGAGCGTCTGTCAGAGTACATCACAGCTGTCTTAGCCTTATTCTAGCACTGCTGGCTTCAGTTATAAAGATGTTTCTGCTTGTCCCTTTGTGGGCTTCTCCCCTTGACTTGGGGAGAGTGTTTAAAATTCTTCACTTGCAACACGCTTCCTGAGGTGTATTGATGCATAATAGCGTAATTTCTTGTTTGTTTTCTCCTCAGTTCAAGGCTCATGCCTCATTCTACTATCCTCTGTTGTGTGAAATTATGCAGTTTGACCTTATTCCTGAACTTCGAGCTGTTCTACGAAGGTTTTTCCTGCGGATTGGTGTGGTTTTCCAAATATCCCAACCACCAGAACAAGAGTCTGGAATAAGCAAGCAGTAGCAGGTAGTGACTGAGCATTGCTCCGTTGAAAAGTTTATACTCCTCAGCTAAATGAAAGGACCAGGTAGCTGAGCCATTCTGTCTGGATATCCATAAAAATGGTTTCTTTGTACGGCAGTGTGTATCTGAGGGTTTAACGGTACAGATGCTTACAACTGTAATTAAGGCTTGCAACACTCCAGTCCCTTTATTTCCTGATGGATTATCTCTATCGGTTTCTCTTACCTGGCTCATGCTGAGCACGGAGCCAGTTTTTAGCACAGTCCTCTTGTCAGCGTGGGCTGCAATATCCTTTACTGTCCTAGACAGCAGTATAGCAACAGATGTTTATGGCGGGTGTGAAAGTAAAATGTACCCAAAGAACTATATATGTAAAGGTTTGAGCTTCTGCAAGAAGTACAACTCAGGAGGGCTGTATTTTGAAGGATAAAATGTTTATAGTGAAAAGAAAATGGAGATTATTGTTCATGGTAAAAGATATTTAGCAACTATGTCTGATATTCTTATTCTAAGATTTTTGCACACTCAGGCTGTCTGAGACATCGGTAATCATCCTTCTGTGAAAAATGTACAGAGATGCAGGTCTGTAATATAAACTCTTTAACACTATACAGTTCTTCCTGAATTGTTTTATTTCTGTATTATTGATTTGCTGAAAACCCATAACACTTCATTGTTTACCAAATGCACTAGAAGTTTGGGTTTATTTTTTGGGGTTGTGATTTTTTCTTTTTTTTTTTTTTTCTTTTTTTGGTTTCGTTGTAGCCCAGAAGTTAGTGTTGCTGACTTTTGTCAAGAACAGAGGTAGAAATATCACGACTGACATAACTACCTGTAATATACTTGTTTTAGGGCTTTTAAATATAACGAGCCATTGAAATGATGATCCTTCAAGGACTGGAACTTGAATCACTGCAAACAAGTCTAGGTTGTGTCTGCTGTCAGATGTTTTTTGTTTGATGTAGATTTCACTCTTATGTACAGAATTTAATGTTGAATATATTCAAGTAACAAATCTGGCATGGTTTGGGGATGGTTGAATTTATTGGAAATGTATTCATACTGTGAATTGTGCTCCGATGGTTAAAAGACAAGATTGTCAAGCATTCTGTATTACAATGGATGTAGAAATTTTTTTCAGATGGACAAAATGTATATGGTACAGATATGTAAAGTTTTCTATGTAAAAAAAAAATTCTGTACAACTTTCTGTACAATATTTGGTTCTCATCTGGCATATTCTAATCAGGTTATAGGTCAATAAAGTTTTTGAACTCTTTCATCAGTGCAATCAAAACCAGTCTAATCCACAGCTACTTGTTTTACAGTTTCCTTTGCCTCTCATGCTCTCGTGTCAAAGGAACAAACCCCAGCCCCCCGGGGGCAGAAATGTGGGTGTCCTTTGGTTGACTAGGAAGTGTCGTCTTGCTGTTAGGCAAATACGGGGTAAAAAAGAATGGTAAGTTAAAAAAAAAAGGGGGGGAGGGGGAGGGAGGGAAGAATAGAAGTGCTTGTAGGTGGACTAGTCAAATGAACCCTATAGTGCTGCGCAGATAGAAATTCAGATACTGCGTTTTGCTTTCTGGGGATTAAAATATTAATGGGGAACAGACTATGGAATAAGGGTGGATGGGAGGGAAAGGCTGGGATTACGGTTCATCTGACTGCTGACTCGTAATGCATCAGCCAGCTAAGCCTTGTCAGCACCTTTGATTTTGTGAGTAAAAGTGGAATTGGATTGTTCTCCACTGTGTTCTCACAGAACTCAGGACTAGCGAAGGAGAGAAGCGTGAAGACTGAAAAAGTGGATGAGGGAGCCTAATCTGGGAGAGGGAACGAATCTCCCTGTAGCCGTTCACAGCAGGCTCCAAAAATAAGCGTAAGCAGTTCACTGAAATAGCTATGGAAAAGCCAGTGAAGGGAATCGAAAGACATGACCTGTGACTAGGAGTTCTCTCATAATGTTAATTGGGGTGGAGCAAAACCAAATTGCGTTTATCAAAGTCAGAAGGGGGAGAATTGAGGTTATTTTAATTATTTGTAATTGTATGGCCTTTCCTCTTGGACTGTATTTTATTTTTTCAGTTTGCTGTGTAATGTTTAAATCTTAAACCGCTGTACTAGGCCCGACCTGAGGTCTTGTCTGTTTGACAGTGATCAGCAATAATTCTTAGAGTAAGTATAATGTGTCCCATCCCTATTGATGTCGTACTCTCCCCCACGCCCATGGCAAGCAGTGTTCTCGGTACCGTTATCGAGGTGTTCCTGGCACTGCTATCCCGAGCGCTGTTTTAACAGCCAGTTATGTATCTGTTACCCATGTGTCTGCCCGATTCCTTTTTAAATGTCTCTGTTCAGGATTTGGCACTCAGTGGCAGTGAGTGCAATAGACTATCTAAAAAGTTTGGTAGTTTGAGTTGCTTTTTGTTTTAAACCTTACTGCTCCATTGTTCTGTTGTGTACTCCTACTTAGTAATGACTTCTTTTACAGTGTGACTTTCTCATGCCTTACCTTATTTATTGCTTACGTGGAAAAGGCCTAATAGCTGTTTAGTCTTGGTTCATTGGAAACTGAACTCCTGTGTCGTCATTACTCTTTTCTGTACCTCTCTTTAGTTCTTGCAGTGCCAGAACTGCACTAGCTGTACTCGGGGTATCACGTTCAACTTGCAGTGCTCTAAACACTCATGTCTACAACTATCAGAAAAGCGGGTCGGGGGCAGGAAAGGGGTTCTCTTTTAGTCATCTCAACTTTGAGCTCAGGACTGCAGCTGCATTTATTTTGCAGATGAGACTGTCATGACAAAAAAAAATAAAAATTAAAAAATTTAGGAAGGCAGGCAGAAACACCCTGCCTACACCTGAGCTTTGGATATGCAGAGAAAGCTGAAGGAAAAGATGTGGAAAGGAAAGACGTGAAGGACCAAGAGTATCCTGAAGAGCAGCCTGCATGCCAAAGGGAGGACAGCTGTAAGGGAGAGCGTAATTCACTGTGCTAAATGCTGTTGAGCAGTGAGGTTAAAATAAGTTAAGTTCAGTGGTTTCAGGTCACTGCAGAGGTGAAGGAAGCAACTTCAAGGGGGGATCTGGAGGAATCGAATGCCAGCCTGTGACAGTCAGTCACATTTACAAAAATTCTTGCAGTCAAATGAGGCTGGCTTTTTAGGATAACGCTAACTTTATGCTTCTATTCCAGAAACTCATGGTAAGAATTAGTTGATTTGGCACTTCCTCTCTGGGAAGGAGCATGCTAAACCCATGAAGAAGCTAAGCACAACACAATGTTGACATACATCTTTCGCCTGCCATCATCACAGAATGGCCGTGGCCTTCAAGCAGGTAGACAGAAGCTTGAAGGTGGCATTTTAGTAAAAACAAAGACATATTTACAAATGGGTTTCATCGTTTGTTTTTCCCTGCTGGTCAGGCTTTGGCCCCTGGGTGGGAATTCCTAACCAAGAGGAAAGTCACAGCCTTACCCTTGCTTCACCTCGGTGTTTCAGTTCACGCAACTCCTAAAATCTTGCTTTCATCTACACATCCTTCTTGCTAAAGCTCTGTGCTTTTATTCGGCAACTTTTCCAGACAGCCTTGACGTTCTCGTTTGTTCATGAACAGATGTAAGCTGAAGCAAATGATAAATTAAGAAAATTGAAGTCTGCTTTCACATTTTTAGTAACAAAATAATTTATTAACTCTTAAATCAGAACCATAAATTAAATATATGCAACAATATCTGTATTTCCAGCACATAACAGGTTAGGGAACATAAGATACATTGCTAATAGTCATTTTTCCATGAAACAGTTTGCTGAGCTTTCATGCAGGATAGCACTCATCGCCATATGAAAAGCAAGTGACCTTCTCCAAGGTACTCACTCTTTTGGTAAAAGCTTAAAATGCACCTCTGCTGTTGAGTTACTCTATTTCCAGACAGTTTTGGAGTTTGGCTATAAACAAAGCTAAAAATTAACTTTGATTTAGTATCAAATTCACACACACGCACCCCTCCCACCCCCCATTTTTGTGGCAAGTCCAGTGCTGAGGCTGAAACTTACATAAAAAGTGCAAAAACCACCAAGCTATTCCTCCGCTTCCCACGTCATGTAATATAAAACATCCCTGCTCTACATCTCCGTTACACTGCAGCTTCTGTTACTTTATTATTGCTGTTCTAAATTGTACATACAGCCCCACGCTATGCACAGGGAAGAGAACTATCCCTACAAGAGACCCTGGAAAGTGCAGTAGTGCTGACGGGTCCCTCCTCTGCTGCAAGGCACAGCTGGTTCACGCGGGGGCTCGAGTCAGCCATGCGCGGTCGAGAGGCCTTGCCAACTAAGCGGTAGCGTGTTTTCGGGTGAAAGCTTTGCTGGGCTTGACTGTTCAGCCATGAGCCTTTGGAGCGTCTCCGAAGTTCCTGGTCGCAGCCAGGGCTCTGTTGCAACCGTGTCAACAGAACTGGGCCGTCTGCCAGCGTTAGATGGAGCGTGCTTCAAAAGGTCATCCGCTTCTCCTAAGGAAATGGTATCGCCTGAGAGAGGAGAGCAATGTACATATGTTAAAGGGAACAAAAGCTTATCGCATCTTACCACAACATTTTGGTATATTGAACAGGCTTATTTGTCTGCAATAAATGCATAAATAATGCTTTCAAATTACATTCGTTTCTACTTAACACGAATTTTTGATGTTCTGGGGAACTGGGCCCATCGAGAGTCAACAGCTAGACTCCCAAGTCTTTGATGTCTAGTGCCAACAGCTCTTCCCCCTGCCAGATCAGCAAGGGGGCAATACAGGCAACCTCAGGTGGACTTGGTAGAAGGTTCTTGCTTTCCTGAAGCCTCCCATTATAGCCACAAGTCAAATCTGTCAGTGCATATATGCGTAGAAAATGCATATAAAAATAAGGCCATTAAATTACAGTGTTATGGCTAAGTATAGACAGTCTCTTACTCAGGAGAGAACTCAGGAAGAATTATTTTAATGCTGGTAAACAGTGCAAGTGCTAGCAAGTCTGTACATCACAGTCCAGCGTAGCAAGTAACGTTAACGCAATGTCCTTCTGAAATGCATACTGGGTAAGTAAGTCAGTCGTCATCTTCCAGCTACGAAACAAACCACACCAAAAAAACCTCCAAAAACCAAAACAGCCTTGCCTTTGAACTTGGGGTCGTTATCGCTCTGAACTCTACTATTACTTTGATTCAGTTGGCAATCATACATACCTAATACTTTAAACAGATAGTTTTTAGTGCAGATTATCAAACAACATAAATTTTTATTATAGATATAAAAGGATATAAGTGTATCATTTCTCTGTGCTGTTCATTTTTTTGATTCACAACATACAATTTTTACATACATAAACCCAAAAAATAATGCAAAATGACCGAAAATTGCAATGTTTTCCTCTTTAAAGGTGAGTCATGTAAATGAGGACGTTCTGGTTTGTTGGGGGTTTTTTTAAGCTGGGCAGAAAAATGTTTGAAGACTCTGGATTAGGAAAAAAAACAAACCACAAAATTTTTGCAGAAACATACTAATTCCAGTAAAATCTAACAGAATTGTATATTCTTTAGTGATTAAATACTTCACTTAAGCAATTCATAAGTGTCATGTAATTTAAGTATTTGGATGATTTTTCCAAACTTCAGGGTTTTTATTCTGGAAAAAAGTGATGACTTTAAAATCTGATTTTAAACCAAAGCTTCTCTGAAGCTTCTCATTAAAACTTGAAAGCTGATGGTCTAAGCACGGGTGTGAGAACCCAAGTCCTGCAGAAGCAGCAGCCAGGTCTGTAGACGTGAAGGGAAGGACAGAAACCGCGCAATCCCACACACGTGGGGCGCGAAGGCTCGGTTTTTCCTCTTAGTGCCTAAGGTGGGATGCGGGTTCTAAAACAAAATGCCAAATACTTCTTGTTCAAAAAGAACTTGGCAGTGAATCCAGTAGTTCTGTCACATCATACAGACAGTGATCTGAGCATCCTCCAAGCCTCCTCAGTCTGGTTAAAAGAAAACTTCTCTGTAACATTAAAAGTGTAAACAGACCTCCCTCTCCCTAGGGCCTGTCCCCTCCTGTGCTTGAGGCTGGGTTTAAGGGTGGCAGTGAACCTCTTTGACTCTTAAATCCTGGGTCAGATGAACTCTCCTGTGGGTTGGAACCCGCAGTTTTTACATATGTAAGTTATTGTGGGGTTAACAACAGTACACAGCAGGAAAAATAATTCCTAAAGAAAATTAATTTTCTCTTTGCTATCTCTTTGCATCTCTTTTTTAAGAGATAATAATACTGATTTAGAAATTGAGTGGTGCCTGGACTCCCGCTGAACACTTGACGGCAGCACACCCTAAACAAATACAGACTGCAGCACATCCTGCCCCCAGATGAGAACAAACTCCTTCAGCGCCCAGAGTGGGTATTAGTGTTTGCCGTCTGTCAGCCTGCGCTTACCGGGAATGGGCCCTGCTGCAGATCATCGCAGGCACCAGCATTCCTTTACTTAAAGGCACAGAGGAATGCCTAAAAAGTCTCAAGCAATTTAGGCAACTTCTCTTACACATAGCAGGGTCTCAGCCACATACCTAATATGCTCAAAGCTGTGAGAATTCTCTCTTCTGTATCCGAGTCTGCTCTTGTTTACGCAGTCAGGAACACGCATACATTGCCCGCTGCAGAAAGCGGCTGCTGGCTTGCAGAGACCTCACTGCCCAAAGTACTCACCAAGTCTACGTTGATGGGAATGGTTTTTTGGGATGGGTGAAAACAGAGGAGGAGGCCTGGCTCCAATATGCACTAATTTTCCAGTTAAGAAAATTCTAGGGTGGCTTTAGGATTCTCACATCAGTCCCATAAAGGAAAGTGCACTGCTGTGAACAGAGCCTCCTGACTGTGCCAACAGGATCAGCTCTTAAAATTTATCAAAGCCTGTAAATTGCCATCTCCCGGTCATTTAAAGGGAAGATGATAACCAGTTAGAGTTCCTTAGTTACATGTTTGACAGAGTTGTTTTCTCCCAGCAGTGTCTCTGAGGGCGGAGGACAAATAACAGTCCTAGCTGTTAGGAAAGCAAGAGGATGCCACAAGGGTTCTATCAAACTGCTAGGGAAGAGGAATAAAACCACTTGGCTTCACTCTTTTTTTTTTTTTGTAATGTCACTGAGTACAAGGAGGGAACAGCAGTGCAGCCCTAACGACCACCACCGAGCAAAAGGATCTGTTAACATTTCCAAGAGGCACATACGCTAAGCATGAGTGATGGTCCCCATGTGTTCCAAAGAACAAGCTACATACAGGCGTATAAATACACACACACACAAATTATATATATCTAAAGGCTGACGCTCTGGAGACCGTGGCAAACAGAAGGCAAACAAAATAGCAAGTGTAGTTCACGCGATATGAGGTGAAATTATAAAAGAGGTGAGATAGAACAAGGGCAGAGAAGTAAAAGAAGTTCACATAGCAAAAATGTTTGGGTAGAGTAAAATTAGTAAAGCGTTTGTTTAGATTATAGAAGAAATGAATATGAATGGGGGTTTTTTTAGTGACTTAAAAATCACAGTGAGATGGTTAAAACAAACAAAAAAGGATGAAGTGCTTGTAAGAGTACCCATAGCAACAGAATCAGAAAAACTGTCAGCATCTGCACTCTCATTAAGTTTATAAGAAGGATACTGATACTGTAATTGCCTAGACAGCATAGCAACCGCCTCCTAAAAAAAGGGAGATTTCAGACTCGTATGAAAGAATCATTAGCACAAAGTGTATCAACTGGGTCATAATCCATGTGAGAAATTAAAGGCCATTAATGGTTGCCATAATTGGTACCTCACACGCAAAGTGGATCTACGTCAGGCAGTCAGCCTATGGAGAAGCTCTGAGATAACTCCCAGAGTTTGATGTATTATACAGTCACAAGACATACATACTTAATAAATTCAAGTGCGTGTATAGTGAAAGAGGTATCGATGGCAACCTCAAATACTGAATGTTCATTTGTGTTAACAAACCAATAGAAAATCCAAATTAACTAGAAATTGAAGTACTTCTTTATACCCAATTTTTTGGCGTATCTTCACGCTGGTTGGACACAGACATCCGATTCCTAGGAATGCCAATAAACTCACACCCTATCAACATTCATCAGTCAGGAGTTTCATTTCTTTCCACTAACATTTCAGCTACGCAGCTGGATATCCGCATCTTACTGCTAGCAGTGACACATCGCAACTTTAAAAGCGGTACAGACAGGACAAGCGCGAGTGGCTGATCGGACAGGAATTAGAGCATCTTTTCCTATTACCCTCCTCTAAACTTACTGTAAAAAGCTGTGTTGAAGTTTGCTGGGGAACCTCTTGCACCAGCTACAGAGCTCTATAAATAATTCTTATGTTTGAGCCAGTTGCTCACTGTTCAACTACAGGCAGTCTATTAATATTTGTTCCTTTAATTATTATAATTACTTAGTATTCACTGCATCATCTCGACTACACAGAGCATACCTAAGTAAGCAGATTTCTGCTGGAGCTCAGTCAGTCTGTGCAATCGCTCTTCATTCTTGCCTTTCAACTGATCAACATCGAGGCTGAAGCTCGAGTGCAAAGAAAAGCTGTCAGGCTGCGGCAACGGTGTCTGGCCCGGTGGAACACCCTCCTGCAGAAAATCCCAAACCACACAAATCCTTCAGTTAAATAGCATCCTTTTTAAAAGGGCAAATAGCTATACACGTACACTCTCGGTATCCATATCATCTAGCCACTAAGGAACCACAGGAACTGTCTGACGTTAGATCTGTGGTCCACCTTCATATTTAAGCCAATCCAGTTATCATACATACAGCACACTCCAAAGCTTTTTGCTTTATTCGTCTCCTCTCCCTTGCAGAAGGCGGAAGCTGTGGTGATAAATTAACTTCTCCTAAGGCAGGAAACGTTTCCCCATTAGCACCTGGAAAAACAGGTGAAATCATTTTCAAAGAAATCAAAATACTAGACAGTGTTCAAACCTGTTTATGTTTTGAAATGAGCCAATATATTGTACTTGATTTCATCACAGGAATCAAAGGAATGTATTCATTAGGACATCTTGCGTGAAGCCAGTGATAACCCAGATGCAGACAAAAGAACAAGGTACCACAACAGCAGCGAGGGATGAACTTCAAGCAAAGGCGAGGAATATCTTGAGATGCGTATTGAGATCTCTCTTACATAGAGTAAGAGTACTGAACAATTCAGAGTACTGAACAATTCTGCAGCATGTCTGAAATGACATACCGTGACATTAAAAAGAAACCACAACTGTGGAAAGAATGGGTTTTCATTTCCTAGCAATTTGAAAATGAATTTTAATGAAATATTTCATATCATTCACGAGTTTCAAAGATCTTCAAATGAAATTTTAAAAGTAACAACTAAACAGTTATTGTGGCTGAAAATTGAAATACTTAGGTTTGAAAAATAAATTTGACTGATACCAAGGAAGCTCAGAGAAACAAAGACAGATATTTTAAAAAATTCTTTCATATTCCCAGTTGGTTTTCTCCTAGAAATAAAAATTTTATTCCCCTCTCCTCTTTTCCCTCCCCCAGTTTCACCAAAGGTACTCATGCTCTCATCACAAATGTTTCAAGTAAAAAAATCAAAGCATAATTTTGAAATGGCATATGGCTAACAATCCACTTATCAGAATTCTAGTTACGAGATCAGTTGAACTTCATTATATTCAAAATAGTGCTATTACTCAGAATACAAAAACTTGTTTAATCATGTGAATTTATCAAAACAGAAACGAAGTACAGGCTAAAGAAAAACTTATTTGTACCTGTAGTGTTTCACCAGTGTAAGATGCTACCTGTTCCTTTAAGCATCTATCATTCAGACCGCTACGCAGACGTGCTTTCAAATCACTGCATTAACACTAATGAATTCTAGGGTTTCAAGTGAGGCAAAAAAAAGGAAAAAGGAATTGGTAAACCTCTTTATTCCTAACTGCCTCAAATTTCTGAGACCTAGGAGATGAAGACGAATTCATTTGTAATGCTGACATCTATTATAAAATTGAGTTAGATTTTAAACCCATGTCAAAAAAATAGAAAATAGAGGGTAGTGTTACGCTTTTCTTAGGAAATGAAAAACATTGCTAAAATACACCACAAGTATTTCACAAAAGACCCTCAGACAACGTGAGCAGCACAGTTCACAGAGAAGGCAGCCCACAGATAATGAGTTTTTATTTTTCATTTCGGGGATGGAAGTCACCAGATTCATATTCAGAATTTCAATAGCTATTTATAAAGCCCAAATAATGCAAAGGGTAACAAAGTTTTAGTTAGTGCCTACGGCTCAGTATTGGGGAACGTGCTTTTCAGAGCCATAAATGATCTGGGGAAAAAAAGAAAAAGAAAAAAAGGGGCGTGAATAGTATCATAAGTTAACTCCATCGCTTCACTAAGCTGCAAGAATCAGCTGGAGGGGAAGAAGGAGGAAATAGGAGAGAGGACTATAAAAGTCACGAACCTTGTCATATTGGTGAATAAAACCAAGCAGCACCCCATTACACAGGTGGCAGACTCAGAACAGATGAAAGGAGATACTTCACCCAAGGCATAGTGTGGAAATTTATCCCCACAATACTGCTGATGGTAAACAATTAGAGGGATTCAGAAATGCTGATTCCGATTCATGAAAGACAACCTATTAAAGACCCAGCTTAGCACGACTTATTAAATGCAAACACACGGCATTTGGCTCAGGAAGCCTCTGAGCTACAAGTGACTGGAGGCTGGAAGAGTAGTCCGCAGCATTGCTGCATGCCTGCCCTCCTCCTCATATTCTTCCCCATGCGCCTGTTCTGGCTCCTGTTAAGAGACAGGATATTTGGCCAGATTCTAGACTGATGAGCTCTCATAAAGCATCCTTTCATCATTTGGCCTGTAAATAATAAATAGTATTTCCTAACCTGAAGAAGAATGTATTGCAGACTACAGTGAGTACCAAACACACTGAACAAGCCTGAAAGCCCCATCCTGTGTGCTCTTCCCAATGCCAGGTTATATCCTGTACTCAGGACTTGCACGTTAACAGAATAAGCTTGAATACATTTCAAATGAAAAATTCTGCTTTTAACCAAAGCCAGAGATAGCAATCATCGGTATATAGAAACATATCTAGTTTCATTAAAAAGCACTTGCAGGAATCTACTGCATCTCCCCTACAGCAAAGAATAAAACCTCGTAAGATGATTTCCCATAGATGATTGAAGAGAATTTCAAGGTACTGTAATGCCTGCTAATGGAAAAATAACGTGTAGAGGCCTGAGCTGGTTGTTTTTTTTTTTTCAAAAAAGAAGATAAGTTCTAGCCTTATTATTTCTAGTGACTGGAAACAAAACACATCTGAAACAGCACCTTTACATACACGCATATAAAGGTTGAATAAAGAGACATAAGACAATGTGAGACATAGTCCTCTATACAAAAATCTTAAGAAAAGGAAAAATCATCTACTTCAGATGATTAAGAAGTGACAACGTTTACAAGTATGATGTTGCAAGTTATGTAATGTGTGAACAGCAGAAAAGTGAGTAATTTAGAATGAATCACCGTTTTATACCCATATAATCGTACTTAAAATCGAGCACGCTTGTAAAACAAAAGAATAAAAATGAAAAGAATCGCTGGCTGCCCAACACACTTATATTTCACTACGGACAGTTTGTAATTGTAAGCTGTGCTTGCTAATAAATTATTTTATTTGCTGCAGAACAATAGAAGAGCATTGCATATTCTACCATTGTAACACATTTGCTGAACAAGTATTAGCTTTTCCTTATGCAAAGCTGGGAAGATGTCAAAAAAAGCTCCTTGACAAGGCTAACATCCCAGTCAGAGCACAACGAGCACGGAAAGATGCTTTCTCCTGAAAAGATGTGAAGTGGTATAAGGCAAGTGAGCAGCATCATTAATTTTAGGTGTGACCTAGACAAATTGATTGCAGTACAATTACATAAAGATCTGCGTTTTAATTTGGAGGCATAATTTTCTAATACTTTAAAACAATCACCATAGCTACACCCACTGCAACTTTTAAAACAGCAATAACCATTTTAGACACACATCATTAGATTAAATGACATGTTTGTACACGCATAACGCGGTTAAGGGGAGGTATAAACTCACCAATAAAAGCGCTATCCGATTCCAACAGTGAATTTTTCAAGAATTCATTAGATTCATTCCTGAACTACAGAAGTGAAAAAGAAGACATGCAAATTCAGATGCCTCAATATCTTTCTGGGGCCAAATTATAATTAACGTAAATTAATTGCCAAACTTCTGCAAAGCAAACAGCAGCTCTACAGTGTTCTGTACTATTCCATACTTTATGGCTATAAAAAACCTATATACTTTTAAATAACTCGTGTTCTCTTTAAGCATTAGGCGGTTTTTTTACTTTTCTGTGGTGATCCCATTTGCTGAAATTGCCTACACATGGCAACCGTTGTGGTGATTTGTGTAACAACATCAAGAAATACATCCTTGTCACTCCGCTTGAGTTTCAGAACAGTCAGCACTAGGAGTGAGCTTTGCACCTAAGGTTTATATAAAGTATTGATCAAATGAAGAATGATTCCTTATGTTTCACTTATCCCACCACATACAATCTTTGATATTAAAGCATTAAAATAACACATTTCTTCATAGTAATAACAAGCACTAAGAGTAATACTTCTAGTTCACTGCATAGTTGCAACCATTTGTTACAGAAATTCTACTATGGAATAATTTATGTTGAAAACCACTCTGAAATCAAAGCAGTAGAAACTATCAAAGGAAACAGAACAAGAGAAAACAAATTTTTTACTGCAAAGCATTGCTCTGAAGAAGAATTTCAGGCGATAAATTGCAACTATAAAATGCATTAAGGCGATTTTTTTTTTTAAATAAAAAATGTTCCATTTCTGCATGTAGTTACAGTATTATCCTTGAGGCTAATGGCTTTGCTCTTGCACAATCTTCCATTTTGTATAGTTTCACATTCCCATGAGACACAACTGAACTCTGTTATTCTGCAGTTTGGGTTAGTGCGCAATTCCAATTCGATAGCACTTTATTTCGCTCTTTTCACCAAGTCAGAAAATAAATGTCCCATTTGAGACAACGGATCTAATTATTGACTGCCATCTCTGCCATCACTTAAGCCACCCAAATTCAGAGCAACTGCTTCTGGCTTGGCTTTTTCTACTAATTCCCACCCCCAGTAGCAATCTAACATCATATGAATATAAAATAAGTACCAACGAATATAAAAGAAGGGAGTTAAAGAATCAAACTATCTCTATATACAAAGATAAACAACTCGTACGTCAAGTTTAAAGAAGCTGTTACTCATTGTATTGACAAGCAAGAGAAGTAAACAAGCTTGCTGTCTTGTTACTTAAGTGTAATTCCTTTCTCCAAATCTGTGCAAGACACAGTATTTCTCACACTTGAAAAAGGCAAGGTAATATAATTAAAAAACCTGTTTTATTCTTACCAGTCCCATGGTTTGTGGGTTACCGCCAGAAGCAGAATCATCTTGATCAACAAAAGCCACATAGACAAGGGACAAAATGATAGTATTGACATAAAAACAGTTAATACTAAAACATATTAAAAGTTTTATCAGCATATTATTACAAAAATGAAGACCACTACGCATTACTTCTTTAAAACTACACACATTGTAATGAATATTTTTAAAACATTTGAATGCAATGTTTATACCAGTTTCCTTATGCCAGTTTAAGTAGAATCAAAGAAATGAAACAGAACTCGGTAGTATATTATTTCTAAGAAAGCTGAGCATGTGCAAGCCCTTCTTAAGGCTGGATTCATCAGTCTCTCCCAAAGAGCAAACATACTTTTCACACTAGAACTATATTGTTCATCGCTAATAAAAATCAACCGTTTCCCATCTTGTTCAAAACCCGATTTGTTTTCCAGAAAAAGGAAGCATAACTACTTTTGCGGCTATTGAAAACCAATTTTTTTTTTTAAGAAGATATAATCACACTTCATTAAATGCTAAAATTGCACTAAATTATGCTGAATTCTGAAAAAGTTCTCTATACTGCAACAGTCAGAACTACTTTTGTGCTATGTTTACAACAATATTGTAAACACTTGTTATAGAAAGGTCACGTCCAGGTGTTAACTGAATATTGTAAAAAACATCGATTTATGGGAAGGCAGCATGGTTTAAGCCATCAAAGCAACACACTAGGGCACAAAAGGTTGCTGCATGAATACTTGGTTTCTCTCTTTTACCCTCTTACGTTTTGTTTGTTGATACCTTAAGATCTTTATTATTTTAATTACTGCATCTTAAACAATATCCAGTCACACAACTAGCAAGAAATGTTTTTTTAATCGTATGTTCTGCACACTGCTGAATCCTAATGCAACTAGAACGTGGTACTGAGAAAACACACCAGGTTAAGTAACTTCAGATGAAAAAGCATTTAAACAGAAACCTACTTTCCAAAGCGTACCCAAGAACTCAGAGTCGATGGCCTTCTTACTATAATAAAGATTATCCTCCCTTCCCTAGAATAAGTATTTTGGTTTTCTTGCCATCATCTTCACATATTAAATTTTATACATGTCTCATTGTTCTTACATTAAAAACATTTGTGAATTAAAAAAAAAAGTGGAAGTTAATGGTATTCAGCATCCCAGTGGTTGCTAGTGCTAAACTGCAACTTTAAACTCCATCTGAACTTCACAGCTAGGACACACAAAAAACCCACCAAACTAATAATGGAGAGAAATCTCTCTAATTTATCAATTTTTCTATAAACTTGCTATGAACTAAGTAGAAAACCAAACCAATACTGTATCAAATTTCAAAAATTAGAGAGCCAAAAATGAATTATTTCTTCCATAATTAGGGATGACTTGAGCCATGTATTTCCTTACGCCACTTCGGTTTTTGCCATTAGTTTTAGTGGTCTATCAAGAGCTAGACCAAGGGAGTTAGGAGTCTCATTCATATGTAGTGAAGCTAAACATTACAACAGTTTTAAAACTCATGGATACTCAAAAACTATTTACTCTATATTCCAGACATCTGCTTGCCAGGAATAGGCATGTTTATGTAGCTAAACAGTTGTATTTATATCAACAGAACTCAAGACTAATGATGTTCTCCCCTAGGTGGGACATCTCAACAACCAATTTGACTAGCAAGAAGGACGCCATGTCACAATAAACCGTTAGATGAAATCAGTTCTCTTGGCTTCTGTCAGGGTGTAATAATCAGAACAGAAGACGGGAGAAAGCCCCAAGAGCGAATGTACGCTCAACATGCTGAGCACACCGCGTTTGCAGCTTTCAAGGAAAGGTTGAGAGGCTGAACTAGACAGCGATCATTTCACAGAGGAAAGTATTTGTCTAAGGATAAAAACCTCAGACCTGGAGAGCACAGAGAACCACCCTGAAAGTTAATCTAACAATGACCCCATGTGCGCTGGAAATTCAAAGAAGCAAAACTGAAGTTACTCTTCTTATTTGGTTTAAGTCTCCAAATAAAATATTTAATAAGATAGTTTTTATTTCTTGCATCTCTGTCTAGCAAACTTATTCAGCGTGTAGCTGACCTTCTGTCTAGCATCAAAAACCATAGCACGCGGGCTGTCACTCCTCCTGGACTGACAACCAGCCCATTACCAATACGCAACTCCAGTCAAGCAGAGCCCAGCACTGCAGCGCAACAACATCAAACCTGCTCCTGTGCCTTTCCCTCCTATCCCCCAAAATAATAATCGTCCAGAAGTCTGCAAAAGACTGCCTTATTTATAGGGACACAGCAAGCATTTCAAAAATTTGGGACATTTAAAAAAAATCATTAATTTCTAAGGTTATAGTTCCACTAACAGTCCACATATTTCTCTTTCACATAAAGAGGGGGGAAAAAAAAAAAGAAAAAACATATCAGAGGGAAAACTATATAAAGCATGTAAGGTAAAGAACACTTACATACAGTGTGGGAAAAGGGGTAAGCCTTTGCCACTACAGCCTATAATGCGACATTTTGCCCACAGTACAAAAATACATATTGCTTTAATTCATCTTTCTTTCAATCTTTATTGTCTGATATTTTATCAGACAATAAAACCACTCATCTATTTTCAGTGAGAGGAAGATGATGAGCTTGTCTCTGAGGAAAATAAACTGGAAATAGAGAGATACATGGCAACTAATTAATTCTCTTGCTCAGTACACAGTGACAGACTATAAAGTTAAATGATGTTGTAAAGCAGTAGGAGAGAGAGAGAGAGAGAGAGAAAACTGCTCAAGGATCCTCTATAAGCATCAGTGGAAAATAATTTTAAAAATCAGCTGCTTGTCTACCAACTAATCTAAATTGTCCAAGGAAATGCCTCTTTAGGTTGTCACCATGTAAGCCTGCATTATCCATTTAGCATCAGCATATGTCTAAAATGACTGCTTGTTCTTAAAATTAATGAAAAAGGCATATTTGCTTTCTAGCTGGTGGAGGTTCCTCTCCGGACAACATTAAATTAAAGCCTTCTCAGACTGGCCTATTGAAAAATATTCTGATGGCAGAAAAACAAAACCAAACCCCACGCAGATCTCAGTTGAAGCTAGTGAATTATTTTTCACCATTTCAGCCAATCTCACAAAGGGGAAGACTGAAGACAACCCTATACATTCCATTTAGACATTAAATTATATTCAAGAGCTTGTAATTAACACAGAAAGTGGTATAGATATGCTATTTGCAACTGCGATGTTATGTTATCCATAAGCAATATTGCACACATTGCTCGAACACCAGCACATCTGAGATGGAATAGGAATCATCTTTAACACTCACCAGGGTACCAAAGAAACCCACCCTGCAAGTAACTGCCACCCTTCACATCTTGGTATGAATTTTGTTAATCTTACTCACATATTGGTCTATTAACAGGTAACACAAACAAGCCTCAAAGCACCACCAGTGATAAGAAGAGGCATTCAGTTTTCCTCAAAGCAGTATGGAAAGATGTAACTATTTTCCTTCCATACGTGTTTGGGCTTTTTTATGCCAAGCTTTCACCTGATCTCTAAGGCTAAAAAAGTCTAAGGAGCAATCTGAAATTGTACCGGGTGCCTGTGGCAAGGGGGGAGCTGCAGGGGTGGCGGCTGTGAAAAGATGCCAGGGGCTGTCCCGTGCCGGGCACAGCTGGTACCACAGACCCACTGCAGGACACAGCTGAGCCCATCAGTCAAGCTTGTGGTGCCTCTGTGAAAACATATTTAAGAAAGGGCAAAACGAAGCATGGCAGTGAGGAATGAGGACAAAAGCGTGAGAAGCAGCCCTGCAGATACCAAGGTCAGAGAAGAAGGAGGGGGAGGAGGTGCTCCAGGCGCCGGAGCAGAGATTCCCCTGCAGCCCCTGGAAGAGACCATGGTGGAGCAGATGGAAAGGTGCAAGAAGATGGGAGCAGCAGAGAGAAACCGCTGTGTACTGACCGTAATTCCCCGCCCCCCTCCCCCAGCCTGACACCACTCATTGCATCATCGAAGGGACTGAGTCGTCACAGGGACTGAGCGTAACCTGGGGTGGTATCAAGGAAAGGGAGCAGGGACGCCAGGAGTGAAGCAGTGAAGCTGGGTGTGGGGAAGGGGGCAGAAAAGGTGTGGTTTTGATGTTTGTCCTTTTGTTTCCCATTAATATTTAAATAAATTGATAATAATTAGGTTAATTTTCCCCAAGTTGAGTCTGTTTTGCCCGCAACAGCAATTGGTAAGCAATCTCCCTGTCTGTACCCAGCCAACAAGCTTTATTCTTCCTGTTTCCCCTACTGTCTCGCCAAGGGGCATGAGTGAGGGGTCATGAGCAGGCAAGCAGCTGGGTGGGAGTCTGGCTGCTAGCCAAGGCTAAGCCACCACAGAAATAAAGTTACTTTCTCTTCAAAAATTTAGTTAGGCCAGTCTGAATTACGGAGACAAACACTTTTCTGAGAAATTTGTATCTTGCACTCAAAACTGAGTTCATTTGTATAGTTGCAACTGTAACTTTTGGAAAGGTTGAAGCAAATCCCATGGTATTTTTAAATAACTTCTAAAATAACTTGAGATACTGCTCTTCCATGACTGTTCGTAAAAGATATCTGAATGAACATTACATTTGGAATTAAGTGCAGCATGCAAAAAAGGGGCATTACATTTACTTTTCACTGCTTCTGCAATATGCAGCCAAAATATTTTACTAAATATTAGGATGATCTCTATTAAGCGATACAAGCAACATTTTCATTCTGGAACCTCAAACTAGTTATGATATCTTACATGTGTTTTCTAAAGCAAAGCCTGTTTACAGATACAGATTTCTGAAACTTTGATATAGTCAACCCAAGACTATGGAAATATAAGAAATTTAATCCATTAAAAGGAGACCAAGGTGAACACGCACTGACTGCATTTTAACCAATTCACAGTTCAAAGCTATCTGCTTCCTCAGCGAGAAGTGAAGAAATGCGAGAAGTGAAGAAATGCCACAAGGAACTTACCTGCTAACGCTTTTATCACAAAAAAGCTGAAGAGTTTTACTGCTCTGTAGTTTTATTTAAGAAACAGTAACCAAACTACTTTTCTCTTGCATTTTTCTGAAGTATGAAGCACTAGTTAAATTACTTTCAGGGAACCAAAGAGAAACAGTCACAGTAACACAAAAAAAAAAAAAAGCCATTCAATTTTTTTATGCTTTACATTATGACAGAATTTCAGCATTCTGGTGTTTTACTGTTTCATACTGCAGTGCCAACACTGAACTTGAAAGAAGTAAAACTAGAGCTGGTGTTTTTTAATTCTTATCAAATACAGAAAAAAAACCCAAAAATCATTGACATTATCCCAGACCGTTCATTCCTTACCTTCTGTTTCTCTCCTCATTCTCATTCTGTCAAGTTTCTTCTGCTGCTCCCTCAACAGTGCCTGCTGTTGAATCTCTAGAGTGTGGTCATCTTTTGGAGGATCAGGATACATGTGCCTCAAGCCCATACGCGTTTCAGAATCTAGAGCAAAGATATGAAATTTAAATTTTTCCCTAAACCAACATTTCTGAAAACCATTTTTAAAGAACTAGCTACAGATACAAAAGGCATAAAAAAAACATTAAAAGTAATGGTGACAATGGCCAAGAGGATGAGCCACTTTAGCAATGATTTTACAATTTTACTATATTAAAAAAATATATTTTCTGGTAAAAGAGAAACAGGAAGTTACACAGAATCGTAATTTGTTGGTGGATAAAAAAAATCAAAACTCAGTCTACTTTCAGTAACATCATAATATCAAATGCATAAGAAGTTTAAGAAGTTTAAGCAGCAAGGACTAGAAGCTAGGTGACTGCTCTGAGTGATAACTCAGCAATACAATGCCGTGAATTGTGTGCACTTGTAGAAACGGCCCCACAGAGATATACACACACACAAAATGCTGTCCACGGAGTATGTTGTGTATGGGCAGTAGCTGTGAAGAGCCTGATTCTTATTTTTGTCTTTAAACCCTCGGTGGTGTGGAAGACAGAGGAAAAGAACAGATGTTTCACTACCTTTCTTCATCAATAACAAGAAAATCTACCTGCCTTTGTTTTTAAGTTCATTAAATTCCCAGATATTCTGTATATTGACGGGATCTTGTGCCTCCTTTGATGAAGGTCGTCTTACTGGAGCCTGCAGACGAAGCCTGGCCATCTCAAATATGTCCTTTGGATTCTTCTCTCTCCTCCCACTTGAAAAGTTTGTAAAATAAGCAGAACATAATTTAACACTGTAATATTAAGGAGTTGGATGGAAATATAATATTGATAAAGCTCACATCTTTTATCCTCAAATAAAGCTATCAAAACAGGAAAATAAATTTGAAAGTAATGACACTGCATATTGTGTTATAAAAAGGGATAACCTACTTAAAATCAAAAAAACCCCTCATACCTTATGGAGTGGACCTAAGACTGATGATCTGATGAGTCTTTTCCAACTAATTGGTATGATTAACTAATACATTTCTGGAAGTAAACCAATTTTTTTAAATAAAAAGGGTATGCTTTTCAATAAGAAAGTACTTCCACAGCAGTATGCTATTCATAAGCATATTCATCAGCAGTGGTACTGCAGTTTACAGGCACAAATTATGCCCTAGGAAGAAAGGTAATGAGATAAAATTCTGCTTTAGACGTCTGCTTTGGACCACTCTCCAAGACAGAGTACTGCAACTTCCAATCTTACCAGTACAGCCATTTTTAGATTAAACTTTAGTAAGATTCTTGGAAAAACCCCATACACATTAGAAAAAATGAAGAAAACATATATAAGTTCTATCTTTATATTTTCATTTCACTCATGTATATTAGCCAACTAATACTAGCTACTAATACACAGTAGCTTTGAGTTCCTGTGCAAAATCTAACTTTTAAAACTGAACATTAAATTCTTACCGTGTAATTGGTACATCATCATCACTGGCCACATTTAGCAACTGTTCCTGCAGTCGCCTCTCTTCGCTACGAAGCTGTTTCCTCATCTCTGATAATTCATTTATCACATTCTTTCTTTCCTCTGGAATTTAACACAAATAATTTAAAAATAAAGAGTGTCAGAGACACTTTTCTGCCTACCTCATAAATGTAAGGTTAAAAAAAAAAAAGAGATAATGAACTGTTAATGAAAACAAGGATTATACAAACACAAGAATCGCAGCATTTCATACACTAGAAATTAGGTCAGAGCTTTTATTTTGGGACAGCACAAGGACCAGATCCCCTGAACAGCAGAAAGCATCCAAACTTCAATGGAAATGTTTCGCTGTATTTAAAAAAGGAAAAGCTATGAAATACCAGCAAGTGGGCACTGCCAGTAAGTAGCCTTATTTTGAAATTAGGAAATCTACACAGTCCTCAGAGTCCCAGAGGCAGATGACAGGAACTGAGGTGGTATCAGCAAGCACACAAACCTCATTTCTGTTTCCTGACTCAAAAGTGGGATATCTGTCTGCTCAGTGCAGACTCTCATGAGTGTTCAAGAGTTCTAACTTCAACACTTGTTTTTAGTATGTGCTTACGTTGACTTTTTAGACCTACTTTGGGTCTAAGTTGTTTTTTGTGGTCCGGACAGCATTCCTCCACAAGTTAAACCCATTTCATAAATTCCTTATTTTCCAAATAACAGGCTTAATAATTTGATATTTTACTGACCTTTAGTCTGAGTCCAGAACCTAGCAGGCAAGCGAGTTTTACTAGCTTAAATCCTCAAACACAAGATTTAATTCATATGTCTATTTGTCTCATGACAGATGGCCTGAGTCAATTGATTTCCAAGAGCTGCATTAAGAACCACTCTGCCTTCCATTTAGTGGAAGAGCCATAACTCCCCAGAATGGACCCAGGTATTGGACTGCTGGGGGTTGCATTTGTAGGACATCATTTACTGTTACATTCCATGTGTTGTTTCTTTTATACTTGTGGAAAAAAAAATCAGAAGAAAAATTACTGCTTTCCACCCACATATGGCCAAGATAACTAACATATAAAGAGCAAAGGAGATCCTCCCAGCATGTCTGAATTTTAAAACCACCAGTGAAAGCTAAGAGGTTTAGGCAGATTAACAAAGGAAAGTAAAATTTAATAGTTAGGACTGCAACGCTTTACACATTGTTGGTCTAATCCATTACTCGGCCAATCCAAAACTCTCCCATTTTGCAATGTTCTGGTCACCACTGTCCTGACTGAAAGATCCAGCACTTCCTGTGCAGACTATTCCATTATCAGAGTTTTTACAAAAAAATATTTCCTGATGAAGACACATAATAAATGCATTTTTATTTTGTGTTAATACTTCAGACATACCATACTAATACACTGATAATATTAAGACAGAGAAAACACCCACATAGAAATGCAAACTTTGTAAGTCTATTCCTTTGCAGGCAAGAAAGAACTGTAACTGAGAACAATTTTGTTGTAATAGAAAGTGAGCTTGCAATAAAGACAACACCTACCAAATGCACGCAACTGATTTCTTCTAGCAGGGACGGGTGGAGAAGGAACCCTTGGTTGTGGAGGATCCTAGTGATCAGAATGAATATGAAATGTTAATATGTCAAAAGAAGAAAATATAGCAGACATAAGTACATTTTATTTCTTTTTTTCATGTCCAATTTACATTAACTACCACTACTACTGGAAGACAGAATAGTAACCGTACAGGTTGTTAATGCCTGAGTTTTTTTAAAATCTGATCTTTAAATGTATAATCCAAATTACTATGATAATACCTATAATGCACTATTCAGAGATCTAGACAAAGCTATACCAAGTACTGCAAAGACACAGAAATAAACTGACCTTCCTCCAGAGCATTCTTAACATTTAGGGAAAGCAACAGTTTTAAGTAAGGTTTAAAGTCTTACTTAAAACATTTTCTGAAACTTCACTATGAAGTATTTGCCAAATGATCATTTTCATGACAAATTAATTTTTTAAATTTTTAGCCCAGTTCATACAGACAGTTGGTAAAAAAAACATTTGCAATAAAAAGTCAGAAGTGTAGCTTGAGATTCAAATATCACAGATGATTATTTAATCTACTCTTCGCAGGAGAAATTTATTAAAAAAAAAATTGGCCCAGGGAAGATTAAATCAAGTGAAAGAAATGAGTTGTCTCAGGACCACTACTGTAACTCATTCATGATGCAAAGAAGAAAGTGAAGTGTATTAGGAGTTATAATCTTTTCGTACCTTCAAAAACATAAAGATAAGACAATAATGTCTGTAGCTAGGAATCAACATTAAACTTCATGCCTGAGCTAAGCTCTTCTCTGAGTGAACACAAGGAGTTGCTATTAGATCTAAACTTTCTTATCCTAAACCTTGAGATCATTAGACCCTTGGTAAGGGTCTGGACAGAGAACGTACACTCAAAAATGAGGGGCTCATCTCTACAGAAAATGCGCATGCACAAAAAAAACATTAAAATAACACACCCCTAAAAAATTTCTTCAATACTTCGAATAAAATGGAACATTACATTTCAGAGCTACAAGACTGGCCAATATAAAGACTGTCTCCAGTTATTAGTGGTATTCCAGTAATAACTGGCAAACATTAAAAACCTGGTAGGATTTCATACACTGTACCATCTTAAATAAATTAGTAAAAGTTTACTATAAAAATCATACTTGCGCATAGTAAGATATATGACTCTCAGCAGAGGGAATCCTTTCTTCTCTTCTTATTGATCTGTTCTGAAGAGCAGAAATGATGGGAGAAGGCTGCCTTGAAAACTGCAAGGAGGGAAGCAAGACTGAAACTACATTCCTACAGATTCTGAATGAAGTATTATTTTGGACAGGAAGAGTTTTGTTAATATTTTTCATTTGACAGAAAAATGCTTTTGCTTATCTTAATCAAATTATTTTTGTATTTAATTTGCTTTCAACTCTTAACCACATAAAATTATTGCAAAAATTATTTCATGTGATTTTATTTTCTGCCTACAGTAATCGTAATACTTTTTTCTATGATGTAGTTTTTTAAATTTATGATTAAGTTACATAACTTTTTCTCCTCTAGACAATTCCATTGTATCTGTCCATTTTAGAGAAATGACATGTAGAAATTTCTAGAAGAGAAACAGTTCTATAATTCACTTAGATGTTGTCCATCAGAATTCTATGTGATAGACTTCTTACATCATCCAGGTCCAAGGAAAATAATTAAATTACAAAGAACATAATTGTTAAAGATGAACAGTCCTCCCGTCCTCTAAATTATATAACTTTATATATACTTTCAGCAAAAGCAGGCCATGGTACTTCACAGCAGATATAAAAATCAACTATAGAGTGCAGCTTGCTCTTATTTATCTTGGTTTTACTATTTTTTTAATGCGAATTTGATCAGCAAGATGTGTCCACTGTAGTATGTCTGATTTTTGAATCAGCTGTTCTCTGTGTGTGCACTAAGTGTACCGTAGCTTGATAAACTAAGAGGGGAACAATACTGAAGGTAGAGATGTAAGAAATCATGCAATTTCTTTAAAATTCAGTTATTTCTTAAATTCAGGAAGCAGTATTTGTATCTTAGAAAGTCACTGAAGCATACCATCTTCTTTTCCTCTTCCATCTTTTCTTTCTCAAAATATTGTCTAAGTTGTTCATCTTGCTTTTCTTCTTTTTCTTTTCTTCTTTTTTCTGCCTCTTTTTGCCTCTCTTCATCTAATCGAATTATTTCTTTATTTTTCAATCTTCGCTGTAACATAAACATTATTAGTACATTAAGAAGACTCAACATTATTAAAGTTTTGCTTTCTTTTTCTTTGATGTGTAATTTCAACTTGTCAAAGTGATTAGTATGAAATGAAAAGTATACTTCATGAGGCTGACTTCAAACATTTAAATTAAAAACTATGCCATGCAAATATTAAACATCTGCAGTCCTGGCTCTGCTAACATCATTTAACAGAATTCCTAATAATTTCAATGAACACCCGTTTGTGTCCCCAGATCTGCTGCCAGTTAAGGCTAAACTGTAGGAGTCATTTCCAAAAATTCAGATTCAAACAAAACATACTGCAAACATGCACCACCCTATCGCAAGCCCAGAGAGAAAATTATCATCCAGTCTCAATTTTAGTCTTGTCTCTGTGAAAAGCGATGATACCAGTTAGCTTCCTACTCTATACTAGACCAGCTCTATCATCCAGAAGACAAGACTCATCCAACTAACTTGCTCATACTAGGAAAGAGAATCTAGAATATAAGCTAAGCGTTCTGTCTTAGAAATCTTGAAGTCCTACATCCTGAACTGATCTTTCATAATCCTGCAGGGTACTGAAAGATTTTTCCATCTCTGTTGGCCTTGTGTCCTTTTCATACAATTATTTATGAGATTCTGAATTATGCAAATTCATTCAATTTTCCAAACCTGATAAATAAAGCTTTTGGGTTTGAATTAAATCACAAGTTTACCTCCATGAAAAGTATTCGTTAGATTTGCTTGGCATTCTTCCAAAACAAGCAGTATTCTTATCTCAAAGATATATCCTGGCCAATTCAAGAAAAGACTTTACGAACTCTTCCTGTATAGCTACATTCAGAATACAAATAATTCCATGAGAGGTAGATTTAAGAGGCTAACAAAAGAAAAAAAAAGCTGTTGTTTTGGGTTTGTTTTTTTTTTTTAGTTCACCAATTTGACAAAGCTTTTCACTGGCCTCACAAACAATTTCCTTTAGAAAGGAGAGCACCACTGTCAATTATAAAACTATACAATTTTTCTTAGAATTAACAGTACTTCAAGTTGGTAGTATACCATAAAGAGTGAGAAGAATGTGCTAGTTAATACTGACAATTTTCTACCTCTCCTCTGGTTAATATAGACCCATTTAAAAACAAAAACCAATTCACAGGACACTTCTCAGTTTACCTTCCTAATCTAGAGGACAAATATTACAAAGGGTTAGTTTTGGATGGAAAAAAGTCAAGGTATTAAAATACTACACCTCCTCCTCTTTCTTTCTTTTCTCTTCTTGTTCATTTTCATATGCTTTTTGAATTCTCATCCTCTGTTCAGCTAGTCGTTTTTCTTCTTTTTCTTCTTCCATTCGAAGTTTTTCTCTCTCTGCTTCTTCCCTACATCTCTTTTCTTCAATCTAGAAAATAAAGCAAAGTAGTACTTAACTGTCAATAGCCAGCAATAAACTGATGAACAACATCATGATCTTCTATGACTTTTGCAGTACCTACTCGCACAATCAAAGATTGTATGGAGCAACTGAAAGAATTCTAGGGCCAGTCTTACATTTGAGCTTCAGAATTCCTTTAAAGTGAGATGATATTTTACTGTTTCTTTTTGGCCACTATTTATGGAACCACCCTCCAGTAAGAACACTAATTATAAATGCTACTAATAAAACCTGAATATTTCCTAACACTTACTCTACTCTGGATGTGCTGGAATAACACTTTTCTTCACTGATTAAATAATGGAAGATGGGAAACCAAAACAAAAAAAGATATAGCAATTATCTTTTTCTCTTCCACAATTATAATATTTTTAGACACAGCGCTGACCTACTGAAGCCAAAGGTCTGCCCATTCTTTATTCTTTTTGGCAGCACTATACATGGGAAAAAACCTTGATCTTTTCTTTTTAAGAGATCCACATCAAACTACCATATGACATTCGTACTCTTTTAAATTGTCTAGGATTTCCTTGATATTTAATTAAATTGATATTTAATTCTTGTGGCATAAAATTATATGCGAAGTATTACGGACAGAAGACAGAAGCTGGTAGAAGAACAATCACGTTTTATATACCCATCAATAAATAACTACACTATTATTGTCTCACTGATCACCATTTCATTCTGATGAACTTCCATTTGTATCATATGGACTTCCAATGGCAAACATCTTTGTTTCTTTATATATTTATGTATGCAAACTTGTACTGTAGGCACAGTTTGAGAACTCAATACTGTATTTAGAGACCTCTACTTAGGGGGGGAAAAAAAAATCTAGATTAATGAAGCCAACTATTAATAGCATCACTTTTATAAGCATTTCTTATGTAAGGCAAAACCTGAGAGACTCAATAGCATATAGCTTTTAGTACACCTCTTGTGTACAGAATTGGCTATGATTGGATAAGGTCTTTGGTCAGCAGTAATGATTTACTTTGATTGTAATCCCTCTTTTTAAAATGTATTTAACCAGATGATAACTGATGTGCGCATTCACCTGTAGACGAAGAAAGTTCTTGTAAGACTCCTGTCGCTTAAGATGCTGTGGAGATGGTGGTTCACCGAACACATTACCTCGAGCAAAAGGAGAGGTCTGTGCAAATGTAAAACCTAAGCGGGGGGGAAGTTACAGAAAAAAATCAAAGCAAATTTAAGACAGCAAGCCAGAAGAAGCGGGAATCTGAGACACTTGTTTCAAAAGGTAGTTTTATGACAGCCGTAATTCAAGGCTATAGCTGAAAACAGTAGCTGGGATTAAAAGTTCTTACATTGTCTGCCTAGAATACTGTCAGGTTTTAACTGCTCAATTAATAATGTCCAAGCGAGCTGTCTTTTCACAAAATAATACCTATAAAAGTCATATATTCTACCGTCCAATCTACAGTTTAGTATCTAAAAATGTTACCTGTAAGTTAATTAGAATAGCAAAGATTTTACATCTCATAACTTTACTGCTTGCAATTACTCTGACTTAGCACACGTAGTTCTGTTCCTTCCGTTTATTCACTCTTTAAAAACTGAACATCCTAACAGAGCAAATATTTAGGTAAAATAGCAACGGATGCTACAAAAAATAAAGCCCAAAACTGGCACATAAAATTCTAAGCAGCCAGAAAATTGAATTCTGCCAGTATAAGGTGCTTTCCATACTACGAAGTTTGAAGTGTCAGGTCTCCTTTAACCCTGAGTTACGAATGCGTCATAACCATACAGTCCCAAAAGCTCTAGATAGGTGGAATAACTCAGATACCACACAGAACAGTTTTTGCAGAACAGGATCCCTACAGAAAGCAGAGGAGAAAGGAAGTAAGTAAAGGAAAAGTAGAGTGAGTTGTATTAATTTTTCAGCTGACACAGCATGTTCTTCATTCATATCGTGTCTGCTCCAAAGGACAGTGCCTCAAGGATGTGCAAGAGCCATAGCTCCACTGAGCTGAGATGAACACAGCTGTAGCTGTTCTCATGTTCCCCCGTTACATTTCCCTATATGGTGATGTACCACCCAAGTCAGATGAAAGCAGAAATAATGCATACACTTATTCCCATAGGAATGCACATGCTTACTGCTGCAGCCTAGCCTTAGGAGCATGTGCTTGCATACCAAGGAATACACTTTGAGGTTAGTATTATTTTTCCTTACACGGAATCACTGTTTGAATCCAAAATATAACTAAAATTACATGTGGCTCTTTCAGGATGGATTTACTTCACATGGATATATTCTATGCAAAAAAGCAGAATAAAGATTATACACCATTTGAAAGGCATGGACATAAGACAGACAAGTTACTATGGAAGGTATCAAAGAATGAACTTACTGCGTACCAGCTACTATCCTGCAAGTTCCTCTTTTAATGGGGTGATGTAAAAAAAAAAAAAAACCAACCCCAAAACACAACCACAAAAACAAACAACCAAACCCACCAAAACCTACACTAAGCCACTTTACTGCCTGACTAATCAAATGGAAGGTGCAAGACTATAAAGTTCCCATCACTGGTCCGCACCACCTCCTGATCCCAAAGTAAGTGATCTAACCAGGGGGCTCTCTGCTATTCTGCATTATTACTTTATTGGCCTTGCCTGTTTCACTTCTTACTAAACGGTTAAATATACACTGTATTAGGGAGAAAGAGCAAGAGGGAAGACAGAATGAACAAAAAAAAAAAAAATGATTCTACAGCCAGTGGTCAGGACACTGAATTGCAATCATGCGAAGTAGATCCATGCCCCAAATACCATGTAATTCTTTATACAGAAGTGCAACGGTTCAGAGAGGAGAAAGAAAAGCAACATCTAAGCTGACTTGAGGAGACCACCACCGATCCTGGCCTTTGCCCATCCCAGACTAGGGACAAGTCTGGAGTACCAAAGTTCTCTCATTTAGGTGTCTCACAAAATGTAAGAGAAAGATGCATTAGTTTTTAAATAGGAAAATAAAATAAAATCCCTAAAACTTGGAGGCAGTGCACAGGGCTGCATGTGTACCCAATTTACCTGTAACTTTTTAGAAATTGTTAACCTAGTTACTGTACCAATTTCATCTTAACCTGTAACATCATACATCTGCAGACCGTCCTCCTCCCTTTATTTCCATCTTCTCTCCTACTATACAGTTGTATTTTACTGTGTTATTTAAGAGTAGAACAAACATGTATGAAGATTTGATTAGATAACATTGAACCCGGAAAACTAATATACTGATCCTGTCTGCTCAGTGCTAAAACAGTTACTAGTTATCATTACTGACAAGACAGATAAGAAAATACATTTTCAGTGCACACAGTGACAGCAATGAAGAAGTTTGGGAAAGAAGCAGGATACTGGCTTCGCAGGTAGAGACCACTAACACTACCATAGGACTACTAGAAAGGAGTAAAGAAACTAGAGAATTTTGATCACTAAGACCTATAAATAGTTAGAGCTGTAATACAGTATTCTTAAAAACCTGCTATTTTATTTGTAGATGCTTCTGTGTTCTCAGGTCTTGGGGAGGCCAAACTTAGATCAACAGATACAATAGCCCTTTTATCTTCATATAGTCTTGCCTCTGGATTATGATATGCATCTTCATTTTGCTTGTGCATCATATTCAAGTCCGCTAAAGGAAAGGGGAAATAACCGTTTATAATATTTTATTCTCATAAAAGGCACGTTCACCATAGATTCTCAAAAATACAGGGATTTTTGAGCAGACTCCACTTTTCCTGAGCATATCAACTATGGGAACAAAAAACTTAAGCAAAGACAAGAATATAGAAGCTCTAGGTGAAATACTAGTTATTAGGAATTCACTGATTAAAAGATTTATTTTGTTGGTTTTCTTTTGCCAGGAATGATTCTTCACAGCAAACCTCCCCTCTCCCCCGCCCAAAAATGCTATGAAATGGAAAAATAAAGAACAAAAATGACTGACAAGTCTGTGTTGACAAGCATGTATTTAGAAACCACCCCTTCTTCTATTTCCTTAAAGCTGTAAAATACTTTTGAGTTTAGTATTGGTATCTTAAGTACTGAATCTCTATTTGATTACTATTAAGGGCGATAAGCACAATTGAACCATTAAAGTGTATTTTGGTCTTCATGTCTTTAGTAATAATCCAGGTGCAGACTTCTATATGTAAGCAAAACGATGCCATCCAACATTTTTACCAAAATTTACATGGTGCCTCTCAGTTATCATAAAAATCCTGATCAAAGATGTTAATTTCAGCTCATTTTGAAGTGTTACCGTACTATACCTAGAAGGCTCATTTCAAAACGAAAAAGTACTACAGTTTTCAGATTATCTTTTTAAATAGTGTTTCTGATAATTACGAATTACCGTAGTCATTTAAGCACACAGATTCCAAGAACTTTAAATTGCATCCTTCTCTGTAAAGCAGCCTTTGCATACATCAGTCTCAAAAGCTATTTACAGACATTTTCAAGGGGATAAAAAGACAAGTCACACTGCATAAAAAAGAGACATGGCAGAAAGCACGTTATGTTTCACGACATTTGACTCATAGCTTATCAATCATGTTGCTAAACTATGGTGGGAAAAATAACTTTACATGTGTAACTCAGGAAATCAGGCTAAGAAACTTCTTTCTCTTGGTTCTTCATTTACGGACGGAGATAAGCTTTTCAGCAGGTATATGCAGAACTTAGACTAATATGAGACCCCTACATTTTCCCCTGACCCACTCTACTCACACCATTGTAAAGCCTAGAGAAAGAAGCCAGACACTCAAATGCAGTGCCTAAAGTTAGGCAGTCTGGGGATAAACACAAGCTTGAACCTTCAACACAAGCTTCTAAACTTATTATTTGAGTACACAATCTTTAAAAAGCATTTAAACTTTACCCCCTACCCTCAAACCACACTATAAATTTAGCCATATGTTGCTCAGGTGTCATAAAACTGAAACTAATTATTTATATATAAACTGTTACCCCAGTAAGTGTTCCATGCTTTGAAAATCCTCCTATTTTATTACCAGGAGACATATTTTTAAAATCTGATCAGAATTCAGCATCATATTCCAATAACAAGAAAATCAATTTGTTTCACATTAGAAATCAATCGTTATAAAATTGTAAAACTCACTCATTCAGATGCTAAAGGCAAGAATGAAGAGAGCTAGCACAGGCCAAGATTTCGAAATATACAAATCTAATCATGCCTACTGAGTACTATTTTTATTTTAGGTAAACTATTCCTGTAGGGTTCACTAGGAACCAGGATCAGGAATTTGAGTTTTAATCTTACATCTATCTCTGATTTACTGGAGGGGTGGATAAACAACTTGCCCGGATCATAGCTATCTCTCATCTCACTACTCCCATCTAGTATAAAACAGCACTTGCAAAAAAATAAACCTTAAAAAAACATTACTGCTGACTGCTATTTATATAGCCATTTACCAGCAGTGTTACTTGGGGAAATTTAAATATTCTGCTTAGCTTTATTCAAACATGCTTCCATTTTCCATGTCGCAAGTAGAGCTTTCTAAGCCTAGAATTTATTTTAAAAAAGAAAAACAATAAAAAACCCCTGTTCCTGGAAAATGTTTAAATAAAAGTCTTCACAACAGACCTTAGCACATTTGTATTGCATATGTTTCTAACAGCTTGTTTTCCTCCTTCTCCCTTTACCATTGCATTGTGTCTTCACATATAGTTGACATATCCTGTGTTTCCCATTTTGTTCAAATTGTACTCTTCGAATGATTCTCTAGAAATCAAAATAATTACTCACTTAAATATTCCTAGAGTGCATCTGCTTGAAACAAGTACATCTATTTGTCAATAAAGGGCTACCAGTGTTACAAAACAAGGAATAGCATATCTGAACAGAGTCCTTACGAGAGCAAGAAAACAATCTTGAAAAGACAACCCATAATTTTGGCAAACATACTTATCAGATTTCCTTTTGCATCTCTGAGAGGAGCACCGCCACCACCTTTTCCCCAGGGGTTGTAATTCCTCATTTCTGCTTCTAACTTGGCTTCGTAGCGTTCCTTCTCCTCTCTCTCTTGTCTGCGTCGTTCCTCTCTCTCTCTTATCTAAACCCAAACCAGTCAGTTGCATAAAAATGTCACATTAAGTATAATTTTAATAAAAAGTTAATGGAGCAAGCTGAATGCTATCATTACCCATTCCCCCCATCTACATCAAGCAAATCGCAAACATTTCACTGCCTATACTGCAGGCAGTGCATTGAATACTGTTGTCAAAACATGCACGTCCAGTTGTGCATAAACACAGAGAAACATACAGATACACCTTGTAAGACTTCCAAGTTCCAGAAATGTTCACATCTGACACTTGCAGTAGATCAAAAGTCCCATATCTTTGAATCTTTGATACAGAAGTTTATACTGCCTGAAAACTAAACAGGCAAAATTCTACAATACTACAGCACTAGCTTCTCTCAACCTGGTATATTTTGTTTAACCAATACTTAGACTAGAGATGACATGAGAGAAAGACTCCTAACAATGAATGCATTAATAGAATGCTACACAATTCTATAACATTCATGAAATAGTTTTCTGCAGTAATACAGGATGATCTATGCAAATAACACAGAACTGTTCATATGGTTTGTTCTTCCTTTTCTTCAAAATCAGGTTAAATTTATATGACTAAGTATCCTAATATCTTAATGTAGCATTTACAAAGAGAACAGCTGTTAAAAAAAAGTCCCATCTTCTATTCAAAGCTTTTAAAACATCAGCTACTATTTATGTAGCTGAAATCTATTAATGTATTTTTCTTAAGTTTGTTTCTTCCGTGCATTAGATGAACATTTCCCTTCATCAAGTAGGCAGACAATTTCTTAAGAGAGATAATGAGTCAACACAAAGACGCAGCTAGCCCCTTCACCTGTTTACAAAAATGGTCAGTCAGGTTTGTCTATAGGAAAAAAAAGCAGAATACCTTCTGTTCACTTTCAACCATAAGCAGCATAACAACTTTGAAAGACTGTTATCGTGCCACGTTTATTAGACTTTTATGTCAAATTGTGCAGTCTCTCATATGGCAAGATAACATTTACTTCTTCAGACTATAGTTAGAAAATGCCTTCAGAGAAGTGTAAGTGCAATATCAGACACTATTCCTAAATGTCTATTTTATTCTTAATTTGACCTTGATTGGCAGCCTCTCCTTTATCCCTATGCACAATCATAATTAGAACTAAAATATTTTTATAGCAATTATTTACCTCCACTGAAGAAATTACATAAAGAAGAATAAGATAAGAAAAACGTTAGTGCCACTGAACTGGGTTCTAGCAAAATCTCTTCTGAAATAACATGTCTTATCATGGTCAAATACATTTTATGAATATAAACTCCCACAAGGTGCAGCAGCAAAAGGCCACTAAAATGAGTAGGGGACTAGGACATCTACTGGAAGACAGGAGAGACAAGAAATTTGTCTAGTCTATCAAAAAGGAAGCTGAAAAGAGATAAGACACCACCTACAAACACACTGGAAGTAAACATTAGGGAAGCTTTTGAATTAGGATCCAAATAATCATGAAGAACTTATTGAAATTAGAGTGTTTCTAATAATTATAGCAATAATGCTCAAAAGCAATCTTTCAATAGGAATATCAGAGCAATACAACTCATTGCTTTAAAGATGCAGGTTCTTATGTTTATGAAAATAATTATATAAAACTCCATGCCTGGAACTAATCTGTTTGCTGTCAGTCTTAACATTCTCTCTGCCTTGGACAAAAAAATTGGAGCGCTTACTGTCCACCTGAAGAGCTAAAATGAGCTAAAGCAGGGTCAGAGGAATGGGAGGAAGAAAGTGATGAAGGGAGGGAGAGTTAAGAAAGCTTTTTACTTGTAAACTAAATAAATATGTTTGAAAGAGTACTACAGTTACAACCAATATATGTTAAAAAGTAAAAGAAGAAAGCATCAGAAGCTTTATCGCTCAGTACCTGCTGTTGTAATTCTTGTTGATAAGATAATGTTGCCTCTTTGGAAGGCTTTGGTTTTTCTTCAGAAAATAATCCTATGCTTCTTTGTCTGTCTCCTGTATTCCTCTGTCCAATGTTACTTCTGAATTAGAAAACCAAACACATAAAAGGAAAACATCATAAGGTCCAGAGGCGGGGGGGGGGTGTTTTAAAAAAAAAAATCCCTGCCTGAAATATTTAAGAGCTGTTGTTTTCCACAGCCTGGAAGTTTATAATCTCAAACATTTTCATAAATCCATATAAAAATAGGAGTTCACTGAATTATTGTTTAGCTAGAAATTCTTAATTAGAAGTTTGAAGAGTTGTCTTTAACACACTTTATTTCAAAGGCATATCTGTTGTCAGCAAAATACTCCCAACATGAAAAGCATATTTATCAATACAGATAAATACAAACAAAGAATATGAATACAGATAATACTTACACAGATTGCTCTACCGGGGCTTGGCCTAAAGGAAGATCCAGATTAGGTGTGGGTTGCATTCCCATCATACCTGTACCATCTACACAGTAAAAAAAAAATACTATTTTAAATTTTGAATGCTCAGATAGAAACATTTGCCATTACCTAAAAGAACAGAGCTCACTGCCCAAACTCTGTGACTGCAGAATTACAAACAGGACTCTCAACTTCTATAACAAACTTCACTAATCCTTAATGCCCGCTAAAGCAAGAAATATAATGCCAAGGTACAAATCTATTTCTTAAATTCAACTAAATCCCTTTAAAATTTACAAATGTCTTCATTAACATATTCTACAATGAACTAACAAGAAGAAATAACTCGCTTAATGTAACACTTGTCTTCATGCTTTCCAAATGTGTCCTCTATTATGAGGAGAGCCCCTTTGCCTCCTGCAGAAATGCAGTACATTTGGCATCTACACCCTTACTGAAATAGGACCTGCAGCACTCTGCCACAGCAGGGCTTGAAATTACTGTGCACACTACTGCTTGTGTTCAAGACAGTAAGATGCATCTCTAAAACAATTTCACACTTTCAATTTTAAGCACTAGCAATATTCCAGTTTGTGACAACAAGCTTGAAGACAACCTAACTCTCGTATGTGAATTTGAAGTATTAGTTTATTTAATACTCTAAACTGTAAGCCATCTTACCCTAGAGGTTATATTGATACAAGGGTAAAAAACCCGAACAAACAACAAAACACCAGAATAAAACACCAAAAAAAACCCCACACCAAACAAACCCCAAAAAACCCAAAAACTACTGTGAGTTAAAACTGTGGTCTGAAAATAAGATTACAAAGAAAAGGTAAAAAAGGTGCCTGGAACTAAAAAAAAAAAAAAAAAAAAAATTAAAAAAAATTATCATCTTTCTCAAACCATAAGATATTACATTTCAAGATAGGGAGAAATTTACACTGGAGATAAAAAAAACAAATCTAAAAACTTTTGCTCTTAAATCTCTAACATTCCTGAAATTCCCCAGTGGATACAATCTCATTCAAATCAACCAGTAAAAGAGTAGTTGTTATTATTATAAGGTTTTTTTCTCCTTTAACTTTTCTACGAAGGTAGCACAACAATTTTTTTAAAGTATTTCTGGTTTTCCTCTAAAGAAAAAAAGAAAAAAACAAACACCACACAATCCAGTCCCTCCCCACACACATCACAGTTGTTTCACTTGTGAAATCATCATGAAGCAGTCAAAGGGTAGAAGGAATTCTTAAAAAGTTTGATTTCTTCATACAGTTCCTTTAAAAATATCTAAAATTATATCTGAAATTGTAGTAACACCTAAACATGTAATCAATTATAATATGATTTAAGCAATTTTAGAAAATAAAGGTTTGATTATCAAAACTGTAAAGAAAATTATCTGGGAGGAGTAATGGCTAAGTAGCCAAGACTAGAGCTTGTTCAAGCGATGAACAAGATGTCTGGAAGCCATAGCCTCTTTTGCAGTTGGAGAAAACAACTTCATTCAAAACCAGTATTGAAAAAAAGCCTACTTTTCATTCAATACACATCTAAAAAATGGGTTTAAATTCCTGTTACCAGTCCTACATTATTCATCATTTAACTAGATGAAAAGCAGTCATCTGAATCACTCTAACAACCAATCCACCTGAAATCATCAACTTACAATACGCAAGATTGGGATCCAAAGGATTCCTAACCCCATAAAAGTAATATGCGTCATCATAAGGCGTTCTATAGTTGTCTGTCAAAACTGGTGGTGGAGGTGGCGGCATCGGTGCAAGCCTCAAAGAAAAAAAGAACACAATTTTTTGTTTTGTTGTACAACTGAAAAGAGAGATCATCAAAAGAAGAAAGAAAGGCGAAAAAAAAGAGAGAGAGAGAGAGAGAGAATTCACTGTAGGATAACTCTAGATTTAGCTCAGCCCAAGACCTCTCATTAGTGCCATGCAGGAACAAGATACAATAAGCCTCAGTAGGATATTAACCTTCCCTTAGGGAGCAGTACATGAACCCATACTATTTCAGAGATCTAAAGAACATAAAACAAGCATGCCTTCTTTAACTGGTTCAGTTAATGATACTTACTGGTTACATCAGTAACAGTAAATAAAACAAGCCAAGGATTAGTCTCTGGTCAAAGGGCAAGTGGCCTAAAGCTCCTTCTCTCTCCCAAAACAGTTTAGTCGCAACCACAGTGTCTACCTGAAGCTGTCCTTGCCTACGCTGCATTCCTGAGCTTAGCCCTGGGAGATCGCTTAATTGATAGGGGCCAAATTCGTGCCATACCAGCCTTCTAACTATATGGACACTGCTAAAAATATGGCACTCTTGCAACACCGTTCCATATTACAGCCATGGACGTCATTTCTACAGCACGACTCTTATCCTACACAAACAACCACTAAGTAGTAATAACATGCTTAGCACCAAGCTTATTTAACATGGAAAATGAACATGATGGTGAACCACCTGGGAGCTGCTATTTCACCAAGAGTGCTGGCTAGGCCCCTGTGAAAGTCTTCATTCACTGGAGAGGCTGAAGGGATGGGCACCGGAGTCTGGAAAGCCACCCTAGGCCTTTCAGGAGGTACTTTCTCTTCAGAAGCTCTTGCTGTCAAGCCAAACTGCTTCAATCTATTTGGCTGGGGGGGGGGGAATAGAAAAAGAGAGAAAAAAAGCAGTTACTTTGTTATTACTAGGAAATATTCTGAACCTCCATTTAGGCTGTGTTAACCACTTCACTGGGTCCCAACTAGCTGTTCAAAATTTCTAGTAATTGCATTTTTTTCTCCCAAGGAATTACTGAAAATCTAATACTACAAGGAAATCCAGCATGTTTATCACAGATTTACAAAATCCAGCCTCTGTGGCAGGTTTCAGGAAGTGTATGGTTCTAGTTATTATCCAGGAGAAAAAAAAAAAAAAAGAGTATTTACACAGTAAATAACCTGTACTACAGGTTATCTACAACCACCAGTGTCTTACACTGATAGTGTTATCATATTATGCATAGGAAAAGTTTCTAAAATACACCCCCAAAAAACCCCCTAAAATAGCTCATAATCAGTAAAAACAAAAACAAACACACACTGAGACTTTTTCCAATAAACATTTCCTTGCAATACTGTTATTTCCTTTTTGGGGTTCCTTTGATTTTATTAGCTTTTGCAACCACAACAATTACAAAATTTTGTGGTGGGTGTGGTTTTTTTTTTTTTTTTGAAGTTCAAATGTTTATTGATAACTGGCAGCCTCAGAAAAAAGTCAAAAGGCAACATGCAAGTAATGCAAAGGCATGCAAGTCAGTTAGTTTCAGAACTATCCTATCACACCCAGAAAGCCCTTATACCAGCTGCTATGCATAAATATGTTAATATTTCTTGAAATGAATCAATATAATAGAAGACCAGAAAAAATTCATACATTGTATAACAGATTTTTTTTTTTTTTCTGAATTTAGTGGTCCTAACATTATAGTGCTTCAATTAACATGCATTCAGAGAAAGTAATAGCAGCAACCAGCTAAATATCTAACAGCAAACCATATACCCTACAATATGGAAGTATTTCAGCAAAATATTAAATCTTTACCTCCTCATCACTTAGCTGCAAGACAGTATATACAAGGCAGTTAGTACTCACCAATCATGAACTACAGCACTAAGATTAAAATTCACAAAATCTACTAGACATGAATATTTGTTTATAACGTTTAACTTCAAATTTCTAGATGTGAATACAAAATTAGATAATAGATATGAGCTACAGCAATTGAAAATTATAAAGCAGTCCACAGACCTTTTTTTTTTTTTTTAAACTTGTCTTTTCAAATCCAGTGTCTTGAGCAGGAAAACATTTAAAACAACCTTTCTCACTAACAAATTTGACGTGAACTGTTCCCTAAGTGCCCCAGATTTCAGGTCTGTAGTTAATTTCAGATGTGACTATGGTACTTAGTTCATCCTGGGGATTGTTTTCTTTTAAACAAGCAGTATATACAACAGTCTACATTTATAGATTCTTAATCAGGCATTGCTATTTAACCAACCTGTAATTAATCAAGAAATCCACCTAATTAGAATCCCTCCCCGAGAGGCAATCTAAAGCTAACAGTGACTGCTGCTTAATGAATGTAGCAATTCTACTTAATTGAAGGCTTTCAGCTAAATTAATGGTTTTAAAACATTATACATGCCCTGCACTTGCTCTGGATATAATTTTGTTCCTACAACAGGCACTTTTCAGTCTCTGAGATGCTTACGGTATATAGAGTGCTTCAGCACAGCATGCTTCTGCCTAGTCAGCTTTGATTAGACAAAACTGTTTACGCTGACCTTACAGCCTGCTGTGCCAAAAGAGCCGGCATCCTCTGCTCAGTTTTTCCTCTTTTCCTGCCTGGCTCCCAGCTGTACACTCCATCCCTCTCCCTTTAACCATCTGAATCCCTGATTAGCCAACTGACCTCTCTAAGCCAACTAAAGCAGCAAAAAAGATTCAGATTTTTGCCAGCTAACCAAGCTGAATCAGTTCACAAAAGGGATCAAACAAGCACCACAGATACTTTAAGCAGAGAGGGCAGGAACGTGCACCCAGACCACTTGTCAGTGTTCTCCCTCCCTATTTAGGAGTAAGAATTTTGATTCAGCTGCATTGCCTATCTACGTGCATTCTCAGTCTCCTGCCTCACATGCTGACTAACAGCATCTTACATTGATTCATCTTCATTTTCTAGAAAATAAGAGCTCCTTTCACCTCTGCTGAACTCTCCAGAAATGGCACAAGTTTCTTTCTGTGTTGTAGCCTCCCCCAAAAAACAGCACTGTTGATAATTTAAACTGGTAACCAGTTAAATTAATAACCAGTTTATTCCTGCTTGAGAAAAAGTTACCCATCCTACATCTCCAACAGCAGATCTCTACTGCACCCAAGATGCAATGGCTTCAGGCACTTAGCAAACACACATGCAAATCATACTAGTTCTGTGACAATCAGTCTGCTACTAATGTTACTAGTGCTGACAATCTACTCTTTCATATAAGCTAATCAAAATTCTTAGTACAATAATCACCTTACCAAGGAAGTGGAGACAGTAGTAACTCTGCATTAAGTCTTAAAAGCCACATAATATTAACATCTTGCTTTTTACAAAATCCTAGAAAAATGCCTGTAATCCTGAACACTACATTTGATAGTTTAAAAAAGAATTACAAATTTGAAATTAAAAATTGCTACAATGAGATCAACTCAGCTGCAAAACAACTGGATTTTTTTTTTAATTGAAAAAGAGCAAAAACTTTCTGCAGCATACTTTACATTCCCAAGGAAAGGTTACTAATGTGTGCATGTACAGGCTACCACTGGATGCCAAGTATTTTTTCCATGATACGCACTGCTTGTACAAAATTGGCACTTGGTCACAGCAAAAGAATATGTTCGATAACTTCCGTGAAAATATTTTTCTCTTAAGCTGAAAGCATATGTAATGAGTTACAGCCTTATCATCCTTGGCTTCGATTTTATTCTATGCTAATGCCCTATTAGAAAAAACCACAACATTTATCATTCTATAAAAGCCCTACAGAGTTTTGTGACTGAGCAACCACAGTGTACATGTACTAAAAAAAGTCTATATAGGTGAAAGAAAATCCAAGTTCCTCACCTTCTTTTCTGGGTCTCGAGCTCCAGAAGCAGCAACTGAGAGCTCAAGTTCCTTCTCACTGTTTTTGTTTTAAAAAAGAAAAAAAAAGGATCAAATCAGAAAGCAGTAACAACTATATTCATTCTTTCAAATGACATCACAACTCTGTAGTTAAAATAACCCTGAAAATACAGGATAACAGAAGACATGATTCCACTTGATTTCTTCTCGAGTCAGGGAAGAAGGACACTGTATATTCTTTGTAAATAAACAGAACTCTCAAGAAGTATCTGGCTATCATCTATTCAGCCTAATAAAAATCCAACTACCATAAAAGGACAAACCACCACATTGCTTTTTACTACAGCTTTTCAGGACATTTCTTAAAAATTGATCTTTAGTCATGTTACAGCAAGAATTTTATAATAAACATATTGAAATGAATGATTCAAAAGTACAGCAGTAAGTACTATATTGTAATTTCAGGGCTCAGGCTTGTTCAGCATGTACAATTTTTCGTCACAGTGAAACTGTCAACAGTAACCTATTTTTAATTCCTTATCCCTTCACTAATAACACTGTGTGTTTTTATGTATCGATATTACCATTCAGCAGGCAGCTACTAATAGGTAAGCAAGAAATTTTTATTTTATTATTCTGCATAAGCCAGATGGTCAAGTGCTTTGAAACTGAACGGTTACTTTCCTAAATTGGAGGGCAAAACAAGCTTCATTTTCAACTTTGCAAAGTAATTAGACACTCCTCTACCAGCAAAAAAGATAACTTCAGTCAGAGCTTCTTTACCCTTAAGAAACTAAAAAAAATTTTTTTTAAATGAAAAAAATCTGTTTTTTCCTTTGTTCCATTGAAAGCTGGTGAATTTGTTTATTAAAAACTAAAGCTCTCATGCCAATGAGTTTAGTTGGATGCAATATTACCTAGCTAGCTGGAAGTGATCGTGCCCCTGTACTTGGCACTGGTGAGGCCGCACCTCAAATACTGTGTTCAGTTTTGGGCCCCTCACTACAAGAAAGACATTGAGGTGTTAGAGCGTGTCCAGAGAAGGGCAACGAGGCTGGTGAGGGGTCTGGAGAACAAGTCTTATGAGGAGCGGCTGAGGGAACTGGGGTTGTTTAGCCTGGAGAAAAGGAGGCTGAGGGGAGACCTCATCGCGCTCTACAACTCCCTGAAAGGAGGTTGTAGCGAGGTGGGTGTCGGTCTCTTCTCCCAAGTAACAAGCGATAGGACGAGAGGAAATGGCCTCAAGTTGCGCCAGGGGAGGTTTAGATTGGACGTGAGGAAAAATTTCTTTACTGAAAGAGTGGTTAAACATTGGGACAGGCTGCCCAGGGAAGTGGTTGAATCTCCATCCCTGGAAGTATTTAAAAGACGAGCAGATGAGGCACTTCGGGACATGGTTTAGTGGACATGGTGGTGTTGGTTCGACGGTTGGACTCGATGATCTTAGAGGTCTTTTCCAACCTTAATGATTCTATGATTCTATGAATTCCTTAGTTATGAAAATTATTCTTACCACATTGAGTTAATGAAATTCCTTTAAATTTCAGCCATTATCTTTTAAAAATATAGTAACTTTCCATTACCGTCTCTTATTTCGCTGTTGCTCAGCCATCTGTTCTATTAGTTCTTGCCTGTATTTCTCTTTTTTCCTTTGGAGAAGTTCTCGGTCCTGACCACCTAATGGAAATGACCACACATTTGTGTAAATGCTCCACAAAATACACAAAAGGTACTGGAAAAAAACATTGCATTTCAGTCAATTTAAAACATGAAACACAGAAGAGTATACGATCTGGGAATGTGCATAATTACACCGGATCTTTACTGACTCAAAAAAATCCCCAACCTAGTTTTAATATGCAGTTTGTTTGGAGTATGATGATCAAAACTACTAAAATTTTCATTGTTATTTTCCTAGTTTGCCTGGTTTTGTATAGACAGAAAGCTACAAATTTCAAAGCTATGTGATAAGACAGCGACTAAAAAAAGTTACTTAAATTTTGTATTTTTTTCCCCTAATGCTCAGCTAAGGAAGATACATGACGGCACTCCAAAATTATGAGACACTGCTCTGGATAAAAATGAAAGTTAAAACTGAAGAGAGTCAAACGCACAGGGAGGAAAGCAAATAGCTCCACTTTTAGGATGGTTCCCATGACTACTAAGAATTAACAAAGTATTGGCAGATATGTATATGTAAAAGGAAACAGTGATAACATCTCACATGGATTTTAAGGAACCCAAAAAACTTTCAACTTGTGGTAGTTCCCCCACAATAAGTGTGGTGTCTTCTATTATTTTAAAAACAGAACAACAAAAAAAACATCATCACCACTTTCTATATAGTGTGACTATCAGACACAAGGACTCCTAACATATTTCCATACACAAAGTCACTGTGGATCTCCAGTGAAGTTGACCTGAACAATAAAGTGAAGGAAGCCGCAAAGAAAGTAAAACAAACAAAAAAACCCTCAAAACAACAACCACCACCACGATGCATGACTGACTGAATTTTTTATTCAATTATTGTGCTGGGACTGTAAAGTGACCAAAACGTGCAAGATAACCTCTTGGTTTTTGATTTTTGGGGACTCTGAAGTCACTTCTCATTTCCAAAAATGTCAAGTTTTAATTTACTTAATCTTTATACAACATAGTTAACGATATTCTCCTAACCAGGACTGCTAGGAATACAAATTCATAACTTCGCGTACTCAAGTTACTACAAGTGAGGTGACTGAAACAGATCAGAGAGACTGATCATTACAACACCACTGTTTTAATGCTGCCTTTAAACAGTTCCAAAAAATTGAGCTGCCACATATAGCACTGAAGATCAGGTAAGTTCAAATGTAAAAATAAATAGAAATTATTCTGACAACTGTTAGTCAATTTTTCCACAATTCAAACCTACCTTGCCTTCAAAGGCTCCCATCTGAAGAACGACTATAGTTCTTTTAGTCTTGCCTTATAATTTTCTGAATTTAGCTAGGAATGCTATGTTTTCAACAGTATTTCTCTCTACTATGCTCAATAGTAATGTTCCCTGCTAAATTTTATGGCTACATTTAAGCAGTAAAGAGATGATCAGAATCATTTGTTCTTGCACAAGTTTGTGAACAGTACCATTTCCCATATTTCTGCAATTAAAATGCAATACCAAGTCTTTAACAATGCAAAGGTTAATATTTCTCCTATACTTCACTTCATAAAAAAACTTAAGAATGTATCTGGGCCTTAAACTGGTAATGAAATCTAAGAAGAAACTTGGGCTCTTCAAAATTAACTAGAAAGCCCTGTTACATTAAGGGGGAAATGGAGCATATTTTTCTTTTTTTGTTTTCTCTATGTAAATAATACTTATTTACCAGTCTTGGGTTCAACTAGCACAAAGAAAAAGCTAATTTTTCTAGTTTTTAATTATTCCCAAAGAAAAATAAAATATGCCAAGAAAAGCTAACTCAGAGTTATTAGTTAGGTTTTTATACATACCAAGAACAAGGCCTGTTGCATACGGCATTTCAGCTGCAGACTTGACCGGTTCATTAGCTGAAGAACTAATTTGTACCTGATTTCTGGCAAAGACAAAAAAGAAAATGGAAGGATCAAACTCAAGAATTTACTTGCAGTCTGTGTGAAACATGATAGATGCCCTTGCATCACCATGTGATACATTTATGACAAACAGCTTTCCTAAAATCCAAAGAAATATCACAAGCAAAAGAAGAAACCGCCTGGCAAAAAGGCGTTTCTCACAGTTCTCATTTGCCTGAGGTTTCTGAAGCCATCAGAAACACTGTCTCAGTTGAGCACTTCAACAATGTTGACAGACTGAGTGGTGCCAGTCAAGGGTTTCTGTAAGGGCTTTACAAGTGTTCTGCTTCTGCCTCATCCACTTAGATCACTTCAGGACTTGCAAAACCAAGACGAGGAAAAAAAAAAGGAAATTTAAAACTACTATCAAAAAAGGATTCCTCGTTATTCTAATCATTAGAAGTCTTTAATCGGAGAATAGGTGATCTATTGTTTCAAAAAGAAAACTGGCATGAAAGCTTCAACAGCTGTTCTCAAAGGAAACACCTTTTTCTTGTTTTACTATCCTAGCCGCAGAAAAACCATCAGCCATTTCAGGATACATATTAGGGATTTTAAATAAACATTTTCCTTTCACCATGATTTTGCAGTGCAATTATCAGAAAAATACACTGTATACCACACCTAGAATTTCCATTTCTTGAGATCTGCTGCACACGTGCTCTCTCCTTTAATTCGTCTTCATAATCTGCAGGTTGATCTCTTACTATTCCGTCCAGATAGGGCCTTAAAGAAATAGAAAATATTCAGCTATGCTTGCCTAAAAACATCCAATCTGAAACGGAAGGTCCAGCAGTTTCATGCAAATGGATCCTCAGCCTGATTGCACACTGGACGGCAGAACCAGTTCTGAAAATATCACACAAAATTTCTATAAATAATTCACTTTGCTAGCATTGTCAAGGCAGCTCTCTGTCTGGAGTTTGAATTCCCAAGCCTGCTTTCATGCAACCTTTACCTATTGAGCCTGGTTAAGAGTTTTGAGAGCTGAAGAGCATTCAGCATTCACACTGCATTAATTGAAACAGATCTTGCTGCTCTTAATCCCCAGGAGCCAACAAAGTCTACAACAGATTTCGGCACACAGCTATTGGGCAAGTCTGGTAAAACAGTTCATTCAGATATGAAAAGCTTCTTTAATGACAACCTACCCTTCACTATGCACCTGATACCATTTAAAAGAGAGAGGCGACTTTTCATCAAAGACAGGTAACATGGTGAATACAAAAATTCAGGAGCTAAAATTTGAATCATCTACGTATGAAGTAATATAATTGAAACTTCAAGTAATTCCAAAGATGCCAAAAATTGTATGCACACAAGGGAGCTTTTCCTGAAAAGATCTGGGGTAGTTGAATTTACACGCTTTTCTTGCCTTGCAAATTAACTACTCTTTAATAAGGACTTCAAGTTATCTTGATAAAATAAGGCAAGAATAGGTATTCAATGAAAAATAAAGTACCTAATAGATGCTAACAAAGTTACATATTTTCCAGAGCTGGACAGAGACATGGAATTCCTATTAAGCAAACCAAAAGAAAATACTAAGTAAACATAGAAAAACCCCATCTTATTCTTTTATGTAAAAAGATCCACAGCTCTGCCCATCTCTGTAATTTAAATAAATTAAATAAAAGCCAATAATCAAAGGCGAAAGGATGCAAGCAGATCATTAAACATTGATTTGGCATCTTAACAACCCACAAGAACAACATGAAAGAACGACATCCATCCTCTTGGCATAACATGATCTTCTTTCATGATCAAGATGATCTTTTTGATAACGATCAATCTGCTACTTACAAGGCTGGTCACATAAGACTGAAACACAGTCAGGAAATAGAAAGCCTAGTCCATAGCTTTCAGCCAGATAAAAGGATGCAGGGAGGAAGCAAAGAAACAAACCTTTGCATTCAAGAGGCAACCTTTTTTGTAAAAAGCAGCAAGCTTAGCATGGCAGGCCCAGACCTGCTGGCCCAATTCAATCAAGAAGCTGTTGTATCCTGTTTCTAGGACAGACCTGGCTGCTGGGGACGGACTAAAGCATTCCACTCATAAGAACCAAAATATTTTGCACTTCCTTTCACTTTCCTGTCACCATTTCTATTTGCTGGAATATGCCACAGTCCTTGTGCCTCCGTCAAAACAGAAACCTTTCTGAAAAGTCCTGTTACAAACACCTGCCTCTCCAAACTAATAAAGCCCATTTAAAAACAAGAACTGTAGTACTGCAAATAAAAATCTTTCTCCTTATGAATTTAGTTTCTGTCATGAATCAAATGTGTTATGGAAAAGCTGACTTTGCCTGAAATGTAGAAAAAAAAATGCTAACTCTTCTGAAGCTGAGCTGTCAGTAACTAATAGATGTGTTTCTCCTTCTTGAAGAGAGACTGAATATAGTTCATAAAAGGTTAAGTGGAGCTCCTTGTGAAGGAGGAAAAAAGTACTAGATTACAAAGCACATTTAATAAGAAAAATGATGAAAAGTAATTTTCAATAAAAATTCAGCAAAGTAGAAAATACACAGCAAAAAAACCCCAAACCTTAATTTTATGTACAAATTTAAGTTCGGGCAATTCAGGTGATGGTCCAGCAACTTCTTTTAAGAAGATGCACCAAGTTTGCCAATAACAAAGATAAGACTATCTTCTGTACTTTCTTTTAAAAGAAAACTGGAACTGAAACTGTTTCAGAGGCCTCTCCAAATAAGCAATGAATTGCCTAGTGATATACTGGTCACAGACATTTATATAAGCACCATCAGTGTTTTCTGGAATAACTAAGAACTAGTATACCTCTATTCAACATGATACTGTCTACTGTTGGTTCAAACACCATCCTTGCTGATATTTTACATACATAATTCTGTAAATACTCTTTGAGAAACAAAGTAAACCATTGCATTAGACAGTGGCAAACAGCTACCTAGTAAAAAGAGGACATTCATCTTTCTGGGTGTTAATTAACATGGAGGATTAACGTTGCTGTTAGTCTCAAAAATATGGACATTTTGGTTATCTTTGTTAGACACCAAGTCAAGCTTCTAATATTTTTCTTTCTGGAAAGCTGTAGGACAAGATGACCCTACCCTAAAACCTCCTTTGCTTATTTCTACCAATATTACACTACAGGGTGGAACAATTTTTGTATTTTGCATTCTTTTCTCTGAATCTCATTCAGCAGAAAACAGGCAATCTTGTTCCTGCTATCTATTTAACCACTGTTTCCATTTCCTAGTCTTTTTCAGAAACATTGTATGAATAAATACATGCTTTTAGAAGCACATCTGAACATACAATCTGAAACTCTGAAATAACCCATTTATTTAGTCTGCATCTCCCAAATGCTTCCAGACATTTCATTTTCTCCATAGTTACTTAATTCCTTTACGATTTTTTTTAAAAAGGCTGAGAAAGAATATCAAAAGCTATTTTTGTAGAGAAGTTATTTTAACTCTATTGGCATTTGAAACTGGAAAAGAAGCATGACTTAATTCAATTTAGAAAACACTTTTGCAGTAGAAGAGCATTTTAGGGTTTGTTTTTCCCAGTTATTAATTTGCAGTACTATCCAGAAAATTATCCCTGTAAACAATGACTCAAAAGATCATTTAACCAGTCCATCAGCAATTAACAACGAAATACGTTCGTAATATTTAACACTGTTGAGAGTGGTACAATTTGCCTTCTGTTTTTTCTACAAGTGTTAATTCTAGAAAAAAAAAGTGGTTATTTTGCCTAACAAGGGAAAGACAGTGCTGTTTTCTTCACTGAAGCAACTGCAGTAAAATAATTCTGGCAACAGGCTTAACACAAAGGAGAAAAAAAAAAAAAGAAGAAAAAAGGCATCTACAACACTCATGTTCCCAAGATCTGTAAAGTGAACAAATGAACACTCTTCAAGCACCTTTTTAAATTTTATTTACAAGAAACTTTACTGCTTTATTTCATTTGAATTTAGCGGTATAAAACACATCTGTTTCAAGTTTGGTACTACTTCACACCACAACCCATCTGCTTTTGAAAGCAACCAGTTCTTGCAATGGAATAACCAAAGGTGGCCAGACTGCCAAACCCTGAATGATTGGGAAGGTTGTGCTTTTTGGTTTTTTCCTCTCCTTTCAAATGAGTGAGCTAGAAGGGAAAGATTAACAATTTATGTCAAAGTAACCAAACTGATTTATCAGTTAACACAGTAAAGACTATTTAATAATGAACAGTACATAATACTAGTTTTCCTCCCGAATGATTTATCTAAAACACCCTCTTTTGTTTGGTTTGGGTTTTCTTAAACGTTTATTTAAATTGTGTAGTTATTACTGAGATTACCACCTATTAACACCATCAGGATTTGGTTCAACTATGTGTATGTTTAAAGTCTGCCATTTAGCAAGACATGCAGTAAAAAAAAAGGATTTTTTTAAAATATATTTTTACATTTCTAACATGTAGTGGCATGTACCAAAAATTGAAGGTCAAACCAATTTTGGAATCTGAATTGAAAATTTACTTGCTACAACTATTACAGACTAAGAAAATACATGTAATCTTGGGTTCCCAGCGCAAGGGTTTGCTCTCAAATACTAACATGTTTTCTGGCAAACTACTCTTCATAAAAATGAATCGTGGGCTTCTTTTTATGGGGTAATTTCTCTATTATCCTTGGTTTGTCATAATATATAAAATGCTCCCCAATGTATGTTGCATAGTCTTAGGTACTGATCCAATTTTTAAATATTTTTTCTAAAAATTATTGCAAAGTTCCTTTTTAAAGTAAGTACAAAAATCCTGCTTTCACATATGAATCTTGTCTGATTTTCAATGAGAGCAAATCATGGCTGTCAACAAGCACTACAGAAATAAAGGAGAAAGTGGAATTAAGAATACCTTTCAGCATAAAAAACCCGGGGAGTTTTTCTGTCATAAGCGCTTTCACATCTAAATCTAGGGTCCATTTCTTCACTTATCTCAGGATCATAGTCCATTCTGTAGTATCTTCTACCAAAATCACGATCCTCATCAAGTCTGTGATGCTTCCTAATAGGAATTACAGATTGGCTAGCAAATCCACGATGTCTTCGATTGGGAACATCCAATTCTTCATCAAGTCTTTTATTTAACAGTCGACTTCTTAATTCAACCTCATCATCTAACCTGTGACAACTGTCTTCCTCCAGCCATCTCTTATTTAGCAGCTCTTCATAACCTTCTGTAGAAGTAAAGGCATCCTTCTTGGGAGGTTCTGCACCTCTATTACAGGGCTGTACTTCTGTATGTAGTTCTGGCTGGAGCCTGGTAACAGCAATAGGTTTTTTATTCCTGTCCATCTCATTCTGTTTAATGGAAAAAAAACATTAAAAGATCTGAATATAAACAAATCACATTGAGCAAAAACTTGGTTTTGTATTTCTTCAAACAATCCCTAAACAGGTACTGGAGAAAAGGTAGGAGGTGAGCAAGAAAAATACTTCAAGGAAGGCTTGAAAGCTAGGGATTTTTTTTTTTTTTTTTTTTAGGAAAAAAAAAGCACTCTTTCTCTTATCTAATGTTTTTCAGAAGAATGGCTATCAATCCTGGACAGGCCTTTTACGAACTCCAATTTGACCTTCAGATTCAGAGGTACAAAGAATCAAAAAACACTTTGAACTTTATACCTCATCAAGAGACTGGATATCTTTATTCTATCCAGATTCAGGCAAGTCTGTAATACTTCTTACCTATGAGCACAACCTTTTAACCTGACCATTTCTTAATCTATTTCTTTGCTCCCCAGGAGATGTCACTATGAGAAGGGATAGTTTAGTGAATAAAAAACAACCCTATGACACACTGGACCAGTGTTCAATACACAGTTCTAGCAAACAACATGGTTTTGGATAAATCCTGTAGTATTTCTGTGCACTAATCTTTCATGTGTGGAATAAAGATAACAGTAACTCATACTTTACAAAATGTAATGAAAAATAAATTAAAGATGCAAATGACACCAAACTGGGAAGAGGAATCAATATACTATGGGTATGACTGCCACGCAGAAGGGTCTTGACAAACTGGAGAAATATGCTGACAAAAAGCTCATGAAGATCAACAAACGCAAATGCAAAATTCTGCATCTGAGATAGAATAATGCCATGCACCAGTACAGGCTGGGCACTGACTGTCCAGAAAGCAGTTTTGCAGAAAAAGGCCTGGGTTAGTGATGGGCAACTAGCTGAACATGAGTCAGGAGAGCACCCTTGCAGTGATGACGACCAACCATACCCTGGGCTGCATTAGCAAGAGTGTCGTCAGCAGGTCAAGGGAAGTGATCCTTCTCCTCTGCTCAGTATTTATTCAGTATTCAGGTTCTGGTGTAGTATGCCCAGTTTCCCCCCCTCCCCATGGATACTGACGAACTGGAGAAAGTGCAGAGGATGGCTATTGAGATGGTTAAGGCACTTGAGCTCATAAAGGAGAAGCTGACAGAGCTGGGTTTGTTCAGCCTGGAAAAAGAAGGTTAAGAAGGTATGTATGGGGGCAGGAGGAACTAGTAATTGCAGTCTCTACCTAACAGGCGGTTACAGAGATGCCAGAATCATGGTTTTCAAAGAACCAATGGTCACAAGTTGCAGCAAAGGAAATTTCGATGGGATATGGAGGGAAAGAAGTTCAGATCAAGCGGTTAAAGCAGTGGAACAGGTTGCCCAGAGGAACTGTGGATTCTCCATCCTTTCAAAACTCAACCAGATAAGGCCCGACCAACCTCATCTAACTGTAAAGTTAACCCTGCTCTGAGCAGGAGATTGTACTACACAACTTCCAGAGGTTCCTTGCAACTGAAGTTTATCCTATGATTATCTAAACTGTTGGATCAAACTTTTGAGGTCACGTGTTAATCATGAGACCCATTCATTTGACTCTCACTCCAAGTCAAATATCCCTCAGAGATGGGAGAACCTGAACAAATCCTCACCAGGTTTTTTTCCTGTTTGTTCTTTTATGACAGCAAAATTGTTTCTACACAAGAATAATAAAAATATAACATAAAGGTCCAATGAGGTGACAAACAAAGCAGAAAGAAAAAACCTTGACTCCCTAAATAGATTTGATTAGATAAGTCAGCTGAGGAAACACAAATGCCCAAACATGTAGAAAAATCTTTAGAGAATTATAGACTCAGTTACACAAACACAAGCTGCATTTTTGCCATGTATTTCCTAGGGATCACTGTTGTGTAGCACTCCAACCCTTGAAGAAGCCAATATCCAACATCTAAAGGATGCCTGCATACTGCCTTATAGCTGTCTTCACAGATTAAAATGGTTTTCAACTATATGACACTCCAATGCACTTGGAGGAAAAGATCTTTCTCACAAGAAAACAACCTTTCTGGAGACAGACAAGAAACATTCTTCTAGATAGAACTTATAAATACACGGGTATTGCCGACTACTGTAAGAAAGACAATGAACTTTCAGCTGTTGTGAGTACAAATACAAGTCCCTTCATAGAATGACCTAACACTCACACTACTGTACACTTAAGAATTTCCGTATTAAAAGAAGTGGAACGCCTTCTTAAATCAAACCTGCATTAGATGAGAGTTCCAAATTATTGCAGTCCATCACTAAACTAAGGCAACAATATTTAAAAAAAAAAATTTACCCATTCCACCCAAGATTTTACAATTAACAAGCAGTACAGAGGCTTTCTCAGATCAATATATTGCTTCTAGATTACTAAAACAAAGGGTCTCAACAATGCTAATTAGACCTAAAAATCCCCTGTTGACTGTTGTACTGGTTTTGGCTGGGATAGAGTTAAATTTCTTCATAGTAGCTAGTATGGGGCTATGTTTTGGATTTGTAATGAAAACGGCACTGATAACACAGGCATATTTTAGTTACTGCTGAACAGTGCTAACACAGCATCAAGGGCTTTTCTGCTTTTCATGCTGCCTCACCAGCGAGTAGGCTGGGGGTGCACGAGAAGCTGGGAGGGGACACAGCTGGGACAGCTGATCCCAACTGACCAAAGGGATATTCCATACCATACGACATCATGCTCAGCAAGAAAAGCTGGGGGAAGAAGAAGGAAGGGGTTATGGCATTTGTCTTCCTAAGCCATCACTACACATGATGGAGCCCTGCTTTCCTGGAGATGGCTGAACACCTGCCTGCCAGTGGGAAGTAGTGAATGAATCTTCCTGATTTTGCTTTGCTTGTGTGTGCAGCTTTTGCTTTACCTATTAAACTGTCTTTAGCTCAACCCACAAGTTTTCTCACTTTTACTCTTCTGATTCTCTCACCCATCCCACTGTGGGGGGAGCGGGGAGTGAGCAAGCAGCTGCGTGGTGCTTAGCTGCCTACTGCCATACAAATCAAAGGGCTCAGCTCAGACTCTGAGTTCAATTATGCATGTGTCTAGCTCGCTTTCAGTAGTAAAGATTTTTTTTTGATTCACAAATGCACAGCACCATATACTAGACAGCTGCCTGCACTTGCCTTGCTTTCTCATGAACTGGACACAGACTGAGGAAAAAGCAGCTACAAATAAAAGCTAAGGAACACTGTGTGGAGCTCAACATTTTGTCCAAAGACACAGCTTTTTCGGCCACCACTTTTATCACCAAGAACAATCCAGGGACTTGCTTCAGACACACAGAAGAATGAAAGCATCCTTCTACCAGATAGACATGACTGAAGTAGGAATCAAGAACTGTACTGTATGACTTGTAACCAGGACTTGCTAGATGTATTAATAAAACTGTGGCTTAATTGAACAACACTCTTTGCTTATTTTTGTCTTACTTTGTATGTCTTAGTCAATGATAAAACAGTTGACAAGATCATTTATGTTGTTCTTTGTATCAGCTTCAGTAAAACTGTATTACCTCTGTGGTTTTCTTCCCTAATTTCCTTAGCCTTTCATTCCATTCTTCTTTATCCCTGAGATATTGATTGTACTCCTTGTTTCTTTCAAGCCGTAGTTTCTCCTAAAACAGGCATTGAAAAGGGCATCATAATTTTGCATTTTTTAGTAGCTTTTAACTTCATAGAACTGCAGTATTAAATGAATACATGCGAGCTGTGTGTTTGCCCTCCCCCTTCTTTGTGATGTACAAATAGGGCTTGAATTGCTTTGAGGTTTTTGTTCATTCTTGAACATAGTACTTTCTCTTAATCTGAAACCTGTAAGTAGAAGTCAGCTTCTTGGGCATGAAGTCTAGTCCCCAGTAACACTACTGTATATCAAGTTCCACCTTAAAATCAGTTAGGTTTCCTCCTGCTAAATCTATTCCAAAATTGTTCCAAAGCCTCACTCCTTTGACAATTAGAAATCATCTTCTAATTTCCAATCTGAATGTATTTACAGATTATTTTTAAACATACGATATTTTAGTGTTAAGGTTAGTTGTGACTTGCCCCACTCATAATTAAAACAGGACAACAAATACATGTATAGACAAGATGTGTCAATTATAGCTTAGGATATAGCTTGAACCGTCAAATTCAAATGAGGAGTTAAGCTGATTGCAAAAAGAGTCAAAAGCGCAAAGAATGCAAGAAAAACTAAGAAAAACATGATCTATCCACCTTGTCCTAGCTGCTTTTGCAAGGTGACAACATTTATAACCAGCTTGCTCAGGTCTAAAAATGTACAGGAATTGTACATCAATAGCCTAATAATATAATATGAAATACAAAAGTCTCCAGGTAAAGCAAACTCTAATTTGCATTATTTCCTGATATTAGTACCTTACATTTAGAGCATGGGGCATCTCTTTTACTGCCTCATTCCAACCATCATATAAATGATAAAGAGAATTATATTACAGTATTACAAATCATGCCCTTCTCCACTGCAGTATTTTCCAATTAAAAAGCAAAAGGTATTAAAAAAATCTGAACATTTTATATAAATTTACTTTCCCATGAACAAATTTCAAACAAAAATAATTTATACTTCAATCACCATGGAAATACCAGCTTAGTAATAGTTTTGCAAATGAGACCAATGCTCCCCAAAACTGGTTTTGTTTTTGTTTTTTTTTCCAAAATTTGTGTCTATACGTTTTCTGACAGTGACAATATAAAACCTGCAGGCAGCTATGAAAGCTGCCTGAGGGGTATTTTCCAAAGCTGAGAAACTAGCATTGTCTTTAACAGGTGGCAAAACACTCAGCAGAAAATTCAATATGCTGTGTGACTGCGTATTTTACCAAAATGCAAATATTAACCTCTAATCATTAGCTGCCCAGAGGCTAACCGTTTAGCAGGGCACAGTGTGACATCTTGTGGCAGCTTTTAGGTTCTGCAATAGCAATAAATAAATGAGTAAAAACGATACAACGCTCTTGTACAGAAAATCTCAATGAATGTTGAGCTGCTATGATATAAAACCATCAATGATCAGACATGTTCCCAGTTCAGGTAAGTCTTTAATTTCCACAGAATTAATCAAAGATACTTTATCTTTCACTGTTTCAGCACACATACTCGCAAGGGTTAACACAAAGTTCACGAGAACTTGAAGCTAACAGTCAGCACAAATGCATGCTGCCACTGAGGAGTCCTTTCCCCTTCCTCGGCATTTCATTCTTGCTGCCTCCCCCCCCCCCCCTTTTTTTTTTACACTAGTATAATTTGGAGTTTGGGTTTTTTTCGTAACAGCAATTTTCACTTATTTGAGCTCTCACCTGGCTCCTCACATGGCCAAACATTATTGCCAGCACAAGAGAGGCAGAAAGCATAAGCACAGCAAGGGAAAGACCCAACACATTCCATAGCAAAAGTCTTGCACCAGATTACAGCAACAGAGTAGTCCCAAACACAGAGCAACAATGCAACTCCAAGGCAACATAGGTTAAAAAAACAAAACCAAATAAAACCCCCAAGAGCATAGCAGTCCAGTCCTCCTGCAGCAACACAGTTTCTCTTTCTGCCTTGCATCTCTCTGGGGTTTGACTGATTGTAACAACCAACCCGTGGTGTTTGTTGAGTCAGCAAAAATATTTGCTAAATTACAATGTTTCTGCTGATTCAACTTCCTGGATCAATTTACAAGCAAACACAAGAAAGGAACTGGGAATATAAGGCCAACAGTGTGAGGGCAGGAGGAGAGGTGACCCCTGTAAGACTGATTTAGGCTTTCACAGGATCATACTATGCCTCAGAGGAATGGATCAGAGGTTAAGAAAATCCACATATGCATGTTGCATCTTCATATTCTAACCTTCATGAACCTCCAATAGCAGAAAGACTGTTACGGCTGGTATCTTTCTCCAACACATGAAAGCAAGACCATAAACTGATAAGAAACCTCAGGGAGATCAAAGGGGCTAAACGCAGAGAGAGAACGTGTACTCCTTTCACAAAACACATTAGTATCTGTACTTTCAAAGAAAGACTGGAAATTGGGAAGATTCCTATATTAACAGCAGGCAATACATGAAATTCCAGGAATCTATATAAAAGCTGATCTGGTTTTATCTGTTCAAAAAAACCAAAATCACATGTGGATAAGCAGGTGGGTTAAGTGTACACAAAGACATCAGAACAAATTGCGTACAGCAGAAAGCATACTTCCTTTAGTTCTGATAGGAACTGATAAGAGTATCACTGTAGAAACAACTACAAGCAAAAATTTTTAAAATTATCCCCAGGCTGCAGTAAGAAGAGTAATAAATTAGAAAAGTATATATATAATTATTAAAAAAAAAGTTATTAGATCAATATTTATTGCTGAACAAAACCGAAGCACAACCACTAGAGCTTTTGAACACACCAAGTGCCCTGCAGGTGTGAATTACAAGTAGCAAACCTCAAATTAGTATCAGTATAGAATTACACATCTAATTATCTGAAAATTAAGAGTACAGGTAACTTAGGATTAAAAATTTAAAAACAACAACAAAATTTAAAGACTTTACTTTTCTGAAAATTATTCTAACGACCACCTCCAAAAATGTTCATTTGTAAACAGCGTAAAAAAAAACCAACCAACCAAAAAAACTTAAGTGGAAATAGTTTTTCCACAACAGTTTAAACATCCAGGTTCATTTTCAAGTTATACACCACTTAATCTCCTCCAGATATTTACCTTGGCAGATCTTCGCTCATCAATAGGAAGAGATAATCCCTGAGTATATGGATCTACTTCACCAGTAGTCAGATAATTTTTCTACATTTAAAAAAAAAAAAAAAAATCATTCAATATATTTTAAAATATCAAATCTTACTTGCTAAATAGCTGCTAGGAATTATATTTTCTGAAATAAATCTGATCAATTTAATGACATAAAGACTGAAGACAACCTTCGTGTTTTGAAAATGTAGGATGTTCTTGGAACGCACGAATGAAGTGAAGTCAAGCAATGCGGAAAGTAAAGGGCTTTGTCAAGCTTTAAGCTTGAGTTTGAAAGCATTTGTCACTTCTTCCCTGTTACGCTATTTCAAAGATTACATAAGTTAGTCTCTGTATATTAAAAAAACATATTTTTATTCAAAAACCCCCACCATTACTCAATTCTCCTGTAAGCAAGTAGCATAGCACAAGCATCTGTACAAGCGTAAGAGGGATTTTCCAAGACACTACCTTACTTAAGATGAAAAATAGCTTCTTCTAACTGCAGAAAACGTATGTTTACGTCTTATTTTAACAGATGAAATCCATGCTAACACTAGCACAGTCACCACTCTGTATCTCAACATTATCTGTTTTCTACAACAGCAGTCCCCAAACTTTTCAGGATAATGACCCATCACCAAATCTTGTCATTCCTTACAGACCATCAGTCACTTTCAGAACAGAACTTTCCATTGAAAACACTATGTTGTTGCTCCGTATAGCTCCCTGGGCCGCGGCTTGGGAGCTGGGCTGCACAGCAAGTCAAAGTATCAGCCTTTCAAATCAAACACCAATGCTGGAACAGGTCCTTAGCTTCCAGGTCTAGTGGCTTCTTCATACATCACTCATTTACTAAAAGCATCCCCAGGCCATTCTCAGTCAATCACCTATGTTTTATAAATCTGATTATCTTTAATAAAAAGATCATCTATTTGTGTGGCATGGGCTGACGAGGGGAGTGGGTTAGATAGGGTATTTCACTAGCATTGTTTCCTTCCATTATCTATGTCGTAACGTAGCTTAAAAGCTTAGAGGCATGTCAACAGGTAAGAGCTCTACCTGTTCCAGTACAAAACCACATCATTATGAATTATGTTTCACAACTACACATTAAAAGATTTAAGAGATTTAATAACCATGCAAATATTCAAGCACCGAGACAACTAGATTAATATGGAGAACTAAGTTATTTTTACTAGAAAAAGTAAATAAATTGTAATCCTCATTATTAAGTGATTTTTTTCACGCTTTGAACACGTCTGTAGAGATTACCTCTGATCTTAAGAAGGTATTTGCCAAAAATCAGAAGCTGATATGGAAACTGCATTTTCTATGTAAGCGAGACTAAATAAGTTATTAACCAAAAAATTATCACTAGGAGAGCTGCTAAAAGTTGCACTATCTCTTTATGTGGGGAAAAGAAATTAGAGATTGTTATCCTATCTCTTCCTCAGGCCTTATGAGCTTAATATAGCTAACGTACTACATTAAAAAAAAACCCAACCCTTGTAAACCTAAATTTGTAAAACTGAAGTTCAGCTGAGAATAAAACACTAGAAGTTAATGTAAAAATTATATTATTTGGTACTTTGGTGAGAATTATGAAACATTAAGTTTTAACACAATATTCTAACTTTGAAAATAATCTGAAGTTTAAGATTAAACAAGAAGCAACAATCATATAAGCATCATTTTGGTTAGAGGTTAAAGCCAGTTATTTCTGCTATTGCTATTGTTATTCAGGAATTCTAGTGCATGTTTGTATAGTTAATTTGTATCATAGGCATGTTATTCAAAGCCCCAGAAAAACCAGAAGGTTGTGTTTCTACCATGTTACCTCCCGGTCCTTTACTTAAGTTGCTTAATTTGAACAACCTGGATGACAGCGTTAAATTTGAAAATTATATATACATGACAGTATAATGATATAAATAATTAAAATCACTGTAATTGAACAAAGCTTGCAAAAATGTGCCTCTGGTATTACTTTTTCGTCACAATACTTGCATTCTTGCATTCTGGCCACTAGGTGCTGAATAACTGGCTTTACCGCTTTCCTAAGCACCACTGATGGGATTTCACAGTGATAGGGAAGAAAAAAGCCCTGACTCTGGTTCTGATGACATATTACTACATTTCAGAGTTTACAATTTTATTCCAGCTTTATAAAGTATGTATATCAAGAAAAAAAAAATCTGAACTCATAACATCTGTGTAACTGATAAGCCTTGAAGCAAATGTCTACTAGAAGGAAAACTTTCGTAGAGTCAGCATTAGACAGCAACAATAGCAATTGCAAAGGAAAAAAGAAATCAACAAGCGTTTTAAAATCTTATTAATGGAAAATAATAAATATAAGCAATCATTTTGCATAAAGCAAACAATGCTGTTAATCACAACTAATCACTACAGCATGCACAAACACACAAAGTACAAAAAAAGTAATGATTTTTTTTTAAATTCAGAGCACAAAGCTTTCAAACAAAGCAAAAAGCAACTGATTTTTGAAGAAAAAAAAAAGATATTGCAGGCACCCTACCTTTCTTTTTGCCTGTGAAATACCCTAAAAGTCAGGGAAAAGATACTATTCAAAAAGTCTTTCATTCAAAAATATTTGACTTAACAAAAAAGACTTTTCTTAAAGCCAATCCATTCTTTCATTTTAAGAACTAAAGACACTGATAATTAGCGTTTTCAGACAAAGGAAATTATTTGGTTCCCGATTTTTTTTTCTGTTTGACTAAGAAGGGTTAAAGAATATTCCGAAGATTATGACAATTCATACATACTATTTAAATTTTAAATTTACTGTGACATTTAATAAATCATGCTAAGCAGAACATCAAAGTTTTTTTATTTCTAAAATTGAAAAGAAGCTGTCAAATGGAGTCACGCTAATTATAGGAATATTCTTACCTGAATTACAGACCATAGCATACATAAGTACTTAAGGAAGTAACAGATGATATTTTAAATTCTTAAGAAGAAACTAAGAAAGAAGTAGAGACAAATAAATAAAAGTATTCAGCATAAAATGTACTAAGTAATATGTAGTCTAATGGCAATGAGATCTGTAGAAGCCTAAAATATATAACCCTTCCTAGCGGTGACATTTTGAAATTACTTTTACTCAAGTCTTCCAAATCAGCCATCGCTCATAATGAATGCCTTCGCATAAAGATTTTTCCATAGATTTTATTAATTTTCATTCAATTAAAATCAGAGAGTCATTGTAAAAGACTCACTAAACTCAGGCAACCAGACAAGAAGCTTTACCTGAGAAAGATACCGCCTATAGTCTTGTCGAAGTTCCTCTTTGAGTTTATGCTTTTTTCGTTCATATTCTTCTCCAAGAGGTAAACTCAAGCCATAGTCACCTGAAAGTTTAACGCCATTAAATATTACTATTCTACTATTTTGTATCAATACAAAGCACGTCTTGCAAAAGCTACATCTGGATTTTTATTAGACATCAGCAATAAAAAAAAATGAACTATGCAACCAGTAATTACAAAACAGCTTCTGTTTTGTTTATTGGTAAATAAAAACCACCTTCTCTGTATGAGTAGTTGGGTGGAAAGCACAGAAAAATGGATTGGGTTTTGGATGTTAGTTTTCCTCCCGTCCTTGCACTTTTTCTCCCCACTAGAAAAAAAAATGCAACATAAACTGAATTTATTTGGATAGTTTGACAAATAATATAAAATAACCTAAATATTGTACGCATTTCTTTTGTCAAGGTATGTTTCAAAGGAAATCTCCTTTGACATGTTAGTTTCTAAATTACTCTGATATTTTAAGCTGTGCTTATTACACAATAGAAAACATACTTTGCAACTAGAAAGCAACAAGCTATTTGTTTAGCACGAAGCATGTGAAAAATATGTTGGCTTCCACACAACTAGAAGGAATCTGATCATATGATAATAATATTTTTTCTTTCCACCTCAGTGTTTTTAATTGTAGTATACCCAAAACACACACTTAGTACTCTTCCAAGATTACTGTCAGGTCTCATAACACCTGCTCTCTTGAAATATGCTATGCAAGTTGTTTGTTGTTCCCAAAGTACATTTTGAAGTACTTTATAAGAAATATCCTCTGCCCTAGAAGCCCGCCTCTGCAGCCACTTTCACCACTCTCCACAGAGAGCTAGTGAATTCCACAAAACCACACAACAAGAGACATACATTGCAACTCTTTGTTTTTTTAATTTCCTATTGTTTCTCTGAAAGCATTTCTACATCTTGTGGTCTATGTAAAATGAGTATCAAGGAGCAAGAAGGAAGAGAGGGATATTCAAGATTTACATCAGTCCCAATTTATTGCATGGTACTTTGTTTGACTCCAGTATTTTAAATGTTCAGGGCATTAATCGGTGTCTGTACAGTAAAAATTACATTATATAAATGCTGAAAATTGCTAACTTGGGAATCTCTGCTACTGAAACAGCTAAAAGGTTGAAATATACTTAGTAAAAATACACTTAGCTGGCTTGCCTTGAGATAGTTTCAGCTAAGTCAGAATGTATCCTCACGAGCCAAAACAGGAGTCAGCCTGCTGTTCTGTAGAACCAGAGGACCTAATACCTGATAAAATATGTCATACGCTATTTTGAAACAGCTTGCAGAGTTCAACTACTAACCAAAGTCTGCATGGGAGCTTCTCCTCCAACCTGCAAGTTACTTTTCTCCTAATTTTGCACATAAGGCAAAAAGTGAGTTCCGTTAAAAAATAATGTACCATTTCAACCCTCAAAAAAGGGGTAAGTGTAAAGAGGAATAGAATACAGAAGAGGAAACGGTTTGTTTCAGCTACTTGCTCTTGCCTTTTATTTTCACATGAAATTATTGTTAGATTAACTATAGGAAACCAAGAAAAAAATCAAAAGCAACGAACACATCAGAGTGAAGATTCATTCAGTAACTTCACAGAAGCCAGTAAAATTCAGTACAGAAAAAAAAATCAGTGAGAATCAAGTGCTTTGATTCAAATACGTGAAGTATTCAAACAAAAGAGGGTTTAAAGTTAATTTTATTACAGAAGACCTTTTTTTGGGCACCAGAAAAGCTGAGATAACAATTATGGATAGTGATTTAGGAGATATTTGAAAACTACCTATTTCAAAAAACTTACTTTAGGAAAGCCTAGCAGGGCAAAAATACCCCAGTTAACATATATTTATCCCAATTTTGTGCACAATTTGTCTGAATTCTTCCGTCGGAATAAGAGACATACTTCCTTTTTCATTAGTTTTCTGCTTTTGTTTATTCTGTATTTGCCATTTCACATTCTGTTAATCCCACACAATCACACTGACAACTTTTTTTTTTAGAAAAAAGTTAAGATCTTAAACACATTTTTATATAAATGTTTACATGCATTTAATATGTTGAGAAATAACTATAACTTCATTCAGCCTGATTCTCAACACTACTGCTAGAACTACAGAACATATTTAGCAACTACCAAGGAACAACTCCCTGTCTAATTTAATCGAAAGGAAACTACATTGCTTTAAAGCAGAACCAGCCAATAATATCAACAACCACCCACTGATAGCCAAATGTGTTCAGCACCCAAATTATATTATAGAATGTGTTGGTTTTGGCCGGGATAGAGTTAATTTTCTTCACAGTAGCTAGTATGAGGCTACGTTTTGGATTTGTGCTGGAAACAGTGTTGGTAATACAGGGATGTTTTCAATACTGCTGAGCAGTGCTGACACAGAGTCAAGGCCTTTTCTGCTTCTCACCCCACCCCACCAGCGAGTAGGGTGGGGGTGCACAAGAAGTTGGGAGGGGACACAGCCGGGACAGCTGACCCCAACTGACCAAAGGGATATTCCATGCCATATGACATCACGCTCAGCAATAAAACTAGGGGGGAGGTTGGTGGGGGGCCGCTGCTCGGGTACAGGCTAGGCATTGGTCGGTTGGTGGTGAGCAACTGTTTTCATTTGCATCACTCGTCTTTCTTGGGTTTTATTTCTCTGTTATTTTCCTTTTCATTACAATTTATTATTTATTATTATTATTATTATTATTTTATTTCAATTATTAAACTGTTTTTATCTCAACCCGTGAGTTTTCTCACTTCTACTCTTCCAATTCTCTCCCCCATCCCACTGGGGGGGTGTGTGTGTGTGTGTGTGGAGTGAGCGAGCAGCTGTGTGGTGCTCAGATGCCGACTGAGGTTAAACCATGACAATCCATTATGGCTTCTGCAGTGAGGAATATTCTATTATCATTTCAGGTAATTTTTAGTGAAGTTTTCCTGTAAAGGTTTTAGAGGATCTTGTCTTGCTGATGGCTGGAAGTTCTACTTATATGACATCCTTATAAAAAACATGTTTTTATTTATGCAGCTAAGATCAGTTCAGGCCCCCAGATTCACAAGCTCAGGCTCTGTTTTTTAATTTAAAACATGTACTTTTCTGGTCACAAATTCTGTTAAAATTATAGAGGGGACATAACATTAAGCGTAGCAGGAGTACTTATTTAAAAGATAGATTAGATTGGTATTATGTAAACAACATCAAATATCCATTGACATATCTTCTTTAAAATAAAAGGTCAGCTTTTACTCCCAGTGGAAGCTGCAGAATTACACCAGAATTACAGGAAGCACAGTATGAAAATTAATGAGGCACAAAATCAAAGTGTCTACACATAAAAGAAAAGAGTTACCTATCGACAAGAAGTAGGACACAGAAAAGCTCTAAAGCTGTCAAGACAAACCTGAGTTACGCAAGCGTAACTAAGGAAAAACAGTAGTGCCTACAGAAAGGAGATGGTAGGACAAGTAAGGAAAGGTGGCACATTACAGAAACAGTAAAATGGAGAAAGGAACACTATCACACATTTTCAAACAGAAATCACAAAGAACACAGAGAAAAGAAGAAAATAGGAAAATATATATTTTTAAAGAAAATTGTAATTAAACCGATAGTCACAGCAAAACAAATCTAACCATTTCACTTGCTTAAGATTTCAACCAAAACTAAGTGCTTGTTCTTTCCTTGTACAATAAATGACTAGATTATAACAAAATTACAAAAGCCCTTCCAAAAATTCTCAAAGGTAATTAAATGCTACTGAAATCTAGAAGACATATAAAAAAAACTCCTCTACCTGAAAGATAGTTCTGTTGACTATTTGGAGGTATATTTTCTTTAGCCATGGAGATTAACATTTTGCTAGTCTCAAAAAGCTTCGCTGATTCCTTATTCTGAAAACAAAACACAACGCTTTGCTGCATCACAAGGTAAAAGAATATCACATGCAAGAACAACATTATTAACATAATGATTAGCACTGGAGAATAGAGATTGAAAGTGATACTGGATTAACACATTAAGCAAGTTATACATTTTACAAATACTACCAAAAAAGTAGTTCTCCTCTATCACACAGGAATTATTAGTTCAATATATTTCAATATATTCAATATATTTCATGTCATGAAATATGTTGACAATATATATTGTGATTTATGTCATAAGCCACATGTCATAATCCACAACTGTTTCATAGGTTACACATACTCTGTTTTTTTTTATGGGGGCTGATTTGACGTACTGCACCCTGCTTGAAACTATGAAAGAATTACAGGGAATTACACAGCAAGTTTAACACACCTGTTCCCTGTAACTACACTTTCACCATACAGCTTAGGCCTTTATTGAATTATAGGCTGGAAACATTCTCCTTCTCTTTAAATTTGCTCTGACCAGAGGAGGCAAAAATAAAGGAAGCCCAACTCCTCACAGCTCCCTAAGAACTTTCTGGAGTGAATTAATAAAACTTTCTGGAGATAATTATTATAACTAGGTAGAAATGCTTCTATTACCCAGAGAAGGGGAAAGATTAATTCCCATAACCTTCTGATGAAACAAAAAAAGGAGTGAAAACTCAATATTATAATTGCTGTTAAAGGCTCAAGCTCTTTGGGGCTTTGCAAGTCAAACAACAGACAAATCAAAACTCCTTTTTTTACTGCGGACTTTATTTAGTTACCATAACACTTAACTAGTTTGAATTATTTAGATACAGCTTTTTGCCAGGTACTGGCACTATTAAGCAACTTAATGGTGATCTGCAAATTATAAAATCTTTATAGCTTTAGAATTAGGTACTAAAATTTCTAATAGGAAAATTGTGATAAGAACAGATTTTGTTTAATTGATTGGATTAAGTAATTTTCCTTTTATATTTCCCAGTTTCCATAACGGAAATTTTGAGGATATTTATACCTTCCATCCCCATCCCAACACCCATGCTCTGGAGCGGGCAGAGAGCAGATCCCTGCTAGTCAGCTTCCCTAGGGAGAGGGGAAGGAACAATGATAACCATTTACAAGAGTTTTCCCACTTGTAAAATACAAATGTTACTGGGTATGCCTGGCAGCAAACAGGTTTTTAAAAATCTACATAAATACCGATACAAAGTATTTAAGTTAGAAATTACTTTGAATAGGTAAATCTTTGATATATACTTTAACAACAAATACAGTTTTAAGAGCACAGTAAAAGCAAGCTTAAATCAAGACCCTAGCAATAGAAGTGTTTAAATTCAGGAAAACTATTTAATACTCTTACCCTAATTTCCATGTAAGGTGGATCATTTTCAAGTTCTGCCTTATCTTGTGCCAACTTGGCCTTCTGATCTTCGATAAATTTGTCTAAATCATCGGCCATCATTTCTAAGGTTATAGAAAAAACATAGAACATTGCCTCTACATCAGTACTTCAAAAATTTAAAGCTCAATTACAGTTGCTTAAGACAGTAGTTAAGTAATATTCAAGTTTCTCCCTCAGAACTACAAGCCTTAAGATGTTTGCTGGGTCAATGAAACACCTGACTCAGGAAACCCATCCATGGAGGAGATTACCTGATGTTTCACCAGAGAGAAAATTCAAAGATTCCAGATTATAAAACTGAACATATTTCTCTAATCTTTTTTTCTAACTTGGTTAAAATATTTTGGGTTTGTTTTTTTTTTTAACTGCAAGTCTACCAATGGCCCTTCACCACACACTATCTCAAGCTTATTGTTAGTGAATCATAAAATCAATATTAGACAACATAAAAAAAATAAACAGGATAAAGGAATCATTAGACAAAAAGAGTACAAAAAGTGCAAAATACACGTGTACTCTAAAATAAGGACCAAATCATACAATCAATTCTGTGCTTAACTTACTATCACAAGAAGTCTTAAAAATCATCAAGCTTATTCAAAACAAAACAAAAAAAAAAATCAGAAAAAGCAACAAAGCAAAAAAACAACAACAAAACCCCCCCCACAAAACGCAAAATACATGCATAGTGTTTCTGGAGTTGGAGCCAACAGCGTATCATTACCTCCTGTACCAATAAAATAGCAGAGGCAATAAGAACAGCCACAGTTCTGCAATAATTGTAAGACTGTGGATATCAGGCAGCATTGACTTGCAATCAGACAAGCCACTCATCTGTAAGCAAACGTGTACTGAGGAACAGCTGATTACCTCTCTTCCATTAGTTGTGCATCTTGCCTATTTAACTGAAAGCCCTTCAGAGCAGAAATTTTAGCATCTTATTTGTTCAATTTATTGTATATTGCTGCTCCTAGATAACCTCATAATAAAAATTAAAGTGAATCAAATTCATGACAATGGAACTGTACAGAAGTTAAGGCACACACTCAGACTTTGAATATTCTTTGTTGGAATAGTCTTATCAAAACTAAAAATACTGCAAAGCTGCATACTAAGTAACCATGGAAAGAAGACAGACAAAAACAAAAAGAATGACTGCATACAAGCCTACTCATCCTAATCTCCATTCAGCATTTTCACTAACTCCACTGGAGGAGAAGTTTTGCAAAACCAAGCCTACAGAAAAAAAATCCGTATGTTATATTCCACGCTTAAAGGAAGCATGAAACTGAGAAGAAAATTATGACCCTCAAATCCCTCTAATACTACCCACACAACTTAAGCAATAGGATTGCTTATGCAGGTTCCTAAGCAATCCCATTACATCCAGTATCTAAACTCAGATTGTACAGCAATTTTATTGAGGCTAATTCAGTATCTTTCTAAAGCCTACAGATTGTATGAAGTAAACAATAGGCCAACAATAAAAGTATATTAGAAAACACTTTCAGGAAGAGGATCAAAGAATTTAAAAAAAAAACCACCACACACCACCTCACAAAGACTAGTGGAATTAGATATTACACAGGTTAACATAAAATAATGTGTCCCGAGAGACTGAGATAAATGCTTACCAGAAGATGAAGAGAAAAAATGTCAGAATTCCATCAGATAAATTCAAGTAATTGCATGCTAACTTAATTTAAGGTATACATCTGCTTGATGTATTCCTTAAAATGTATTCCTTTAAACTTTTTCTTTTACATTAATGCTATTTTTTGATTCATAATATAAAATTATAATATTGTAACAAAGGAGGCAGAACTAGGACAATCTATTTACAACTACTGGTGGTAATAAAGGACAATCAATTCCAAAAATAAATTCCCCCATCTGATTTGTCCTAAATCTTTAATCTCATTAGTTTTACACACTGATAAAGGATAAAAGAAATCTAAAAGAGGGTAAGTTCTCAGGCACTGACAAATTTTATTTAGCCTATTAGGTTACAAAAGAATAATGAAAAAAACTGTTCTGAACGGGTGAAACTACTTGTCATACTAAAGAATTTAAAAGTTGGTCTCATCACCTATCCAATGCTGCATACCCACCAAGAGCAAAATTACCACACGTAGAAGGAGGCACTGTGAGAAGCCTTCCCAAAAGCTCATTGACTGCAACATATGCATTTCTTACCTCTATTTACAATAATATTTATAAACTCTAGAACCATTTCCAAATCACTGTATTGGAATGGTACCAAACCTATTCTGAGAGACAGTATAACAAAAGGAATATTTGCAGTATATTTTCTATCTAGCACAAGAAACACAATGAATATTCTAGCATTCTGCACTTCTGTCACATTGCTCAAAAAAGCAATACAATAAATTAAAAAACAAAGACAAAACAGTTACAGTTGAACTACGCAGGCAATTCAATAGGTATGAAGAAAGTTCACAACTCCAGGCCTTGGAGAACACTAAGACTAACACCACAGCACTGTTGATTCAGCATACCTTTAATACAGCTAAATAACCAGGAAAAGTGGCTAAATGCCTCTTAGAAAATAGCTAGACATTTTATGTCTTACAGCTTTCTGCTTGAGTTGATCATCTTAAAATACGCCTGAGTGCAAACTTTATGAGAGAAGCGAAAAGGGTGTATTATACTGAAAGAGAATGAAAGGTGAAGAAAAAGAATCAAAAATTTTTATGTATTCTAAGCAAAAGACTGACAATTTGAATGTGATGCATACACTGATAAGTTCAGAAAATATACCAGCATGTAAGCAAATATCTCACTGAATATTAATCAATTTTATCACCTACTGTATCAAGTGAAGAGATCATGACTAATCACAATAAAAAACCAGAAACAATACATTTCTATCTGAAAAGAGTGCTACCGCAGTCCCCAGTTACAGAGTGAACTATCTCGGAGGTGACAGGACTAAACTCACAGCAAACCATTAACTTCAAACTGGCTTCATACAACTGCACAAACGTACCGAGGTAAAGCTTGCCACTATAAAACCACTTCAATTCAAAATTAAATAATCTATTTTCAGTTTAGCATTGTGTCTGAATGCATTTTGTGCATTTCTAGAGCCTTGCAATTATTACTAGCAAAAGTAGCAGATTCAAAATTAAGCTTGGAGACATTGCTCCATGGGCACATGCACAGAGCAAAAGTGAAAGTCAGAACATGCTGTAAACATTTGAAAACCCAAGGATAAACCATATGCCCCCAAAATTTTGAGGTGCAAACAACATATTTTTCATGGCTTTTTGAAAACAGAATATTTTGTAAATACTATTTAAAAAAAATTTTGATAGCATCTATCAGCTCTTCCATCTTTAAATCTTGGATGTATTTGCATTCCTAAAACATTGTATTATTCAAAGTGAAATTACATTAAACATACTGCTGCTATATACTCAACTACTGTCTGAAAGCATCCCATAAAAAAAAATGTATTTTATATATTTTTACTCTCAAGAAGATTTTAGTTTTTCATAACCTTTTTTTATTTTAAACTGGAAGTTTTCACAAAAGCAGCTCTGAAAAACTACAGAGTCAGCCAGGTAGACTTCAACTTAACCAAATATACCAGGCAATAGAAAGCATATAGCTATTCAAGAAAATAAATCAAGTTTGAATGTTATATTTTTATTAGATCTATGCTCAAATAGAGTTAATAATGCATGTCTCTATTCAAGATATTCAAAACATCTATTTGCATACGTATTGCAGCATATGTACTATATCTATCTGCATATTGTGTATCTACTTTATCATCTAAAACAATGTTTACTGCGTTCCTTTTTGTTCTTTCCCTTCCCCTCCTATTTGTTCAAGAAAACAGGGCACAAAATTTAAAATCAGCATGTGTAAGTAGTCAGATTTCATCTATTCTGTGCCACAATACTAAAATGACACCAGGAAAACTGGCAAAATGGCAATTCCCATCCATATGAACTGCAGCAAGGGTGGGAGGGGAGGGAATTGCTTTAAGAAAGCAACAGTATGCCATGTTTAGTAATTGTACTTGCAGATTATATGGTCACGTAATTGCTTCATTAAGAAATATTTTTCACCCAAACTTCCTAAGCTCTCAGAACAGCCAGTACTGGCTGCTTCTCTACCCCTGTGAACGGCATTTAGAATAAGCTCTTGCTGTCAGAGACATGCTTCCTGCACCTTTCACCTTCGTTTCTTTTCAATTCTTCTCTGAAAAAGCACAAAAAAACCCCAGGGTCTGGACGCTCACAATTAACGAACTCTGACTAAAACAACGCGAGTTTTTCATAACCGTGAAGGCAATTAACCCTCAGAACAACCAACCAGCAAGTTTTGCGAGTTACTTTCCCTCGCCATAAGGGCTTATCTACTTTTCCAGAACACGTACTCTGATCCAAAGAGACATTAATTTCGGAAAACCTTCAGAGCCAGGAGATCAGATATATTCCTCCAAGCGTGACAGCTCGGGGAAGCGCCTCCCCGCCGGCCCCGGCCTGCAGCGCCCGCCCGCGCACGGGCCGCCCCGGCCTCCCTCCTTCCCTCCTCGGC